>NC_135331.1:64245008-65445008 GCF_023851605.1 Tamandua tetradactyla
ACATTGGCAGAGGGAGGGGTGAGTAATGAGAGATGCCGATTTGCTTATTTCAGACCAGTGCCCCACAGGTGCAGCAGCCACTTTAGTAAGTCCTCTTCAGGTTCTTGTCTATATTGATTTCCAAGTTCAGAGACAGTATAGTCCCTCACTGTGACTAGCACTTTTTGGTCAGGAGGTGCTGCTGAGCAGTGACAGCGGCAGCACTGTTCACCTCACCTGGGGATCAAGGTGTTGAATCCATTCTGACTTAAACTTTTGTTGGATCACAGAACGAACAAGCCCACTTTGCTCATTTTCAATATCCCAGTCAGTCTGGGGCTCATCGTCATCTGAAGAGACGTCACTGGGGTCCCACACTTTGGGGTCCCAATCAGGGGAAATCAGGACATGTCTAACTTGCTCCTTGAGCAGCTTGAGCCTTCTCACCCTAGCGTACCAGCATGCCAGTATTTCTCAGCTTTCATCTGCCTGGCATTGCCTTTCGTTTAATGCATTTTTTTTGTTTGCTTAGGTTATCTGCATGTCTCTTTCCCACTTAAGCTCCTCTTCCAGGCAGTGAACTGCAGCTTTGGCTGCTGCCAGGGCCTCTTCCACAGCCCCTAATTGGTTCCCTGTGATGGTTGCTGCCGTTTGAGGGCTCTCATTTTTCTTACAAAATCCTAACTGACCTGTGGCCTGATGCAGGATAAATGGCAGTCCAATTGGGGAGTTTGGGGCATCCCTATACCCTCAGTAATCCCCACTTATCCAAGAGGGTACATGGACATTGCAGGACATCCCAGGATTCCATCTGGGGAGTCTTCTTTCCCAGAATTTATGCTGTCAGTAGCCAGAGTTTCCTTGGTCTCCTAGCTGGCTCACCAATTGTCTTGGCCCAGTGGGGCTTTTACAGCCAAAAAGACCAAAGAAAATGCCAGACACAGACTGAGACATGAACTTTATTAAGTGAAGTTACATACAGGACAAATCAAACAGCTCCAAAGGCGGTGCTCCAGAGTATGGAAGCAGCACACTGCAATTAAGCAAGAATTAGCAGGGCCAGTTATAGGGGCCTTAACACAACATTCCATGGCATACGAGGGCATGGGTAAACTAAGGGGCTTGTTTGGTAGGTAATAGCAATATTTCAAGGTTCCCGGGAACACGCAGGAAATATATTGATCATCTGCATTTTCTTTCCTCCCTAGAGAAACTGGCTAAACTTGGACTAGCTGCCCAAGGTCACACAGCTGCTGTATGCTCAAGTTTCACAGAATCTTAGGGAAATACCCAGGCCCTGAGCTCCCACACCATGCATGGCCTCTGTATACCAGTGGAGGTGTACACAGCACTACTATCATTGCTCCTACACTAATTGGCAAAGGCATCTGGAAGATTTAATTTTTATTCATAATACACAACTTACTGCCAAAGATTAATTTAAGGATTTAGAGCCCATCTATTTTTAAAATAATGGATTTTTAAACCCACAGAAAGGTACTTGAATAAATAGTCGTTTCTTATGAATATTCTAATAGGAAATTATGCTACTAGAAATTACTAAAGCTAAAAATGGTCAAGAGAGAGATTAATTACTTATAATATGCCATGAGCAACATGAGACAAAAAAATGATTCTTCAATCTCTAATGCTCAAATATTGTATTGGTATATTCTTGATGGGAAAGGAAACAAAGATTAACCTTTAGAAGTATAGAAAAATATCTTTCAAGGAAACATTTAAAGATTTTTCAAGATGTATGTAAATGTTATGGTTTATCTTTACAAGTGCTATACAATCTGTGAGCTAAACTTTATGGAAAATAATGACTTTGTAGCAAGATATTTTTAACATTTAGAAGAAATAGAGGACTTATCCTAGCTGATATCAAGATTTATTATAAAGCTAAAGGAATAGTATGGTATTGGTGCAAAGAGAAATGAATAGACCAATAGCATAGAAAAGAAGATCCAGAAACAGATTCACACAAAAATATGTATGATTGATGACAAAAGCAGCACTTCATTGAAAAGGCAACGACAGATGATGATGTTTTCAAATGATGGTACTACAAATCAAATGTATGTCTACATGTAACAAAATATTAAATTAGCCCCTACTCTCAAATATGTACAAAATTAATTCCAAATGGATTGTCATTCTAAATGAAATGGAAATATTAAATCTTTCAGAATGCAGCATAGGAGAATGTTTTCATGAATTTGGGGGAAGGCAAGATTCTCTTTTTTTCATTATCACTAATCATGGTGGAAAATAGTGATAGATTAGATTATATTAAAGCAGAATTTCTATTCGTCTCAAGACATATCAAGAAAGTGAAAAGGAAAACCATAGAATGGGAGAAAATATTTGTAACCAATATAATTAACAAAGAGTTTGTATCCAATATAAAGTATGTGTATATATTTATACATTAAAACTCCTACGAATCAATAGAAAAAAGGCAACTAATCTAATAAAATGGACAAGACACTTGAACAGAAATTTCACAGAAGATAATTTTTAAATGGTCAACAGGCATATAAATACGTTCTTGACATCATTACCCATAATCGGGAACATGCAAATTAAAACCACAATTATATACCACCACACACACCCCTAATGATTAAAGTCAAAGCTAACAATATCAAGGGTTGGAGCAGTTTGAACTGTCCTACTTCCTGGGTATGGGGACAGGGAGAATATAAATTCCTAAAACCACTAAGGAAAATTGTTTGATAACATTGACTAAAATTTAACACACGCAAACCCTACGAAACAGCAATTCCAATCCAATGTAAATACTAAAATTGCATATGCATGTGTGTTTTTAATAGAATACAAGTGCCAAAATGTTCACAGCATCATTGCAATGGTCAAAAAACTGAAAACAATTGAAGTCCTTCAATTGACAATCACATAAATAAATTATGACATATTCATAAAATGAAATATGATAAAACAGTGAAAATAGATTGCTATGTGCAATTACATGAATATTTATCACAGGTATAATGTTGAGTGAAGAAGGCAGACGCAAAAGAATGCTCTTTTTTTTAAAGGATTCCATTTATATGAAGTTATATGAGGCTATGATGTTAGAAGCCAGGGCATTCATTGTGTTTTGCTTTATTTTGTTTTGTTAGGGAAAGGGAAAAAGGAAAATATTGTGGGTATTAGCGATGTTTTTCTTGACCTGAATAATCATTATGTGCATGTATTTATATGATAACTATCAAATTGCACACTTAACATTTTAAAATTTTTGTGAATGCATGTTACGTCTTAAAAATACAGTTAATTCTGTAAAAAACAAACAAGCAAAACCAGAAACACCATGTCTTTGATTCTTGCCTCTGGCTGAAATGGAGTAACAGGAATTGTTTAAACCCTCCCTTCTGAACCAAGCAAAAACAGACAAAAAAGGTGAAGCAAAGCTGTCAAGGCACTATAGACATCAAGCAATGAAGGACAGTGATCCTTCATTGCTTG
This sequence comes from Tamandua tetradactyla, assembly GCF_023851605.1. Classification (NCBI taxonomy): domain Eukaryota; kingdom Metazoa; phylum Chordata; class Mammalia; order Pilosa; family Myrmecophagidae; genus Tamandua; species Tamandua tetradactyla. The sequence continues at coordinate 64,248,483 of NC_135331.1, forward strand.
ATGGCAAAAAAACAAGTGGAATCCTACAATTGCAACAGCCTAATAACTAGAGGAGGCTTGCAGGAAAAGGAACACAACGGAGCAGAGTGGGTGTCCTAAGTTGAAGAGACAGAGGTGAGCATCCAGGCAAACCAAGGTTAGTTGAGTTTGCCTGCTAGAAAGAAGAGAGCTACAAAGAAACAGAATCGTGGAGATCTGCAGTGGGTCCTACTTGAGCTTCATTAGAGAACTGACCAGACATATTTGTGAGAAAGCTACTCACAACCTTTGAAGGTTAGAGCTACCAGTCTCCAGGGTTCATGTAGGGCCTGGACTGCTGCCTGTTCCCACCATCTCATAATTCATGGGATTTCTGGTAGAGCATTCGATAGGGTCTTGCCTCAGTTGTGCTGAATAATTATCTCTACAGTAAATGTGCTTTTGGCCCTACTAAAATTTTTTAAAGGCCTAAAAAAAAAAAAAAGAGTCAGACTAACTGCAAGTAGCTTAACTGCATCTGAGAATAAAATCCCAGAATAGTTATAGGAATATGATAATACTCAGCAGCCAACAAAGTAAAATTCAGTCTCATACCCAAAGATTGCCAGTTACTCAGAAAAGTAGTAAAAAGCAAGCCATAATGGGAGAAGAATTAATCAACTAAAACTGTTATGGATTGGATTGTGTCCCTCACAAAGACATGTTCAATTCCTAACACCTGGTCCTATGGATGTGAACTTGTTTGTTAATAGGATCTTTGAATGTCATATTAATAAGATGAGGTGAAATGTAACCAGGGTGGGCCGTAATGCAATATGAGTGGAGTCCTTATGAGCAGAGGAAGTTTGGACACAGAATGAAAAGACACAGAAGGAGAGAGATGGATGTGTAACAGAGGTAGAGATTGAATTATGAAATGCTGGCTAGCCACCAGAATGCTATAGATAAAAGAAAATCCAACACCTTGATATTAGATTTCTAGCCTCTAAAACTGGAGATGACACATTCCTTTTGTTCAAGCAAACTGGCTTGTGGAACTTTGTTATAGCAGCCTTGGCAAACTGGGATAGAAACCACCTTAGAACTGCTCCAGATGTTAGAGTTAGCAGAGGAGGCCATTAAATCAATCATTGTTGCTATATTCCATATGTTCAAACCATTAAATAAAGACATGGGAGATATAAAAAAAAGACCCAGTTTTAATTTCTGTAGATAGAATCTACAATTTCTGAGATCAAAAATACACGAGATGGGATTAAGAGCAGATTCGACATGGAAGGGAGAGTATTAGTGAACTTGAAGACACAGAAATAGAAAGTACCCAAAATGAAACACAGAGAGAATGAAAGAATGACAAAAGAAATAAAAGAGCATCGATGGCCTGTTGGACAGCTTCAATCCTCCAAACACATGTGCAATTAGGGTAGCCAAGGGATGTGGGGATACAGAAAAAAAAAAATAGAGATGAAGGCCAAAGTTTTATCTAAATTTCATTAAACGCACAGATGCATGAAGCTCAATAAACTTCCATCACATAAATATAAAGAAAGTTACATCAAGGCAGATCATAATCAAATTGCTCACACTAGTGGTAAAGAGAATATCTTAAAAGCAGCCAGAGTAAAAAGACATGTACGAACAGTGGAATCAAGACAAGGATGATGGCAGTTTTCTGGTAAGAAACAATATAAGCACAAAGACAGTGACCAACATTTTTAAGGATCAAAACTTTCACTTTAGAATTATAAACCTGACAAAAATATCTTGCAGAAAAGAAGGCAAAATAAAGATGTATCAAGGCAAAACTGAAAGAATTCATCACTTGCAGCACTGCATTAAAAGAAATGTCAAAGAAATACCTTTGGATATATGAAAATTATAAATCATTGCTGAGGGAAATTAAAGGAGGCATAAGTAAATGGAGAAATATACCTTGTTCATCAGATGTCAGAGTCAATTTTAATGTCAGTTCTTCACAATAACCCAGAGATTCACAGTCAGTTTTGAGGTCAGTTCTTCGCATTGACCCATAGGTTAGTTATAATTCCTATCAAAATCACATCAACCTTTTAATAGAAGCTGACAAGCTGATTCTAAAATATGTATGGAAATGCAAAGAACTTAGAGCAGTCAAAACAACTTTCAAAAAAAAAGGAAAAAAACAATGTGGAAGACAAACATTACCTGATCTCAAGGGTTTATTATGAAGCTACATGAATAAAAAGTGTGCTTTACTGTCATCCAGATATACAAATCAATGGGAAAAAATAGTGTGACTAGAAATATACCCATATATATATGGAAGCTATTCTTTTTCAAAGGCAGAAAAGCAATTCAGTGGAGAAAGGACTGTCCTTTCAACAAATGGTACTAGAATAATTATTAAAAAAAAAAAAAAGAATGCTAACCCGTACTCTCCTATAACATAAAAATTAACCCCAAATTGACAATCCTCCTAAATTTATAACCTAAAACTGTAAAACTTCTAGAAGAAAACATAAGACAAAAATTTTGTGAACTTGGGTTGGTACCAAAAGCACTATCCATAACTGAAAAGAATTAATAAATTACATTTCAACAAAATCCAAAACCTCTGTTTCTCAAAAGACAATTTAAGAAATTATACTAGAAATGGATTGGCTTTTACAAGGGAACTGCCAAGGTATAAGTTTAGATAGTCCTGAGGCCACAAAATATGTCCAAATTAAGGCATCAACAGGATACCTTCTGCTCGAAGAGTGGCTACCGGTGATCCTCAATTTTTCTGTCACATGGCCAGGCACATGATGACATCTGCTGGTATCTCCTTTCTCTCCTGGGTGCTGCCTGAGCTTCTGGCTTCAGTGGCTTCCTCTCTGAGCTTTTTTGTGTGTCCTTGTCTCTCAGCTTCCTGAGACATTTTTCTGCGTCTATTCTCTGTCTTTTATTCTCTTATAAAGGACTCCAGTAAGAGGATCAATACTCTCCTGAGGCTTACATCAACTGAAATAACCTAATCAAAAGGTCCCATCCACAATAGACATACACCCACAAAAATGCATTAACTGATCTTTTTTGAACATGATCTTTTCTGGGCTATACACAGCCTCAAACCATCACAGAGATTGAAAAGACAAGTCACAGAAAAGGGAAACTATATCTAAAAGCAACACATGTATCTAAAAAATTACTTGTTTCCAGAATATATAAAGAAGCTTAAGTATTCAATACTAAGAAAACAGAGAACCCAATTTAAAAGTGTTGAAGATACCAAAGAAAATATACTGCTGGTAATAAATGTGACAAGATGCTCAACATCATTAATCATTAGGGAAATGTAAATTAAAACCAAAATGAAATATCAGTGCACTTTAAAGAACATTAAAAAGACTGGTAAGCAGGTACAATTGCTTTGGAAAACAGTTTGGCAGTTTCTGAAGTAGTAAAATGTAAACTTACTCTGTGAACCAATGAAGAAAACTTCATTTGCTCAAGACAAATGCAATATGTGTCCATACAAAGACTTGCACATGAATGCTTTATTTGTAATAACCCAAAGTGGAAGAGGCACAAATGTCCATCGACAGGGGAATGGATAGATAAACTGAAGTACACTTTGCACTGGAATACTATTCAGTAATAAAAGGGAATTTATTATCAATGCATACTACAATATAGACGAATTGCAAATAACTATGTTGAGTAAAAGAAACCAGATGAAAAATGGCACAATTATTCCATTCATGCGATATTCTGGAAAATGCAAACTAATTAAATGAGGGAAAGATAATTAGCATTTGCCTAGTTTTCAGGGGGGGGAAGATACCGCAAAGAAACAAGAGGAAACCTTTGGGGTTATCATTATATTTACAGCCTTGATTTTGGTGATGGTTATGCACATGTCAAAACTTATTAAATCATATAACTTAAAACATGGGTGATTTTTAATGTATATAAATCATACTTCAATAAAAAATGTAAAAGCCTTTGCAATTTATTCATTTCTGTCTATGTAACATCTATATCTATATCTTCTAGGGTTGATTCAGTTGTTTGGGATTTACCTGCAGCTTTATATGACTCTATTTTCTGAGACTATATATTCAATTGCAGAAGATAACTCTTAATTTCCTTTGTACTATTTTTAAATCAGTATGTGTTTAACTTCTCTTCCCTATCAGAGCTACTGATCCACCAAAATATTATATCTAAGCTAAATTATGGACTGAGAATATTATTATTAGAAACTTTAGTCTCTATTCTCAACAATTATACAAACCACCTAATTTGCCTTATAGTAGGAATAAATTATTCTCTCACATATATGGTTTGAATAATTAAATAAGCACCACATAAGACAGCTAAAATTCCTATTTCCTCACTCCTACTTATTAAGTAAATGACCATAGAAAGTGTCCTAACTTTTCATCTTTGGTCACCTACTAGAAAAATTCAGGTCATTAATTCCTAGCAGAACTATTGCTGAAGCAGATGACTTTTTAGGGGCACTTCCAATTCAAATAGTAGCAACCCTATGCAAATCAACAAAATTTAAAATAAGACTCTTTAATAAGTCACAGTTACATAATGAATTAGTTTTAGAATAATTTACAATAAACATCATAATTAGGCAAGGACCATAGAAAATGCTTTCTATTTAGAGAAATGCTTTGTGTGAACCATTACAACTTCTATTTATGTTTCTGTTCACATATTTCAATGAAATTTTGCAGGGTATGATGGTTAAGTTCATGTGTCAACTTCTCCAGGTTATGGTGTCCAGTTGTTTGGTCAAGCAGGCGCTGGCCCAGTTGTTACTATGAGGATATTTTGTGGGCTAAAATCATAAGTAAGTCGAATGTACCCATGGCTGGTTACATCTACAATTAACTAAGGAAATCGCCTTCAGCAATGAGGGAAGTCTCATCCAATTACTAAAAGGTTTGAAAAGGAGAAGTAATAAGTTCAGCAGACAGAGAGATAATTTCCGTCTCTCTTTCAGATAAAGAACTTCTTTTGGGGAATTTATTGAAACTTTCATCAAAGTTCCAACCTTGTAGACTTCCCTACAGAGTTTGGACTTGCCCATCCACAGATTCATGTGAGACAACTTATAAAAATCTCATAATATTTACATTATATTTATATTATATATATCTTGTTGGTTCTGTTTCCCTAGAGAACATTGACTAATACATAAGGTATGTAGGAATTAAAAATAATTGACTTTGAAATTTTCCTTGGCAATATTTCTAGAAATTATTATTCTAATAAAAAAGATATTCTGCAAACATTTTAGTTTGATATCCATAGATTTTGGAACAGTAAAGGACCTTAAAGATCATGCTGGTTTAAAATTATTTTACAACTGGAGAAAAAAAACTGAGTCTCAGGGGGTCAAAATGACATATCAGAGGGACTCTGCTATGTAGCAGAATTTGGTGTAATATTCTAATGTATAGAGATTCATAGAACAATGAATAACTATATCTGTCCTGAGGAAATGTTCAAATAAGATGTTCAATTCTCATGGTCCTTAAAATAAAAAAATTGCCTTGCAGAAATAATCAAAATAGGCTTGTTCATATGACTGTATTTGTTCATTGAATAGAGATTCACTTTTGAAATATATGATTTGGTGTTAGTTCTGACCAAACATACCAGGTATTTTCTAAAGACATCTTTTCAGTTTGGCACTATAAATAGCATATACTATTTTTATCTGTAAGTACAGTGATATTACCCCTCTCAATCCTATATAGATAGGTAGTCTTTTAAACTAATACTCTACTTTTATATCCAATACTATTTCATGTGTTTCCAGCAAGCTGTTAGCAATTACAGTATTTTATTCTGTTACATTAGGATAAGCATTTAACACAAACATTAAATATGTTAATATGCAGCAACATAACAGGATTGATAGCTAGATCAATTTTTCCAAGAACATACACATACTCCTGACTAATAACTTTAACCTGACTAGTGTTTAATGCCTTAAAAGGATGAACAGAAATAATCATGAAAACCATTAATTGGCCTGTTGCTTTTGAGAAATGGAAAAATCAACTTTCTTGATTCACTGATTCTCATAAATTTTGTTCAGCCAAAAAGGTCTAGCACAGATTCAGCACATAATACACAGTCAATTATTAATATGTACCTATTTCCTAATATCTTGGAAATACGGCTGTCCATCAAACATTGGGTAACCAGGTAGACATTGTATCTTTTAATGTTCTATGCCAAAGTGCTACAAATCTTTTAATATATGTCTTTTTGGAGGCTTGCCTGTTTTTTTCTACACAAGCTCAACAAGAGGAAAGTTCTTGATATAGGCAGAGGTGATAATGGTCTTCTCCTGAATGCTTAGAAGATCAGATCAATCTGCTGTGTTAGGCATAATGTAATTTGATTGGTTTGATTCACTGTGAAGTCTGCTGCAATCAAAGAATGTGCACCAAGAACCTTGCTGTATTAGCCGACAGACACACTAAAAACAACTGAGCCTACAGAAAGCTTAGCTCTCAAAATCAAATCAAACTTAATTATCTTTAACTTAATGTGAATTGACAGTTTCAGAAAGATTAGATGTATTTCATATCAACATAGTTTTACCACTGTACAAGAGGGATTACTAGAGCAGATGGACAGTTTCTCTTATTCCGTCATTCTTGTCAGATACTATCCTATCCTTGGTCTCTTCAATGACTGAAAGTCAAGCTCAGTTTATAATTTCTCTCTTCCCTTAGTTTATTCTCCTGTCTTCCTATACTACATCAGGTTAAAGAGATTTCTCCCATGCAGTCCAGTTTAATCCTCTATTATGCAAAAACAGATGAACTTAAAGACATAAACTTGTGTCTCTAAGGACCATGATTCATTATCGGGACTGATTTTCCCCAGGCTTTATCACATTTTCCCTTCAACATCATTCTATTTTTCATATTTATGAGGTCTTTGGTAAATACATTCATCTATTTTCTTTTCCCCCATTCCTTTTGACAGAGTCAATCTTAGTTTCCTTGGGACCCAGGAATCTGGGTCATTATTAGGGAGTGGGAAAGAGAAGCATGGTTTGGAGGAAGGAAGGAGTGACCCCAGCCAGAGACATTGCTTTGGGAAGAAAAAGAACTTCATGCCATTTGGGGGAGGTCAGAAAACTCTCAGGTAAGAATGCATATGCTTCTTCATGTCTCAATTGCGAAGGCCTGGAATCAGTGGCTTCTCATAATAGTTCCCAATAAAAAGACCTCAATCTGCCTAGGACAAAAACTAAATACTTTCAGTTTAAATGAAAATGATTCCTCTTAAAATCATAGATTTCATAAGAGAAGTAATACTGAATGCAAGGAGAAAAAGGTAGGAGTGGGAAGAAAGAAACTATCTATAAACTAGTTGTATTACTAATCTCTTAACCAAAAAAATATATTCATCAGTTCTTTAATGGAATAGAACCTCAAAATGTGCCATTTTAAATGTGCTTGCTTAAACTTTCCAAGGTATGTGACTTAGCTTTTAATAAAACACTTATGTTACTGTGGGTTCAATCATGCTCAAATAATTCTCTTGTTTTATATACTCCCCAAACATTGATATATTTCCATCAGTACACAAGAAGACAAATGAACAACACCAAAAATTTTATAATTATGGCACACAGAGCAGACAAAGAAGAAAAAGAGTATTTTTCACTAAAACCTAAAGTAAGAAAGCAAATGAAAATTATATTTAAAGGTATCTTGCATTATGTGAATTATGCAAATCAGAAATTTAACAGAAATTCTACATATAAAGCTAATTTACTAATCGCCTAAGGTAAGCTTCTGCTATACTCTAATTCAGTCACTCAGAGAGTCACCTATTTTGAGGATGGTAGAACAGAAAATCTGCAACAATAGCAAATTCTATAAAGTTTCTAAGGAAGTGTTTTCAAACTATGGTCTGTGTCATGGTCAGGTTCATGTGTCAACTTGGCCAAGTGGTGGTACCTGTTTGTCTGGTTGGGCAAGTGCTGGCCTGTCTGTTGCAATGAAGACATTTCATAGAATTAAATCATGATCATGTCAGCTACAACCACAGCTGATTCCATTTGTAATCAGCCAAGGGGAGTGTCTTCTGCAATGAGTAATACTTAATCTAATTACTGGAAGCCTTTTAAGGAGGATTCGGAAGAGACAGGCTCTCTTCCTTCTTCGGCTGGCAAGCCTCTTCTGTGGAGTTCGTCCAGACCCTCCATTGGAATCGTCGGCTTCACAGCCTGCCCTGCAGATTTTGGATTCTGTGTTCCCATGGTTACTTGAGACACTTTTATAAATTTTATATTTGTGAGTGTCTCCTGTTGATTCTGTTTCTCTAGAGAACCCTAACTCATACAGTCCATGAAACACTTGTATAAGAATCACCTGACATGATTTTTTTTTACATGATTTTTTAAAATACAGATTCCTGAGTCTCATCCCCAGACAACTGAAGTTTAACCAGGAAAATACTCAGGAATCTAAAATTTTAACAAGCTGAACAATTTTTAACTACATTAAAACTTAAGGATTTGTGCCCACGTAGGCCAGATCTCTACCTATGAAAATACAGGAAATATCCTCTCTTTCAGAATTGTAAGAACTCAGTGACATCTCTTGGCCCTCCTATAATGAAACAACTTAAACCAATCACTCCAACTTTATCCCTACCTCTTACCCCATATCCTGATAGATACTGTTTTAATTCCCTCAGGGAAGTATTCTTACCTCGTATTTTCTAACTAAAAGTTAAGGTCCATAAGAGCTGGGATATGTATGTATTATCCACTCATATCTCCAGTTCCCAGTAGTATCCCTATAGAGCAGACCTGTGTTCCATTGCAGGCCCCTGGTCCTGTTCCACGGAGAGCATAGTAGCCACAAGGTACATGTTTGGTGCTCACATGTGGATGCCAATCTTTGGGGTTGCAGCATAAAAGACAGAACCAGGAAAACTGGCCCTGGCATGCTTCCCAGAACTAGCCCTGCAGGAGAGGACGCTCATAGATTTCTGAAGGGCAAAAAGCAACTAAGTTGAACCAGCAGGGGCAAAGATTGCCAGCTTTAGGACATATAGTAGAGTTTTTAGAAGATAGAGAAAATCTGTTGCGTGGGCAATAGGGGGGATATTTGGATTCCTGTAAATGAGGAAACTCCTAAGGCCATGAGTGAGTGAGCACAAGCCCAGGAGGGCATAAAGACTCAGAAAAGATAGAGGACCCTGTACTTCAATTTTGCCTGAGGCCGATCATCTTGATAGGAGTACAAAACTCTGAAGGAGGGAACCAGTCAACACAGAATCAATTTTCAAATACTATGCATTGGTTTGTTTCTATTTGTCAGCTCCTGGCACTTGAGAAAATCTCTGTTATATCATTAGTTAGATACAAACTTAAGGAACAGACACTGGCCATTGTCTCATGTCCACACAATAGAACTAGGAACCTTCACCTGAACTTAACTACCACAACATCTCTCCGAAGAATGTATACAAGTGACCACAAAGCATGTGAAAACACGCTCAACATCTTTAACCATCAGGAAAAAACAAATGAAAACCACAATGAGATACCAGTTCACACCCATTAAAATGGCTACTATTTAAGCAATGGAAAATAACAAGCACTGGAGAGGATGTGGAAAAATAGGAACCCTAATTCACTGCTGGTTGGTAATGTAAAATGGGGCAGCCATTGTGGAAGACAGTTTGGTGGTTCCTCAGAAAGTGAAGTTTAGAACTACCACAAGACGTGGCAATCCCACTACTAGGTCTATACCAGAAAGAACTGAAAGTACAGACTCAAATAAATATTTGCACACTGATGTTCAATAGCATATTATTCACAGTTGCCAAAAGATGGAGGAAACCTAAGTATCCATCAACCAATAAATGGATAAATTAAATGTAGTATATACGTACAATGGAATAGTACTCACTGTAAAAAGGAATGAAGTCCTGATACATTATGTGCTACAACATAGATGAACCTTGAAGACATCATATGGAGTGAAATAACCCAGACACAAAAGGACAAATATTCTATGATCTCACTGATTTACACAATTAGAATAAACAAACACATGGAATCTGAATTATAGGTTACAAAAGGATAGGGTGGGCATAGGGAATGCAAAGGTAAAACTTCACATATACAGGGTTCTTATTTGGAATGATGGAAATTTGGGGTCATAGGGGTGGTGATGATAGCACAACATGATGAATGCAATTGACAACATGGAAATATATATCTGAATATGATTAAAAGTTGAAATATTAGATTGTACATATGATAACAGAATAAACATTTAAAACAAAAAAATGGAACTACACTAAAAAAACAGAGTAAGGTCCCATTAAACAATGGACTTTAATCAATATATAATCATACAAATGTGCTATCATCAATTGTATCAAATGTTCCACACCAGTGTAGGTTGTTATTGATGGGGTGGTATGTGGGAATCTTGAGATTTATAGATGATTCCATGTAAACCCACAAAATCTCTAATAAAAATGCATGAATTAATTAATTTTACAACTTTAAGAAAACAAGTTACAGGAGAAAATCCACTAAAAAAAGATATAGAATATCTCAACAAACCAATAATTAGTAAAGAAATTGAAGATTTAATCAAAACCTCCCGTCAAAGAAAAGCTCAAGACCAGATGACTTCACAGAGGAATTTTAGCATACATTCTAAGAAGAATTAACCCAATCCTCTCACACTCTTCAAAAAAAATTGTAGAGGAGGGAACCCTCAGTAATTCATTCTATAAGACCAAACTTACCATCATATTAAAGCCAGATAAAAATGCCACAAGAAGAGAAAACTGTATCTCAGTACCCCTTTTGAACAAACTTGCAAAAAGTCTCAACAAAATACTAGCAAAGTGCATTCAACAGCACAGTAAGATAATTATATACCATGATCAAGTGGAATTTATCCCTGAAATGCAAGTGTTTCAACATAAAAATATATATAATATACTATATTAATATATATACCTGAAGAAGAAACACATATTTCAATTGATGCAGAAAAATCATTTGACAAAATACAGCATTCTTTCTTGATAAAAACACTAAGAAAACTAGGAATAAAAGGAAATTACTTAACATTACAAAGGGAATATATGAAAAATCCACAGCTGACATCAATTTTCAGTGGAAGATTGAAAACTTTCCCTCAAAGATAATCATGAGAAAACGATGTTTACTGTCACCACTATTATTCAAATTGTATTGGGAGTTCTTGCCGGACCATGTAGGCAAAAAACATAAAGGGCACCTAAATTTTAAAGGAAGAAGTGAACCATTCCCATTTGCAGATGACAGGATACTATATACATAAAATCCTGAAATATTCACAAGAAATCTACTAGAGCTCATAAACACGTTTGGCAAAATTTGTACAAATTTGATGGGATATAAGATCAATATCAAAAAATCAGTAGTGTTTCAGTACTTCAGTAATGAACTACTGAAGAAGAAATGGAGGAAAAATCCACTTATAATAGCAACTGAAACAATCAAATATCTTGGAATAAAATTAACCCAAGATGTAAAGCTTTGTACATGGAAAACTACAAAACATTGCTAAAAGAAACCAAGAAGATCTAAACAAATGAAAGGACCTCTGTATTCATGGACCGGGAGAAAAATATTAAGATATTAATTCTACCCAAAGCCATTTATGGATTGAATACAATCTCAATCAAATCCCATCAGCCTTCTTTGTAGAAATGGAAAAAACAAATACTGTTTTTTCAGATTTTTTCTTCTAGCTGCTCCAGAATATTGGATGTTAGAAGACTTAAATATTTTTTTAATCACCACAATCAACTTTTTTCTCTTTTTTTGGTGTGAAAAATAACATATATACATAAAAGCAAAAATTTCAAAGCACGGCACCGCAATTAGTCGTAGAATATATTTCAGAGTTTGATATGGGTTACAATTCTACAATTTTAGGTTTTTACTTCTAGCTGCTCTAGGATACTGGAGATTAAAAGAGATATCAATTTAATGATTCAGCAATCATATTCATTTGTTAAATCCTATCTTCTCTGTATAACTCCACCATCACCTTTGATCTTTCCATCCCTCTCCTTGGGGGTATTTGGGCTCTGGCCATTCTAACTTTTTCATGTTGGAAGGATCTGTCACTCATATGGGGTAGGGAGATGGAATAAGTGATGTTCTGGAGAGGCTGGGCCCTCTAGGTTTCAGGACTTATCTGGTCCAGGGACGCATCTGGAGGTGGGAGGTTTCTGGAAAGTTACACTAGTACATGGAACTCTTGTGGAATCCTACATATTGCCCTAGGTGTTCTTTAGGATTGGCTGGAATGGTCCTGGTTGGGGGTTGGCAGGTTATTATAGGTATCAATGTCTAATTGAAGCTTGCATAAGAGCAACCTCCAGAGTAACCTCTCAACTCTATTTGAACAACAAATATCACACTTATGTAGAAGAGTAACATGTCTGAAACAGTCAAAACTACCTTGCAAAAGAAGAATGACCTAGGAGAACTCACATTTCCCAACTTTAAAGCTTATTACAAAGCAATAGTAATCAAAACATCATGGTACTGACACAAGAAAAGACATGTATCAATAGCATTAAATTGAGAGGTCAGAAAAAAACTTTACATCTACGGTTAATTGATTTTTTAAAATATTTTTAATATAAAAATTTAACAAACATACAAACATTCCATATATGGTGTACAATCAATGACTCACAATATCATCACATAGCTGTGTATTCATCACTATGATCATTTTTTTTTGAATGATCAATTCAAAAAATATATATATAAAGAATATATAAAGAAATTCTAAACTAAACATTAGAAAATGACAAGCAACCTGATTTAAAAATGGGTTAAAGACTTGAAGAGACATCTCTCCAAAGAATATATATAAATGGCCAATATTCACATGAAAACATGCTCAATATCATAAGCTATCTGGGAAATGAAACCACAAAGAGATGTCATTGTACATTCACTAGGATGGCTACTATTGAAAATATGAGGGAAAAAATGAAAACAGAAATGTTAGAGAGGATGTGGTGAAACAGGAAGACTCTTTACATCCTGCATAGACTGTCACATGGTGGAAACAGTTTGGCTGTTACTCAGAAATTTTCAGTTTAGAATTACTATATGTTGGGTATTGATTCATGCCCCCCCCAAAAAAAAGCATGTTTAGGTCCAAATCCCTGGCCCTATGGATGTGAACTCATTTGTAATTAGGACCTTTGAAAATGTCATTGCATAAGGTGTAACCATACTAATAAGTGTGGGACTTACTCCAGTGTGGCTATAGTCCTTACTAGTAAAGGAAATTATATAGAGAAGAAAAAGCCATGGATGCCAGCCACAAGCTGGAAGTTAATAGAACATGGAAGAGAAAGCACGATATGCTGCCATTTGTATTTCCATGTGACAAAAAAAGCCAACCAACCTAAAGATTGTTGGCCAGCCAGGAAATACTGTCCCTGCAAGGAAGCAAGCCTTCTAGCCCCTGAAATGGTGAGCCAATACATTCTTTTTGTAAAGCCAACCCATTGTACAGTATTTGTATTAGCAGATGGAAATTGGAGGCACCATATGTTCCAGCAATCTCATTTCTAGGTAAATATACAAATAAATTGAGAGCAGAAACTTCAACAGATATTTGCACACCAAGGTTCATTGCAATATTATTCACAATTGCCAAAAGATGGAAGCAATCAAGTGTCCAACCTATGACTAAACAAACAAAATGTGATAAGTATGTACAGTAATATATCATTTTGCTACCAAAAGAAATGAATTTCTGATATATGGATGAACCTGGAAGACATCATGTTGAGTGAATTAGTCAAAAACAAAAAAAGACACATATTGCATGAAATAATTAGATACAAAATAATTAGAATAAGCACATCATAGATTCAGAACCTAGAATACAGATAAATCTGAGATATTGTGGGTTCAGGTCTAGACTACTGCAATAACAAATATTGCAGTGAAACGAGTCACAGGAACTTTTTTGATTTCCCGGTACATAAAAAAGTTATGGTTACACTATACAATAGTCTGTTAAGTGTGCAACAGCACTATATCTAAAAATACATGTACTACTAATTAAAATGTGACACAGACATGAAGTAAACATATGCTATTAGAAAAATGGTGATGAGAGAATTGTTTGATACAGGGTTGCCACAAACCTTCAATCTGTAAAACAACACAGTACTTATGAAGCAAAACACAATAAAACATAGTATCTCTGTAATGGCTACCAGGGGTGGGTTTAAGGAATGGGAATTAGTAATTAATTGTTACAAAGTTTCTATTTGGGGTTTTGGTATATTGTTGATAACGGATAGTGCTGATGGTAACACAATATTGTAAATGTAATTAATACTACTGAATTATATATTTGAATTTTGGTAAGAGGAAATTTTATGTTAAATATGTTACTAGAATAAAAACATTTTAAAAATGATAGCACTGTGCACACAGTGAACCCTAATGTAAACTATGAGCTATAGCTAATAGCATAATTATAATAATATTATTTCATCAATTATAACAAAGTTACCACATTAATTCAAAATGTTAGTTATAGGGGGTGGTGCAACCATGACTCAGTGGCAGAATTCTTGCCTGCCATGCCAGAAACCCAGGTTTGATTTCCTGAGCCTGCCCATGCCAAAAAAAAAAAAAAAAAAAAAAAAGACAGTTAATTATAGGGAAAACTGTGTGTGTGTATCATTTCCATCATGGAAGGAGCAGCATTTGGTTTTCGAAAAAAAATAGACACATAATCCAGATAGGGGTTTGTCTTCCCTGCACAAAATTCTTCTGCCGAAACTACTATCTGTGGATTTACATGTTTTATCCACCATCATGTTATTCTACACTGCATTGCTTTTGATGAAGGAATCCAATTCATAACAAATGAAATGCAGGAATGGACACGTACTCATGAAATTCAGTGGTCTTACCATGTTCCCTATCATCCTGGGAAAGCTGGATTGGTAGAACAATGGAATGATCATTTTTAAGTCTCAATTACGGTGCCAAATGGGTGGCAAGACCTAGTAGGGCTGGAGCAAAGTTCTCCAGGAGGCTGTATATGCCCTAAATTAGCATCTACTCTATGGTGGCTGTTTCTCCTATAGCAGGAATTCACAGTTCCTGGAATCAAGGGATGGATATGGGAGTTACACCACTCACTGTGACCTCTAGAGTATCCACCAGAAATATTTTTCTTCCTGTCCCTGCAACCTAAGCTCTGTTGATCTATAGGTTTTAATTCCAAAAAGCAGAGTGCTTCCACTAGGTGACACAACAATGATTGCATTGAACTAGAAGTTCAGTCACCTGGTCACTTTGGGATCCTCATGCAGGCTGGTGTGATTGATACTGATTATCAAGGGAAAGTATGATTGGTGCTACACAATGCAGTTAAAGAAGAGTTTGTCTGGAATACAAGAGCTCTCTTTGGGATTTTCTTGTACAGTTATGCCCTGTGATTAAAGTCAACGGAAAACTGCAAGAACCCAAATCTATGCAGGACTATTAACGGCCCAGACTCTTCAGGAATAAAGGTTTGTTTCACCCCATCTGGCAAGAAATCACAACCAGATGACAAGTTTGCTGAGAGTAAAGTAATTATGGAATAGGCTTTGGAAGAAGGCTACAAGTATAAGCTACATCCACATGTCAGTTGCAGAAATAAGGACTATAATTGTTTTGAGTATCTCTTATTTTTTAGAAATATGTTTGCATATATGCATAAAGCAAATATCTGTTTTCTTCCCTACCTTTTCCCCTTATCATATAACATAGCATATTGAGTTTATGTCACAATATTTAAGTTATAAGATATTAAATTTAAATGTGCTTATGTTTCAAGTTACTTATGTGGGAAAAGGGTTAGTACATTTCCAGTTGTATGAAGGACAGCGTAATTATTTTAGGTGAAAGTATACCTGTCATTGTTTTTATTCAGAGATTAAGCATGGTAAAAGGAGTTGAATATGAATGTCAAGTTGACAAAGTATTAAGTTCATGTATCAACTTGGCTAAGTTGTTTAGTCAAATTAGCATTGGCTTGCTTGTTACTGTGAGGGCATTTGGGGGAATTAAATCACTAGTCATTTGATTTCATCTAAAGATGATTACATCTACAATCAACAAAAGAGATTGCCTTCAGCAATGAAAGACTTCTCTTTCAATCATTTGAAATCCATAAAGGGAGAACTGATGATTTCAGCAGTCAAAAAGAAGAAGTTCTATCTATACTTTAGCCATCCATCTTCTCCTGGAGAATTCATGGACACCTTTATCTTAACTTCCAACCTGTGGCCTGATCTATGGAATTCAGACGTGCCAATCCCCACAGTCACATGAGCCAATATCTACAATAAATGAAATAAATATATACAATGTCACCTCTGTTGCTCCGGAGAACCCTGATTAATTCAGGGGGTAAATGAGAACTCTATATTTTCTGCATCACTTTCTGTAAACCTACAATTTCTCTATTAAATTTTTTTTTAACTTGAACAAATGATCAAAAAGACAAAAATATCCATTGGGCATTATTGAATCAGCACTCTAATAATATGAGTTTTATTATGGACTGAACCCAGATGTAAGTACACACACAGACACACGCACACACATGCACACATATATAACCAATTACAAATGATTTCACTTTGTGATTGAGGACATTAAAAATGCAAAGGTATCATGTAAACACTTCCAGTTCATCCAGCTAAGATGGCAACCATTTGATTGCTATTTCCATAGAGGACCTATTAGGCAATCACTTCTCTAATAATCACTCACAAACTCTGGAAGAAGTATGATACTGGATTCCCTTTCACAAATTCCAAAACAAAAGAAATATCAGTAATTTATAGGAGAAATATAATCCATAAATAACGGAGAAACAAAGACATTTCATATAGTAGTCAAATCCTGCTCGTTCTCCAAACCATGCACGCAGGTGCTCACTAGTCCATGGATCCTTCCCATAAAGTTCCAGCAGTGGTGAAATTCCGTTAAACTTTCTTCTTGTAGCACCAGTAATGTAATCATGTACTTCCTGCCAGGTATGGTTATTTGGCATATTAATTTCTACACAAATAAACTGTAAATTGCTTCAGGGAGAGCAGTATATTTCACTTACTGGAATGTTCCTTTTTCTGTACACTAGAGTTTAAAACAATGCTAAGTTTGTAGCTGACATTCACAAAATATTTGTGGAGCAAATGAATTAATAAATGGACTGCACTCAATTGAGCCAGGGGAAAAAAAGAAATGTAAATCACAGAGCAATTTGGCCAGAAGAGCTATTAAAAATGAGAAAGAGCTTGCTATTAAGTTATTCAGATAAATCAAGCTAATTAATTACAATTAGGCAGAAATGCCTATATCTGCTCAAAACTGTGTCTTAATTTCTAGTTTCATTTTTCTGTATTAACACTGATGGCAGCAAATTTATAGGGACATGTCTAACGTCTCATATTCATGGAACTTGGTAATAACAATAATCCTTTCTACATTTCTAAAATTCACACTTGCACAATCTCCATAGAAAACACTTTTAAATGTTTCTTAAGCACTAATATGATTTAGTCTTAAATTAAATATAAAAACCTATAATCTGAAACATTAAGGTTCAAAGTAAGAGCACGACATATCACTTTCTGCATTTCTTTGCACAAAAGAATAATCTTGAACAGAGTCAAAATACATCTAAGGTCAATGAGAATTTCTTTGATGCTCTTTGTGCTGGCATACCCTGGGAATATTGAATTACTACATTTTACCATCAAGCATTGGGACTCAATTATTTGTAATTATGAGCATCTTTAAGAATTTATTGAAAACTATAAGTCTTTGACACAGCAAAATGCACCTATACAGACAATTTTGCTATACAATTTTGGGGGACATTTTTAACCTCTCTGATGTTCAAGTTAAGACCTCCCCACCCCTCCTTTAGAAATTCATTCACTAGCAATTGTTTAAAAAGCACTAAAATGGTCCTGTTTGAAGCAGAATGCACCCTATCTTGATGTTTCTTCTTTCTTCAGTTCCTACCAGGGCAGTCGTGCATTAGTATTGCTTTAAGGCTGCCAACACAACTTTGAAGTGAGAAAAAAAAGTGAGAATATTTATGTGTGTGCCTTAACTCCACCCACTAAAATCCTCTATTCCATCCACATTAGGCACGAATCCACATGACCCAGGTACATTCCTTTTTTATTCATCATGAGAAATGAATTATTCACCTTAGAAATTTCAACCTCATAATCTTCATTTTTTAAAACTAAAATTAGGAGGTATTAATCTCTGGTGAGTGGGCAAGTCCCAACTGCCAAGTTTCCCTAGGTGTGAAGTTCCAATATATACTATAAGCATAGCCCAAGTGGATTCTGCTCCATCAAAAAAATATGTTCCCCCTTAATCTAACATGATATTCTGAAGGGGGTAGACATAGAATACCAAGGGAACAAGGCAACATTTGCCTAATCACAGCAGAAAAAGTTGAAGATGGAGGAGGTTGCCACCAGATCATCCTCAGTTCAGAACTTCCTTATTTTCAAAATGACAGGGTTTCCTTTAAGTCACTGAGAACAACAATCACATCCTTAAATTACTGGTTTTTCCTTGCCAGCAAAATGAATCATCAAAGAAAATTAATTGCTGCACCGTCGGTGTCTACTCCCATCTGTTTTATTGCACTTATTTTCCTACTGAAAAGCTCATATCAAAACATAATGAACTCTTTGCTATTAAAAATATTTCTGCCTTTTCTATCTAGTACTTTGTGATTACTCTAGGATTAGTTTGCTTATTTCCCCCAAATCTATCTTAGATGAAAGGAAAATGATAGGCTTGAGATTCAAATATACTATATTTCAATTTCTTTCAGTGTCAAGTGTATTGATGATAAACATGAATGGAAATTTTCTTGAGGAAGATAGAATCTTAAACCTACCTATGCAGAGAATAGAAAAAAGGATCTATCTAGGAACTCATTTCAAGCGGAGGTAGATTGGCATCGACCCTTCTCTTCATGCAACCTGCACAGAAAATAAAAAATGCATATTCTATCTTGTTTTGAGACACTTAAGTTCTAGGCTGATTTAGTAGTAAGTTAGCAGAAGACCTTCAGTAAATCCATTCTGCACTCTAGGCTTTAAGCTGCTTCTCCTGCAATCAGAATTGTTCTAAGGCCTTACTCCACAATGTGAGGTCTGAAGAGCAGAAACAAATGTCACACAAGAGAGCTGGTTAAGGCACAGATCCCAGGCCCCAGGCTACCTAAGGCTTCCAGATACAGAAAATACTATATAATGATGACATCCCCTGGTAATTCCTATGCACTTCAAGTTTGACAAGCACTGGTCTAGGAGGCTTGTTTCACCAAGAAAGGGAAATCATACTGAAGGGGATTAAAAGAAAAAACCTCCTCCTTTGTATTTTTAAATCTTCCACCTACTTCACAGAAGTAATTGCAGACCTCATTGTCTGTGTAGGGGAAAGCACACGTGGCCACTTGTGAGTTCAATTAATAAATCAGAGGCATAGTTCTACAAACAGAATTCTGACATTTAAAAAAGTAAAGGAAATGCAAAAGGCAAGACTGGGTAAAGTTCTTTGAATATTCGCCCATTTATTTTCTGTGACAGAATAAGATAAAAATAGATTGACTTCTCCAGAAAGATAAAAGGGAAAATTTGCCTACGAGTATGCTATTAGAAATAAGATACAGATGCAATGAAATAGGATATCACAGGTAACAAGAAAACAAGCACAGTGTAGGAAGGATGTTTACTGTAATGCCTGGGTATATTTAAAACTGTGATGAATCTCAGGATTGACTTTTCCTTTCTTCTGAGGCATTGTGACTTGAATATAACAAAATAAAAGGAAAACACTCAGAAGTTGGACTAAGGCATAGAAACAGCATTATTCCGTATCTGTGTGGCAAGCATAATAATATTAAGACAATGTCATTTGGAGGGAGAATAATTTTCCTTCCATTTGCTGACTCTGAATTGTCGGTAAGCGTTTAAAAGATGTTGGTAATAATGGAGCAAATGTATCTGAACTGGGTAGAGAAAATGCCCAACCACACATAGCTAGGAAATTATAGCTATATTTGAAACAACAAATGATTCAAATAGGAAAATCCAGTTGAATGCTTGGTTTGTTTAATAATTACTCAATATAAATGCCTGGTTCCTGATTCTTTGAATCTGTTCAGCTTACAGGTCCCAGAAAAGAAATAAGCAGCCACCAAACAAAAGGAGAAGAATAAGCAAATCAAAGAAAAAGGGCGTGCATTCAATAGGCACTTAGCATTTTTCCCCAACAACAAGTGGGTCTGTGGTAAATGGATACAAAATGCCTTGTCCCAGGATGGTGTGGCAGATTTTTGCTTTCCTTGCCTAGGAAAAGTTTGTCTTTCTTCACGGACCAGCAATTTGAACAAAACAAAAATCTTGGAGAAAGTTCTAATAAAAGAAAAAGGAGAAGAAAGAATAGCTGTTGCTATATTCAGGTCAGGCTTTACCCAAATAGAGACATAAGCATAAATAGCAATGAAAATGTTTAGACTACACAGGATGTTTTGGGAATCTGGACTGTGAATGTCTAATGAGTCTCTAACATCCCCGGGGCACTTTCATAAAGATCAATGTCTCGTTTTTGAGTATGTTTGGTAACTTTCTGGAAGTCTTTTTAAGAACTGGCCCTTCCCATTTGCATACGTGAAGGATTCTAAGGCACTACTTAATAAAATGAGCGCTTAGATTCTGTGAGGACATCACTTTGAAGGGTGTTTAAAGGGCACGGTTGGGAGGGCTTCATATGTTAGCCTGTTTGAAGAGTGAATTTGGAACAGCTTTGCGAAATTCATGGTATAGATTCTAAGAACCAATTGTCGAAAATGTATAAACATAAAACAATACTTCCTTGTAAGCAGCATATCTTCATTTAGTCTTTCGACATTGATCACGTTGACACAATTCATTCTGAACTCTTTTTAGTAATGTGAATTTAATGCATAATTTCCGTGTAAAGACTTTTTTTAGTTGCTGAAAAACACGGGTGAAAAAAACAATATCTTATATTTGGTCCATTTTATAAGGCTAAGCAAATAAATCTATAAAATAATTTATTCGGCTAGTTGCTTGGAAACCTTATTGTTGATATGACAACCCTGGCATAATAAATCATATCACCACTTACTTCCTTTTGCATGTAGAAGTCATATATTTTCAGAAGAAAAGAAAATCTCTTTCTTTTTGCTATGCTACAGTGACATCTACAGAAAGGAATGAAGAAAAATTGAGAGGAAAATAATTCTCTCTCTTTTTTTAATACCCTAGCATAAAGTGCTTCAAAGGTATCAGCTTTGTGGTGCACAGGTGGTTCAGTGGTAGAATGCTCACCTGCCATCCGGGAAACCCGGGTTTGATTCCTGGGCCCATGCACCAAAAAAAAAAAAAAAAAAAAAAAAAACCTCCAAGCTTTAGGAAATATTTTTTATTGTGTCCAATATAGAATCTTTTAGGTATATATGTATATACATATACCCTAAAAAGCTCAGAGGGCCTAATTTAGGAAAGGTTATAATATGTTCTTCCCAAATATCTAGTTAATAGCAATTTTCCAAGCATAATTCGCTATGATAATTCCAAGAAGAATTATTTCCTTCTTGAGGATTAGCGAATTCTTCTATTTTTAGAGGATCAGCAAATATAGTCAAGAATAAATAATCACGAATCTCCATAGCTTCTGAAATGCTTCATCGTACATTTTACAATGTATTCATTACTATAGTTTTTTTTTTAGAAAATTTTCTTATCCTTTTTAATACAATTTGAACAAGTAGGATTTATGCTTAAGGGAAGGGGTAGGGAAAATATGAGTACCTAAGATTGCCAATCTTTGCATCATATAAATTATAAATGACATGTTCTTTCCTTTCTAATTCACTAATTTCTATCTCTTTTCTGACTACGAAGATTGATTTAAGAGGAAAAGGAGCTTAGTTTTTGCACGATAGTCTCCATAAGTTATGCCACCTCACCTCGTTAGAGAGAATAGAAATGGAAAGAATCCTCTTTTTTTGTCAGGGTCACTAACATAATTGTGACTTTCAAGTGAAAAATGTCACTTTGAGTAGACATCTCCCTTTCCTATAGGGCTTTAACATATTCCACAGTAAGTGACGGATTTCAATGTGACTTCTAAGAGGTAGTAAAGTTATGCAAAGGCAGCACAGCAGAGTGTTTTTATTAGTGGGAAGAATCTGTCAAGGACTCTGAATCACGAATATTTTCTCATTGTTTTAACCACCACCCCACCCCCACCATCCTCATCATCATCTTGTTATGCATGGGAGAGAATGAACGTGCACACGATGATAGTGATTTATGCCTCTACAAACAGAGTGGGATGGTGAAGGGGCTGACAAGTATGAGGAAATTAGTTGAGAAAGGAAAGAATTTCTGCTCAAGGCAACAAATTGAATAAATTCAGCTGACACTTAGAAAACACCTGTTACATACCAGACCCTGTGCTCACTGGGAAATATTCAAAGGCAAGTAGAAATGAGATATTGAAAAACACGAAAATTACTCCCTGGAATAGAAACTTCCCAGAGGACCCAGTAGAGACCTGTGTTAAATTTTAAATGATAGATAGATAGATAGAGCATTACTTTTGTATTTTGAAAGTTCTCGCCAATGTTTAAATTTGAAAGAATTCATTTAATTCTTAGAAACAGGTATGTATGTATTATTATTATTATTATAACTGCACAGAATTGGTATTTATTAAAGAGGATATTGCTACATCCCTTGCTTTTCTACCCCTGTCACTGAACATTTCAAAAGACCATGATTCAGTATGTTGAAGACTTTTTTTCTAGGAGAAAATCCTTCAACCCTGCCTCCAGCCAAGAGGCAACGTGCATATTCCAGTAAACCCCTCTGGTGCATTCTGCACAAGATAGACAGAAGTCCCATTTTCCCAGGGCCTCTCTACTGCACACATAGCATTGGTCAAAAACAAAGTTTCCAATGCTTAAAAGCATATGCTGGTGAAAAACACTAAATCACGGATGGCAGCACGGGAAGGCCAAAGTTGGGAATGGGTACGTGAGGGGTCCATTATTCTACCGTGCCAACCACACTATTAAAAATTTTTTAATGAAAAGGTGACTAAAATTTTAATCGCTTCACAAAGGCAAAGTAATCTTCTTCACTGTTTACCACAAAATTTGAAACCTGTTTACCATTAATTATAACATTGTTTTATTTTTCCAGAAATTCTGTCTCTGGCCCATAACTGTGAAAAAGGAGCTGGTAAATCATGCAGAAAATGGTAATTATCGATTTTATTTAATTTATGTTTTACAATGCTATCTGAGACAACAAAGAAAATGGACTACAGTATGGCTGGATTCCTTGGTGCACAGACTTGGCATGGGTTTCGGATAAGTCTGGGTCTAGGATAATATGAGAAGTATGAGTTAGGACCTTGTTGATTTATCTGATTAAGTCAGTAAACCTCGATGAATATGAAGCCTTCACTTCTGACTCAAAAAAAAAAAATTTAATGATATTCCAGATATTCTAAAGATAAGAAAAGATGCTGAATATGGAAGAACTTTAAAGACAAAAAAAAATAAACGTACACTACCAATTCATCAACAGGAGACATTCTGTGGAAAGCCACCATTGAACTCATCAGAAGTTTCTATTTGGTTCGTGGAAGAGTCATAGCCTCTACCTTCACTTAGTCATTACTGAGTTTGAAATTTAAAATATATAAATATACTGGGACAGCAGTACAGTTCTAACAAAACGCCACAATAGGAGAGAATTCAGATATTAAAATTAGTTTGGATTGTGGAATTCATTCACATAGTCATAATATAACTAATACTTATTCAGTGCTTGTAATTGGCCAAGCACTGTATGCTAGCCAACTTAGAAAACAAGGTGAGCCAGACAGACAAGCGTGCTACCCGATTGGAGCTCTGTGCCTTGCATAGAGGAGTGCAAAATGGACCATGTTAAAAAAATTCATCAGATGTATAATTTTTAAAAATAGAGAACCAATATGAAGGAAAGTTATAAGAAGCAATAAAACTAGAGTAAAGGGACCTAATATAGTTTGGGGTTAACAGAAAAAACTTTCTAGGAAAAGTGATATTTGTGGTGTGATTTGAAAAGTAAGTAGGATTTAATCGGATGAGTCAATAATTATGGATAAGGGAGAGATTTTTCTGGTCAGAAGGCTTACCATATGCAGATATTGAAGAAGCAAAATTATGCCTTTGAGGAACTTAAAGTTAAGACCACTGCGGTTGGATTGTCAAGGATGAGAAGAATGTCTCAAAATGTCTGTACATTCCCAATCATGATGGTTCCAGAAATGATCTAGTGGTTAAAGAGCACCAGTTGCATACATCTAGTGACCATCTATATACAGTTACTAAATATTCACTCTTATTCTAACATTCAGCTATATACAAGGTTATATTTTATCAACTAATTTGTTGATGGGCAAAACAATTTTCCCTTGTTCATTTTGTTGATGATTTTCAAAATCACCTTGAAGTCATTGAAGCAATGCTTTACCCAGTTTATCACATAATAAGTTATACATTCATCTGCCCCTACTACTCAATCTATTGGTAAGACTTACAACATTTTGACCATCGAAGTAAAAGTCATCATTTTACAGGCAAGTAAAGTGACCAATCATAATAACTAACAATAAACCACGGTTTTAAAGTTCAGAAACTATGATATGTTCATTACATGAGCGACCTTCCCAATGACGCAACATGAACTTGGTTTTTCTGATGGCTCTTTCCACCAAACCATGCTCCTCTCTCCACCATCAGTGACTGTGCAGTGTTCAACTAGTATTCAGGACAGCATAAAGCATGGACTACGTCTATGGGATTTGCATAGTACTCAGTTATGTGAATGTCTGATATAAAGCAGAGAGCTATGAATTCTTGACTCACTTGGTGAGGAAGACTTCTTGGAGCAGAGCAGTTGCCTGCTGTGTTCTATGGTTAGGACTTCTGAATGGAGAAGTTTTAGGACAAAGAAAAGAAATGCATCACTGAAAAAAGGAATCGAATTTTCACCTTGACACAGGGTCCCAATAGCCTCTCCAAGAAATGCATTTCTTTCAGAAGGCAGGAAAAAAATCATTACTCAGTATCGAATAATTAACAAACGTAGGCATTATACATGCTTCAGATTGGGTTGGTCATAAGGGTTTAGGAGAACACAAGCCAGGGGGAATGATTCCTCCAAATAAGTTTCTGTCTCCAAGGAGTTCAGAACTCTGGTAATACTGGTGACATTTTTGTTTCGTAATGTAAGGAAAGGGGTATGAAGGAAATTAGTGCCGTCTGGTCTCTATAACAAAAGGACACCATATCCCACTTGACCTAAGAAGGAAAAAGGGTATTTATTCAAGCAACAAAATACATCTTCCACTGAGAGAAGGTATTTTATAGGTGTTGCAAATTAGGTGTCTGAATTGTCATATGTGTTTTAGATATAACCAGAAATACAATCTTCATAAGACAGATCACCCAACATGAAGCATTTTCTGTTCTTACCATATGACAAACTCTGGAGAGAAGATGAAAATGGGCTGTAATCATGTCATTACATCTACAAGAAGCATTTTAAGGGAAAGAAGGATTTTTCTAAAGGAAATAATGTGCCCTACACTGCTTAAAGGTTTCAGCTGATAAGCAAACAATTTAGCTCCTCTTCTGTGCTAATCAACCAAACAGCAACTAAAAAATGGAGTGATTCTTAAAGGGATTCTTCCCAAATCCTAACTATTGAATTGCACATATAACTACTGGTCCTATGATCCCATTTACATTTCACCCAAATGCACCATTTACATAGGGTTTTATCAATTCATTCATTTGTTTTTCAACCAATATATTTTTAGTAATTCTGAATAAGCAAAGGAGAAACAATTATGGAGAATAATGGAGAAACAATTCTTATAAAACTTAAATCTAGAGAAAGAATAGAGAGATCAATTTGTAAATTAGTATCAAGTCACGTTCATGTGGCAAGTATTTCCAAGAATTAAAATAAGATATTTTGACAAAAGGGATTGAACACTCTCAGGAGAGGGCTTCAGTTGGTGCTAGACAAGAGCAGAGGAACAGATGTTTTGGTGGAGGTTACAATCAGTACAGACATGCTGCAGAGGGAAGGCAGAGGGTAATTATGACAAACTAAGAAGTCAATCACTGGAGTAGAAAAAAGAAAAGGTAGGACAGTCTATTCCCTAATGAGGATGGAGAAGAAGGTACCATGAGACCAGGCAGAGATTTATAAGCATTGCTAAAGGGATTAAATACGACCCCATGAGAAGCCAGCTGATGACATAATCAGATTTGCATTTTCAAAACTTAATTCACCTGCATATGTTGAAGAAAATGTATGTGGGGCAAGCAGAGGCATGGAAAACAATGCGGCTAGAACTACAATGGTTCTTCCCATGATGAGAGAATGAAAACCAAAACAGAATTGTGTTTTTGTTATTTAGGGATTTCTGTATAATGGGATTCTTATCTCTAAATTGTGCTCTCTCGAAATACTCTTGAACTGCCACTGGCTTCCCATTTTTACATCAACATCTGCATTAGTTTCCGAGCTTCCAAAGCAAACAGCCAAGTATTGACTTTATAATAGGCATTTATTGGCTAACTGTTCAGAGGCTAGAAAGCTTGCTTCCTTCCAGGGACAGTATCTTCTGGCTCGCTAGCCATCTTTTGAGTTCATTGACTTTTCTGAAGGAGCATCTTCTGCTTTTTCTTCCAGGTTCTGTTGACTGCCAGCATGTGGCTTATTCTTATGTATCCAGTTTCCTTTGCTTGTAAGGACTACAGTCATACTGGATGGAGGCCCACCATCATTAGTTTGGGCACAACCAATACCAATAACATCTCCAAAGTTCCTAGTTACAACTGGATTCACACCCTCAGGACATGGGATTGGGACCTGAGCATGCCTTTTGTGGGATATGATTCAAACCCCAGTAGCATCCCTAACAAGGTATGCTGGGATTCTCAGACCAAATAGTTTACTGTACTAAGGAC
This sequence comes from Tamandua tetradactyla, assembly GCF_023851605.1. Classification (NCBI taxonomy): domain Eukaryota; kingdom Metazoa; phylum Chordata; class Mammalia; order Pilosa; family Myrmecophagidae; genus Tamandua; species Tamandua tetradactyla. The sequence continues at coordinate 64,275,653 of NC_135331.1, forward strand.
AAAAGTATATCCTGTTGCTCCCTTCACAGAATTTCTAGCCAGAATCATGTTATTCCTTTTGTTGTTCATTCCAGGGTTTCACTGTGCACTCCTCTAGATCTTGGCCCACTAAGTGGTTTTAACTCTTCAAGTAAACTGAATTTAACTCCTCCTCACACACACAAAAAGTGCCTGGGGACTGTGCATTAAAAGAATAGCTAAATCTGTTTCCGTGTAATTTTCAAATACTCTTGTTCGTAACATCATATAGTCATGGCAAATTTTAATCAGTCTAAAGCAAAATGAGAAAAATAAGGACGATGACAATGTGGTACTGTGAGTTAGTGATGAAAGTAGTGATTGGCCTGTTGTTGAATTTTTAAAAATACCCTTTTATGACAAAATTAAACAACCAATTTTTTAACAAATCCCTCCTATTGTTTAGTTTCTTTTTCTCTATAGTTTAAATGCCTACTAGTCACTGTTCTAGCCAGAGGTACAGTTTACCTCTCATAAGGTAAACTGTAAGATCAGAAACAACTCACGCATCAAAAATGTTCCCTGGTCCATATTTACCTCTTAAACTGTCTGTTGCTGGAAAGAAAAGAAAGAGAAGAGAGTTCGCTATTTGTTAAAACCAACAAGACCTTCTTTGCAGAGCTTATTAGCTCTAGAATACCTGCAAGATTCTAACCTCAGTTGCCACTCTCTGCTTCTCCTTCAGTTTCTGCAGCCCTAGGATGACAGAGATCAATTGTTTCCCCATGGGATTGTTGGCACTGTGGCAAAGGAGCATCACACTGGGAACCCAGCATGCTGATTGACTTAGGAGAAAACCATTTTGAAATGCATGTTATTTGAATTTCCAATATCACTGATAATTTTTCTCTAATGCCATTCCTAGACATTCTGGTTAAACTGTGAAAAAGATAAGAGCTGCTACCCTTTTCATGTCACATGCTGATGACAGGCATTTCTACACTGGAATTGTGTTTGTCCTGTCATCTGTGTTATATGTAAGTGCAAAATTCTCTTCAAATTCTATTGTTGAAAATAATAGGTTTCCTACTTTTGGTTTTATTTGCCGCATTTTTTTTCCTTGTTAGGAAATATTTCTTAATGATTAATAGCACATAATTCATTTTAAGTGCCTTAACTGTTGTATTTTTCTATATATGTCAACACACACTAAATACCCCCACAAAGCCAGTTTTTTTTTTTTTTTTTTTTTTTTAAAGGAAAGACAGAGAGAAGGAAGGAAGGATAGAAGGAAGGAAGGAAGGAAGAAAGGGAAACATTTTTAAACATTTTCTTGTTTTATTGTATTCTGTTTCTCCGTTTTTGTTACATGGGCTGGGGCCGGGAATCGAACCGAGGTCCTCCGGCATAGCAGGCAAGCACTTTGCCCGCTGAGCCACCGCGGCCCGCCGTCAAAGCCAGTTTTTAACAGCACAAACTTATAAAAAAAAAAAATGAAAGCAAGAAAAAAATGTGAATGTTCAGGAACACTTGTCTCACTAGGGAGTCCAAGAAACAAAAGTTACTTCATTTCTATGAGTTACAATTGCCATTATGTTCAAAGCATTGCCATGTAGAATTGAAAACCTCCGGGGTTTTTGTCATTGTTGTTCTTTTTTTTTAACATGTGACACAGCTGAGTTTTGCCAGGATATTTCAAATGCACCCTCTCTCAAACAACGTTTTATAATTCATTTAGTTAGGAAATCACAGCTCAGAGGCAGCATCTGGTTTTCAGTGAGTTTTGGCTTTTTCCCCATTTTTCCATCTGGATTGACTGAGAGACAAGTCAATCAAGTGTGGCACCAAAGGTCTCACACAGCAAGATAGACTCTGGTCCAGAAATGAAATTCAAGAGTCCTCCTTTCAATCACTGTATTGTGAGCCTCTCTTATATATAGATTTAGTTCCATTAATTCTGTTTTTAAATCACGGATTATTGCATCCCTGCCACTGGGAAGCTCATATTTTGACTAAAGATTGCAGTTATAATAGCTATCATTTTTGAGCATCTGTCACACCACACATCTGAGTTAGCAGCTTTAATATTCAACAGCATGGCTTTCTTTGGTAAGCATACATCCTGTTTAGAGGAACACACTATCTAATCCTTCTAGTGTGCTAACTGCTGGAAAGCAACACACCAGGAACACCCTTTCAATAAAAGGGGATTTATTTAGTTAACATGTAGTTCTTCAGAGGAAAGGCAGCTAACTTTCATCTGAGGTTCTTTCTTACCTGGGAAAGCACAGGGTGATCTCTGCTGGCCTTCTCTCCAGGCCTCTGGTTCCAACAATTTTCCCCGGGTGATTTCTTTCTGCACCTCCAAAGGCCTGGGCTGAGCTGCAAGTGCTGAGATGAGGAATGCCAAGCTGCTTGGGCTGTTCTACATTGTGCCCTCTCATTTAAGCACCAGCCAATTAAGTCAAATGTCATTCATTGCAACAGGCACGCCTCCTAGCCGACTGCAGATGTAATGAGCAACAGATGAGGTTCTCACGCCATTGGCTCATGTCCACAGCAAAAGAACTAGGTGCCTTCACCTGGCCAAGCTGACACCTGAACCTATCTACTACTAAAAGATTAACCAGCAAAATGCATCCTTCACTAAATTGAAGGTACAGGATTTTAAGGAAGAAGGCCAAGTTTAATCCTGGATCTGCACTCCCAGGCTCTGTGACATGAATAGGAGCTTTCACACCAGGAAAATGTGTGGGAATCATATTATACAACTCAAAGTAATGTTATGAAGACATAAATGTAAATGATGTCTTAGTTTAGAAGAGTTATGAAATACCACAAATGGAGTGGTTTGAAGCAATAAAAGTTTGTCTTGAGAGATGTCATCAACACGGTGATGTCAAACATCTTCTGAGAAACCTTCCACAGAGATTCAGTGAATAAAAGGACAAATCCCACTTGTTTAGAATGCTAGAGGACAGTAGAAACAGGTAAAGGACTTCATAAATGCTGAATTGCAGAAAAAGACACGTCAGGTAGGAAATTTCCATACTAGACCCCTGGTTCTGCTTTCACTCCCCTCCTCCTCACTCAGTCCCACACAGCTTTGAAGTCACTAAGAGGCAGTGGCCCAGGTCCCTCCCACCAGAGACAAAGACTGTAGAGCCTCTCACAGCAGCGACTTAGAGCAGCACAGGGACCCAGTCCCACGGAGACCTATGGCAGAACACAGCCACCGAGAAGTGCAGCTGCATGCTGCCAGCAAAAGCCTCCTCCCCTGGGAGGGGGTGGAAGAGACTGTGGTAGAAGGGCTGGCAGCACTCACTCAATCCAGCATCTGTAGGCTGGAATGCCTAAATGCCAAATGGACCCTTAGGGAGTGACACATCTTTATGGATTGACCACATCTGCCTACCCAGAGTGGGATCCCTAACGGGGAAGAAACCAGAGGCAGGCAAGCCTCACACAGAGGGAAACAAAAGGGAGGGGGCGGTTAAACAAAATTGCTGTAACACAGGATTCCAGAACTGAAAACTGTAAGGAAAGCAGGGCACTGAGTGAGTGAGCAAATTTAAACACATCAGAGACTGGAGAGAAAATTCTGCATGAAAGGAAAGATCAAGTTTCCCCAAAAAGGAACAGAGAAAAAGAAGCTTTCACCTAGAGGTGAAGCAATTGCACGAAAGTTGCATATTAAAAGTTATACTGCATGCCCATGGCAAGAATGAATTAAAGAAGAGCTAAGAAAATCTGATCAGTTAAACACAGGCTATTCTTAAAGTCAGAATAAGTTAGACCAAGCATTAAACAAGTGCCTTAATACAAAGCCAATCAACAATAAAACCCTAGACAAAAAGGAGAAACAGACCTTCAGAATTAATTCATCAAGGTAATCAGATGCCTAGACAACAGCAAAAAATACAAGCCATATGAAGAAACAGGAAGATACGTCTCAGTTGAGGGAACAAATTAAAACTTCAGAGGAGATACAGAATTTGGAACAACTAATCGAAGAAGTTTTAACAAATCTCCTAGGTCAATTCAAGGAGTTGAAGGAAAATATGCATAAAGAGATAAAGGATGTTAAGAAGTTGATGTGTGACCAAAAAGAAGAATTTAAAAGTATAAAAAGAAACACAACAGAAATTATGGAGATGAAAAGCTCAACAGGAAAGATTTAAAATACTCCAGAGGCACATAACAGTTTTATACAGGCAGAAGAAAGAATCTGCAAGCAAGAAGACAGAAAAGTTGAAATCATAGCAGTCAGAAGAATAGAGAGAAAAGAATAGAAAAATTGACAAGTGTCTTAGGGATGTGAGCAACAGCATGAAGCATGCAAACATATGCATAATGAGGGTCACAAAAGGAGAAGGAAGGGAAAGAGCCAGGACAAATATTTGAGGAAATAATGGCCCCAAATTTTCTAACTCATAGAAAAGATATAAATAGACATGTCCAAGAAGTGTGATGTGCTCCAAACAGAATAAATCCTAACAGACCTACGCTGAGACACATACTGATCAGAGTGTCAAATGCCAAAACTAAAGAGAATTTTGAAAGCAGTAAGAGAAAAGCTATTGGTCTCATACAAAGGATCCTCAGTGAGACTAAATGCCAATTTCTCATCAGAAACTGTGGAAGCCAAAAGGCAGTTTTACGACATTTTTAAGGTACTGAAAGAGTACAAGTGCCAGCCAAAGAATTCTTTATCTGGCAAAATTGTCCTAAACAATGAGGGAGAGTTTAAAATATATACAAATAAGCAAAAACTGAGAGGGTTTGTCAATGAAAGACCTCTGTTATAAGAACTACTAAAGAGAGTTCTGTGCATTGAAAGGAAAAGACAGGAGACAGTGACTTATAGTAGTGTGAAGAAAGTGTAGCTAAAAGTATAAATGCAAAAAATATCCTCAATATACAACTCTACTCTTTAATTCCTATAAGAGTTAGAATACAATTGATCAAGGAAATGGTGTATTTTCGGATAATACACATGCAAAATATAAAGTGATAAAATGGGACAAAACAACATAGAGTGGGGGAAACAGGGATATGGAAGCAGAGAGCATGTATTCTATTGAAGTAAGTAGGTATCTTTACAAATTAGTAGGTTACAAATGTAGGTTGCAAAATACAAACACCTGAGTAACCACAAGGGAAGTATTTTAAAAAATACAGAAACAGAAATGTGAAAAGAATCAGTCAGATATTATACAGAAAAGGAGATTGCAATAAAGGAAAAGAGAGGCAAAAAAAAAACATATGGCATATAAAACTGAAGGGCAAAATGGCTGAAGCAAGTATTGCCTTTACAGAAATAACACTGAATGTAATGCATTAAACTCCACAATCAAGAGACATAGACAGGCAAAATGGATTAAAAAGCATGATCCAAATACACATTGTTTAAAGAGACTCACACTAGACCCACAGACACAAATAGGTTGAAATTGAAAGGATAAAAACAGATATTCCATGCAAATAGTAGGCAAAAAGGAGCTGGCATAGATATACTAACATTAGATGAAATAGACTTTAAGTTGAAAGCTATATTAAGAAAAAAAAGAAGGACACTACAGATTATTAAAAGGGGAAATACACCAAGAAGAAAAAAATCATAAATATTTATGCACCTATCCACAGGGCCCCAAAACACATGAGGCAAACATTGGGAGAACCGGATGGAGAAATAGATGTCTCTACAACAATAGCTGGAGAGTTCAAAACACCACTCTCAAAAATAGGAAGAACATCTTGACTCAAGATCAGTAAGGAAACTGAGGACTTGAATAATATGATAAATGAACTGGACTTGACAGAAACAAACAGAACATTACACCCCTAAATAGCAGGATATACATTCTTCTCAAGTGCACATGAGTTATTCTACAGGATAGACAACATGTGAAGCACAAAACAAGTCTCAATAATTTTAAAAATTTAAATTATACAAAACATCTGCTCTGACCATAATGGAATGAAGATGGAAATCAATAACAGGTGTAGAACTGGAAAATCCACACATATGTGGAAATGAAGTAGCATATCCTTAAACAATCAGTGGCCTAAGAAGAAATTTCAAGGGAAATCAGTGAATATCTTCAGACAAAAAAACAAAAACACAACATATAAAAACTAATGGGATGTATTGGGCGGGCCACGGTGACTCAGCAGGCAGGAATGCTTGCCTGCGATGCCAGACGACCTGGATTCGATTCCTGGTGCCTGCCCATGTAAAAAAAAAATCTAATGGGAAGTGGGCCACAGTGCCTCAGCAGGCAGAGTTCTCGCGTGCCATACCGGAGACTCAGGTTCGATTCCTGGTGCCTGCTCATGCAAAAAAAAAAAAAAAAATACTAACGGGATGTCGTGCTGAGAGGGAAATTTATACTATCAACACTTAAATTAAAAGGAAGAAAATCCTAAAATCAAAGACCTAGCTGCACACCTGGAAGAATTAGAAAAGGAACAGCAAACTAATCCCAAACCAAGCAGAAGAAAAGTAATAACAAAGCTTAGAGCAAAAATAAATTAAATTAGGAATTTAAAAATTAGACAGAAATAGGGCGGGCCGCGGTGGCTCAGCGGGCAAAGTGCTTGCCTGCTATGCCGGAGGACCTCGGTTCGATTCCCGGCCCCAGCCCATGTAACAAAAAACGGAAAAACAAAATACAATAAAACAAGAAAAAATGTTTCCCTTTCTTCCTTCCTTCCTTCCTTCTATCCTTCCTTCCTTCTCTCTGTCTTTCCTTTAAAAAAAAAAAAAATTAGACAGAAATAACAAAATCCAAAGTTGGTCCTTATAACGAGTGATAAAATTTACAAACTTCAGCTAAATTGGACACAGGAAGAAAGAGAGAAGAAACAAATAAAATCAGAAGTAAGAGGGGGGACATTACTACTGACCTCATAGAAAGAAAAAAGATTATAAGAGGATAATATGAACAACTGCATGCCAACAAACTAGACAAGTTAGAGGTAATTGAATCAGTTATTAAAAACTTCCTAACAAAGAAAAGGCCAGGGCCAGATGGCATCAGAGGTGAATTCTACCAGTCATTCCATGAAGAATTAATATCAATCCTGCTCAAACTCTTCCAAAAATTTGAAGATGAGGGAATACTACATGCCATGAGATCAACCACACCTTAATACTAAAGCCAGATGAAGACACTACTGGAAAGAAAATTACAATTTTTCTACTGAATATAGATGTAAACATTCTCAAAAATACTGGCAAATCAAATCTAACAGCACATTAAAAGAATTACACACCATGATCAACTGGGTTTTATCTAAGATATGAAAGGTGGTTCAAAATAAGAAAGCAATGGTTGTAATAGAACACATTCACAAAATGATGGGGGCAAAAACCACAGGATCATTTCAGTTGATGAAGAAAAGATATTTGACAAAATTCAGCATCCTTTCTTGATAAAAACACTTAGAAAAATAGGAATAGGAGGAAACTTATTTAACCTGATAAAGAACACATATGGAAAACCCTCAACTACCATCAAACCCAATGGTGAAAGACTGAAAGTTTTCCCGCTGATACCTGGAAAAAAACAAGAATGTCCACTGTCACCACGGTTATTAAATGTTGTTTTGGAAGTTCTAGCCAGAGCAGACAGGCAAGTAAAAGAGAAAAAAAAGAAGAAGTAGATCTATATGATAAGATCCTATATAGAGAAAGTTCTGAAAAATCTGCAACAAATATGTTAGAGCTAATAAATGAATACAGCAAAGATCAACATGCAAAAATCAGTAATGTATACACTAGGAATGAGCAATCTGAGGAGGAAGTCAAGAAACATTCCATTTACAATAGCAACTAAAAGAATCAAATATCTTGGAATAGATTTAACCAAGGATGAAAGGAGTTGTACACATAAAACTACAAAACATTGCTGAAATAAATAAAAGAAGACTAAATAAATGGAAGGACACTCTGTGTCCATGGAAGATAAATACAGTTAAGATATCAATTCTACCTAAAATGACTTACGGATTCAATGCAATAGCCTCATTTGCAGAAATGGAAAACCCAATTATCAAATTTATTTGGCAGGGTAAGGGGTACTGAATAGCCAAATTCACCTTGAGAAAAGAAGAACAAATTTGGAAGATTCCTGTCTTTAGAGCATATTGCTATATGACAGTGGTCAGAACAGCATAGTACTGGCACAAGGATAGACATGTTGAGAAGTGGAATTGAATTGAGAGCTCAGAAATAAACCCTCATATCTATAAGCCAATTGATTTTTGACAAGGCTGCCACTTCGACTCAATTGGAAGAGAATAGCCTCTTCAACAAATGCTGTCAGGAGAATTGGAAAATCCATAAGCAAAAGAATGAATGAGGACCCCTATCTCATACCATGTACAAAAATTAACTCTAACTGGATCAAATACCTAAATATAAGAACTAGGACTATAAAACTCCTAGAAGAAAATATAGGGAAGCCTCTTCAGAACCGGTATTAGGCAATAGTTTCTTAAACTTTACACCCAAAGCACAAGCGACAGTGAAAAAAATAGATAAATTAGATGAGCCTCCCCAAAATTAAAAAAATTTGTGCCTCAAAGGACTTACTCACAAAAGTGAAAAAACAACTTACTAAATGTGGAGAAAATATTTGGGAAACACATGCCTAATAAGTGTTTAATACTCAGAATACATAAAGCAATCTTACAATTCAACAACAAAAAGACAAAAAAAACTCAATTTTAAAAAGGGGCAAAAGACTTGAGTAGACATTTCTCCAAAGAGGATATACAAATGGATAAAAAGCACATGAAAAGATGTTCAGCATCACCAGCTATTAGGAAAATGCAAATTAAAACCACAATAAGATATCATTTCATAACCCATGAGAATGGCTATTATTACAAAAACAGAAACCTGTAAGTGTTGAAGAGAATGTAGAGAAATAAGAACATACATTCATTGTTGGTAGGAACATAAAAAATGTTGCAGTTTTGGAAGACAGTTGACCGTTCCTCAAGAAGTTGCATATAAAATTACCATATGATCCAGCAATCTTGCTAATAGGTATATACCTAAAGGAATTGAAAGCTGGGATTTGAACAGATATTTGCACACCAATATTCATAGCAACATTATTCACAGTTGCCAAAAGAAGGAAGCAACCCAAGTTTCCACCAACCAATGAATGGATAAACAAAATGTAGTATAAAACATATGATGGAATATTAGTCTGCCATGAAAAGGAATGAAGTCCAGATACACATGACAACATGGATGAACATTGAAGACTTCATATTGAGTGAAATAAGACAGACACAAAAGAGCAAATATTGTATGATTGCACTGATATGAACCCATTATAATAAGCAAAGTCATAGAATTAGACTCTAGAATATGGGAAACAAGGAGATAGATTGGGGAAAAGGAAGGGGGAGTTGATGCTTAATTCGTACTTTTAGGTTGATAGTAAGGGTTTGGAAACCGGTGGTGATGTTGGTAGCACACTTTTTGTTGTAGGTGTAATTAACATCACTAAATTATATTGGTGTAGGTGGTTTAAAAGGGACACCTTAGGTTGTTTATGTTACTAAAATATAAATTCAAAGACAAAACACAGAATTGTATATCACAGTGAACACTACTGTAGATGATCAACTATAGTTAATAGTACAAGAATGTTCTTTCATGAATTACAACAAATATAAGATACTAATACAAGATATTAATAATATGGTGACTTATGGGGAAAAACACACCTATGTAAACTATGGATGATAATTAACAATGCTATTTTAATAATCTTTTAATCAATTGTAACAGAGGAAACTACTGCTAAAAAAATAGTAAAATCATAAAAAGTGCTATCATCAATTGTAATAAATGTTTGACACCAATGCAAGTATTGATGGTGAGGTCATATATGGAATCCATTATTTTATGCATGATTGTTCTGTGAGCCCACAGCTCCTCCAATAACAAAATTTTTAAAAAAAGCTTATTGTCTCACAGTGTTGGAGGCTAGAAGTTCAAGATCAAGGAAATCGGTAGAGTCACACTCCCTCTGAAATCTGTAGGGGACACTCCTTCTCCTTGCCTCTTCCTAGCTTATGGTGGCTGTCAATCCTTGTTCCTTGATTGCAGCTGCAACATTTCAATCTCTTCAGTTCTTCCCTATGTCTGTCTTTCTGTTTCCAAATTTCTCTCTTCTATAAGGATACCGGTCATAATCCTGTTTGGCCTCATCTAAACTAATCACATTTTCAAAGACCCTACTTCCAAATAAATCTACATTCACAGGACTTATCATTTTGGGAGGCACCATCCAACCTATAACAAATGGCAAGGTAATTTATTCCTAGACATGAAAATACTTTATTAAAAGTATATCATATATAGATAATTATTACTGTGGATTAATTTCATGATGTTGCAGATAAGAGAGGAAATAAAAGATAATCCCCTTATATCAAGCTACTACTTAAATAATTACATATGGAATTAGGATCGAACCCAGCATATACTCATTAAAATTCAATGTATGCAGAGATTTTGAGTTCATCCATGGCAGACAGATTATTGCACATCAGGCATTTAATGGGTTCCCCTGTGTTTAATAGCATTCATGCAGTCCTCAGGTCTTTGTGACTAGTTCTGGCCAAAGGACTTTCAGCAGACACGGCCTTTATCACTTCCAGATATAAGCATTCAGGACCCAGGATTCAATGTTCCAATAATCACTACCTTTACTGTATTGGTTACCTTTTGATGTGCAACAAATCACCTCAAAATCTAGTGGCTTAAAACAACAAATATTATCTCCCAATTTCTTTGGGTCAGCAATCCCTCCTTAAGCTGAGTCCTCTGCTTCTGGCTCTTTCAGAGGACTGCAATAAAGAGGTTTGCTGGGGCTGGAATCACATGTAATGCTTAACTGATGACGGAGTCACTTCTAATCTTACTCACGTGGTTATTGACAACATTCAGTTCCTTGAGGGTTATTGAACTGGATGCCTCAGTTCTTTGCTGGCAGTTGGTTGGAAGTTGCCCTCAGTTTCTTGCCACATGGATCTCTCCAAAATGGCAGCTTGTCTCATCAAAACCAGCAGGAGAGAGAAAGTCTGTTAGAAAGACAGATGTCACAATTTTCTGTAACCTAATCACAGAAGGGCCTTACCCTCAGGGTTGGCATATTCTGTTAGAAACGAGTTAATCAGGGGGAGGGGATTACACAAACCCCTGAATACCAGGAGATGTGGATCCTAAGAGGCCATGTCAGAAGCTGTCTGCCACACTGACCACAAGGCGTAGCTGCAAGATGCAATAGCTACTGTCAGCATGATTTCTGAATGACAAGGTGCATCACTGCAATTTCAGTGTTCCTTTATCATCCTGAGTAATATAACATTATTCATTTGGACCCTCTGAGGAAGGATCTTTAAACTGGGCAAGTTATTATTCCCAAATATAGATAAGAAAACAGATTTATAACAGATTAGGTAATTTTTTTCACAAAGCAAGTTATATCAGAAGCTTATGTCTTCTCAGGGCATTTGACCTGAAAACTATTGTCTTTTTCTGTTATACTTCATTCTTATAATATGTCTGTTAGAATTGCCCTCCCATACTGCCATTATAGTTATCTTAAATGTTTTAAAAAGCCAGTAACATTTTTTGCTACTCTTTGGAAAAGTCCTTTCTTGACTTGATTCCTAAAGAATGAAATACAAATTCATAGAATGCCACAGAATGATTATTTTTTAATTCTGTTTTTGATTCACCCAAGCAGAGTTACTTGGTGTATTCTCTGTATAGACCCATATTCCTTTGCTCATACCTGTATTTCAGCACTTAATGCTCTGAAGTAAATTTTTATTTATATCTATCTCTCTTCTAAAATATCCTTTGTGAGCAGAGGGTCTAACTTACTCATTATAAGCTCAGAGCAAAACAAAGGATCAACTTGGAAAGTATTGTTAATCTAATCAGTACACTATAGGAAGTACCTAGAATTTAGATATCTAATTTGCAAAATTCTGTCAAGTCAAACATCAGAACCCACCTGTTCTAGTTTGCTAGCTGCTGGAATGCAATATACCAGAAATGGAATGGCTTTTAAAAAGGGGAATTTAATAAATTGCTAGTCTACGGTTCTAAGGCCAAGAAAATGTCCTAATCAAAACAAGTCTATAGAAATGTCCAATCAAAAGCATCCAGAGAAAGATACCTTGGTTCAAAAAGACCGATGAAGTTCAGGGTTTCTCTCTTGGCTGGAAGGGCACATGGCGAGCACGGTGTCATCTGCTAGCTTTCTCTCCTGGCTTCCTGTTTCATGAAGCTCCCCGTGAGGTGTTTTCCCTCTTTATCTCCAAAGGTTGCTGGCTCGTGGGCTCTCTGATTCTCATGGCCATGTCATTCTTCCCTGCTCTCTCTGAATCATTTATTCCCCAAAATGTTTCCTCTTTTATAGGACTCCAATAAACTAATCAAGACCCACCCAAATGTGTGGAGACATGTCATCACCTAATCCAGTGTAACAACCACTCTTGATTACATCACAGCTCCGGGGAGATGATCTGATTACAGTTTCAAACATACAATGCCGAATAGGGATTAGAAGAAATGGCTGCCTTTACAGAATGGGATTAGGATTAAAACATGGCTTTTCTAGGGGACACACATCCTTTCAAACCTGTGCACCATCTTTTACTAAATTTAAAAATAACGTGAATTGTTAAATCAATCCATGTAGAAAATAAAAGCCAATTGAGAAGTTAATAAACCTCAAAATTACTTTTGTCTCTGTAAGATTTCTGTTAAAAAATTCCTAGGTGCTTGCTGAATTTCACATTTCTAAATAAATGAGATATCTTTTTTTCGACTAATTCTCCAATAAAATTTTATTTCTCCTGTAGAATTTATGAATTCTTACTCTCTAATAAAAATACCACCAACTCCACCTAACATTTATTCAGAAACCACCCATGTGCCAGGCTTTGTGCTAAATCTGTAGGATGTGTAAACCCATTAAATCCCTACTAAAAACATGAGGCACTGTTCTTTGCTTCATTTCATGTCTGCAACTCAGAACAATGAAGAAAATTACCCAAGATCACAAAGGGAGTAAGTGCCTGACCAACAAACTGAGCCCAATCTTTTTGACATAAAAAGCAGTTCTCTCAACCTTGTTCTTTGCTGTCACCACTGCCCCAGACAGACCCAAAACACCCTGCCAATTCCTGCCCTGTCCCTCTGAGTTGGCACCTGTATTGAATCAACAATTCTATCTCAGGCAACTAAATCTTCCAAACATAAATTTGAGACACATATTCTAAAACAATAAGATGGACTATCTGAAATTGTAACTCTCCAGAATAATCTAACATGTATATTGTGTGTTCTAACCTAACTTATGCAAGCCTTGTACATAGACAAATAGTTTCCCAGCTTTTCTTCTGTCTTACTTTAGACTCTACTCTCTAGTGTCAAGCCCAACCCAAAAGAGAATATAGTCTTAGTTCCCAAAAATGAGCATCCCACAAATTATTGCTCACAACCATAAAGACCTCAAATGACCCCAACAAAATAATTATTTAAAAAAAAATTCCTTAGTTGTCTCAAGCACCTTACTTCTGAATGCAGGTATTTTTTATGCTAGTAGCATGCACTGGCTCTAAACTCCTGAATGTCTTCCTCCTTTCTCTACAAAAATACATTACTTTTTCACCTTCTCTAGATTCGCAAATTTTGGAAAGACAAAATAATATTGTCTAATTGTCTTGATGTTTCCAGACTTTTAAAATATTTCCTGCATTACTCAGATAGACTTATTTCTCCCCTTTATTTTAACAAGAAAATGTAGAATTTGAATCTAAACCTCGTTTCTGTAAAAAATTATTCAATTAAAAGGGATCCTTGATGCTCATATATCCTAGCCATGTTAAAAAGTACAAAAATACTTCCTGCCTAAGCATGGATTTTTACTTATGCACTGTGCCATGACCAGGCACAGATGCAAATAAGTGAAATTGATATTCTGCAGCACTTGACTCAAATTATCATCCACTCTCTCACTGAGAAGTAAAATGGCTTTGTAGGGCTAATCTGGTGTGTTACTGCGTTTTCAAGAAGAATCATGGCTCTAAGAATATATAATTGGTTACCACCTGACAAATAAAAATCTATCCTACCCTTTAAAGCTTCCAGTCAAAGATTCTTTTGTGTCCTTCAATATCCTGTAGGATTAAGATGAACCATTTGCATTTCAGGCTGAAACTGGGTCTCCTGATTTCTTCTTCTATAATTCCCAAAGATATAATATTACACCCTCAATTCCTGTATAGCATTCTTTCATAAATGATGATATAAAAAGTTAGTAATAAAAGTAATTAGCAATACTAATAATGCACACTTAATGAGTGCTTATTTTATGTCAGGCACAGGCAAATGAGTTTATATGTATTATCTCCTCTAATCTCTATAATGTATTCATAAAACAGCAACTGTTACTAGCCCAGTTTTACATATAAAGGAGTGCAGGCTGAGAGAAGTTAGGTAATTTGCCCAAGGTCAAACACAGAGCTTGTAGATGGAAATATGATTCCGTTCTGGTTCTCTGATTCCAGGCCCCTAGCACTAAATCATTCTGACACACCTCTCTTCAAATAAAATATACATACAAATTTCCTGACATTTCTGAAAAATATTAGAGCCAGACGAATTTTCTGAATTCAGGAGAGATCAGATGTTAGAAACAGGGAACAGAGGGCTTCCTAGTTGGGCTCTTTGCTTTTGCCCTTGCAAATCTACAGTTTATTGTCAACTCAGCAGCCAGAATGACCATTTTAAACCTAAGCCTGATCGTGGCATTCCTCTGGCTCAAATGCCTTCAACGTTGCCTCCCTCGAAATTAAGCCAAAGCCCTTGCAGTGTTCTAAAAATCTCTTCCAGTCTGCTCCTCACTACTCTGTCCCTGACCTCATCTGCTACCCTCCTCCCCTTCCTTTAGTCTTCGCAGGCGCACTGACCTCCTTGTTGTCCCTTGAACACAGTCCCCAGCCTCAGGGCCTTTCTATTTGCTGTTTCCTCTGGATGAAATGCTCTTACCCTGCTATCCACGTGATCTGATCTTTCAACTCTTTGAGATTTTGCTCAAGTACAAGTTTCTCGATGACACTCTCTCTGACCACCCTGTATAAAATTACAACTCCCCTCTGACTTGTCTTGGCACCTTCTACACCGTTTCATAGCACCCATAACCTACAACAGTCTGACATACTGTACTGCACTTATTATCTCTCACCATAAGAACCTCAAATCCACAACAGAAGGGAGTACTAATGTCTATTTTGTTTGTTGCTGAATCCCTAGTGCCTAGAATTGTGTCTGATTCATGGTAGGTGCTCAATAAATACTTGCTGAATAAATCAAGGAGAATAAATAAGTAAGGTGCTACTAAGACCACAATGCACATCATAATACCACTGTTAACTATATTCTTTCAGCAAAACGGAGAGAATATGTATTTGAACGGCAGATTGGAAGTAAAATCTGCAAACCTGTGCCAAAATGAACAAACAATAACCTCAAGTCAATTTTAAATAGAAAGGACAGAAAGAGCTCTCGAAACTACATTTTCAATTATTAAAAGGACAAATGGAGAGTTTACAGAACAAAGCAGTAAGATGAACCACCCAGGTACCTTGAACATGGAGTGCTGCAAGTAGAGCCACTAATGAAATGGCCAACACGAAATGTCATGTTCAGAACAATCAAGATTATAGTGTCGTGACTTCATTGTTCCTATCAACCGAGAAGTAAAGGGAATGAAATAAAACATAATCAGTGACACCTAGGAGCAGAGAGACAGGAAGACAGGGGAATAATAGCTCCACAGTAATGACTCATGCACATTTTAATTCCTGCTTGTTCTTTACCAGTTTTGCAGTAAAACCTGATAAAGATAAGACAGTGAATTACAGCCACACAAGAACTTTATGAGTTTTAATATGAAAATCAGAGACGAGAAGTCAGAAAAAAAAAGAGTAATCCTTAAATTTTTTTTGAACAGCCATTAATTCCTCAGACTGCAGAAAGGGAAAATAAGGCAAACAAGAAAATGAACTGGGACTGGGAAAGCATTTTCGAGGCAGTTTTATATTCCCAAACACTCATAGGCTTGCTTTTTAGCTACTTTTCCTCGGTACCCAAAGCAGCCAAACTTTGTGAGCCTGGCTCTCACCAGATGGAGTGTTCTCACATTTCTGCCTTCTACTATTTTCTCTCAGTGTAGTTGAAAAGGGTACAAAATAAAGGGGAAAAAAAAAGCACATACGCACACACACACACGAATTCCAAATGCTCTGCAGAGGAAACTATTCTTTTTATTTTGGCAGTGATGTGTGTGACTCCTTGGCAGGTGGCACTGTTAGTTAACATCGTTAGCACTTTGGAATTGTCTATGACTTTTGTCATGTGTTTAAGCTGATTAGCCCCCTGGGTGACTGACTTCCAAGCTGGCATTTGACAGCTTGCTGAGGGTACAGATGTCTGGACAACAGATAAAGTTCTTAACCCTTATTTCTCATTTGTTTTCAGCTCAACTATTTTAATAGTGTCTGCAGGCTTATAAACAGAAACCAATGGTTTATGCTTTAAGACATTTACTTACTGGTTAGTTCGGCTATGGCAGATTTGCTTCAGTAGATGCAGGATAAAACACGACTCTTCCTTTACCCTCTAACTCTTTTCAGATGCTAAACTCTGTAGTTTCTATCACTGCAATTTCAAATTGACTCCAGCCTTTTCATTTCTATTGCTACTACCCTTTCTTCAACCCTATTATCTCTTGACTGAAAAAAGAACTAGCCTTCTCTCTTATCCTTTATGAAAGGATCATCAGCTTTATATTCATAATTTCTCTCTACATGGCCAATGCTCTGTCCAAATTGAAATATCTTTTAATTCCCAGTTATGCCCAGGGCTTTCCAGTCTCTGTGCTTGTTTATGATTATTCCCCCTGATATATTCTTATGCAATTCATTGTCCAAAACCAAACTTTCAGCCATAGCTATCCAATGTGATATATCTGATTTATTCTCATAATTACATATTTCATCTATTAGTTCTATGTTCCAAGTTGCAATTTCTCTCTTCAATTGCAGACCCCAGTTTCTAACTTTTATTGTGTCTTCACTCATCACCTTATTTCCTATATACAGTATTTCATCTCCTAATCAATCTCACACACTGCTGACAGAATTCATCTTCCTAAAGGACAAACCCTGAGTACCTATAAAGTAAAATCCCAAACAAGATTCATGTAGGTTCCAATTCCTGTAATAAACTCTATCGCCATACTATTTGTGGTGGCTTTGTGCACCTAATTGAACTGTGATGGATACAATATTCAGTGTGAGAACACATACTATTTGACCTGATTACTTCCCCTTTATTTATCTATTAAAAATATTCATTTACATACACACCAAAATTGCATAGCATTTTTCAGTGTTTCAGTGCAAGTGAAAAAATACTATGCAACAGTTAAAAGTATGCAGTCATTGACAAGGAAATTGCATCGAGATATACTGAAAGTGAAAATAGCAAGTTGCAAAAGCACACATATGAAATGATAGCACTTACTAGAAACAGACACATTGAAAAAATATAGAAGAATTTGCTGTAAGTTGTTAGTTCTTGGAAAGGATATGCACACTCCATTTGAACTACTACCTTCTAAATGTTATTCCTACTCTAATGATACTAGACTCTCTAAGTCCTTTCACAAATCAGCCTAATCCACACAGGAGAAGCAACCATCTACTCTTAGAGAAGTAGAATACAAACCTATTTTTAAGGAACCAAAATTCAAAACTTAAAATCACGTTATCTAGTTACATACAGTTATGGAATCAAAATATTGTGCATATTTACTAAGCCGCCTGTAATAATAGGAGTGTCATATTTAAGAAAAAATAACAGTTGTGTACAATTACAAATGGCATTTGGAAATAAGAAATCGCTGAAGTCTTCCTATGCAAAAATTTTGATAATACAACTTAAATGCACTTATTATACCCTGAGATATAAACTACATCCTCACAGGAAATGTTTTCTTTTTATTATCTTAGGTTCTTACCTTTAAGTGTCAGTGCCATATACTAATTTTATTCCCAGTTTCTGTTGCTTCTCTATGAGCTCAGCCAATTTCTTTCTGTCACCATTATCTACTGAGTGTTCTTACTATGTGGAACTCATCATTATTTCCAACTCATATACACTGAAAAGATGGATTTAGGAGCTAGATAGTGATTATATCATAGCAATTTATTTAGGTCTTTTTTTATACTTGGTCCATTTTACCTATGCTAATGACCAGCCCACTGAGTTTTACATTATTCACTATCACAAACCTGTAGAGATACTTTGCTGTGCTTTGGCCTTAATAATGATGGAAAGGGAGATAGAGGCATCTATTTATAAAACCTCAACATCTAGTTTATTTACTAACCTATAAGCACTGGCCATTACATTGGCTTACTATTCTTCAGTTTACCAAACTCCCACAGCTATTTAGTAGTTTCTTCATTACTTTGCTTACCATTTTAAATCCAAACGCTAGATTTATGCTTTACTACCACTGTCTTTTAAATCTAAAATGCTGTTTTATGTCTTTTAATATTTTCTGTTGATGTGTGTTTTATCTGTGAGATGTAAATAGACAATTTTTAATACATTCTTTATAGGGTTTGGCCAGCTTTATGCTAATTAAATGGGCACATCTGTCTCTCATGCATTAACAGTAATCAACAGGTAGCCAATGACAATGGGTGTGACTGAAATGAAATGTCTGCATGATATATGGAGGACAACATGTTAGGATGAAAATAATTCCCACAATATCTAATTTAAGCCCCGCTAACATGTATAATTCATATCGTAATTTTAACTTTTTTTAAATGTTAAATTAATTTTACTCAATTTTATATACTTCATCCAAAACTCTATATTGTTAAATGTGTCTGTCCGTGCTTCTGAGTTTTCACCATTAATTCACGATTGGGTTCAATGCAGAAAAACAAAAGAAGATGAGATTTGTTACCCACATAATTCTCTATTTCATATGAAAGTCAAGTTTTCTTAGGTTCTTAGAGGAAACTGTCAGACTAGTACACCAAAAGTAATAAATTAAACTTGATGCTCAATACTGAGCGACATTCAGCATTTATTTTTCTTACATAACCTCTCTTCTGAAAACAGCCAATGGCCAGAGGGAAAAAGGAGTATAAGGAGAAGGGAGCAGAGTAACAAAGATGCATCCACTAGTTGAAAACAACAGGGCAAAAGATTAACCCATCATATGTATATCTACAGAGGTATATGTATTTCCCTCTACCAACTTAGCCAAAAATAGCTCTTTGCAGGACTTATACTTTGATAAACTATGAAGGTTTTTCTCATTGTGACAATAAGCTAAGTTTTTTCTCCTGATTATGTAACAGACCTCTATTTACTTTTTTCTAGTATTGCTTTTCATTCCATGTATTTTTCATCCTAACAGGTTTTTCCCTCGTATATCATTCAGACACTTCATTAAATTATTGACTTATTTTTTGCTTTATGTAAACATAATAGCTCTTTCTCATGAAAGAATAGTCTCAAAGAAACGACCATCAAAATAATTAGGAAAAAATAATCCTCCAAATACAAAATATACAGGTTCATGAAACTATTCTCATCACATTTTCAAAAAATATTGTGGAGTTTTGATTTGTCATAGAATGCATCATTCAATAAAAGTACAATCTGCATTTTGGAGGGCTAATATAACATCAATATCAACCACCTCTAAAAATGCTGAGTGAAATAAAATGTTAAATTGACTTCGCCAATAACTCACAAATCTGCATGATTTTCTTAAAAACTGCAATTCAACTCTTAAGTCAGCAAAACGGACATTCTGAATGGTTGAGACACACACCTCCCACTCACACAGTCACACTCTCTCCCACAATCACACACACTCGTGCCCTCTCATTCTCATCCTCACACTCATACTCAGTCATTCTTACTTACCCTCACCAACTCTCATTCACTCACTCTCACTCACGCTCTCACACACCCACACACCTCTGCCAGGGAAATGGAAGTGCATTATATGGTCCCTTAGGTTGCCATCTAGTGGTAGTGGCATTGGCACTACCATTTATAATGTCAGTTGAATGGATGCATGAGGTAATCTTCAAATAAATTCAATTCTAAATAATGTCATATATGCTTGGGTAAAATCCAAGTAGGTGTAATCTTGTAAGGTCTACTTTGATGGCTATAATTCTCATTATCAACTGCAAACAGACCCATGGGGGAGGGAGGATATATAATAAACATAACTTTTTTTTCTAATTAAGGTATGTATTTGCTTCGTATACTCCAAGTTCACTTTTTTCCTTTTCATCAAAAAGTCCAAGAGAGCTTTGTCAAATGACTTATGACAATTTGTATATACGAATGCCTAGACTACAAAAAAATCACAAAATTAAGCTAAAAGAAGACAAATCAATTTACTATGGTCAACATCATTAAAATTATTAAAATCTAATATCTTATTCTTGCCTCCCATGCCAGAGACCCAGGTTTGATTCCCAGAGTCTGCCTGTGCCAAAAAAAAAAAAAAAGGAAAACAAAATCTAATATCTTCCAGGTGGTGAAAACTTAGCATTCAAAATGCATAGTGGGTAAAACAATTTTGACTTTCAAAATAGACAATTTTCATTCAGCATATGGAATTTTAAGTTGGTGATTCTTATCCAACACAGTTGAGAGAATTTTAACGTATTCAAAAATGAATTGCACTTGCAAACAAGGTTTTCTATCCATGTCTGGCAATTCAAAACTGTCTTTTAAATTGTCAAAAATTCACTTCCTGAGACTTACTCAATGTAACATGCAACAATTACCTTTATATTAGGTTTTGATCAATTTTACAGCATATTTTCCAAAGTTATCAGAGATAAAAGCCTCCATCGAAGAGAAACCCTAAAAACAGCCTGTTGCATTCACATTTACTTAGAAACCTGAAAAAAATAGCTCATCTAGGTTTAATTCCTCCATATTCAGACATTTTCTTTGACCTCAATTCCTATATTGTCTCAAAAGCAATATACATTTTCTGATGTTTTACTTATTTTTTGCAACTCAAAGCCCTTAATAGTGAATAAAATAGGCGATTATCCAAAATACAGTTTTGCAATTGTTTGCCAAAAGTCATTTTACAGAGATGTTTTGTTGTTGCAAATCAAAGCTTTTAGGAATACTGTTTCTCCTTAATTAAAAAGAAGTATAATTTCCGTGGGACTTTATGATAAGCATAAATTAAATAAGACCATATCTTAAACCTTTTTTGGTCAAAGTGGTGGCAAAACAACTAAGACTCTGAAAGATTAAAAACTGTGCCCAGGGATAAGGAAACCAGTTCCATGAATCCTGAAATTTCAACAGATTTTTAGAGGCCCAGGCTATTTAAATGATATGAAATTAAATAGAAAATTAATACAAAATTAGGTCAAGAAAGAGGTCAGTGCAGGACCCTAAAGCTTAATATTCATTAACTTTATGATCAATTCACTCTTACTATTCACTAAAACATTCCTAGACATTTGTTATGAAAGTGGTAAAATTACTAAATTTACCTTAACTTTTCAATCACACTTTGACAGATTGAAAATTAAGGTTTATAACCTATTTCAAGACAGAAAATAGGCCAAGAGCTGCCAGAGGTAAATATCATGCTAAAAAAATTAACATTTATTTTGAACAAAAAATTACCTAGCATTAATATAAACCTGATCATTAGAGGAATCTGCCAACTGTCCCTCCAAATGCTATATATGGGGAAGACTAAATAGCAACTCTTCTTTTAGTGGATGTGGTTATAGTTGTTGTTTTGAATCCAGCTAAGAAAAATAAAGTCTACTGACCCTTTCAACGTCAGTAAATCTATGCTTAAATAGTAAAATACAAAGTTACACAAATTTTGAAGTTAAAATGAAAATAAAAGGACTGGTTTAGGAGCTAATTAAATTTATGAGTCAAATTATGATTCTGCATCTTATTGCCTTGTTACCTAGGGATATAATTTAATTTTTCTGGGATTGAGCTTGCTCATCTGTAGAATGAAGATCATAACCCCTGTCTGAAAGTGTTGTTATAAAAATTAGATATAACAGATATAAAATGTTTGGCATGTGGTAAAGCAAGTAAACAGTAGTTGCTAATATTTTAACTGTGGGTAGCAATATCCTTTACCACCAACAGCTTATAGGCTTATGCACAACCAGCCAAAATAACTGAAAACATGACTTGTGCCTAGCATGGCTATTATAAGAAAATGAATGCATTTTTATGTGACTAAAATTTTGTCCATGATTCAAAACAGTTTTACTAGATAGATTAATCTAAAAATCACAGTCAAGTGAAAATTGGAATTGCCCGTTAACAGTTTGCTAAATTCAAGAAAAAGCAAAAGGGAGCTATGACTTCTGCTTAAGAGGCAAAAAGCTGGAAAGACCATTGCTTCCATTAGTAAAACAAACAAGAAAAGTCAGACAATCAACAAATCCACAGTTTTTCTTAAATCTCTCAGACAATTGAGGTCTCAGGGCAAACAATTAGCCCAAAATCTAAGGAAGAAAAGCTTCCATAAAAAGAATAAGGATACAAAGACTTGCTCACCTAGAGCAGAATCTACTTGTTGTCAAAGAAGATGTAAGAAGATGCAGATAAAATGTTAGGGCCGTGCCACGGTGGCTTAGTGGTAGAGTTCTTGCCTGCCACCCCGGAGACCCGGGTTCGATTCCCAGAGCCTACCCATGTTAAAAAAAAAAAAAAAGTTAAACAATTGCTAAAGTTCAAGTGTGGGCAAGGTATGAAAATGTAGAAACTGTGGGAGCCACAAACACAAGTAAATTCATACCTACTCATGGACTCTTCTCAAAATACTTCAGATGTGCTCAAAAGAAAGACTGTGGAGGGGCCATGGGCATGTGAGTAAAACCCCCTCAAAGGGCAGCTATTGCAGTGATAAACCACAGCAGCTGTGAGAAAGGCACGACTTCCTACTCAGACTCTTCTCATTTATCCCTTCTACAGTGAAAATAATAATCTGCTTGGTGCAACTAATCCTGTAACATTTAGAGTAGGTAATGATAAAGAACCATTTTGGCTGGGGGGAGGGAGAGAAAACTAATCCTCCACACCTGGAAAAGGAGACTGTGCCCTAGGACCATGCCACTGGATATCCTGTGACACTGGGTGGGACCTAATCATGAAGACGGCCCCATACCACAGGCCCTGGGATACTGTGTCTGCCTAAAACTGAGGCTGCACCAGTGGAACAGAAAACAACACTCCCCTCCTGCAACCATCCCCAGGCCAAACATCACCAAATGAGAAGTCACAGCAGTACTACTGGGAGATGAGTGAGAACCTTGGGAGAACCTGTGCGTCACAGTTGTGAAGAAAAGATCTGAAGCTTATGTGGAGCAGACACTGAAATAAACCCACAGGCAAACAAGCTCCACCCTACATACAGATAGAGCTAGAGAAATGTGAAGCCTGAGAGAAGCCATAAGCATATATATATCAACTATTAACTAAATTATTCAACTCTCCACACTAAAGGCCTAGTAAAGGAGATGCTGTGTTCATGTATAGGTATAAAACTATTTACCTCAATCTCTATTATTCTACATGAGAAATCTAACATTCAACAAAAATTAGCAAAGCATTAAGAAAACAAGGAAAAAATATACTGTCAAGAGACAGAGAAATCAACAGAACTGGACTAAGAAATAAAACAGTTTTTGGAGTTATCAGACAAGGAATTTAAAACAATTCTGATTAATATATAAAAGGTTTTAGTTGAAAAGATCAACAGCATGCAATCAGGTGGCTTATTTCAGCCCAGAGATTAAAACAATAAGGTTCAAATGGAAATGTCAGAAATGTAAAACATGTATCTATGTAGAATGACTTTATTAAGCTCATCAGATTTAACACATCTAAGGAAAGAATCAGGGACTTGAATAGGTCAATAGAAATTGGTTAAACTGAAAGAAAAAAAGTGAAATAAAAAAAGAACAGGGCATCCAGGTTCACTGTGAACACATATGCCAAGTAATCAACAAAATACTAACAAATAATGCAAAACAATAATTTTAAAATGTAATAAACCCTGAGTCAAGTGGAGTGTATCACAGGAATTTAAGGTTGTTCTTCACTGAAAGATCAGCCAATCTAATTCACTGTCTTAGATTCCCATAACAAATACCACAGACCCGTTGGCTTAAATAACAGTAATTTAATGTCTCATAATTTTGGAGGCTGGAAATCCAAAATCAATTTGACAGCTGGGCCATTCTTTCTCCAAAGTTCATAACATTCTGGTGGTAGCTTGCAGCTGATTCATAACTCAATCTCTGCCTCTATCACATGTCCACGTCTCTCCTATTTTCTACTCCTCCTGCTGTTCAAACATTCTGTGAGTAAAAGGACTCCCACCGTAGTGAGTTTAGGCCCACTCTGATTTGAAGATGTTAACTGGTAACATCCTCAGAAATACTATTTACATTTGCATTCACATCCACAGGACCAGAGGTTAGGACTTGAAAATGTTTTTGTGGCAGACATGATCCAATCCTTAACATTAACCTTATCATATGATTCTGTGAATGGATGAAGAAAAAGTGTTTAGCAAAATCTAATATCCAATCAGTATAAAAATCCACTGTAAACTAAGAATAAATGAAAGCTCCTCTACCTTGATAAAGGTCATAAGCAAAAAATAATGCAGTTAGTAGGTGACATATGTATGCATATGGATCCCCTTGGGCTTCATATTCATACTTTATGGTGAAAGACTACATTCTTTCTTTCAAAGATTGATAAAAAGAAAAATATATGCTCTTGTCACTGCTATGTAGCATCATAATTGAGGTCCTAACTAGCGCATTAAAAGAGGAAAAAGAAATCAAAGAATACAAGTTGAGAAGAAAGAAATAATATATGTTCCATGGCAACTTAACATGACTGTGTAACTAGAAAAATCCTAATAATATTTTTTAAATTCTACTAAAATCAATAAGTGAGTTTAGCAAGGACATGGGATAAGAAGTTCAATCACCATTCTACATTCTAGCAGCAAAAAAGAAAAAAGAAAAAAAAAAGAAACTGAAATTTGGAAATATTGCTGTTTAAAACATTTCCCCTAAACAATGAAATATCTATGTATAAACTTACAAAGAAATTGAAATTTGGAAATATTGCTGTTTAAAACATCTCCCCCAAACAATGAAATATCTATGTATAAATTTACAAAATACTTGCAAAAGCTGTAGGCTGAAAATTATACAAGATGAAAGAAACCAAAAAACAACTAGGTCAATGTAGAGAGGTACCATGTTTGTTGGTAGGAAGACTCAATACTTTTACAATGTCAGTTCTCTACAAATTGGTCTGTAGATTCAAGGCTTTTCCCATCAAAATCGTAGCAGGGTTTTTTGGCAGAAAATCACAAGATGATTTTAAATTTTATATGAAAAGACAAATGAACAAATTAGCAAAAATAAACTGAAAAAGAAGAATAAATTTTGAGGAATCACTGTAACAAATTTCTAGACTTATTATTTATCTACTGCAGCCAACACGGTTCTATACTGGGAAAAGGATTTCCTCAATGATCAGTGGACTAGAATGAAGAGTTCAGAAATAGATCCATACATATATAGTCAATTGATTACCAAAGAAAAGGCAAGAAAATTCACTGAAGAAGAGATAGTCATTTCAACAAATGTTGCTGGAGAGATTGGATATCCATTAACAAAAAATGAATAAATAAATAAATAAATGAAATAAACCTCATTCATGCATCTCACATTATATAAAAATTAAACCAAAATGAAAAATAGACAATCTGATAAATTGGACTTCTTCAAAATGTAAAATACTTGCTCTTCAAAACACAATGTTAAACAATAAAAGACAAGACATTTAATCCAGAAAATATTTGCAAGCATGTACTTGATAAGGGATTTGTATCCAAAATATATTAAGTATTCTTGAAGCCAACAAAAAGGAAGCAAAATAAGTAAAATTTATGAATAGAAATTTAACCAGAAAAAAAAAAAGATGTAACATTATGAAGAAAGCACTTTAAATGAAGATCAAAATCCTTAATCATTAGGGAAATGCAAATTAAAACTAAAATGTGATACCACTGCACTCCTAATAGAATGGCTAAACTGAAAAGGATACCAAGTCCTAATGAGGATGCAGAGCAAATGGAATTCTCATAAGTTTCTGGTAGTAATGCAAAATGTACACCACCTTGAAAAATGTTTGTGTACTTTTTTATAATATTAAACATATACCATGTGAGTTAGCAATCCCACAGCTTGGCATTTATCAAAGTGAAGTGAGAAATTATTTTCCCCTTTCACATAAATACCTACACACAAAGGGTGGATGAACAAAATATGCAAAGAGGACACAGTTAAAAAGTGGCCTAACCCAGGAAGTGCCTTAAATCCATGGGCCTAAGACTCCGATCTTCAGCCAGGGATATCTGGTAACCTTCCCAGGGGAAACCCTTCCCAGCCCCACAAATATCACCCACAGGGACTAGCAGGAGCCCCAGTGACAGCAGATAAACCAAGCAAGCTGATATAACATGGCAAAGACTCTGAAAATAAAATTGCCTTTGGAAACACCGGCCACAAATGTAGGTCAAAATCCTCATGCTAAACCTAAACAGCATGACCACCTGCTAAAATAAAAGATTTAAATAGGTCAGAAGCTCCTAGCATGACAGACAAAATGTCCAGGATAAAATTGAAAATCATTCCAAGTACCAAGAAAAGAATGAATGAGAAAAGACAGTCAATTGACACAACACTGAGATAAATTAGATAGTGGAATTATATATGAGTATTTAAAGCAGCTGTTATAAAAAAGTGCTTCAACAATCAACTACAAGCTTTCTTGTAATAAATAAAACAGAAATCATAGCAAGGAAATAGAAATTATATTTAAAAAGACAAAATAAAGATTATAAAAGTGAAAAATACAACAAAAGTTTAAAAACCCACAAAAGGGTTCAATAGTAGAATGGAGATCATCAAAGATAGGCTCAATAAACTTGAGAACTGATCAATATAATTCACCCGATCTGTACAATAAAAAGAAAATAAACTGAAAAAAATAAATAAATACAGCCTCTGTGATACGACTCAAAAACAAAAGATTCAACACCAATATCGTTGGAGTATCAGAAGAAGAAGAAAAAGAGAATGGGCCAAAAAAAAAAAAATACTTTAAGAATAATGACTGAAAACTTCCAAAATTGGTAAAAGATACAAATTTACAGATTTAGGAAGCTGAGTGAAATTCAGTGAGGATAAATGCTAAATGTGCTGCGCTGAATCCTCTACCCCAGTTGGGACATGCTCTTGTCTTTGACCATATTGGGTGCGTGTGGACCCATTGGAAATAAGAGCTCTTCAAAATATATTTCTTCCATTGATTGGCCCAACTCAATCAGATTGAGCTTTACTCCAGTCTACTGTAATCCTTTATAAACAAAGCGAAAGTCAGATGGTGCAGGAAGCCACAGGGAGCAGCTAGAAGCTGGAAGTCAGTGGAAGCCAAATGAGAAAGAAGATGCCACCATCTTTCATGTGATGCAAAAAATCAAGGAATCTCAAGATTCCTGGCCAGAAATAAGATGCTGACTCTGGGAGAAAGCAATCTTTCTAGCCTCTGAAACCACAAATCAATAAATTCCCTTTGTTAAGCCAGCCTATTGTCTGGTATTTGTTATACAAGACAGGAAGCTAAAACGCCAAGACACATCATAATTAAATCTCTAAACACTAAATACAAAAAGATTTCAAAGAAGCCAAAGGTAAATGATACATGATATTAACAGGTGCACCTATTCAAATGAAAGCAAATATTTTAGGAGGGACATTTTTCTGGTGCTGAAGGAAAATAAATGTCAACCAATAATTCTATATCTAGAAAAGACCATCCTTTGAGACTGAAGGGGAGATAAGGCATTTTTAAACAAAAGAAAATTAAAAAAAAAAAATTGTTTCCAGCAGAAGTACTCTTAAAGATTAGTCAAGGAAGTTCTTCAAGCAAAAGGAAAATTTTAAAAGAAAGAACCTTTAGAAAGGAAGACAACAGTATTCAAAAGTGGTGAAACTAAAGAAAACTAAATGGAAGAGAGGTTTGTACATTTCATTTGAAATCGTAAAATGTTAATATCAGTAAGTAGTGATAAATTGCATGTGTACATTGTTATACCCAGAACAACTAATATGAAAACTGTGAAGAGATAAACTCAAATAACTATAAATAAATTAGGATGGAATCTTTCAAAACTGTTGCTCCTTTATCATTATGTTTTAAAAAAATGTTCAAGTAACCCATAAGAGGGGAAGAAGAAAGGAACAGAGGAATGAGAACCAGAGAAAATAAAATAGAAAAGAAATAATAAATTGACAAACATATGTACTAGGTAACCAATTATTACCTTGAATGTATGTCTAAACACATCAGTGAAAAGGCAGACACTAGAAGAGCTGATTATAAAAAAACATGACCCAACTATATGCTGTTTACAAGAAACTCACTTTAAATTCAATGACATGGGTAGGCTAAAAGTAAAAGCACAGGTAAAGATATATCAACTTGATAAATTTAAACATTAATGAAAAAAACATTTGATAAAATAGACTTTAGAGCAAAGAAAATTACCAGAGACAAAAATGAACATTACAAAATGATAAAGAATCAATACTTCAGGAAGGCATACCAATCTTGAATGTGACCATAGCAGACATCAGAGCCTTAAAATATGTGAACCAAGAACTATTAGAACAGCAAAATAAACAATTCCGCAATTTTGATTTAGAACTTTGACACTGCCCTCTCAGCAACTAAAGGAACTACTAGTCAGAAAATCAGCAAAAATATAGAAAGTCTGAATAGCACCAATAGTCAACAGGATCTAATAAATGTTCAATTATTCATAAACTATTCCATCCCCTAAAAAACAGAATGCATGTTTTTTAAAGTGCCCATGGAACATCCACCAAGACAGACATTGTAAAAAAACCTTAACAAATGTAAAATGATTACAGGCATACAGAGCATAGTTTCTGGTCGTAATGAAATTAAACAAGAAATCAGTAACAAAAAGACAAGAGGAAAATCTCTAAATGTGGAAATTAAACAATTTCTTAATAATCCATGGGTCAAAGAGTAATTCTCGAATGATAAATTGTAACATAGGGCTGGAGGAAAATGAAAATACAACATATCAAAATATGGAGGATGCAACTAAAGCAGTACTAATGGGGAAATTTATAATAATAAATGCTTACATTGAAAATGAGGAAAGGTCTAAAACCAATAATCTAAGGTCTGACTTCAAGAAACTAGAAAAAGAACAAAATAAACCCAAAGAAATCTGAAGGAAACAAATGATAAAGATCAGCAGAAGCTCACCCATATTAGACAATCAACAGCTCACACTATCATCACATAATTGTGTATTCTTCACCATGACCACTTTTAGAACATTTACATCACTCCAGAAAAAGAACTAAAAAGAAGGAAAAAAAAAAAAACAACTCATAAATCCCCTTACCCTTCGCTCTCATTGACCCACCCTATTTTAATCCACCCACTTTACCCTTTCAACTGATTTTTGACAAAGGTATAAAAGCAATTCGACTTTCAACAAAGGATGCAGGAACAATTGGACATCCATAGGCAAACAAGCAAACAAAAACGTCAACCTAAAGCATAAATAGCACTATTGGGCCTTTATCTCAGAGATTTAAGTTTACAAAAACACCTGTACATGCGTGTCCATAACAGCTTTAGTTGTACTAGCACAAAACTGTAATCCTCCTGAATTTTAAGCAAATTGAAGTACACACATATCATTTGTTTCAGCAAACAAATTACTCAAAAATGAAAAGAAGTGAACTATTCATATATGCAACAACTTGGATGGATAAATCCCCAGGAAACTGTGCCGCGTGAAGAAAGGCAACATTACGATTTCATTGACATAAAATTGTTGGCATGACAATATATTAGAAATGGAGAATAGGGTCTAGAGATAGAATGGTGGGGGGTGGTGGGAGTGATGTGAAGTATGAAAATTTATAAAAGGGCAATTGAGGGACCCTTGTTGTCATGGGATGGTCAATATCTTTACTCTGATGATGGCTATATGACCCTACACACATAATAAAACTATATATGACTAAAGATACAGAAATGAGTGTACAGAAAAGTATCTGAATAAAAACAGGATTGCATTGTTTTCAATATACTGGCTGTGTATTATGGATTTGCAAAATGTTACTGAGTTAGTAATGAGGCAAATGGGGCACAAGATCTCTCTGTATTATTTCTTTAAATGTATGTGAATTTAAAACTATCTCAATAAAAATGTCAACTAAAGTTGCAAAATAGAAAAACTACACAAATGCTTACCTGGCAAATTTGTAATTTCCCAACACTGGAACCAACTCAAAAGTCCAAATAAATTGTGATACATTTATCTAATGAGAAACCAATTAGCAATAAGTAGGAAATAACTACTGATACAACATTTTGAAAATCTCAAATGAATTATGCTACATGAAAGAGCCCAGATGCAAAAGTCTGCATATTATATAATCCCACTTATATAAAATTGCTTCAAAGGCAAAACTTTGGAGAGGAAGAAAACAAAACATCAACAAACAAACAGAAAACAGATGACTATCAGCCGAGGTTGACATGTAGGCAGTGGTTGATTATTAAGGGCATGGTAGAATCTTGGGGAGAATGGATTTTTTCTATATTTTGTTCTGTGTCTTTCTCATGGTTGTGGTTACATGACTTTTTCTTTTTTCTCAAAACTTCCAGGACGTACAATAAAAACAGTGAATGTTATTATGTGTGTGTAAATGCCTCCCTAATTAAAGAAAATGGAACAAAAAGAAAGAAACCACATTAGTTTGACACCTGAATGTTCAAGACCCATTCTCATCCTAAGACATGGGTTATTTCCCTCTTTTTTTTTATAGAGCACAGAAATGTAAACAATTATAGCACTCTTCAAATTAATTAATAATTCTGCCACCCCAAGATATCACAATCTTCCATTTGTCAATGTATTGCCTCTATATACTCTAATTCCATAATTGAGTTCAAAATATATTCTAATTTTTCCACTTGAAAAGAAACATTCAATTTAAATTCATATCCATGATATTCATCTTCCATCTTCAGATTGTTCCATCTTGTTAGAGTGTAATTGACTCAACCTTTTTTCATTAATGGACATTACGGTTTGTCTTAGTCTGCTAGGGGCGCAACAACTAAGTGCCACTGACTTCAGTGGCTTAACACCACAGAAATGTAATGTCTCATTCTGAAGTTTAGAGATCCTCAATCACAATGTCAGCAGGTCCATGCTTTCTCTCTGGTCTGTAGGGCAGAATCTGCTCCTTCTTCACTCTTAGCTCCTGGAAGTAGTCTGCTGACAATCCATAGCTTTCCTAATCTTTGTCATCCCAGGACCTTCTCCCCTTCATCGTTGGTCTGTGTCAAGCTCTTCCCTTCTTATAAGGACACCATCTCATTGGATCAGTGACCTCCCTAGTCCAGTCTGGCCTATTCTCAGCTAATAACTTCAAATACTTTTTTCCCAATATGGCCACATTCGCAGAACTGGGAGTTAGGATTTGAACATGTATTGTTGGGGTACACAATTCAACCCATGACAGTTATTTTTTTTTTTAATTTTACTGTTATAAGCAAACCTCCCCTGAACATTTTGATGCATATAATCATTTTCTTCTATGGGATTTTTTCCCTTGGGGTAAATTTCCAGACATGGAATTATAGCAGAGGGAATGAGCATTTCATTTTCCTTCATAAGCCATGTCCAATTCTTTTGCTTATTTTTTTTTTTTTGCTTATTTTTCTGTCCAAAATGGGAACTATAACAATGTGTAATCTCATATGTTCACTGGTATATAAATGTTAAATATAGTATTTTTAAATTAGGTGTAAAATAGAGTAGTTTGTTTTAATTTCTATCTCTTGTGCATTTTTAGTTACGTTATTCCAAAGGCTTGTTAGCAATTTCATATCCACTTGAGACATAGCCCATCTATATCTTTTGTCCATAGACATTTTTAAGGTAGATGCATAGCAATTTTTCCAAAGCTAGTCATTTCCCAGATGTTCCCTTCTGGAGTTGTGACAAAGTGCATTGTAAAATTAATATATAAAATATAAAAACTAATATATATATAATAATTAATAAGATGAAAGTAAGAAGGAAGGAAGGGAGGGAAGGAGGGAGTGAGGGAAAGATGGAGAAAAGGAGGAAGGGAAACTCACTCCCTGTTTTAGTTTGCTAGTGCTGCTAGTACACGTAACAAACTGGTTTTGGCTTAAACATAAAACTGCATTGACTGATGGTTTCAAAGGCCAGAACTCCAAGGCTCACTTATTCCCCAAAGACTGCAACATTCTCCTGCTGGCTTCTTGCAATCTTTAGGGTGTTCTTTGACGTGTATGTTTGCCTCAGTTCATTTGCGGATGTCCTGTTTCCTTTCTTGGATCTTCTCTTCCTGTTTTTCTGCTGATTTCTGGGTTCTGGCTCTTTATAAAACCTACAGCAATCCAGATTAAGATCCACCCCCATTCAATTGGGTCACATCTACACTAAAAGTAGCATCTTCAAGAGGTCTTATATACAATTGTTTCATACCCAAGGGAATGCAGGTTAGATAAAACAGCATAATTCAGTTTACCACACCCCCCATGTTAAAAGCAATTGTAAATAAAGAGCAATAATCTCAATAGGCAGGACTGGGAGAAATCTCTGACATTTACAAATTTTGAGGCCCATCTTCTCTCTCTGTTAACCTTGGTGTGTGTAACGTAACAGAAAATTAGCTGCAACTACATTGCTTCTTTCCTTTGCTTCAGAAGGAAAATTACAAAGAGAAGCATCAATTCAAAATATATTACCAACCTAAGTGAATTTACATTCCAACGAAGTATATACATAAAGGGCTCATTTAGCCAACAATATCAATAAAATGAAGCCCATAATTTTTAGCTGAAAAATAAAAAAACAAACACCCATCTTCTTATATATTGCTGTTACAGATAGAGGAGTAAAGTCACATTGAATAGGTTGCCATAATCACAAAAGCTTCCTCTGAATTATATTTTGCTCTTTTGAGCTGCCCATTTTCTTATTATAGGAATTAAGATGTTTGCCACTGTTTCTCCCTTTATACATTTTAACTATTTAACTTTAAAGTGTGCTTTTATTTCTTAGGTGAGGGTGAAATGTCATCTGTAACTGCAAAGTTGTGTTTCTCTTCAGTAAAAATTGACAGCTCTCAAGGTATTTGGATTTTGGGGTTTTGGTTATTTATTTTGCAGGGTGGGAACAATGTTCAAGCAAGGGAGATTTCTACTTTAGAGTCACACCTCTCAGCTCTGATTTTCTTTGTTTTGTGGCTCCCACCCTCTTGTCATTATAGTATATAAGACAACAACCTTATTCTGATGAGGTATTCTTGTTTGTCAAGTGTGATGAGAAATGTAACAAGTTTATTTCTGGTGGGATAGTGTAAGTAGTGAGAAATCCGTCCTTGACAAGAAGTAGCAAAATCACAGATTGGCAGTTCCATGTGTTAATTGTAGTACACAAAATGCCCTGCTCCTCCCTCAGTGGCTCATCTGGAGTGCTCAGAGCTAATTCTGCTAATGCAGGGGTTTGGTCTGTGCATCAGAGCAAAGCTGGAGTAATCCTGGCAAGCTGGGAAGTGGTAATTGGTGACTGACATTGAAGGTTTTCAGAAAGGCCAGAATCAAGCAACATGTCTCTTTCTACAATGAATGATGGAGCTCTGCATTCCATGTCGCACTAAATTCCCTTGTGCAGTAGCTTAGTTAAGTGCAAGAAAACATTATTTGGAATATTAGCCATAAGTCATGCAAAATTCAGCAACCCCAATTAACATTTCAATAATAAGTTGAAATGAGCCCAGCAAATACCAAGTCTGCAGCAGACTAATAATGAAAAAAATATGCTGAAGGATATGACTATAAATGGGGGCAAAGGGATACAAATGAATGTTATAGTTGAGCATAAAATTGTCTAGTATTTGATTCATCAATATTTATGGAACCTTAAAAATTATTTCTGGTTTGCATTTCCTGAATTGAACCACATATTAAGAACTTACCAGAAAAATAAATTAATACTCACAATGGGTTCCATTTTATAATAAGCTGATAGAATGGCTCAAGATGTCAAGCCAGCATTCTATAATTCCAGGAATCTTCAAAATGACATACATTTCAATTTCTATATCAATGACAAAGGAGGAGACAATTTGGGATTGCAGGAAAGAAATCACACTAGGGGGAAAAGATCAACTACAATTTAAGGTTAAATTCCATGGTATCAGAGGAGGTACTATTAATACAACTGTTTGGAGAGAAAATACAGGGAAAGAGCCTGGGGAAATTTTTGACATTAGGAGTGTAGGGGGTGTTGGAAGATTTTATTCATTAGATCATTCACAGATTCATTTGTCAAAAGTAAAACTACTATTTCTGAGACCTCTGGTAAAATCTAGAGATAGCAAGCTAGAAGAGTGTTTTGCTTATCTATTATTTTATAATAAACCACCTGGATGTGTACCAGCTTAAAACAACAACCATTTAATCTCTCATATTTCTGTGGTGGACTGGGCTCAGCTGCGTGGTTCTCCTTCTGCAGGTAATGTTGGCTGGGCTGAAGTCATTGGAACACTTGATTAGTTTGTATCCTCTGAGATGGTTCATCACATGGTGGGCAGTTGGTACTGTCTGTAAGAGCCCACTAGAGGCTATCAACCAGATTACCTTCACATGAGCTCTCCATGGGTCTTGGACTTTTCACAGTGTGCTGTCTGGAATCCAAGGAGTGTTCAAGAGTGATCATTCAAAGAAGGAGAAACCAGAAGTGGCCCATCTTCATAAAGTCTAGACCTGGAGCTGGCAAACCACAACCTCTTCTGCCTGGAGCTTGCAAAGCACTGGTTCTTTTGCCATAGCCATGTTCTATTGCTTGAAACATTCACAGATTTGCCTGGATTCAAAAGAAGGGAAAATAATGTCAATCTCTTAATGGGAAGATTGACAAAGAACTTGTAGCCAAAAGTATATGTGGTACCCAGATCCCCCAAAATTAGCATTAAAGTCCCAGATAGTAATTATTATGTAAAGCCAGTGGCTATTAAGTTAGTGCTTTTTCTTTTTTTGGTACTACTATCTTTCAGTTCTGCTTGAAATTGTGCAATCTCACGTTGGATTGAATCAACACTGATATCATTACACTAAAGGACAATTTTTTGACCCTTTTCTTCCTAACATATGTTTTCCCTATCTAACACAGTATTGTTGGGGACCAGAGGCTAACCTAAGATGGTGATTGAGCCAACATGGCCACCCCGGCTGATGCAATGGCATCTATATAGTACAACAAGGTTCTTCACGGAAATAGGTTCCCGCCGGGACCTTCCCGCCGGAGTGAACTCCCCACCAATTATCTAACCAGCCCTTCCCGCCAGCGTGAACTCCCTCCTATCATAATGCCCTACATACCCTACTCCCTCCCCAAGTCGGTATATATACACCCGGCTTGCTTAATAAAATTTGCAGCTTGATCAGAATCCTGTCTTGCTGTCCTTCTTGCGTCTCTCTGTCCCATAGCCATTCTTCCCTCAGCAGGTGGCGGACCCCGTTGACTGTCCTGCGGGTGAGGACACAGTATTATTTTCTTAATGAGAAAAGAAATTTGCTAAGAGTAAGGTTGACCAATAACATGGAATATACATTCATTATTAACTTTTAGGCTAATCACTCAAATTGCGGATGCTGGCAATAAAAGATTGATGTTAGTCCGTCTGCTTTGGGGGAAGTATGATAGGCTTCTAGAATAAAATAAAGTGGAGAATTCTAAAAGGAAATGTGATGTGCTCTTAAAACTAAGCCTGTGACAAACCAACCATTCTCCAGAAAATATCTTACATAGAGATTCAGGATGCATGGATCTTTTGAAAGTATATATTTAATCAGCAACAACCCTTATCACATGGAAATTTAAAAACTGAATTTTCTTCCTAATAGATGTAGTAATTCTTATATTGCTGAGTCACACCATCTGTTGTGACATTTACATTTTGGCAATTTCTTAGAAAACATATTTACAAAATCACATATATGCAGAGTTAAAAATTGAAGCCAATGGGAGCTCATAAATGTTAACAAATCTGATGTTCACAATGGCCTAAGGAAAGCCCTGAGCCATTTTTCTGTGCCAAAATTTTAAAGCTGTGGTTCATAATATAAACTAATCAAGAGCTGTCAAAGGGATTAGTACCATCTGGCATCACATAAACCCAAGTCTTCACTTAATGCTGAAGTTCAGGGGTTTCATCCTCACTAGATTAGGTCACCTTGGGATATAGCAGTATATACAAAAACAAAAAAGCTATGCACATTGCAAAACTTGTGGTGTGTCTGAAATCAATGAATCAGTTCCCAAATATTTTCTCATCCCATTAGTTGCTAAAGTCACTATGGTTGTTCTGCATTCTTCTGCATGATATTGATCATATTGTCATGTTGCTGAAAATTGTTGTGATGAGCGTTGCCTTCCCATGGGCAGTTTCCTTAACCACTACAAATAACCCCATTGAAAGAAATTGATTCTTCTGTGCCCATGGTATAACTAAGAGAAGAAGCCATGAAAGCAAAGACATGTCAGTATAATTTCACCTCATTGTTTTTTATGCAAACAATATCAGATGTAATTCTTATGTGGCATTACAAGATTAGATGATTATTATTTCTAATAGCAACCAAATGAAATAATTATTTTTTTGGAATATGATTCATTTTGACAGCTTGTGATTTGACAGCATGAGATTTTTTGGAATTTTCCCTATTGCATACACTCTCACGATGCCTGTCAATGTGGGGCTCTATGCAGTTAACAATATAATTTAACAGACTGGAGATTTGTTAGCCATTCTACGGAAGATGCCATCGTAATCTGGAAATATCTGTGGCTGCATGAATCAGATTCAACATTAGAGGTTATTCTACCAGTTATGAAGGTGGGGAAGCATGTGGTTATAAGTATTGAGTAGTAAATGCTAATAGTGCACTGTTGGTAATAGAATTAAGTGTTTTAAAAAATAAATCACAAAAAGGCTTGCTTCCATTCTAAATGCAAAGCCTGAGTCATGGATTTTATTGTGGAAATTCTTAACTTAGCTAATAAGAGGGAGAGCTCCATATTGTATAATGGTATAGAAAAACTTCTATAATTCTATTCTATGGACATCATTTTCCTTGAGTGGTGTGCAGCTCAGGGCATCGGGCATTTTTTGGTTGAATATTCTTCCTGAGTGCAAAAGGGAAAGCTTCACTGCCAGGAAATAACCCATTTCATTCATTTCAACATACCAGCTGTTCCTGGTCACATACTATATGTCAATAACTGCTTGATGCTTTGGGATTTTCTCGTGTCAATAGGCAATAAAACAGTTTTTCATGGTAAGAACTGTGTAACCTTAGGAAGACTTGGAATGTCTGCTGCCATCAGATATTCTTTTCATTGTGAATCCAATAGTGTTGATGTTTTAGCCTCAAAAATTGACACTAAAGTTGCAATTTCTCATGTGCCCAGATATCTGGCATAATGAGTTGGATAGATGCTGTGTATCCATAGAAAATAGACAAGAAGCCTGGTCAAGTATCCATAATAATTTCGGAGAACTGCTACAAAAGGAAAACTTATTGACTCTTGTAAATATCCCATAGTTTTCGATATGCCATCATTTTTAATAGGACTGCTTTGATCACAATTAGGATAAAGATATTTTTAACATCAGAAGTATTACCTGGGCCCAGTTGCCTCAAGCAGCCTACAAAGGACACACTGAGGCACATTGTTGGATAAAATAAGTACCCCAAATTATCATTTTCTCATCTCTGAATATGCCATTCCTTGTACAGTCACCCTGTACAGTTACCCTAATCAATCCTACTCAATTGCCAATCAAGTGAAACATCAATATTTGCCTCAATCATCTTTACCCAGACTGAACTCAAATTTGAGGGGAAAAAGCCATATATAGAATATAACATTTTAGATGTTTTCCTATCTTGACATCATTATCATAATTATTTTTAGCATGAGTTAATCTTTTGTAGAAATGTTAAAGCTGGACCAAGATAAATTCCGTGTCCATAATGTCAAGTCTTACTGCCTGATTTATAAATACTTTATAACTACCTGTGTAGTTAAGGGCTCTTTTAGCAAAATCTCGTTGATCAGGTCTTAAAGAATTACTCCCTGCTTTCCTAGATAAAAATGAAGCCATTTGAAGGATCTCTTCCAGAAGATTTGACAATGGTTTTCAATTATATCATTTATGAATTAGCCAAGATCCAAAAGGAAAGGAAACATAATGACCCTCTCTGGGCATTGCAGCTACTTGAGGAGGAATGTCCTGATAGTGTACACCAAGCCTGGCAGAAACAACTCAAAGTCCCATGCTTTCCCCTTTCAGCTGCCATATGTTACATCCTCCAGTGAAATTTGTAGATTTTATACAGAGGCGTAATTGACCCTAAAGAGGTCTTCCTCTTCTTGACTGTTTATTGTCATTGATGCATGAATATCCAAATCACAATCATGTAAAAACACTATGTGGAGCATTCCCAATAAATATTTAGTGAGATGAAAATCAGAATACTGACAGAACTTTCACTTAGCGATTTTGAACATGATATATTTCTTTTAAAGATCAATTGAAACGTTATTAGTTAGATCTTACAACTGTTTCAAAAGGAAAACATTAAAAAATGGAAGCTGTGAAATAATAGTGGTGTTTTAGGAATTGGCATATTAGATGAAAAGGGTCCTTTCTAAATGGTCCCATTTAATATTGTGTCAGATTTCCAGCCAAATAAAAGAGATAAAAATACTTATCAGATCTGAGTTGGAAACCCAAAGCTTTAAAAACCATTCAACGAAAGCACAGCTGCTTTTTGAGTTTGGCATTTTGAGAGATGCAGTAAAACTTCAGCTACTGGATTTGTTAATTACATCAGATACCTTCACAAAGGTTCTGCACCAGTCAGGCAGCCAACAGTTATTTTTGCCACACAGGATTCAGAGGTTTGAGCAGATTTTTAATTTGGTTTCAAAAGTGAAAGTAAAGGCCATCTGACATGAATCCATGGAGGGAGATTTATCTTACTGGAAAGTCACTTTAAAATATTTATTTTAAAATGCAAATCTTAAAAATGTGCACCCACTTTGCTTTTCTTGGGGTTCTCCCAAAAGCAGTGGAGGACAAAGACAAAACAACACAAATTGAAACAGAACAAAACACTGAGGTGCAAATAGTTCATTTAACTCCAGGAGCCAGTAAGGGAGTGAGGAAGTGAGACAGGGAAAAGGGAAAGTCAATAAATGATGTGCTGATGGGCAGAGGACATCTACGGGCAACTGGGGCTCAGTCCTGATGAGGAGCATCTGAGATATTTTGTGAAAAGCACCTCACAACTGTACCACTAGCCTTATGAAGTTGGCTATGTAACAACTACCTCTCACCCCTGTTAAAAGATTTCTAAATTTTCTCAATGATATTTTATTTTTTGAGAATGGTTTTGGAATTGGCAATAATTAAACTCTCTATTAGAGAAAATTTCACAAACAAAATCCCAAGGATTTCATATTTAGCCAGCATCTAGTTATACTGTGTTTCGCAAAAGCATCCTTTTAGAGTTTAGAGATTAGAGATTTAAAAAGCATCTTTTAAGAGTTTAGAGATTAGTTTAGAGATTGCTCATTTAATAAGTAGTAATGAATACTATTTCAGTCCTTAAACTCAGATAAGTCATTTCTGGGATTGGCAATTTTTTGTTTTGTTTTTTGTTTGTTTGTTTTATCAGAGAAGTTCCAGGCTTACAGATAAATCATGCAAAAAAATACAGAGTTCCCATGCCATTCTTTACAACTTGCATAGTGTGGCATATTTGTTACAACTGATGAATATATGATACTAGAATAAAATGTAAAAAGCAATACAAAACATCAAGCTGATTGTTTTTAACGCACATAGAGATGCAGGAAAGTCTCAAGTTGCATGGAAAGGCTACCTCCAGTATAGGGAAAGAGGTCATGGGGTGGGACATTGATACCATCTACTTCTCCCTTGTCTTAGCATCTCATGTGAAGAAATTTGTTCTTCGATCAGAATTCTCACAGTGGGTACAGGAATGCTATCAGCAGCTGGTAATAGAACAGGAAGTACATGAGGTTACAAAGCAACAAGGAAATTCTCCTGAAGCATCAATTTTACTCTAGTACTTTGAAATGTTTAGATATATATTCTTTTCGCATTTCTAAATTGTTTTGTCGTGTGCACATGGTTATGTAATAAACCAGTAGATATTTGTTTAATATTGGATTGTATCAAAAAGCCATTTGCTCTCACAATCAATTCAAATTTCTGCTGAATGATGGCTTATTAAATGATTCATTTTATAAAGATATAACTATCATCACGATACATCTGCTATCATGGATGCTTGATAATATGACCAAATGAATATTCTGAGGAATCTAGAGAGATCTTTCATATGGTTGCCACATTGAGTAAATAAAAATATAAGACAGTTATATTTGAATTTCTGATAAACAAAACATATTGTCCCAAATATTGCATAAGACATACTTTTGCTATAAGACTATTTGTTGTTTACTTGAAGATCAACTTTAACTGGGTACACTGTATTTTTTGGCAACCATACTCTTAGAGGTTATTCAGACTTTTCGATATCACTTCATTTCTACATGCCCTTTGAAGGCGATCAGCTTTTGAAACTAGAGACTGATGAAGAAAAGTGCCAAATATTTCCCAGTTGTCCTGGATCTTGAATAAATAATTGTGTGAGCATCTGGACCAATCTTTTTCTTCTTTGTCCCATTTTTTCTTAGAGTCAGAAGTGTGATTTGAATTCCATTTAATAAACATCCATTGGGTGACTACTCTGGGCCGGAATTCAGTTGGACATTAGACAAAGAGAAGGAACGTGTACACCCTGTCCCCAGGAAGCCCACACGCTGCTTAGTTCTGGGGAAGAGGAAGACGTCTCCCAAATAATTGCTTTGAGGCAGAAGGCGTCCCTCCAGACTGCGCCACAAAAGAAGCATAATCAAAACTGGAGGTAACCTCAACTGTTTGCTGCCCCATCCATGCTGATGTTTGATTTCAGGGAGAGGTAACTTTAGAGTTGGGCCTTAGAAAATGGATAGATGAAAATGTGAAATTGATGAGAGGATGTATCCCAGCTAGAGGGAGCAGCTGGACCAAAAGCAGGGGTCATGTGCCTGCTTAAGGAACAATAAGTCATCTAATTCAGTGGTTCCCAAATTTCACTGGCCCTCAGAATCCCCTGAATAGCTTTTTGTTTGTTTTTAAATATGAACTCTGATAGTTGATCTCTCAGAACATGCTGATTCAGTAAGTCCAGGATGGTGCTTTTTGAAAAAGCACCCCAGGTATTGCAAAGTAATAAATAGATACAAATGCACAATGACGTGAATACAACCTAAGTTTATATTTTGCTCATATAGCTGTCAAGGTCAGTGTGGTAAACTAGGGTTGATATAAATAGGAGTGAGTTGGAAAGGGGAAAATCTATTTTGTGTTTCCATAACAGAAGCTATTTTTAGGTCTACTCGGTGAGCTGAGTATTTTACAGCTAAGAAGCTTTTTCATTAACACAAGCTATCCTTCCTCTCATTCATTCCACAAATACTAAAATTGTTTCCTATAACTTCTTCTTCAATAAATAGTTTAAAAGTCAAGGAGTAATGCCCAAGTCCAAACCAATTTACAAATACCCCATTATTGATGATTTGCAATTAGTAACATAAAATGAAGAAGGCTATGCTCTCAGA
Organism: Tamandua tetradactyla; assembly: GCF_023851605.1. NCBI lineage: Eukaryota > Metazoa > Chordata > Mammalia > Pilosa > Myrmecophagidae > Tamandua > Tamandua tetradactyla. Next base: position 64,317,730 of record NC_135331.1, read on the forward strand.
GCTAAGATATGAACAAAGCTAAACTAGTCGGTTGTTTATTTTAGGTTACAAATACAAGCAAATCAGGTGCATGTGAGGTAAATAGCACTAAAATAGAACAGCTGACTAACTTTTCATGTCAATACATGCCAAAAAAAAGTATCTAAAAATAACAATTTAAATAACTAAAAATAAAAGTGTGAGTCAAACTTCAGGAATTGCATATTGCTGCTTGTTGTGTCTCTGTATTTCAAATAATGTTTGAATGAAAAAAAATCTATTCCCCAAAACAGGCAAAATATGCAATTCTACACATTAGAGACTTTTTCTCCTACAGTATAGCAAATGCTTAATGATCCTTCTCTGAAATGTCATTTTATTTTTATTTTAGGAACAACTTTCAACAGTTTTATGCCTTGCATCATCTTCCTTTAAGCAGAGCACCAATGCATACAGTATCTGTTTGGAAAGGTCAACACAGGGCTCACCTACACACCAAGAAATAATGATAACTAACATTTGTAATTCGTGAACCACACATACCTGCTCTGTTTCATTTGGTTCCTAAAAACTGAGGAGGGCAGAGAGGACCAGGGGCCACTGCTGGCACTACTTTTACCATACAGGTGATCAGTGGGAGCCTTAGAAATGCAACCGGAAGTACCTGAGGTCACAGATTATGTTAGCAAGAGAAGCAGGGCTTGAGCCTGAAACCCTCAATTAGCAATCCCGGGTTCTTCCTTATCATGCCAAAGGCTTCCACTATTTCAGGAAAAGTTTATCTTCCCGAGATAACGTACGAGTGCAAAATAGTAGGCAATTGTTCTCTTTGCTTAGATTCCTTAGTATTATCAAGTTATGAGTTAAATAGCTGAGAGATAGCTATTGGAGATATGCAAACTTTATTAGGATTTAATAACCAGCTGATTTGTTTTAAAATAACTTAGTAAGCAAACGAATCAATATGATCAAGCAAGGGGTTATGAAATTCTACTTTAAAGCTAAACTGTTAGATTTAAATAATTCAAAGACAATATCGGAAATGAGTCAATTCCTGCTAGTAAACCTCTTCATGATTTTAATGCAATCCATAAGGTCACAGTGAAAGTTCAGAAATGAGGGGTTTCAAAAAGAAAACTCCAAAATGGATTCCATAGAATTTCATTTCAAATCAAGTCTTAATAGCCACATTTTAATGCTCTGAAAATGGAGGTTGATAATGGGCATGCTGACAGTCCTTTAACTGTCACAGCAATAACGAGGCACCGCCACATTGAAGCAGAACTGTTTGCAGTGGGAAATGTGATACCTATTTTACAAATCTTGGGTGAAATAAACTGTCAGTGTCATTATACCCTAGATAATCAACCCAATAGCTTCCATGGTTTCAGTAATCCTCAACCTTGACAGTTCATTAGCAAACAGGAACAAATGCCGAATGCCTAACAATAGGGGACAGTTGCTTAAATTATGATGTTTCCCTTTATGGCATATTGCCTCATGATGAGTTTTTATTGACATAGCAAAATGCTCATGACCTAAGATATCAATTATTTATGGAGAAATTTTTCTTTGTCCGTATGAAACTGAAAGGAAATAGGACAAAAAGTTAACAGAAATAAATGAGTGAGGTGAGTGAGGTCAATAATCTTTTCATCTTAATAATTTTCTGAATTTTGAAACAGTTTATGTTTATTATAATGGGAATGATCAAATTACTGATCAGGAAATATCAGGTCATCGATTAAGGAAGTATAATAGCGAGCTAAAGATATCCTATAATAATCTGTCTATACAAATGATTTTCTTCCTATTTCTTTCCTTCCTTTCATTTTTTTTGTCTGTTTGTTTAATTATACAGTATTTTTTCAGTGAAAATCTTAGACAACAGCTCAAGATGTAATATTGGCAAAAGAAGAATTACTGTAATTGAGACAAGATCATTTTTCTTATAACCTGTAAATAATTCAGTTGCCCACAGTGGATTTTAAACATTTTGAGAGCAGGGACCAAATCTAATTCATCTTTTAAATTTCTAATCTCTACCATTTGACTAAGCTCATACTCAACAGATGTGTGAAAAGACAACATTCCCAGATATTTCACAACCATTCCTTAAATAAGAAGACAATAGAAAGTGTACTGGATTTGAATCAAAGCAATGTGGTTCGAGCCCCTGTTCTCCTGAATATCACGAAACTTTCAGCAATCTTCACAATCTCTCCTTGCTTGGTGTTCTCATTATTTGTAATGCAGGAGACGAATCAACTTTCTTAACAGCTGGTCCAGTTCAGGGAGAGAATTGTGTTTGCTTATAGAAAAATCTGTGATAAGCAACTTGGGATAGAAGATAAAATCTTCAGGGTGGGAGTCAAGATAAGAAAAAGAAGGTTTTGTTTCTTTGTACAAGAAAATGAGGTAAACTTGGTTCTTACAGTTGTATGGGAAGGTGAGAAGAGGAGGAAAATTCAAAAAAGGAATAGGAGGGGAGAGAGAGAAGACAGCAGATGGCAAGAGTATGGGGACACAATAAGAGATGTCTCAGGCATTAGAAATCTCTGTGTCAGGACAGGAGAAAGACCTGATATACAGTTTTAAGTTGTTACTTGGTAACGTTGATGAAGAAATTAGACTATGCTGTAAGGCAGAAAAGCATTTATTTGGGGCCTTAGAATTACAATTCAGGGGGCAAAGATTTAGGCAGCAACCCAAATTGTGTCCTGTCTTGGGACTTCCAAGCAAGGGTTTATAAAGAAAAAGAAAAGTACAGAAATTGTTTGTAAAGAATTATTATTGGTGGATATTTGGGACTTTGCAAATGTCCTTCAAGTTAGGCAGTTTATCGGTTTCTTTATCTGGTAGTTGTTTCATAGCATCTAGAACTCTTCAGAAAAATCGCAGCTTTTGCACAACTTGACAGTTTGTGATATCTGGCTGAGATGTGCCTAAGAGTAAATTCCTGAATGGCCTCCCAACTCTATTTTAAACCTTTTAGCCATAGGAACTCCGTTTTGTTTTAGCTCTTTTCTCAGTAGGGTGAAGTCTGATCGCTTTGCCAAAATCCTCAAATTTCCAATAAAACATCTAGTACACTGAAGAGGTTTATATAGGTGGTCTAAGCTTAGCAGTGGGTTGTGGCTGGGGGATGGATGATGCCATAAGAGAGGGCTAGTCCTCAGGAGAGGCATGAAGCAGTGAAAATGAAAATGTAGACAACAAGGAATTTGGAGAAATCTGAAGAAGGGCTTTGGACTTCCAGAATCCATGGTCAGTCTTAAAAAGATCAGGTGGTTTTGCGATCCCATGTAATAGCTGTCCTATGTTAAATGGGGTAATTATGTACTGCTGCTGACCTTAGAGAATTAGTGTTCAATCAAATGAGATTAACAGCTAACATTTATAGAAGACTTAGTCTGTGCTGAGCCCTATTGGAAGCTGTTTAGATATTTTTAGTCTTTTAACTCTCACAAAAATGTCATGAGGTTCCTACTTCATGTTACTCTCTGCATTTTACAAAAAAGGAAACCAAAGCTCTGAGAAGTAGCCCTACTTCATGTAGCTAATAAGTAATTGGTGGAGCCAGAATTCAAAACTAGGCAGAAAACCTGCCTCTAGTAACTACACTATAGCATTTCAAAATAAGATGATAATTTATGCAAACTGAAGAAAATTCTAAATAAATGTAAGGTGTCATTCTCAGACGGGTAGAGATCTAGGAAAGGAAAGAGTGGGAGAATTATATGGGAATTGTGCCACTTAAGAACTAACATACAGATAAAGTCATTTGTTTTTTCTTGTATGGTTCCTCAGCTTGGAATGCCTTCTACTTATTTTAAGGAGATTATGCCTAACATAGGAATCTGGACTCAGGGAGTGAGTGGGGGCTAAAATCCATCCCTTTCTCATTTATCTCAGCTATGTGTCCATGGGGCTCCATCTACCCAGATGGGACACTTTAAAAATCTCACACAAATGTGCTTGTAGACTAGTTTCCCTCTTTCCTTACTTAACAATCATCTACTAATCAACAGAGACTCAGAAAAGGCACCTGTTTGACTTTCCTCCCCACCTCTAATTTGCTGTTCTCCTCTGGGTCCTCCCCACCTGCACCCCATACCTGGCATTTTTCTGTTTTTTGTTTTTTTTTTCTTTGCATGGGCAGGCACCAGGAATCGAACCCAGGTCTCCGGCATAGGCAAGCGAGAACTCTGTACTGTGGCCCACCCCCTGGCATCCTGTTTAAGTTAACAACTACACTATACTACCCACCCACCCCACCCCAAAAGAAATCCCCTTGAAGCCATGACTGTATTTGATCTCACATCCAAAAGGCCCAGTATAGTGAGAAGAACAGGTAGGTCCTCAAGAAAATATATTAATAAATAACCCAATAGATTTTTTTCTTGGTGGACACATGGTAGAAAAACTAAGTCAAATATCCTGGGAGGGAGTTTGTGTGAGATTCAACAAGAAGTAAAATTTTGTTTAAGAGCTGACTCTAGTTCTGTGAATTTGGGCAGACCTACTTACCCCGTTTCTCAAATTTTCTTTATAAAACATTGGGTTGGATTAAACTGATCTTTCAGGTCAGTTCAAGCTATTAACTTTCTGTTAACACTTTCTCCTCCATCAGATTTAAGATTAATGAGTAAATTCCCCTTATAGCCCATTGGTCAACTTGGAAATTTCAGGTAAAATTTCTACCTTAAAAACCATCTCTTCACGTTTTTCTTGGTCTGGGTTCAAATATTTATAGTCCTTGAAAATTTTCAATGTTTCCTGAGCATTCTCTTGTTAAATGCTTTCTTAGCAGACCCCAAGATCCAGCGCCTATGTCATTACTGCTAACGGTTCTAAACCTAAACTTCTGTGTGTCATTAAAAGAAAATGACTTCTCTATGACAGCTAATTGTTCCATTTTTCTTTTTTAAAATGTTAAAATAATTTAGCAGTAGATGAGAGTGAAATGGCTGGAGATTTTAATGCCTCAAGCACTTTAACCTTATGCACCAGCTCAGGTCGATCTGCTTGGCAGACATGCCAACAGGAGAGAACATAGCAGGTGGGAAACAAGACATTAAGAGGCTCAAATAAATGGCAATTAGCAGTCCATTATCCCCATATCAGGGCTAGATTGGTTTCCCAATAAGCCTCTGAATTAACCAGGCACCACATTCCAATGCATATCAATTAAAGACATTTTACAATATTATTATTAGACTTCTCATAAGTAAGTTGATTTATATTTGCTCCATTCCAAGTATCTTTCATAAACTGGCATACCCCCAAAAGTTTTGTTGTTCTACAGGTATGATGTCAAGCCACAAGGACACACACAAAAGTATGAATCTAAAATCATATAAAAAGTTACAGTTAATAAAAGTTAAAATCATCTTTAAAATGATGGGATCAGTAGTTTTAACTCTTGCAAAAAAATATTGGGCTGTATCATGGCATAAATTAAATATATAATCACATAAAATTTTCCTTTTCAAGTTTGTCTCCCTTTCCTATAAATGGCAGCACCATCCTTCCAACGTGACTTGCAACTTCAGAACCAGCTTTTATGGCTCTCTCTCACTTGTCCTCCACATTCAATCATTGCCAAGTTTGGCCTAATATACTCTTCTTTCCATCACTAAAGATGTGATATTCTCCACAAAACTTACCATGCTCCTACCGAAAAAAAAATATCTTCAGCAAAGTGGTAGTCCTCATGATATGTTTAGATGCAAGAAGATTCTCTGTAAGAAATAGAGTGTTTATTCACAGTTGGAACTGAGCATGTGGAATTAGGCAGTATATGTTAATAGGGTAAAGACATAAAGAGAAGGATGAAGGAGCAAATTCCAGGATATTGCAGAAACTGTGGACTTTCATAAAGATGAGAAATTGTGGCCTCAGTTCAAAACTGAGTTCCATGTTGGGATGTAATGACTGCTGCTACCACTACTACTTCTTTACCTCCTACACTGCTACTACCATCATTTTCTAATTTTTTAATGCCTACTAGATACTGGGAGCTTTGCAAAACACTATATGGATATTATTTCATGTTCATCAACCTTGCAAGTGGTAGGAATCACTGCTCTTATACAACATATGGGAAAAACGAGTGGCAGAGGATTAAAATGACTCAACATATCCCTGCCTCCGTCCCAAATCCAGGCATGCAAACCTCTTGCAGATGGTCTCTCACTCGTTTAGTGAAAGAAACACAGAAACTGACCCTCACTATGTTATAATAGTGTGAAGGAATCACAGACATCTGTTAAGTGGCCATTGACCAGACCTCACTTACCCCCAATTCCTTCTCTAGAGAAGTCATGAACACACACTAAGCAGCCATCCTCAGCCTTTGGTCTTCTGCTGCCCCCACCTCCTTTTCTATTATATGCCACTCCACAACCTTGGAGAGATGTTAAGTATACTGAAAAGGCCCAACCAGACCATATATCTGCAAACAAGGAGCAAGCAGCCACAGATGCTTCCCAGGACAGGAATTCTCAGTGGCTGGACCTTCTCTCCACAGGGGTGGATAAAAGCCATATTCAAACAGTATAAATTGGTCTTTCTTCTTCTGCATGAAGTGGGATTTGTGGAACTGTTATCTATTGACCCAGACTCAGAGCAGTTTAAGCTAACCTAAGACACCAGCCATGTTGGGACTTTTCCCCTGTTCTTTTGTACTCTTTGTGCTATATAAACAACAGGGAGATTATTTGCCAATTATGGACAGTATCCTGTTCAAGAAATAAAAAAATCATTTGCTAGAAGTTTCTGTTGTGCCCTGAACCTGCGTTCCCACAATGCACTGTTGTAGCAGCATGCTTCACAAAGAGAGATTAATCTGTAATCATCCTGCTGGTCACCAGGACTGATTTAATCATCAGGGTTGCACAGGATGTCTTCCTCTCACTCTCTCCACTGTGCATCTTCCTACTCAACTACCATCTCGGTCAAGAACAATGTCATCATGTCATCATGTTGTCTGTGAGTCTTGAACCCCACATGAAGGAGTCACTTATTCCACCACCACAGTGCCCATCAGATGGAAACTCCTTCTGAGGACTAAGGATCCAGATAGTGTATTGGAATTTCATATGGTGCCAGAGATTCTCAGGTGCTTCATTACCAAGGCCAGGCCTTCTTGTTGCCTGAATTCAGGTCAACGGCGTCCCAGTACCCATGGAGCAACTTTGAATTAGAAAAAGATATCCCTTTCCAGAAAGAGTAAGGCCCTCATGAGGGCATGTGGCTTGTCAAGTACAAAGAGGATTTTAGTTCACAATTACCTCCTGGTTCAGGCACCATTGCTTAGTGCACAAACTGCACAACCATCCAAGGCAGCCTGACAGTGAACTTGGTGAAAAACCAACTGGAGGAGGTAAGCCCTACTAGATAACAATAACAACAACAAAAACAATAAATAATGATGATAATAAAAGAATTTGAAGCCCAATTTTCAAACAGATCCTGGATTTTCAATGTGAGATAGCTCTCTGAAGATCTGGAACTATCCCTAGCATACGCATAGGTCTTTTGTGATCTCCACATAAATATTTTTCTCTAAGGGATACTGTTCTGGTTTGCTAGCTGCTGGAATGCAATATACAAGAGTGGCTTTTGAAGAGGGGAATTTAATAAGTTACTAGTTTACAGTTCTAAGGCTGAGAAAATGTTCCAATTAAAACAAGTTTATAGAAACTTCCAATCTAAGTCATCCAGGGAATGATACCTTGATTCAAGAAGACAGATGAAGTTCAAGGTTTCTTTCTCAGGTGGAAAGGCACATGGTGAACAAGGTCAGGGCTTCCCTCTCAGCTGGAAGGGCACATGGCGAACATGGCATCATCTGTTAGCTTCCTCTCTAGCTCCCTGGGAGGCATTTTCCTTCTTTATCTCCAAAAGTTACTGGCCAGTAGACTCTCTGCTTCATTGTTCTGCAGCATTCTCTGTTGTCTTTCTCTGCTGTCTCTGAATCTCCTTTTTTCAAAATGTTACCTCTTATAGGATTCCAGTAAACTAATCAAGGCCTACGTGGAATGGATGGAGACATGTCTCTACCTAATCCAGTTTAACAATTTAACACTCTTGATTGAGTCACATCTCCAGGGAGATAATCTAATTAAAGTTTCAAACATACAGTGCTGAATAGGGATTAGAAGAAAGAGTTGCCTTTATAAAATGGGATTAGGATTAAAACATGGCCTTTCTAGGGTACACACATCCTTTCAAACCAGCAAAGATGGTGAAATGCCTACCATCATATTTTTCCAGACTCCTGGGAATAATCAAGTGTTGAAATGGTTATTAAGCAAAGGATAGTTAATCTGTATAGCTGTGAGAAAGCACATCTTGTGAGATCCATGTGACTTAAGGAAGGCTGGAACATTGTCAAACCTTATTGGTGAAGACCATTAGAGCAGACTTAGCATTTACCCCATAATATCTTCCCAAATTATCATGAAATCTGTTGAGAATTCTGAATCTAACCTTGAGATATTTGTCATTACCTGTTTTCTTGTTACTGTTTCTCACACACACTACACTAGAAGATCCTTGAGGGAAGGAAAAGTACTTTTCCTTTACCTTTGATTATTTTCATTCAGATTATTCCTGGTACATTCTACACATTCAGAACATTCTGAGAAAGTGAGTGAACGAATGAAAGAATGAGTGAATGAGGGTGAGGATGCCAAAAAAATAAAAAGGAAACAAGAAAGAACAGAGCCCAGCTCAGACACCATGGAAAGAACTCCCTTGCACCTAGTACTTCTTGTTTACTTGGCAGCAAAAGCTTTAGTCAATTCCAGTTACAACTCTACTGGAGGCATTACAGTGTCCTAGAAAGTAGAATTAAAATAGCTGTGTTTGAGAACTGGGAATCCAAGCCTGTCACAGTTCAGGAATGTTTATCTAGAGAAATGACTGCAATCTTTGTGGATTTAACAAAAGGAAATAAAGCCTTAAATAGACACTGTAGTCAACTTTATTTTAGTCTAGATTTAGCCATGCCACATCACTGCCTGCTAGTATATATTCCAAATTGCTCTTCCCACGTATAGACATTGCTTCTCCACAGAAAGCAAAATGGGCCTTTTGAACTCTTACTCCAATCATGATGTTAGATAACTTGCAACCCTTTACTGGTCTCCCAATGCACTCAAGATAAAATGCAAATGCTAGCCTTCCTTTTCAGCCTCATTTTCAACCACTCTCCTCCTTACCCACTGTTGGCTGAATTTTCGTCCAAAAAGATATGTTCAAGTACATGTAAATGTGATCTTAGAAGGAAACAGGGTTATTACAGATGGATTTGTTAAATTAAAATGAGATCATTTTGGTATATCCAATATGACTGTTGTCCTTATAAGAAGGGGAGAAGAGATGGACAGACCCACCAGAGAAGACAGCTATGTGACAATGGAGAGAGAGATTGAAGTTGCTGCAAACCAAGGAACACCAAGGATTGCCAGCAAACCACCAGAAGCCAAAAGGAGTCAAGGAAAGATTGTCCCCTGTATGTTTCAGAGGGAACATGGCCCCACCAACATTTTGATCTTGGACTTCTAGCTGCCAAGACTGTGGGAAAATAAATTTCTGTTTTTTAAGTCACCCAGTTTGTGGTACTTTATCACAGCTGCCCTAGGAAACTAAGGTACTCATTATTTCCAGCATACACCAATCTTCTGTTCATTCCTAGAAAATTATGAGTCCACTCTTGCCCATATACTTTTTTCTTATTGGAAGCTTCTTCTGCTACATATTTTTATTTCTTCATTCACATGCTTGGTTTTTTCTTATCTTTCAGATGTCACCCTTTATAAGGGCCCTATTTTTACTACCTACCCTAAAATAGCCCCTTATTATTTTTTTTTCTTTGACCAAAAAAAAAAAAATGAATGGAATTGACATGTGTCACTTCAGGTCAATAGTTTAATTGGATGGTATGTAATTTGCCTCTTTCTCTTTTGCCATAGAAACCAGCAATGCACAGAGGAAAGAGACTGCATCATCTATATCTTCAAGTGAGGATGAGATGGAGCAAAGTGTCAGCCAACCAATGATGTATATACAATATCCACTAATGTTAGGGGATGTCTGTTATTGCATTAGTCTATCCTAACTAACAATCTCAGAACCCTGCTTATTTCCTTCATATCTGTAACCACAATATATAATTATTGGTTATTATATATTGTGGTTACACAATTATATATTATATATTGTGGTTACTTAATTTATTATTAATCTTTTTCTTGATATAGTTGAGCTACACCACTGGAATGTAGGTTTCATGAGAGCTGGGGCCAAGTATATACCTACACTGTGTCAAGTGCATTATAAGGTCTAGATAAGCATTTGAAGGCTAAAAGAGTGAATCCAGGTCCTGCACTACTATAGATGTTGCTCAGTGGAAAGGAAGCATGAAGATCCCTACTGATGAGGCTGGGGGTATGGTGCTTTTGGTTAATTGCCCCAACTCTGACTAGGGAGATAAATCTTCAGAAAGAACAGGGATTACACTTTTCCTGAATTCCTCTAAATCTCCCCAAAGCACGGAGCACCTAATCCTTCTGGAAAGCTGACTCTTACTCACATTTTGGGTCTCTTCCTGGCCTCCCTCAGGAATCCCTTTGCTATTTTTATTTATCAGCATTAATTACACTTAGGCCTTAGTCCAATTTAATCTTGGTTCCCATATAGCAGTCCTGAACTTTATTCATAGGTGGGCTCTTTTAAAACTCTGTAGAAAGCAGTGGACTCATGCCACAGTACAACATTAAGCAAGTTACAATTTCACAACATTCACACGCACTCTGAAGACTCCAGAGCTGTGTTAGTTAGATTCAGTTGTCAACTTGGCCAGGTGAGCATACCTAGTTCTGTTGCTGCGGACACAAGCCAATGGTGTGAACCTCATCTGTTGCTAATTACATCTGCAGTCGGCTAGGAGGCGTGTCTGCTGCAATGAGTGACGTTTGACTTAATTGGCTTAAATGAGAGAGCGTAAGTTGCGCAGCAAAGCAGCTTGGCATTCCTCATCTCAGCACTAGCAGCTCAGCCCAGGCCTTTGGAGATGCAGAAAGAAATCACCCTGGGGAAAGTTGTTGGAACCCAGGGGCCTGGAGAGAAGACCAGCAGAGACCATCCTGTGCCTTCCACGTAAGAAAGAACCTCAGTGGAATTAGCAGCACTGAACTGTAATTAGCAGCACTGAACTGTATAGGGGACTGTGGTTAAAAGAGGAAATTTTAGACCATATATGTTACTCAAAATAATTAAAAGAGAAGCCATAGGACTGTACAGCACAATGAACCATATTTTAAATAATTTATTATAGTTAATATAGCTATAATAGTTAATATAACTATCTTAATTATAAAAAAAATCTTTTCATAAAAGTTAGCTGCCTTTCCTCTGAAGAACCCACAAAATAAATCCTCTTTTATTAAAAGCCAATCTGTCTCTGGTGTGTTGCATTCCGGCAGCTAGCAAACCAGAACAAGAGCCTTTCTATCCCGGGATTCCAGAGACCTCAAGCTAAGGAAAAGACTTCAACCTCATTCTGTGACCATCATCCATGTATCTCTTTGTGCCTGTTTTGAGTACTTTTTCATAGCTCTGAATTCCCCATGATGTGGCCCTGCCTTAAACTTACCTATGTATTAAATGCCAGGCACAAGGCAGAGGCTCTGTTACCTGATCCTCCTCATCCTTTCCAGCAGGTCCCCTGTGAGGCTGGACCACTTTTCTTGCCTACAGCTGTACGATGTCCCCTTCCTGGAGGCCCAGGTCCCGTCCTACCCAGGGGGGCCCACCTTGTGTCTAGGTCCTGCCCCTTCCCCTGATCTCTCCAGTTCTAGCCCCATAATATCTCCGAACAGTTTTAGCAGAACTGCAAGCTACAGAGTTACAGTCTTCCTCAAATTAGAAACCTAAAAGTGCATCATCAGAACAATGATTCAGCTTCTGAGTCAAGCTGAGTTATTCCAACACAAGGTACCCTGGGGTTCATCTTGTACGTGATGTTGTACCAAGCACGCTTATGGTACTATTCCACTCAATTAGAATAACAGTGATAAGAGGGACTTATTTTTTTTCTTATAGTGCACTGAGAATTAGAACAGTGCTATTTAAACTTCTTAGGTGAAGAAGTATTTGCTGGAGAAATATCTTAAACAAAAAAGCATGATAGAGAAGAAAGTGAATTACAACTTTGGTGACTGAAAGTTAGATAAGGTCAAGAGCCCTGCCCCTTGACGCTTCCCGCCATGAGGGGTTGTTTCGGAACAATGATGGCTCTGTGGAGCACAGTTTGAAAAAGCATTGACATAAAATATTTTTCTCTGTGTTGAATTCTAAGCTACATATGATAATGCAAAAGATAACTATCTCAGCACTCAGTTCAAATGATGCTTCCTATTTTCCACAAATGTAAGAAGGAAGACAGCCTTTGACCTCATTGCTCATTTTGCTGTGGGTTTCCATGATGATTGTTTTGCTAGGATATTGAAAAAGCAAATCAGCTCGCTGCTGTTGTGCTGAAGGACATACTTCCACCATGTCTTGCAGACTTCAGTTTGTCCCCACACATCAGTGGAGGTCCCCCTTGCTCTTTTTCTGTCCTGTGATCACTCCTCCATGCATTTCTTGAAAACTTGACTCTATCTATTTCTTGTCCTTTTAGGGATAGCATGTCAAATCTCTAGAGCTTGGACTATACTGTTCATTGATGTCAAACAATGAGAAAACCTAAGCACATGGACATTCTGAATCTTTCCTCTTTGAGATGGAAGTCCTGAATAGAAGATGTGAACTTATAAATGAAAAACCCTAAGAGATCATTGTTGTCTTCTATATTTGTGTTATTTCTGCCACATAAACTTCATCAGGAATGTTTTCCATATGCCCCCAGTCCACTTGAAAAGAAAAACCCTACTCGTTCTTCAGACACAAATTGAACATTGCTTCTTCCGTGCAGCCTTCCTAATACAGAGCTCACAGATGAGATTACTGTGCGTCTATTAGTGGAATTATTTATGTGTCTGTCCTCCCTATCAGACCATACATTCCTTTAGGCACAATTCATATTTTATTAATCTATTACACAAAGCCTACTCCAGGCCCTCTCATATAATGAATTGTCAAAAATGCTTATTAAGTGAATGAACACTATTGATATAAATGAGGTACCTCAAAATTTTTTAATTAATTTTTTTTAGTGAAGTTGTAGGTTTTCAGACATATCATTCATAAAATATATAAAATTCAGAATTCACAAATACCACCATACTATTAACACCTTGCACGAGTGAGGTACATTTGTTATAATTCATGAAAAGATTTTTTTATAATTAAGATAGTTATATTAACTATTATAGCTATATTAACTATAATAAATTATTTAAAATATGGTTCATTGTGCTGTACAGTCCTATGGCTTCTCTTTTAATTATTTTGAGTAACATATATGGTCTAAAATTTTCTCTTTTAACCACAGTCCCCTATACAGTTCAGTGCTGCTAATTACACTCACAGTAATGTGCCACCATCACCACCATCCATTCTCAAATCTTTACAATCAACCTAAATAGAAATTCTGTATAATTTAAGCATTAACTCCCCATTCCCTACCTACAACTCAGCTCCTGGTAATTTTTTTTCTGGATTCTGAGTCTATGAGTTTGCTCATTTTAATTCGTTTATATCAATGAGATCATATAATATTTGTCTTTTCATGTCTGGTTTATTTCACTCAACATGATGTCTTCAGGGTTCATTCATGTTGTTGTCTGAATCAGAACTTCATTCCTTTTTATTGTTGAATAACGTCCATTATATGTTTATACCACATTTTGTTTATGCATTTATCAGTTGATGGACACTTGGGTTGCTTCCATCTTTTGGCAATTGTGAATAATACTGCTACGAGCATCAGGTGCAAATATTTATTCATGTCTGTTTTACTTTGCTGAAGCTGCCAGAATGTAATACACCAGAAATAGATTGGCTTTTATAAAAGAGATTTATTCGGTTAAAAATTAACTAAATTTGTAGTAAATTTAGTACTGGGCTCAAAAGGCTTTCCCACTCAAAGGTGGTTCCTTTCTGCATCTCCAAATATCTGGGTCTGAGTCAGCTCTCAGCTCTGAGCTGAGTGTGCTGGGGCTGTGCTGAGCTCTGCTGGGCTTTAACTGGCTGTCTTTCCTTTCTTCCTACCTCTCCTTCTAAGGCTCACTCATTGAAGAAGGCTCTCCCCTTAGCCAAGCACAGATCTAATCAGCCACAGATCAATTTCACATGCTGATCATTTAAGTTCACAGCAAAAGAACAACTGGGCACCATAATCTGGCCCAGTTTACACCTGAACCTAACTACTACAGTGTTCATCCCTCATTATCTTGGTGACTATACACAGCACCCTAAACCATACTTAATCTCTATACAGAAAACAGTAATATTTTTTCACCTAAAAGTATCCTTTGTACAACACATTAAATCTTTCCATATACAAACTACATTCATTCTAGCACAACATCACAAAAGCCTAAATCATTTCAGAAACAACACCAACTCAAAAATAGTACAAAATCTCATCAAAGTCAGTTATGGGTGCTTTGTTTGTGAAAGATGCCAGAATGCAATATACCAGAAATAGAATGTCCTTTAAAAAGGGAAATATATTAAGTTGCAAGTTTACAATTCTAAGGCCATAAAAATGTCCAAATTAAGGCATCCAGGGAAATTAAGCCTTGATTTAGGAAAGGCCAATGGGTCCGCATACCTCTTTCAGCTGGAAAGGCACATGGTTACATCTGCTAGCTTTCTCTCCTCATTTCATAAGGCTTCCCTGGGAGTTTTTTCCTTCTGCATTTCCAAGTCTCTAGCTGTGTGGACTCTGTCTGTTCGAAAGCTTTTTCCAAAATGGTTCCTTCTTAAAAGGCTCCAATAAGCAACCCCACCTTAAATGGGTGGAGACACAACTCCATGGGGGAAACCATCTAATCAAAAGTAACCACCCACAATTGGGTAGATCATGTCTCCATGGAAACAATAAAAAGTTCCCACCCAGAAATATTGAATAAGCATTAAAGGACATGGCTTTTCTGAGTCTGGGGTACATAATAGCTTTAAATCAGCACAACAGGTATGTCTGTCTTAAACCAAAATTCTCCTCTGTCTGTGGACCTGTCAACTTAGAGAAAGTTATCTGCTTTAAATATACAAAGAAGGAACAGTCATAGGATAAATGATTCTATTTCCATAGGGAGAAATTGGAAGGAAAACAGAGGTTACAGGACCTAAACAATTTCGAAAACCTGCAGGGCAAACTCCATTAGATTTCAAAGTCTGAGAGTGGTTCATCCTCAGGGCATTAGAAAGCAGCAATCCCACCCTTTCCAAAGGCATATACAGTGGCCCTATCCTCTCCATACACTGGGATGAGGGCTGCAACATTGGGGAAAATTAGGAATAACACTTTCTTTTTTTTGGGTACCACATTCCTCAAGCATCTGGTTGATGCCCAGATTCCCTACCATCGCCAGGGCACATGCTCAACTCCTTCAGAATACTGGGGTGGCAGCCACACTCCTCAGTCCCTAGAGAACGTGCTCCACTCTCTAGAAGGCCTAGACCACAGAACTCTTCCTGAATATCAAGGTGGAAGGCCTGCCCTATGCCACCAGGGCAAACTCACACCCTCCACACACACAGGATTCAGATTCACTCTTCCAGCCCCATGTTTCTTGACTTCAAATCATATCTTCCACAGTTCTTCCTCTGAGGTCATTCTTCCTTCTCTCTGTCTGTTTTCTGTCCCATCCAGTCCAGACCAGCAGTGGTTCTATTTATATAGGTCTCACAAAAAATTTGTTCACTTGGCATTTGGATACAGGGATCCAAGCCATCAGACAATAGGACTTCACACAAATCCTTTCTGGATAACTCCATCTCCAATCTTGGCTTTTCTTGTAATGGCTGACAAGTTTCATGTGGGGCACTGTTATCTAGGGTCTCACTTTCTGGAAGCCCAGAATTTTCTAGACCATCAATTTCTGGTTTCTTTGCACCCAAAAGTTCAATCCTCAGCCAATCTTTTTCTTGTCACATTTTGCAATAAGCTGTAAGGAGAAACCAGGTTGCATCCTCCACATTTAGCTTGGAAATTTCCTCAGTCAAATATCCCAGATAATCACATTCAAATTTTCCCTTCCATCCGTTACTAGGATTCAGTTTTGTCAAATTCTCTGCTGCCTTAAAGCAAGGGTCACCTCCCTTCCAATTTCAACAACACATTCCTCTAAGTCTTCAACAGAAGTAACTTTAGAGTCCATATTTCTACCAACAATCTCTTCAAAGCATTCTAGGCTTTCTCTATCAAGCGCCTCACAATTCTTCCAGAATCCTCCCCTTACCCATTTAAAAAGTCTTTCCAATATGTTTGGCACTTGCAAACGCAGTAGCACCCTACGCCTTTGGTACTAAAATATTTTAGTTTGCTTAAGCTGCCAGAAATGGATCAGTTTTTATAAAAGGGATTTATTTAATTACAAATTATTCTGGAAAGGCACACAACAACATTTTCTGGGCTTCTCTACCTGCTTCTGGGTTCAAATAGCTTTTCCAGGAGTGGTTCTTTCTGAATCTCCAAATGTCTGAGTCTGAGCCAGCTCTGAGCTCTGAGTTGAGCTGTGGGGGTGCTGTGCTGAGCTCTGCTGGGGTGTACTGGACTGCTTCTCTTTCTTCTGACCTCTCCTTCTAAGCCTCACTATTGTGGAAGGCACTCTTCTTAGCCTAGGGCAGATGTAATCAGCAATTTTACATGCTGATGATTTAATTTCACAGCAAAAGAACAACCAGGCACCATCATCTGACCAAGTTTACACCTGAAGCTAACTGCTACAGTGTCCCTGCTTTCAATTCTCTTGGCTATATATGTAATAGTGGGATTGCTAAATTATATGGTAATTCTATACTTGACCTTCTGGGGAATTGCCAATCAGTATTTCAAGTGGCTGCATGACTTTATATTCCCATCAGCAATATCATGAAATTATTTTATGTTCAGATACACTTAGGAAATCTGGTGATCAAAGTGTTACCTGAGGGGTTGATGGACAAAAACAAAGCTCACATTTTAGCTTCAACATTTTCCCCAGCTGCCCTTCCCCACCATCCAGTGGCAATATTCCACCTTTGTCAGAAAACCAACCACTCTAAGGTCAAGCTTGTAAAAATTATCACTTATCTATAGTTTCCTTTAGCTGTATTATTCAAGCCACATTAACTGAATATACTATATTCAAGGCACCGTAGGAGTTTTTTTTATTCTTTTTTTTTTTTTTTTTCAGAAAAACACCTAAGAATTTTACTATGGCCTACCTGCAATCAAGTTATATTCAGATATTTTTACTAAGAAAACCCTAAGTCAAATCCTAACCCTAAAAGTTGAAAGTGTTCTATCAACTAATACAGAGCTATCTTTAAAAATTCAGTGTAGTGGAAAAAAGTGAGAAAAATGTACTGCACATGCTGGCAAGTACAAACTATGGAATCAGAACACCTATCTTTGTAATCCAGCATCCCAAGTTAGTAGCTGGGTAACCTTGGCCCATTATTTAGTCATTTTTTGCCTCACTTTCTTCATATGTAAAATGGGGACTAAGAATAATACTTACCATATAGAGTTGCTGTGAGGCACAGGAAAAATGCTCCCAACACATTTTAAGTGCTCTGTATATGTTAGGAAGTTCCTGTAGGACGGTTGTCCTATCAAGTGCCCCCCTATAAACCTTCACGAAATGAAACCTTCATTCATTTAATTGATATTCATTGAACACCCTCTCTACACCACACAGACACTGGTGACATGGTTATAAACAAGATAGCCCATGTTTTCAGGAAGCTAATACTCTAATGGAGGACACTAGTAAAAAAGTGAACAAATGTTTTCTGTAGTGATATTGGTAAAAAATAACATGCAAGAGGATGGAGCAGGCTCCTTGATATGGTTCCTTTAGATAGAGTGGCCAGTGAATACTTCCCTAAGGAAGTTTTGGAGGTGAGACCTAAACCCTGTGAATTAGGGAGCCATGCAAAGATCTTGGAGGAGAGACAGGAGAGCTAGTATAAAGTTCCTGAAGTTGGAAGCATATTATGTTCAAACAATAGCAATCAAGCCAGTGTGCTTACAGCATGGCAAACACACAGCTGAGGGCAGAGGAGGAGGCTGTAGAAGACAAGCAGAAGTCGTATCCTTTAGGGTCTTGGTGGACTTTGGGAAAATGTCGTCTTTAGTTCTAACTATAATATGAGCCCAGTAGAGAGTTTTGTACTGAAGATGAAGAGAAGGGATCCAATTTTCAATCTTAAAACACAATCTGTGATATAGATATTGTGTGTAAGATGTGAGAGAATGGTAAACTGGCTTAAGTGGGAATGGTGAAGGCAGTTAGATGAGATAATCTTTTTAATAGTTTGCTAAAGCTGCTGCAATGCAATACACAAGAAATGGAGAGGCTTTTAAAAATGGAATTTATTAAGTTGCCAGTTTACATTTCTAAGGCTTTAAAAATATAGCCAAACTATGACATACCAGGGAAAGATACCTTGACTGAAGAAATGGCTGATGACGTTGGGGTTTCTCTGTCAGCTGGGAAGACACATTGATGATATCTGCTAACTTTCCCTCCCAGCTTCTTCAAACGGCTTCCTCAGGTGAGTTTTCTTTCCACATCTCCAAACTTCTCTGTCCATGTGAGCTCTGAAGCATTTTCCAAAATGGTTCCCTAAAAGGACTCAGCAAACAACCCACCTTGAATGGGTAGAGACACATCTCCATAGAAACAACTTAATCAAAAAGATCCTGCCCAACAATATCGAATCATGATGAAAGAACATGGCTTTTCTGGGGCATACAACAGTTTCAAATCAGCACACTCTTCAAGCTGTATTTTATGATAGAGTTAATAGGATTTACTGCAGAATGGATATGGGCCTGCAGGGTAAAAAGCTGAATCAAAGGAGAGTCCCAGTGTCTTTGACCTGGGCAATAGGTAAACAGTGTTATCATTTATCAGTTGGAGAAGTCCAGTGTGTAGAGAAAAATCCACAGTTCTGTTTTGGACATATCACTATAGTCATCTGGAGTTCAGGGGTGAGGTTTAAGGTGAAATTACACATTTGGAATTGGATAGGGTCACCTAGAGAGAGTAGATATATGATGGCTCATGTTGATGTTTCCTGAGAACACAGCTATTCAGAGACTGGGGAAAGGAGATAAAGTTTTAGAAAAATGTGAAGGAACAGTCAGTGTGGTATCCCCAAGAATATGAGAATAACATTTCAAGAAGGACAAAGTGATCAACCACATCTATTGATGCTGAGAGGCTGACTAAAATGAGGTCTGGGAAATATGGAGATCATTTTTGACCTTGGCAAGAACCTTATAATCAAGTGATCGAAACGAAAGCCTGATGGAGTGGAGAATGGGTTAAAGAGGACATTGGAGGCCATACAATAGCATCTACTAGTGGAAGGAGCAAAAAAAAAAAAAAAAATACTGGGAGAAGGAAAGCTAAAGAGAATGTAGTTAAGAAAAATATTTTTCAATGCAAGTTATAACAATATGCTTCCCTCTCCCTAAAAAGAATTTTCTGGGCAGAGGAAGAGATGGGAATTTGCCTCTTTTAAATTAAAATCCACTACCAAATCAGTGGTAGAGATTACAAAGGGTATTCAGTCCATGAAATTCTGAATTTAACTTTGTACAACTGTGTTCCATAAAGAAAATGAGAAAATACTTTTCTTCTTCAGTTTTGTTTAACTTTGCAGAATCAAGTCAAATAGTTTCTCTAGTAGAGAAGCATTTATATATTTCTAAATTCCAGAACAGGAAAAATCAACAATGAAAAATCTGCCATTTGGTATGATTATCACTTATTTTATCATTCCTGTTTATAGGAAAAGAAAATAAAATTTCATTTATTAAAGGAAGCCTCAGTGGATCATATATTTTAATTCATGAAAAGATAAGAAATATTTTTAGAAATATGGAAACTTAAATTGAGACATTGTTTTTTGAATAGCTTTATGTCAAAGTTGTCTCTTATGTAACAGTGCAATGAACTGTTTCACTAATACTGACTAAATGTGTTTTTAATATTATAATAAGCCTAAAATCTTGAAAGCAGAGTGATGCTGCCAAGTATAATTGCTTCGAACTTGGAAAATAAACCATTCACCCCCAACTCAATGTTTATTTGTGGATAAGTGGTGCGTTTTCACCTTGGCATTTATCTGATAGCTGTGGGAGACATATCTTAGTAAAAGCTCTATTATCATTATCTTTTATTTTAATCACAAGCATCTGGTTGAGGTTTAGTTACTCCTCCATAAAGAAGAAAATGGGGCCATTTCAAGAACCAGTAATGGAGATTCTGTGTAAGACAGACTTGAGCTCACATCAGAATCATCTGGTCCTGATATCAGACGAGCTGAGGAAAAGCACTTGCCGCACTTGCAATATTGCTTTTGAAGGTCTGCTGGGAACTTCATAGAACACTTTGCCCAGAAGGGAATTCTGTGTGAGATTTTCCCTTCATAGCTCATCAAGTTGATCAGTCCTGGAAAGGAAGATGTGTCACTTAGCATCTTGTCCTTGGTGAGGAAAAGAGAACAAAATGAGAATGAGCTCCAGATTACTCATTTCCAGTAATTGCTCTTTGAGGGTGAAGTGAGATTGATACCCAAATCACATGTGAGTGGGCAGCCTTGAGGAGTTCAGTAAGGAGAACTGCCCTCTAAGTTAGTGTTGGTTTGAGACTACAGTAACTTCCCGAACTCTTACCGTACAGTCTGAGTGTGCCCTACTTGCCAATAGCCTTTAATTTCTCTTTCCTCTATCATCCCTCTCCTTTATACACACCTCATCATTGAGCTCTCTGTCCTACAAACGTCCTTTTGACATTGAACCCTTTTGCTTAAACCTTTTCAGAAAGGCCTTTGCATATGAGACCCAATTCACTTTTTAAAAACTGCCTTAAATCGCAACCCTGGACACGCTGAGAGGTAGAAATCATGTTTTCTAACATATGTTGTCATTCCAGTTTTTCCTGTCCTCTCCCTCCCCAGAGCCAGGAAGAGTTGTTTTGATATGATGCAGCCCTTGGGGCATCTTTAGGCTTCCCTTTGTTATTTGGCTTGAAAATATAACCTAGACTCGTAGAACTTCTGTCTCTGGGCTTAGAATTAAAAAAATTAATCAGTGAGAGCTGAGTAGAGCTGAGAGGGAAGCAATGAGGCAGAGTGAGAAGCCTGAATGAACAATAATAAGAAGGAACCCTTCATTCCTGTGAAGCCAGCTCTTCTTTAGTTTCTGATTTGGAATTTCCATACAATTTCACTTCTTATTACAATACATTCTCTTTAGTTTGGGTACGATGAGTGGAGTTAGTCAGCGATTTAGACATCTGGGTAGGGTTAGGTAATTCTGGAACAGAGTTCAATGAATTGAGGAGGATGAACTTGTCTTTTCTTTCGGTCTCTTCAGTGGCTGGTCCTACAGCCTGGGGATGTAATCCAGCTACGTCTTAAAAATTCTGTGACATTATAAATTCCAGAATATAAGCCCAAGAAGGGGAGCCAGAGATCTACTAGGTTTCTAAGCCTAGGATCTCAAACCTTTTGTGGCAGAATTCTTTCTTCCTTCTTACAAAGACCCTTTTTTATATGTAAAAATATCAAAATATAGATGCTTTGATGAGGAGCTTAATCCCCTTCTATTCTCCTCCCTCAAATCAACAAATACTAAGGGTCCTCAGATTCAGTTGGAAACAATTAACCTCTCATTTTAGACATGGACTATAAAAGATTGAGAGACTGCTACATACGAAGGTAACAGGCTTCATCTCTCAGACCACCTGCAATCTCAGACTTCAATATAGTAATATTCAGCATTACCATAGGAAGAATCTATGTTTTTTCTCTGTGCATTCTTCTGAAAAATTCTAACTTCACAGATTTTTAAAATCCTAATTTTTGGAACATTCATTTTAGACAAATATTTATCTCATTATTTTTAACATAGTGCATTGAATGTAATGCCAAAGTAGATTGGATTTGGACTGCCCTTTAAAGGAATGTGGAATGCGTTTCAACAAGTACAGAGGTGAAAATTTTAAGCTGGATAATGATGAGTTCTCTGTTTGGGGAACTAAAGTACACCTTTCAGGCTAAAACAGAAGTATGAATTATATAAAAAAATTAAGTGATTTACTTTTAGTAATGTCTCATTCTTTACTTAATTAAACATTTAAAGGTTTGCTTATACCACAAAAGCTATTGGTATATTCCGGAAATAAACTGTTCCAGATCAATAATGAGGATAAATTAGCAGTTGTGACAGACATGCCAGTTGCCTTCAGTATCCACTCTCCAGGTCTGTGCTACTAAACACAGCTCCAGTTTTATTCTGAGCAGCAATTGCCTACTTAATTGACTACATTTCCAGATTCCCTTGTGTCTAGAGGTGGCCTAGTTCTGGCCAATACAATGTAAGCAGAAGTGTATGAGACTTCCAAGAAGAATGATTTAAGGGGATCTAACGCAGCTAGGAAGTGTGTGCATGTTGTTTCTCCCCACTTGCCCCATTTAGATGGTTGATGGCTGGAAATCTGCAACCAACCTAGATGATGAAACAACCTTGTAAAATACTAAGATGTAGTTGCCATACTAGCTCTTGACTGCCTACTTCTAGACCTAAGTTACATATAATAGAAATAAACTTCGATTTACTGTTCTGTCGTTTGGGATTTCTTGTTGTATGAAATTAAACCAAATTCGAACTGACGCAATAGTGTAACCTACAAGATATTCTTCCAAGGCAATGGCACAGGAGGCCAGAGAGAAAATAAATGTGATGAAAAAAAGCTATTTTGAAAACTGGAAATGCATACCTGCTCACTGCCTATCTGTTTTTCCAGTTGTCATTTTTTAAATCCAGAAGCTGTTTTAAGAACACTGTCATCATTTGAATGAAGAACAAAATGTTATCCAGTAAAAACATGGCAACCACCTGAAAATGTGAAATTGTATCAAAAAATTCTCTAAAACATTCATTTCACATTTGACTTATTTTGAGTAATGATTAGTTATTTGTAAAATAAAAATGAAGTGCATTTGTCCCTTGAAAGATTTTATAAGCATTTGTATGTAAAATAATGCATGTTTTTTCTGGGTATAAAGCAATACACATATTGCCTCCTTTAGCAGAAGAACATTTAGAAGGCGTTTTCAGAACTGTGTTTTTAAAACTGCTGTTTTATATGCATTAGAAACAAGAAATATAGGATAACTCCATCAATCAATTAAGTGTTTTTATTTTAAACATAACTGTCACCTTATGGAGAACATTAAGACTATCCTCTCCTTTTCCTTAACTATAGAAGACATTTGCATTAAAAGAGGAGGATCTTTATTTCCTTAGAGTTCATCTAAGCCTGATGGTTATTCCCCAGCTAAAGTCATAATCCTGTTGGCAACATCATAATCATTTACCCAGAAAACAATCAGGTTGTCACTAACAAAGAATTATGACTTTAGGTGTGGGATAAACTACAGGCACAGATGAACTCAGAGGAAATAAAGATTGCTTTTATGCAAATATGGCTAGTAATAAATAACATGCGATGAAAATTATGATGAAACAGATTATCCTATAAAAACAGATTTGGGGAGGTATAAATAGCATGTTTTAAATTTTTCCTCTCCGGAAGTATGATGTACAGAGTGCTTATAAAGTACTGGTGCAATTTTAATGTTTAAAAACATTGCATTTACACAAGAGAGAAGAAAGCTATAAACACTGAGAACAATGGTTCAGAAAGATTTTTAATAAAGTAAATTCAGATATCTAAACTTCAACATAAACACCAGCTTTATACATCATTTAATCTTATTCTACAGCTCACGAAAAGCATTGTGCATTGTTGACACTGAATAATTTGGGATAATTTATGTAAACTTGAAACTAAATTCACTAAATCATCCATTAATTTATCTATAAATTCAATGACTTTAGCATAACTTGTGGCAGAGCACATTCAAGTTTCCAAAGTATTTTCATATTCACTACTGCATTTATTATCACCATATCCCTTGGAGCTAAATAAAGGCAGTATCATTTTTTCCATTTTATGATAGATAAATACATTCAAATAAGTGATCTGCCAGCTAGTAGATAGTAAAACCTGATTTCCTAAGGATAGATTCTTGTGTTTCTCCCACTACATATCTCATGCTGTTTCCTCAGTTGAACCCTATATATTCATTCATTCATTCATTCATTCACTTCCTAATGATCACCCAGTCCAAGTGGCTGCATGGGGAGTGTGGGAAAAATGGACATAATCCACGCCCCATTGAACTTTAGGGTCTAGTTGGAGAGACATTACTTCAAAAAACACATAAATATAGTGCTACGATATAATAATTATAAGTGCTACGAAGAAAAAAGCCAGATGCCATGAGAAAGAATAAAGAAAAAGAGTCAAGTGGAAATAATTTAGATTGAGAGACTAGAGAAAGGCTTTTCGAGAAGTTCCGTTTTGAGACCTAGCAGAGGAGAAGCAGCACGTGGTGGCCAAACCAGCATGTGATGAGTATTGCCCAGGATCTAGCCAACATTTGAGCCATAGGAGCAGGGAGAACTATTTTTCAGAATTAAGGAATTGTTTTAAATATCTGCATGCCCTATTACAGGGGTAAATCCATTTTGTAGCATTCATTTGTTCAAGAAATGTTTTCTGTGCTTTTGTCACATGGAAGGCTATATTAATTGATCTGAAAGAAAACAGACATCAATGACCTGTGTTACATGGCACATCCAGAGTTGTCATTCAGTTCCAGATGTGAATGAATATCAAACATATTAAAACTATCAATGACAATTTATGTCAACTTGTTTCCATCATATATATCGTCAAATTTCATGTGGCTATTACAATACTAGGAAAATCTGGGTATTAAAAAACTAACTTCCATATGCATGTATAATTATGCGGTCATTTTCCAGTAGTTGCTCAGAGCACATTGTACTAATTCATATTAGTAATAAGTAATATTGTTGGAATTCTATAACTCAATTCTACAGTCAGACCTGGGTATAGGCCTTTCATTTTGGAGCTCACACTCCAAATGAAAGAATATGTTGAAGCGGCTCCAGGCAAAGGCTCTAATCTTATTTAGTTTTAATTTCCTCACTAGACTAATGGTAATCGAATTAAGGAACTTTTCTAAATGTGTGGCTATGGGAAACAAACAAAGGCAGAAGGGGGTCTGGTCTGCAATCCACAGAGGACCCTCATGCTTCATTTCATGTCACACTGGAAGTCAAATGCAGAGTCAGTGGCACACGGACTTTTTCACACTTTTGGCCGCAGATTCACTGATGACAACTGTCAGCTTAATTTTTATTTCAAAATTCTTACATTGTAAAAGGTAAAGACATCTTATAAATTGTTTTTCTGATCCCATTCATAAAGACTCAAGCTATGGCTGGGTACAAGGAAGGAATGGTCCACCCCCTTCCTAACAAGGATAGAGTAACACCTCTCTCCTATTTGAGAAAAAACCCTGAGGTTTTATAAATGCACTCAGAACAACAATTTACTTCTTCATCTGAAGGGAAAAGATGCTAAGGTGGTTTTTCTTACAAAAATGGCGACGATTCAAGGGTGACTCATCATTGCCTCTTCATGGGAATGTGGTAGAAGAAATGCTAACAAGGCAGTAAAAATTACTGAGAAGTCACATTCTTTTTAAGATATTTGTTTGCAAACATTGTATTATAAAAGTATGAGTGGTTTTGCTGATTTCTTAATGTTCACATAAGTTAATTAGTTTTAATAAAGGGCATTTTTATATTAAATGGCCTGAAAATAGCCACAGGTTCATCAACATCTCCTATCCTCTCAGGAGAAGATACCTGTGAATGTCAGTATGCTTCATTGATGACATGGCAGTACCAAAATAAATTTAAAGGAAACAACCATCAGTCTTATATAAAGGGTTTTCTACCAGTAATCTTCTAGGACTAACTTTTGAAGCTACTAGAACTACTAAAAAATAAAAACTGTGCTAATAGAAAACAACACTACAATTACCAAAGAAAAAGTGAATTCCAGATTTAGGTGATGATACTGATGAATGTGACTTGGTAGTCAACTGTACGCAACTGTCGATGACATCAGTATTCATGATACAATTTAACAATGAAATATTACTTTAAACAAAACCATGTTTTATCCTAAGGTAGGTTCTAGAGACACAGTTGTAACTGTTGATTCTTAAAATTCACCAAATTTTACTAATATGAGTTGCAATATAGATTAGTATCTGAGATACATCATTTGGAAGAAAAAGTTCTTAAACTTAAAATCTCACCATCTTTTATTAGTCTGTAAGCCCTGAAATATCAGAGATATTAATAACTGAAATCTCCAACACTTGGTTACTTTTTACAATTGCTTGCTTTACTTGGGTACAAAATGGGAACAGTAATGAGCAGATGGTCACTAAGTACTCTTTGACCAGGGCAGCGTGCTGACACGTTGTTTGTCAAGAAAATCCTCATCCTCTTCATCTGTACTGCTCTCAGAAAGTGTCAGCCAAGACTGAATCTCGGTATCTTTTCCAGAAGAGCTGGAAATACATTAAAAGATCAATACGGAATATACAGAATCAAGCTTCAACTCCTCATAATTTATCTTTTGATCAATACTACAAATAGTGAAGTCATTGGTGGCAGGCAGATGTGAGGGGGCTACATCAGACTGGGGTTATAATTTTCAATGTTCCCCATATACCATGACTCTTTTAATGAGAAATTCTCATCATTTCCATGCACCCAAGATATAAAGCCACAGTGGAACCAAGGAGAGAAGATTTTATGGTCTCTGGGGGTATCTTCATTGGTGATTCAGAAGACATTTCAGAAACTTTCAGAGCCTTGGGATCATCATTGAAACATTCATCATTTCAACTGGCTGGTTAATAGAATCCCAATGAATAGATTGCCAGATAAATCACCTCTTTTGTCTACAGTAAATTAGGACTATGTGGATAGCCAGTCAAGGCATGCCAATGCCAAAATCAATGACAGCCACTATTTAGTTTTTTAATTTTATTGTGTATTGTATTTTAGTGTGAGGCTCTAGCATAGGTATATGATGTTTTGGAAGAGAAGTATTGTGGAAGGACAGGGAGGACTTTTTATAATTCAGACTTTTTGGTCCTAAATTATCGAGACTTTTCTACCCATGTATGCCACTAAATAATATGAGATAATTCACCCTGCGCTGGCTAGAATAGTTCTTTGGATTATTTTCATGCCCAAACACAGACTGAATCAGTAGTTTCCAAACCCTAGTCTGTGGCCCAGTACATATTTAACTCTGATAAAGCTATCACTGGTCCAAGATAAGAGGATAAATAAGTATAAGGTACTGTCTTTTTCATGGTATTTTTTTTTTCAAATTTGAAGGTCAGTGCTTAATTCAGTTATTATCTTTCCCTTATACTTTTATTATTAAATACTATTATTTTTATGAAATGATCGTGAGATTAAGCGATAGGTTTAGTTTGTTTTTTAAGAAAAATGTTGGCAAACTAATATTGGTCCCTCATTTCATTTTTTTTTAAACATAAGTGGTGCTTGGAATGTAAAAATGCAAGAACCATGGCTAAATGACTTCCTCCTTCAGAATACCAGACTCCTGATTCTCTTTTACTGCAATATTAAACTTCAAACTAATCAAAGGGATTTACAATTTGTGACATTTATTTTACATTTTACCTTAATCCTTGTAAAAGGAATACTCCTTTCAAGAAATCTCAGGTTGTCAATATTAAACATGATAGGCTCTTTTCTCTGAGGAATTTATTAGTATAATCCATGTCCCTTGTAAGATGACATAGTAACTCCAAAATGTAATGAATAAAGTGAGAAAAATTAAAATATGCTTTATCAACAATCTAGACTCAACATCAAAAAGTAAATACCAATAGTGTACATTCAAAACTGTATTCACATGGGTTAGATTCTATTAGTGGAAAGCACTGAAATTTATCAGGTTAATTTAAGTAATAGAATCTTTTTTTGTATAAGAAGAAATGCTGAAGGATTATTAGTAATTTCAAATACCTTCTCATTTTCTTATATACATTATGCAGCCAAGAACTATTTCTTCAAGTTAGAGTAACAGCTTAATAAGCCTTTTCCTAAATCCTGATAATAGGTCAGCAAAGGATGCAAACATTTGACAAAGAATGGTCATATAAAGTACACACATGAGGACAATCTTTCTTTTTATAGTAAACATAACGAGATAGGTTGTCAAAAATTTTACTGTGCCCTATTTTTATCCATAAGCAGCAGGCTTAACATACCTCAGTTCCTCAACTCCGCAGTGCTCCCTTGTGCATGAGGTCTTAAGGAATTCTGTAGTGGTCTGATGTATATTTTGCAAACGGTTATTGCAGGCTGATAATTCTTCTAAAGTTAGGCTGTAAAGTTTTTCTGAAGTATCTGAAATAGTTTCAGCATTGTCAATACATAAATTCAAGAAACCAGTACACAGTACATGGTGCTGAAAGTTTGCCCAGAATAAACCTGGGGAATCATGCTAATACAGACTTTTAAGCACCTCTCAATTTTCTGGGCTGATGTTGTATGGTGGGTAGAGGGTAAGGTAAGTTTGATCTGAGATTCCATATTAGCGTATAAATATCAAGTTATCTTAATCATATTGACCTTTAAATATACATTATACATCAAGAAATGTATCAAATGCCCTGAGAATTCACCAAATACCCAAGATAAACAAGTGATCCTCTTAGTAACTAGAATATCGTGAAACTCCTCAATTTGCCTGCATGTCAAATGCTTTATTCTCTCTTTTTACTTTGAAGAAATAAAAGCTCCACTCCCATACAGTCTGAGGCAAAAGGTTGGCAATGGAAAAGCAGCCTTTTTCTTTCTTTGCTTCCTTGCTTTAATTTGGGTAGATAATAACTCAAATTTGAAGGGGAAAATCCTTAAATCTTCTCCCCTTCCATGAAGCTGGCCCATGATTCAGCCTTGATAAGGACTGAGAGTGCAAGTTAAATAATCTAATTATTTGGGCAAACTTATTTTAACATCAACTACCGAGAATAAAAATCAACATCATTACTACATTAGAAATGCCATAATGCCTTCTTTTTGTTTTTGATGAAGTTGCAAGAGCCATCTAAATTATATAAAAACTTATGTTATAATGACTTTTAAAAATTAAAAAAAAAACGGGGTGCTATTCTCATTCTCATGATATTGCCAAGTAAATTCCCTTCTGGTGAGAAGGTCCAAACACCAAGCTACATGTATTCTATACTAGACTAAAAACTATTTTATTCTTGGCATATAGTAACAATTCTGAAGTTTTAGAGCAAGCAGAAATTCCTCTTTTGATAATACCATAGATTATTCCTACTGAAAGACTTTAATGCTTGAAAGAATAAAGAATTCTTAAAATTATTTATCCCAGTACTATTAAATTATGATATGCAGATGAACTGAAGTTTGGGGATGAAGTTCCTGCTCCCACCATCTCCAAAGCAATCAGGACAGTGTTACTTGATCTAGTTTAAATTGTAAGGCACTATTAAAGATTAATTTTGAAACAAATGTCCTCAGTTAAAATATTTGAAACCACCTAACTACTTCCATTCTCTCATGTTAGAAATAAAAAATTGAGGAAGAGAACTGGTAATTTGTTAGAAGTAACACAACCATGTTAGAACTGAAAACAGAACTGAGCTCTTCAGCTCACCTATATTGTAAATTGCTATGTTCTAGGATCAAATTATTTAGCTCTAGGCTAAGATTTCCTCTCCTATTTTTCCATAGGGTAAAAAAAAGGCAGATATCTAAGGCACTCTATATATCCCCAATGATAGAGAATGCTGCTTGTGGGAAATAAATATCAATTTGGAATTGCTGGAATTCAGTACTCAAGTCCAATAGTGATGTTTAGATCCAAAAAATATCACCAGGAGGGACATTCACACTTGGTTAGATATTTGAGCTCTAATTGAATAGGAAAAGAGTTCATTAAAATAGTGGAAGTAGAATGGGCCCATTTTATTAAATTATTCATTCTCAAAAATATATTTAAAAATACCCATGAAGTTAACGCAAGAAAATGCAACGTCACTTTATTTTATGTGAAGAAATAATCAAG
Organism: Tamandua tetradactyla; assembly: GCF_023851605.1. NCBI lineage: Eukaryota > Metazoa > Chordata > Mammalia > Pilosa > Myrmecophagidae > Tamandua > Tamandua tetradactyla. The sequence goes on from NC_135331.1 coordinate 64,347,996, forward strand.
ACAGATAAAAAAAAAACTGCTCACAAAAATCCTATTGAAGATTAGTGTTAAATCTAAAAGGTCAATTGTACAAAAACCTGACTCTCCTGATTTTTCTGATATAAGACCCTGTACCACCAGATCGACATTTATATAGGAAGATTTTCTTTACAACTGTCAAATCTGTTGAGTGATGGATTCAAGTTAAACCTATTTTACCTCAAGAGTTAAGAGCACATGGCCCGTAATCAAGGAGGAACCTTAAACATAATGCAAAAAATTAGACAAACAGAGTTTTAAAGTGTTTTCTAAAAACGCACGTCATTTAAAACACATGCAAAAAAAAACTGTATTTCATAGGGAAATGGATACTTAGCTGAATACAAGAAAGGAAGGAATAAAAAAAAAATAAGTAAAACTTCACAAAAAGGGAACAAAGCAGCCAGTCTATTTTCCAAATAAGGAACAAGTTGGGGGAAAAACTATAAAACTTCTACAGGAGTATCTAGCATAACTACCTGTTGATATCACAAGTGTTTAGGAAAGAGTGACAAACGGGACACTCTCCCTGAGACTATGAGCCCTATTCTCAGTCCATTCAGCCTGCTTGTTTTCCTTTTCATCTATCTTCCCCTCTCCCACCTTGTTTTGCCTTTTTATCCCCCTTTCCTTACTCTCCATGCCTTTTTCCCTGAAACTTTACTCTGCTCACATTCCCTCCCTCTTAAATGGTTACAATATTGATTTGGAGTAAGGATTTCAAATTCATTAAGCAACACTGTGGAAAGGAGACACAGTGAGAGGATGTGGAGGTGAACATCCTTGGGTGTGTTCCTCAGCTCTACTTCATGCCCAGCGGTGACTGTGGGCAATTCACTACATGGCCCACAGCCTCAGTTACTGCATCCATAAAGTGGGGGTGAAAAAATAGCACCTGCTCCATCCAACTCAATGTGTAACAAATGAAGCAACAGTGCATATAAAAACAACGGATGCTTATTACTCACGGAATGGTTTTATGTTCTTAATACCAATTTTTCTGCATTGCTTTTGTATGCAGCCCTCAATTTTTTTCGGCAACTCAAAGGCACCCTAAAGCAAAAAGATTGCCATTGTAGTTCACTGTAACCGAGCAGTCTCTGCAAGGGTTATCTAATTAATTTGCTTACTATAAATCCTGATCAGAAGAACCTTTTTATACTATGATGGTCAAGCTGTGAACAGAGGATCTGATTGCTCAGGAAGTCACTGCTTCACTGTTTTATTTCACAGACAGTATGTCTACATCTGATTAGAGAAATTTTTAATCTTCCTTGTTTAAGAAAAATTACTTTCCTTTCCTTAATTATTTGGTTCAGCTAAACTACCTGTGGGCTTGTACAAACACAAGATTATCATGGGAATTTAAGGTCCACAAAGCCTCCTAAACTGCAAATCAGAATGAGTTTGAAACAAACCAGTTATATTTAACAATTAAAAAGGAGAATGCTTCAAAGTACATTATTACTGATACTTTCTCATACTGCATATTTCCTGATATTACCCAAATTATTTCAGCTATACCAAGTTCCATAATCTGCAAGGTGCCTTAATAAGTTATAATGATTGTTGAGCTCATTAAGGAAGTGACTGTTTTTCTATTTTAAGGATATTGGTGAGGGAATAAAAATATAGCATGAACTACAGTTTAACTATAATTCTTAGTGTGATCCATGAGAAAACACAGTTAGCTTTAAGATAAAACAGGTTTCAGATTCGACTAAAAATCAGGCTTCCAAGAGTACTCGCCTTACTGTGTGTAGGCAGCACTCACTTTGGTTTCTTATGTAATTAAAACTTTTTTGAGGACTTACTAGGTGCTAGGCACAGTTAAGTGTGTGTATGTGCATACGTACGTGTGTGCGTAGGGAGAAATATTTTCAAAAATATACAATTTCATTCTATTATTAAACACTTTTATGAGATAGGTCCTATTATCATATCCATCTTTCATATATAGAACCTGATACAAAGAGATATTAGGAAAGCAATTTAGCTAGTAAACTATAAAGTGCTATCAAATTGCAAAACAGATTACCTTACTAGGGAGTCTGCACTCTCAGTCACTCTGTTCTGTTGCCTTCTCTTTCCTGATGCTGGTGCATCTGCAACTTGCACCCCCACCCCCATCCGAGACTCCTTCTGAAAGGACCCTTTGATATCCACCATAGCAGTCTGAATCAGAGTAGGACCTGCTTTAATTAATGTAGTTATTCCCATCTTTCCTTCTCCCAGCTCCTTGACATGGTTCTTTTTGTAGATTAACACCATTATTTTCACTGGAACACATAAATTACCCTATATGAAAGTAAATACACACTGCATAGCTTATGAATTGCCAGGGCTTTTGTGATGGTTCAACAGCAAAACACAACCACTTACGTACACTTAGTCCAAGAACGGCTTTCTTGGAAGCCTGCTTTGGAGGAGGGCACAGTTTTAGGAAAGTTCTATAGAACTTAGAAAGAGGAAGTTGGTATATCCATGAACGAAAAGAAAACAAATCCGTAGGGTCACTGCTCAAGAAAATACTGCTTTCCCAGAGATGCCAACACATTTACATTTACATACGAGTCAAATGTGTGGCTGTGCCTATGTGAGACTAAACCTCATAAAGAACTTTCCCCACAGATCCACAATTACTGAATTTTTCTGCCCACTGATGCTAAAGAGATGACAAAGGTTGTGTGCAGTATTGGTGAATCTTCTAGAATGGAGCCTGATTTCACCATAGCTCTATCATGTCACTGACAGTGTGGCTGATTCAGCTAATGTGTTTCCACTTCCTTCCTCGGGGCTTCAGGTGAGTCTTTCCTAAAACTGTGCCCTCCTCCAAAGCAGGCTTCCAAGAAAGCCGTTCTTGGACTAAGTGTACGTAAGTGGTTGTGTTTTGCTGTTGAACCATCACAAAAGCCCTGGCAATTCATAAGCTATGCAGTGTGTATTTACTTTCATATAGGGTAATTTATGTGTTCCAGTGAAAATAATGGTGTTAATCTACAAAAAAAAGATGTGTGACACTGGAAAAGAGTGTCTGCATTCCTGAAAATTTTCTCTAAGTTAGAAATTACATTAAATTAAAAATATAGGAATTATATAATAAAGGAAATGAAAATGGAAATGAAATAATAAAGGAAATGGAAAGTTGAAGTATAAAAAAAAAGACTACTGCTTTGTAAACTACTATAGTTCATTTATAAATAATTTATAAATGTATCAGTATAAGAGACCCCTTATTTTCTGATAAAAACTATGTGGCCATTTTTTTAGATTCAGTTCAACCTGATATGCTTCATGTTAGAATTGGTCTTAAATGTGAGAATTACTGCCAAAGAGCTACATGTTTGACATTTAGTAATTTAGAGTAAGGTAAATGAATAATGAGTAAAGATGAATCAAATTCTCCTACCCCAGCCCCTAACGAAATGAAAGAAGAGAATAAGAATAAAGTAAAAATCACAAGAGGAAATAAAGAAAAGAAAGGAAAAACAAGCACAAATAATAAACTTTGAAAAGGGGCAACCAAGGAAATGAACAGAAAACCCTTTGAGGTATGGCTATCTACCCACCCCTCCACTACCACCACACGAAAGCTAGTAGTAGGAAAAGGATAGTCAACGAAAACACAGACAAGACTCACTAATGACACTGCAACTTGGAGGAAAGTAGGTCAAAGGGAAATGAGGGGAAAACATTTGACATATTTTTGAAGTCCCTAATTGTCCACCAAAAGATCTTAGCAGAGGTAAGAAAACTGCAAACCTACAGGTATTCCCACAGGGACAGAATACACTGAAAACCAGGTTAAGTGAACTTTAGCATTTAATACAGTCCAAAAGGACAAAAGAGCCCAAATCATCCACCAAAGCATCTGAGGTACCCTTTACCTTCACCTTCGTCCACCCCCGTCCTCACAATACTAAACAAGGATGATACAGAAAAGCAGTGCAATCTCCTGTCACAAACAGCAGCTCCAATAATAAAAACAACAGCAACATAATTACTCTCAGATTTCAGTAACGGAAAGGAATCTGGAGAATTTAGTCTCAATGTATCAGAAATGACAGGAGATATGGGCAAAACTACCCACTATAAGCATGAACAAGTAAAACGCAAAGAAATGGCACAGCAACTAGCTAGGCAAACAGATTGGAATCCAAGAGTCCATAGAAGGCAAAGTCTGATAATAAATATAAGGGCAACCCAGTAGAAAACATAGTTCATGACCACAAGAAAACTTTCAACAAGTCCTTTGGTTATAAAGCAATAATGAAAACAAACTTTTTAAAAAGCTCTCAACCAATGATCTCAAAGATAAACAACAACAAAAAAAAAGATAAACAACAAAATGTCAGATATTGAAAGAGAGATGCAAAACTAAAAGACTAGTTAAATTGTCACCTATTCCTGGATTAGATTCTAGAGAAGGAAAAAAAAAAGCTATAATGGACATTATTGGGACAACCGAAGAAAATTAGGTATGGGCTACTATCTATCGACATCAAATTTCCTGATTTAGATCATTGTGCTATGCTCATGTGAGGAAATGTCCTTGTTCTTGGGAAATAAGAATAAGATAAAGGTAAAAGGAAATGATGTTTCTAACTTCCTCTGAAATGCTGTGTACATATGTGTGTGTGTGTGTGGAAAGAGAGAATAAAGAGAGAATGAGTACTAAAGTAAATGAGGCAAAAGATAAACAAGCAGTGAATTGAGCAGTCAACAGGAGTTTCTTGTACTATTGTCTGCATTCCTGAAAATATTCTCTAAATTAGAAATTACATTAAATTAAAAATTAACCAAAAAAAGAAAACAATACACAAAGTCAAAGCAATACCATTAAAGAACTAATTTTAAATATCAAACAATAAAGATGACCAAATTCAGATAAAAGTGAAATCCTGATGTAGAGGACAAGCTTGAGGTAACCCCAACAAATGCAAATGAAAATATAAACGATTAAAATTTTTGAAGAAATTAAGAGTCAATACATTGTACAAACAGTATCCAACATCAAAACAACAATAAACAAAGAAACAAACAAACAAAAACAGGTTTCTCAGCAGAAGAAAGCCAAATGGAACAGAAAAACACTTCTATGATAAAATACAAACAAATTCTCTGTAGATATGGAGGATCTTACTCTGTAGATAGGAGAGCCCTGTGTCTTAAAAAATGCTGAATTGACAGTGAAACACAATCCGATAAAGTTAATGAATTTCAAGGATTAAAAAAGAAAATGGAACATTCAGTCAGGAAAAAAGTCTGTCCCATGTAAGAGAGATGGTGAAGTAAAAAATCAAGGTGGCATCAGATTATCTCATAGCAGAATTCTGAACCAGAAAACAATGAATCAGTATGTTTGAAGTTAGAGAGAAAAGTGATCCAAGGGGTAATACCCTCAGCCAATGTCATTCGCATGTAAAGGTATCAGGTATCTTAAACATAAAAGAACTCGGGTAATAGACTACTGTGAGCCCCTCCTGGGGTGGGCAGCGGGGGAGCTATTTGACAGTTAAATTCAATCAAAAAAAGGGTAAATGGGAAAATTACAGTAAAGGACTAACAACCATTTTCAGAGACAGAAGGCAGTGAAGTCATGCCTATTAAGCGCAGAAGAAAAGAAATTGTGATTCACTGAATAAATCTAACTAACTTGCAAAACTACCATAAAGACAAAAGACAGGACATTTTCAATAATGTCATAATCAAACCTTCAAGGGATGAATAAAAATAAATGGTTCAAAATTGGGAAGTCATGGTAAAGTGCTGGTATTGAACATTTAATCCATGTGAGTTTTCCTTAAGCAACAGAAATAAAAGGAAATACTGAAAAAATAAAAATACTAATATAACTATAAAAGAGATATAATCAATACTGTCTAGAATTATATGCGGTAAAGAAGAAATAATAGAACAAATGAGCCTTCATCTTTTATACAGTGATTTAATCATTACTGTGTAGAACTAAAACACATAGATAAAAATGGCCTCAATTGCTTGTTTTTCTGTTGACCATTTTCCTTAACTATTAAAGGAATCTTTTTAAAAATTTCAGGTTGAACCATATAAAATTGCCAATATTCCAATGTTTTTGGTCTACAAATAAGGTAATTGTACAGAGTCCAACTTCACAATATTTTATAGTGAAAAATATATTTACCTGACAATTAGAATTTTCTTTAGTTTCATTTCAATTGGGTAAGTGTACATTTATGATTCTATTAAAATATTACGTAGAGTAAAAATCTAGTTTTATAAAATTATCATCTTTCCTTCAATTTATTCATCCTTCTAAGTAACTATTATTATATGTGTGTTTATGATATAAATAAATAGATGTTTAAAATGATACTCATCAAATGTTAATTATGGTTATTTTTAAGATAGTGAGATTTTGTTTGGATTATTTTTTCCTTTTTTTTCTGCATTTTGTTGTATTGCTTTAATTTTTCAAAACCAAGGCGTATTATTTTTTTTTATGTAGCCAAGTCATTATTATAAGGTGAAATAACAAATAGAATTGCTAATACCAAAAAACAGAAATAAAGGAGAAGTGTGGAATGTACAGACTCAGAGAAGTTTCTGGTCTGCCTCCTGGACCTGCAGCTGGGATTCTATCAAACTTCATGAAATATTTTCTCACAAAAATAAGATTACTTCCCTCTGAGGTTTTGTTACTAGAGCAATCCTTAGCATACTCAAAAATATAGATATCATTGCTAGACTATATCCATCAAAGTTTAGGAATAGAATGGCTGAGTATAATTTCACTCAGCCAGCAAGGTCAGCATCACCTGGGTACTTATGAGAGGTACAGAATCTCAGTCCTTGCCCCCAAAATACTTAATCAGAATCTGCATATTAACAAGATTTCCATGGGATGTGTGTGCACATTAAAGCTTAAGAAGCACTGCTATAAAAGATCTAACAGCTCATTTCTCCAACAAGGAGACTGGGCAACTGGCTTTCAGAAAGCTACAGAGATTAGCATATGGTGGGGTTTGTGGAAAGGAGGAAATATTTTTTTCTGTGCACGAGGGCTTCATGCCACTATTTATGTACTATGTGGGCAAAGGGGTACCATCTCTGCTGTGGTTGGGTACAATGTTATAAATGTTTTATAACATTATGTGGGTCATACAGGGGTAATCAAGAAAGTGTACAAATAGGCAAAAAGGTTTACAGTTAAAGAGGGAAATGGACAGAAAGGTTTTTCGTTTGCATGCTTTTTTTTTTGGAGCAAGATATGAATCAGGCAAAAGGCAGACTTATCATTGTTTATGCTGGAAAAAATTAATAGCATTACCTGTAGGATTTCTCAGCACATTTAACTCTTTTTCCAAATTTTCTAAGGTTTGTTGATCAGCAGTGTCATCTAAGAAAGGCTCGTTCTGGTCTGTAATATCAATATATTCAATTTCTGAAATTTCAGAAGCAGCTCTAGATAATGACCGAGCAACTGCACTTCTTGTTCGAGGCTGAGAGGATGAAAAGCAGCTGGAGCTACTTCTAACAGAGTTAGAAAGTGGTAAATTTACTGTTGAAGGTCTCTGTGATGTCCAGCCTAAAATACAAAGTAAAAATTAATTTTTTAAAATTCTGAGTGAAAATGCTTAAAGATACAAAAGACCAGCCCCCAGAATGTAGAGCAGTTAAGTTCATGCAAAGGGTTAGAATGACTTTTATGATTATCTAAAAGTGGGTCATCCATTTTAGTTTGCCAAAATGTGTTAATCTCGAATTAACTTGCCTCTGTCATAAAGGACACTTCTGAGTTACTTTTTCCCTGATTTTTCTACATTCAGAAAAAGACAAATAAATGTTAATATAACTAAAGCAAAACATTTATAAACCAAGTCAATTGCAGAACAAACCAACACCAAATTTTATCATCTATCCCCAAACAAAGAGCTGTGCCCTGTTTCTTAAATTCTAGGCCAATATCACACTATGTTTTGTAAGACGAAAACCCATAAGGTAAATATGGGTGTTACCTCCTGGAGTACCAATTTTACTTGACAGCATGTAGTTTACTTCTATATTAAAAGAAGTAAGGAGACAAAATAGGCTGGTATGAAAATCTATGTGACTTTTTAGAAAACTACAGGCTTTAAAAAAATTGAGATTGATTAACAAGCAGGGGGGAGGACGGCCCAGTAAGAAGCTCCAGGAATCAGTCCCTCCAACAGAAGAACATTTAAATAGGCAGGAACTGTCTGAATCAACTATCTTGAAATCTGAAATCCAGTAGAACACTGCACAGCAGCATCCAGTGAAAAGCAGAAGGTAGAGGTTGGTAAATTACAGTAAATACCAACATGCTCTCTCTGGGCAGTAGTTACCATTACCTATCACCCACTCTTACAGCAGGCACCAGCAAACCACTGGTAGTTCAGGATGTAAAAATCCATTTCCCCAAGATCCGAGGTGGGTGCAGTCTAAGTGTGGATCACTGCTTTTGATTAGCTACTTTGGACTGCTGAGGAACCATCTCTGAGGGAGGCCATTGCTCCAACCCACTCTGGACAAAGGCAACAGGAGGTGGTGGGGGGGTGAGACTTAAAGACAGTACACTTCCTCAGACTGTACATGACAGCTGAAGGGCTGCATTTGCTGGGCAGGGGCCAAGTCAAAAAAGTGTAGCTTTGGGGAGCTGTGGAAGAAGTTCTTTGTGCCCTTCCTGGCCCTCCCTCAACCCCTCCTTGGGTCACTGAGGAGCCCACTGTGCTCTCTTTGTGTATCCCTGGCTTGTTTTAGCTGGGAGTGACTTGGGAAACTGTTCTCCAGCAAGGCAACCCCTGCCAGAATTTGTCCTGCAGGAAAAGGCAGTTTGCAGAATTAAACTAAGTTAAGAAACAATTAAGGCAGGCGGCCTGGGGTGCTGGGCAAAGGCTAACCTGTTCTAAGTCCTGGGGGAAGTAGAAAGTCTGCTTCTAGAAAGTAGAGAGACATTCAAATTCCTACAAACAGGAGAAATCCTGAGGCTTCCAGAAAACACAGTCCCAGGAAAGGACACAGACCCAGAAAGATTAGGAGGGCCTGGCACTTTGTATTTGCCTTGGGCTGACTTTCCTGACAGAGAGCTGAGCTCTGAAGGAAAAGCACTAAAGAAAAAGTCTATTTGCAAATATGGTAAAAGGTGTTTTTTGTTTAGGTTTGTTACCTCCTGACACTCAAGGAAATCTGTCATGTTACCAGCTGGATATAAACTCAAGAAATAGACAACTTACAGGATATATCCCACAGTTAGCATTTTTAAATATTAAAATGTACAGTTCAAAACAAAAAAGAGAAACAGAGAAAAAGAAATGCTGGCTGATCCAAAGAAAAAGGATAAACCCCAGAAAACATCAATGAAGACCAGGCTGTGGACATTAAGGCCAAAGAATTTTTTTAAAAAAGATCTTCAATATGCTCAAGACGATAAAGGAAAACACAGAGAAAAAACTAAAGGATATCAGGAAAACAATGAATATACAATATGATAACCTCAATAAAGAGATAGAGATTTTAAAACAGAACCACACAGAACTACTGGAATTGAAGACAATAATAACTGAAATGAAAAATTCCCAGGAGGGTTTTAACAGCAGATGGGAGCTGGAAAAAGAAAGAATACATGAACTCCAAGAAAAGAACATTGAAATGAGTCAAGCTGAGGAGGAGAAAGATAAAATAATAAGAAAGAAGGAACAGAGCTTAAGAAGCCTCTGAGACACCATCAACTATAACAATGCATGCATTATGAGAGTCCCAGAACAGGAAAGAGAGAAGGGGGCAGAAGGAATATTCAAAGAAATAATGCCGAAAGCAACCCAAACTTAGCAAAAGACACAAATATGCACATCCAAGAAACCTAGTGTGATGATTAGGTTCTGGTGTTAACTTGGCCAAATGGTTATGCCCAGTTGTCTGGTCATGCAAGCACCTGCCTGACCATTGCTACAGGGATACTTTGTGGCTGACTGAGGAGATAATCCAATCCATTGAAGGCTTTTCAGGAAGAAGAGAGATTCTTTGACTTTCTTCAGCCAGAGAGCCTCTCCTGTGGAGTTCATTCAAACCCTTCATCGAAGCTGCCAGCCTCATAGCCTGCCCTATGGATTTTGGACTCTCTCATTCATACAGTTCCTTGAGTCACCTTTATAAATCTCTTATTTACAGCTCTCTCCTCTTTGTTTTATTTCTCTAGAGAACCCTGACTAACATACCTAGAGAACACCAAGCAGGATAAATTTGAAGAAAATATACCCTGTCACATACTGATGGAAGTGTTGAATGCACAGGACAAGGAGAGAATTCTAAAAACTCCAAGAGGAAAGAAATACATTATGTAAAGGGAGTCTTGATTAGTTTCAGTAAGAATTTTTCATCAAAAATCATGAAGGTAAGAAAGCAGTGAGTTGAAATATTCAAGTACTGAGAAAGACAATTGCCAATCAAGAATTTGACATATTTTTATATCAAATTATATGATGCATAAATGATGAGGGTTTTTTTGAAAAATAAAAGTGAGATTAAGACATTCCCAGATAAACAAAAGCTGGGGGAGTTAATCACCACTAGACCCGAGCTACAAGCAACGGCAAAGGGAGTTCTTCACAATGAAAGGAAAGGATAGTAGACTGTGGTTCAAAGTGGTATAAGAAAATAAAGACCTCTTCGAAGGGTAACTATTTGGGTAATTATAAATGCCAGTACTATTATATTGTATTTTTGGATAGGTAATTTAACTTCTTACTTTCTACAGGTGCTACAATGCAAATGCATAAAAATACAGATGTGTTTTAGATTATATGTTTGGTTGGAACATATAATGTAAGACATAATTTGTAACAAGTTCAAAAAACATTAAGGGGACATGCTATTGATATCAAGTTGGTATCAAATAAAATATTCTCGTTATGTATTTAGGATGTTAAAATTGAACTGAATGGTAACCGCAAGAAAAATATATGAAAAATGTTTCCAGATAGAAATGAGAAGGGTTCAATATGGTATTACAGAAAAAATCAAATATGAAAATAGGCATTAATGAAAGAATTGAGGTACAGAAAATGTATATTCTTACAAAGACTAAATAGCAAAATGGCAGGAGAAAATCCTGCATTATTAATATTAGCTTTAAATGTTAATGGGTTAACCTCTTCAGTCAAAAGCAGAGATTGGCAGAATGGATAAAAAGCATGACCTAACTATATGCTGTTTACAAGAAACTCATTTTTATTCAAAGCTGTAACTAGGTTGAAAAGAAAGAACTGAAAAAATATACATATAATAACAAAAGGAAAGCTGGTGTAGCTATACTAATCTCAGACAAAGTAGTCTTTAAATCAATTGGGAAACCTCTAGCTAGATTGAAAAAGAAAAAAAAAAAGAGGACAGAAATTACTAAAACCAGAAATAAAAAGGGGGGACATTATTACCTACCCTGTCAAAATAAAAAAGGACTATCAGAGGATACTATGAACTATATATACCAACACATTAGAGAACCAAGATGAAATAAGTAAATGCCTAGAAACTCACAAATTACCTATACTGATCAAGAAGAAATAGAAGCTCTCCATAAATGAGAGATCTTTAGTATACAGTTTGTTTCAGTAATTAAAAATATTCCAACAAAGGAAAGCCCAGGACCAGATGGCATGATCCCATACAAGAAATCCCAAAGAACCTACAGCAAAGCTACTAGAGCTAATAAACAGATTCAGGAAAGTGGCAGGGTACCAGATCAATATATACAAATTAACAGTGCTTCTAAATCCAGGTAATAAACAAACTGAGGAGGAAATTATGGAAAAAATCCATTTGTAATAGCAACCAAAAGAGCCAAATATCTAGGAATAAATTTAAGCACAGATGCAAAGGACTTATACTCAGAAAACTACAAAATATTGCTGAAATTATTATCAAAGAAATCTTAAAAAAGTAGAAGAACATTCTATGGCCATGAATTGGAAGACTAAATATTGTTAAGATGTCAACTATACCCAAAATGATTTAGATTCAAAGCAATCCCAAGCAAAATTCCAACAGCCTATTTTGAAATTGGAAAAGGCAATTGTCACATTTTATTTGGAAGGGTAAGGGGCTCTAAAGAGCCAAAAACATCTTGTAAAAGAAGAACTAAGTTGAAGGACTTACACTCTCTGACTTTAAAGCTTATTACAGGATATAGTGGTCAAAACAGTATGGTTCTGGCATAAGTTCTGATACATCAACCAACAGAACTGAACTGAGAGTTCACAAATAGACCTTCACGTTTATAGCCAATTGATTCTGACAATGTTGCCAAGTACATTTAACTGGAAAGAACAGCTCTTCAACAAGTGGTGCTGGGAGAATTGAATATACACATGCAAAAAAAAAAAAAAAAAATGAAAGAGAATCCCTATCTCACACCATATACAAAAATTAACTCAAAAATGGAACAAAGATCTAAGTATAAGAAGCAGGATTATAAAATTTCAGGTGAAAATGTAGGGAAGCATCTTCAAGGTCTTGTGTTAGGCAATGGTTTCTTACACTTTACTCCTATAGCACAAGAAACAAAAGAAAAAATAGATAAAAAGAACCTCATTAAAATAAAAAACTTTTGCTCCTCAAAGGACTTTATTACAAAAGTGAAAAGACAACCTACTCAGTGGGAAAAAATATTTGGAAACCACATATCCAATAAGGGTTTAATATCCAGAATATATAAAGCAATCCTACAACTTAACAATACAAGACAAACTACCCAATCAAAAATATGGGCAAAAGACCTGAATAGGCATTTTTTCAAAAAGGATACACAATTGGCCTAAAGCCCATGAGAAGATGCTTAAACTATTAGGGAAATGCAAATTAAAACTACAGAGAAATACTTTCTCATAACCCCAAGAATGATTACTACATATAAAATACTGAAAACTACATCCTGTCCAATAGGATGTAGAGTAATACGGACTCATTTATAGATAGGTGGGAATGTGAGATGATGCAGCCACTGAGGAAGACAGTTTGGCAGTTTGAAGACACTGTGTTGAGTGAAATAAGCCAAACACACAGGACAAATATTACATGATCTCACTGATACGAAATAATTAGAATAAGCAAAATGGTAAAGTTAGAATCTACAATATAGGTTGCCAGGAGATAGAGTGGGGAAAGAGTAGGGAGTTAAGGAAGGATTAAAATGTATAGATTTTCTGTTTGAGATGATGGAGAAGTTTGGGTAATGGATGATAGAAATGGTAGCACAACATTGTAAATTAATTAACAGCACTTAAGTATGTATTTGAATGTGGTTAAAAGTTGTAAATATGTTATAGAATAATAATAAAATCCATGGAACTGCACAACACAGTGAACACGAAGTTAAAAACAATGGATTATAGTTTATAGTACAATTATAAAATATGCTTTCATGAATTGTAACAAATGTACCACACCAGTGCAAGGTGCTCATAATTCTGTGTTTTATGTATGATTTTTCTGTAAACCCTCAACTTCTCTAATAAAAACAATGAGATCATATCTCTATCTCTCTAAATATGAGTTCATTCTGCTCCACTTTATAGAGAACTTGAGTGGAAAACTGCTAGAAACACAGATCTAAGTTAATAGTTTTTTCCACTAGGGCAACTTCTATGCTTTTCTTGAGCAATCACATTTAGCTGGTTACTTAAACGTGTGTTTCTTTCATAGTAGAAAAGAAATCCCTTTAAATCTCAAAAAAAAAAACAAAAAACCCACAACACAATTAATTTTTAGTTTTGTATTGCTCACAAAATATTTTTTAATAAAGACCAAGAGAATTTTCAAAGTTCGAAATTTAGAAATTCATAGCACAGGGAATTTTTGTAATATAATCACTGCTCTGACATATAAATATATTTATATGAGAAGATAACTTTGCATTCTCTTAACACAAACTAGCTTTATATAAAATATTGGATTCTTTAAAGTAGGGTTGGTGTTATTATCATAAAAAGCATAATTTGACTGAACATATGCCATATATTATTATGCCCACTCTATTGACTCAAAGGAAAATAAAAAATTCAGAAGAGCGACTACAGACAGTTGCTGTGTAGTAAAAGTTTAATGATTATTGAGTTTGCCTTTTCTTTTTTAACTTAAAAGATCTACTTTGAATGTAGCTAATACCCGAAAAAGACGTAATCATTTAAGCAATTAAAAGAGACTAAGGCAAGTCTCAAAGAACACCAATTTCAATAAACATTTCAGATATCAATTTTTAGAACAATTTTTTGCTGGAATGAAGTCGTGACTAAATAAAAGAGATTCTGACTTCTGTATATTTTCACTCACAGACAATTATGGAGAAAAATAACTTCAAAATGTGCCTACATTTTGAGAAAAATAAATATAAATATCCTGAAGAATTATTTTTGTGACTAGAATTTGGAAATATTTCCTCTCTTATCTGTAACATTTAAAGAGCAATAGTTCGTTCATAGTCATCAAGAAAAACAATAAAATATTTCTATAATAATAGTTAAGAAAAGGAGATCATAGTAGTGAAAAGATGAATGAATGACATCAGAAAACTCTACTCCAATTCTATAATCTACCAGGGTGAATGACTTAACCTCATAGAGTCCTTGTTCTTTTTTCTGAAAGTTGGAATAATGACTTTTGTGACAAACTCAGAATATTGTTGGATTAAATATGACAAGATATGTAATGAGCTGTGTAAATAATAAGTTGCCATTTCTACATAATGCATCAGTAGTAGTAATAGCAACAGTGGCAGCATGTGTGAGCCAGTAAAAGAGCAACTAAACTACATAAATCTAAATTTCTAGATCTATGTAAATTTAAAGGGATTTAGAACTCTTTATTGAAATGACACAAATGAAAAGAAAGATCTTATTACCAAGGAAACCAGACAGGCCTTCTGCCAACACTGACAAACATGAAGTGAGAAAAATTTAACCTAACACAGATGCTCTTCAGAAAATACAGGAGAGTACAAACACTTGCTGAACTCTTATAACAGCTGGTTGCCACAGTATTTGAGGTTAATTGATCTCAACCGAAAAAAAAAAAAAGCACAGGGCATGGGTCAGACCTAAGCTTGGCATAGAGGGAGGAGAAAGACCCTATTTCCTACTGTATTTAATTAAAAAATAATTATCATTACTATTCTAAATATAAACATTAGAATTGGATAAACATAGCAGCATGCTTTTTGGGTAGTGTTTTAATAACAAGTTAACAACATTCTGATCAAAAGAAGCAATATTCTAATCCTTAATAAAGGTCGCAAACCATTATTGTCTAATGATATTCTCATTCCACCATATAAATTGCTGAGAATTTATTTTAAAAAAGTATTTTCTAAGAGTTATTGAAATATATATGGAAATTTCATTTAGCAGAATGGTTTAGTTGAAAGAGTACTAGACTGGAAACCAAGAGCTTTATTGTCTAGACTCACTGAATTCAGATTTTGATTGAGACATGCCAATTCTTACCTCACCTGCAAAATTAAAGATTATCTAAAGGATGATATCTTAAAATCCCTCCAACTCTGAGAAGCTCTAAATAATACCCAATCCAAATAATCAATTATAAGAGCATTTGCAATTTCTAAAACCATCAAGCATGGTGTCAGAATCAGGTTATTGAAAAGTGAATGAGATAGTGTCCCTACCCTCAGGATGCACTCTAAACTAGCACACAGTCCTGCCAACCAGACTGATTCATTCAAAAACACTTACTGAGTCCTTACACTGTGCCATATGCTGTTCTATCACTGAGAATGCATCAATGAACAGGACAGCCTAGGTACATGCTTGCTTTCCAACTAGGGGTGTGGGAGAATGTGGGGGAGCAGACAAAATAAAAGTAAGCAAATAAGATAATAATATGAAAGTTGCTATGAGAAAGACAAAAGAAGGTTAATATGATAGAAGGACTAAAGAGATCAGCGTCAGATAGGCCTCCCTAAGGATGTGGCATCTGGACAGTGACTGAACGAAGAGAAAAAAAAAGAGAACCAATCATATGATGAAGGATGTAGGGGTGGAGAGGGAGGCTGCAGAGCATCCTGTATAAGAAGGAAGAGCAAATTCTAAGGCTAAGAAGTGCCTAAGTGCTTGTCAAAGAACAGAAAGAAAGCCACCGTGTAGAAGATGAGGTTAGGATAGATGGACAAGGCCAGCTCAGGTACTACTATGTGATGCATGGAATATAATTTTTTCCCAGATGCTACAGGAAGCTATGGGATGCTTTTAAGCAGGAGACTGACATGATATAATTTATGATTTCGGAGTAGAGAAAATATCATTCACTCCCTGACTATATACATAAACAATTCACTTACTGATTATAAAGAGTAGAATTTGATGGAAATTAATCAACGCAACATGTTTATGGGAGAGGCAAAAGTGAAACTGAGAGGTAAGTGGGAGAAGATGATCTGCTGGTTTGGACTCAAGATGGAATAGTAAGGATAGAACTATTTGGATTTGGGAAAGATTTTTAAATTGGCAGGATCTAGAGATGAATGAGGTATGGCTGGCGAAAGAGTCAAGATGACTCAGATTTCAGACTGTTTGGATGATGTTGCCATATACAGAGACAGAAAGATGGGTTGAGGGAGGAGTAGGTTTTGATGGTAGTAGGGAGGGAAATCAGTGATAGCTTCGTCATAAGTACTTGCTGCTAAGCACACACTTAATTTATAACTACCATGTTTTTACATTCATACATTTAAAAATCTTTGGAAAATGGGAATCCCTTTATATACTGGCATCAATTCCCAATATGAGATTAGGATAGCTAGGAAAGTTTTATTTTATGTCATTACTCTGCTCAGAAAGCCATTTCCCTTCTTTTCTAACTGGTAAAATTGTATTAATTCCTTAAGCCTCAGTTGAAATGTCACCTAGGCTCTAACACTTCCATATCTACACTTTTCAATGACAGAATAATTCTCTTGTCATCTTGACACTTAAACGACTATGTACCTCTATTTTCAATGATTGCACATACGACTATTAATTACCTGTCAGTCTCTGAAAGTATGTTACTCACAGTCCTTTTAAGAAACTTAGATTATGTGTCTGCATATCTGAACAGCAGGCTTCTCAAAGTATGATTTTGGGGTGATCTACATCAGAATAATATGGAGTTGTTGATAAATGCAAGTTTCTAAGCCTTACCTCTGCCTTTATGAATCCAAATCTCTAAGAGTGAAGGACTCTGCCTTGTAACAAGTTTCCCAGGTGATTATGCTTACATTGAACTTTGAGAACCCCTGCACTGGGGTCTTGTCAAACAGAGATGAGGGTTTACCTTGTATTATTAATGCTTGGCAGTATCTGGCTTAACAATGATCCAATAAATGTTTTTATAGTAATTATTGATTTCAATTATCTCCTCAAATTGAAATTTAAATGCATTCAGCTTATTTATAAAGATTTGTCTAAGATTCTCTTAGCATGCATGTGAATTTGTTTTCATCAATACACAATGACTTCAAAGTTACACTTCGTGATCTCAGAGGGAAGGAACTAGCATTTCTGAAGCTGCTCTAGACTTTTATGTGAAAACAGGTACCTAATTATAGAGGGACAAAAGCACAACATTTATCATAAATGGACGGTTAAAAAAAATTGCCTTAGACAGATTCTCAGCATAAATGCATGTGGAAAAGATCTAAGTGAGCCAAGAGTTTTAATCATAAAGTTTAGGGCAAAAGAGATGTATAAATCTTACATACATTGAAAAATCATATGTAATTAAATTTCTGGCTTGAGGATGCCCTTTAAACCAGGAAGACAGCCCAATCTGTCAATTATTACTCTTAAGCAGTGAAATCTCTAAGATCAAGAAGCATGATATACATCGTTTATCCCCACGACCTAGCGCAATGCCTACATATGCAATACATGTGTGAGATAAATTGCCTTAATTCATTAGTTATCTATGCAATTTCATATGACATTCAGCACAAAGCAAACCTACTTTACCATGCATTACTAGATAACAATAATGTGCTAATAATAGTGCTGCTTTTACAGGTGCCAAAATTCTATGCATACACCCACTACATTACTATAGGTATTTGAGAGGTCAAAGGAGTTACCCTGTGGGAAAGTTTGCAATTATTTTCGTTAGAGAATGGTGCTAATGACCTGAAACCAAGATCCTAGAGTAAACACATACAGCATTAGGTCTAGAACCAAGTAGCCTCAACCACAGCTACAAGCAGCATTCATAACAGAAACTATTCATTTCACAAGTGTGTATGCCTCATCATCATAAGAACCAAGTAGAAAAGTAAGCAGAATTTGGTATAAATACACTGCTTCCTGAGAGTATAATGAAACAGAGCATGTATTTTATCAGACTTATTCAAAATACACCATATCCTGAGCTACACTTTTAAAATATTATTCTCTAATACATTGTTAAAGAAAAAAACTGACTGTAACTCATGTTTATTGAGAAGAATAATGACAACTCTTTGTCTTTTTGTTTTCTGAAGAAAAGTCAGGGAATCTAGTTAAAATAAATCAGGTCAAATTGTGTAACTGCAGAAGCTAATTTCCAAGTTGATGCAAGTATCCTGCAAAACAACAAATGAATAAACAAAATCAGCCACCAATATGGCGCTGCTGCCTTACAACCAATCTTACCCATCTTTGGTTGTGTTCTACTTTGTGATGGGTTCCGGGCACTGTGCATTACAGCTAAGGAAAGGGCATTATCAGCACATGCACTCAAGCTTTGGTCTGGGAACCATTCTCTCTCCCCTGAAATGGAAAATGGTAAAATGATGTAAAATTTTAAAAGGAAGTAAATCCATGTGTTTGTTTCTCATATTATTATCCTACTGGATAATATTTAGCTAAATAAAGAATATTTACAGCAGCAAGATGTCTATTATACTATGGAAATCTCAAAACTGTACAATTAAAACCATTAGATTCACGTGATCTAATTTAAAAAACTAAAATGTAAATTGCAAAGATACTACACATATGCATTTGAAAAGAAACATTTTTAAAAGTTTATAACATATAACATAACATGTAATAGCTTGCACACGAATAAACAGAATTGAACACACAGGAAAACTAAGAATATAGATGACACCAACACTTAGTTTTCAAAAGGAAATTATAGATATCTCAGAAGTTTCACAGATTCTGTGATTTTGAGATTTATTTTAAAGAGGGCAGTTCAGATTCATCATATAATACTTAAAAGTTGATAAAGGGATTTGAGGTATTTCTACTATTTTGTAATTTAGTGAAAGTCATATTTATAAATTTCAAAAAATAATCTCTCCCCACTTTCATTAAAACCATGTTTCTCACATTCTGAGAGTAACTTTAAATATACAAACTGTCAAATTTTTTAGGGTTAATAATTTCAGGTAGACAAGAAGAAAACAATTTTGTTTATTAAATATAATTTTCCAGTATTTCCTAAGATGAAGGTGGACTACTGTAAAAAATGTGAGTTGGAAACTTGTTAGGCTGGTCCACAGGCCATCTGCTTTCATATCTGAATTTACCTGCAAGTGTAATCCTGGTACTGGAAGAGATGCATTCTAAGCTATGAGAAGGAAGTAAGTTGAGTCTTTCATTTTTATCAAAAACAAAGAATCTCTCAAGCCCTTGATATTTTTCATTTATAGGCTTACTTCTGAGGGCTATTTCTTGTAACAACTAGGAAACAAAATATTCAACAAAATTAAATTTATTTTCTACGTCATCAACACAAAGAAGCACATTTATTCATTGAGCACCTCTACTATGTAGTTGGCACAGAATCTTCCCTCATCAACTTTAGATAATAATACAACATTTATTTACAGTAAATTCTGAAAAAAACTTAAGCTACAATTGTGGAAAATTATCTGAAAGTTACCATCAATTCATAAGAGGAACAGAGGTTCATGAAACTTTCTCCTTTCTTTCCTTTCGTTTCTTCTCTCCGTATCTTTACACATAAATTATTTTGGAATACAGAGTCTTTCATACAATGCACCTTTGAATTCATGTTTTTGTCTATGCATAAAATAATTTCAAAGGTGGAAGTAAAATACCAATAGGAATAAATCTGGTCTTAAAATGGGCATAGACAAAATTCAAGTTAACAAAATGCTCATTATAAAGCAAATATACAAGTAGGAATTTGAGGCAAGGGGAAGATAAGTAATTTATGAAATTTACATAGCTAGAGACCAAAAGACCTAGGGTTTGAATATAGAGATGGATGATTTGAAGCTTAGGTTTATTCCACCACCCCATGAATTCATTTTTTGATAAGTTCTTATTCTAGGGGAGAATAAACGGGGGATCAAAAAAACACATAAATCTAATAGGAAAAGATTAGGGTTTCATAAGGGAGAACTCCAGATGGACTAAAAAAATTCCCTAATAAATCTAATAATGCCCCCAAACATTCAGTTTCAAGGGATTCAATAACACAAACAAAACTGTTACAACTCTACAGAAATTTGTAAATCTGATCGATGAGAAAATATTACAAAACAAAGGTAGTGACAAATAAGGCTTCTCCTTCAAAGACAGGTCCAAATCCACTCTGCTCACCAATGCTCCCTGGTTCTCCCGGAACAGAATGACCAATTTATAGAACTCTTTCAACTCCAGGGAAGCTCATACTTGGACTACACAATTGCAAATCCAGAAGGATTTTTTAAATTTGGGTTTACAAATAATGAAACTGAAAGAGCTTATGTTTTTGTATGTTTGGCTTTTTTTGGCCTAAACTCACACAGTGGTAATTTCAGAACCAGAACCAAAGACCCCTGAATAGGCCATGCTATTCCCAGTATCCCATGCAACCTCTTTACAGTTGCCCTACAACTTAGTACTTCATTCCATAGGCAGTCCCACCTATATGAGGAAATCAAATTCTGAAAAATGAAGTGCAAAACGAACTGCCATACACCAAATTTGGATGTCAAGAAATGCCACTGCTAAAAATTGGCCTTTCATCCCACTCTGGAATTTTCTACTGGAGCACAGTAGATTTCTAAGTAGTTTCTGCTCAGAGATTGGTTTCTTCTAGGGCAGTTCATGTCTAGTCATTAGGAATAAAAAAGAATGTAGACTCTACCACTTAACTGTTTGCAAGCAAGGATTCAGTCTGAAACTGTGAAGAGCCAATTTCTTCTGATAGCATTAGATAGCTGAGCTCATTTTACAGCCCTCTTGTTGGTCGCCTTTCGTTTTGCAACTCCTCGAATTCTCTCTAGCTATGACCCAACAACTTCCTTCCTCCCAGAGTAACAGACTAGAGGCCCATGGAAAAAGATGCTCAGGGAAGATCTGTGCATCTCAGTCTAAATCCTGTTTATGGTGAAACTCAATAGCTGTGAAACTATTTATACTTTTTAATCCCTCAGATATAGTTGCCTTGGAATGGATTAGAATAGAGTTTATCTTATATATAAAAGTGGCGACGCTTAAATTAGAGACCCGTTAGTCTGCTGAAGATGACATTAAAATCCAGTGACAGATTCTTCCTGAGAAAACCGCAAGTCACTCAATCTAGTATCTCTCATGAGGAACAGGCAGGCTATACATACAACTGCTGTCTGCTGTCCAGTGTTACACGCAACTCTCACTTAACTGAGGAAACACAATGTAAGCCAGTTTTACAACAGTCACTGACTTTTATTATTTCAGCAGGTTCAAGCTTGTGAGGACTGTATGGGTCCCAAGTATTTAAATGCTCTGGGATTGTTTTCTGAACGGTATCTGTCAGAACCAGTTTTATACTGAGCAATTTATACTGTTAAATAGAACATGAATTTGTCCTAACTACACACATATGCCTTACTTTTAAACAAACACACTCAGCGATACACTTTTTACATTAATTTGATAAGATGGTATTACCATATAAAGTAGGGAAAGGAACATTGCTGGGGACTAGGAACACTATTCAAGTCAGGGCCAGGCTGCCAGACTCAAACCACCTGAGGGTGTACCAAGCAGCCAGATAGGACGCAAACCACTGCATTATCAAATATGTTGAGGCTTCTCTGGGAAGCTGGATTGAAAAATAGGGCCTGAGTGCAATACATGCTTCCCTGATTTTTAATCTCCTAAATTGAAGAGACCTGCAGGAGAAGCCCCTTCCCAGGGACATTATCACACGAAGACCTGGAGAAGAGAATCAGGGAAAAAAAACCACTCCATTGACAGCCTGCTGGTAAAGAGCAGTTAAAGTAGAATCAGACACAGATCCAAACACACACTTAATTGTACAAAAGGAGAGTGTTAGGCACACATGAAAACATGGAAATAGAAAAAGAGAGAAAGAAACAGACACCTTAGCAAAATACATGAGCCAAATTTGTTTCAAGGAACTTGCCATGCCCCTAGTAAATATGGCCTGATATATATCAAACTCTGTAAAAAATTAAGTTCCTCTTTCTTGCCTTAGAATTGAATAAGGCATTGGAAAGAATGACAAGCAGGGCTCACTCTGAAACTGTACCCTCTTGGGGATGAAATTTATCCCTTCCCCTCTATGGAAAAATGAAGGCAAGCTCATACTTGGACTACACAATTGCGTTCTTCAGACAGGTATGTGGCTGTTTATGACATGGATCAACATTTGGCATTACATACTATGCCAAATCCAAAATAGTTGTGCTCAGCAGATACCTGTAAATATCCAGATGAATAATACTCAAAAATTCTAGTAGAGTAGGCCACGGTGGCTCAGCAGGCAGAGTTCTTGCCTGCCAAGCCAGAAATCCAGGTTTGATTCCCAGTGCCTGCCCATGCCAAAAAAAAAAAAAAAGATTCTAGCAAATTTTAGTAGTTACTTCCTGAGCACCTACTATGTACAAAGCACAATGAGCAATGATGCAAACATCACACTGCTTTTATCAAGAACATGCTTAGTTGTAGAATAGCAATAAGTGGAATCAAAATCCAATTAGTAAATCATATTTGTAAATTTGTAAGTTTCTATTTTAATTATAAAATACTTTAAGAATACAGAAATATATACAACACACAATAAAAGCTGATCACAATTTTATATCAGTAATTTAACATGTTTGCCTCAGATGTGCATCCCCAAAAAAGAAACTATTTTAGACTTTATAGAGCTAATTGTATTGCTGTATTACAACTGACATGCAGAAATTCAATGCATGTTTTTTACTATTACTACATTGAGTGAGTTCATGTTAAAAACTTATAACTGCCTTGAATTTGCACATCTTGTACTCTATCCTTTTACATTTACTTTTAACTTCATTCTTGAGATGTATCCATCCATTTAATAAGAGCAGTTCTATTTCATTTAAATGCTATATTGTTTGCCATTATATGAATTACCACAGATTATGTATCCGTGAATTTTGCAAAATGTCGTTTATTAGATGAATGAAGATATCATTTATTAAATAGGGTAGTAAAAGTTTGTAAATTATCAAGTGTTTCACATCTATAAAGCTATTGGATTCTTGAGATAAAGCCAATTGAAATACTTTATTTTTGTGTATACATTACTAGATTCTATGAGCTACTACTTCAAGATCTGTGATTTTATGTTGTCCAGTGAGACTGAACTATTTTCTTAAATAGTCCTTTCCTTGTTTCACTGTCAAGGTTAAACTAGCCTCAGAAAAGTAATGGAGGAATTTTCCTTTATTTTCTATTTTCTGTAAGAGGTTGAATAACTAGAGATTATCAATTCTTTAATGGTTTGTTAAAATCCACCTGTAAAATTTGTGTGGCTTTTTTTTTTTCTGGATTGGGAAAGAGCTTGTAGCGAAATACATTTTTAATTACTGGTTCCAATGCTTTAAAGGATATGGGTCTTTTAGGATTTTCTATTTCTTCAGGAGCCAATTTTGGTAAGTATTTTTTCTAGAAATCTGTTTTTTTTCCAAAATTTTCAAACATACTGCTATAAAGCTCTTTGTAAGAAACTGTTATAATTTTTTTAATTACTGTACTTCTACTTATGTCCCCATTTGATTCAATACATATTATTTGTACTATCTTGTTCTAGTTTGCTAGCTGCCAGAATGTAATATACCAGAAACGGAATGGCTTTTAGGGGAATTTAATGAGTCGCCAGTTTACAGTTCTAAGGCCGAGACAATGGCCCAATTAAAGCAAGTCTATAGAAATGTCCAATCAAAGGCATCCAGAGAAAGACACCTTGGTTCAAGAAGGCCAATGAAGTTTAGGGTTTCTCTCTCAAGTGAGAAGGCACATGGCAAACACAGTCAGGGCTTCCCTCTCAGTTGGAAGGGCACGTGGCGAACATGCCATCATCTGCTAGCTTTCTCTCCTGGCTTCCGGTTTCATGAAGCTCCCTGGGAGGTGTTTTCCTTCTTCATCTCCAAAGGGCGCTGGCTGGTGGACTCTGCTTCTCATGGCTATGTCATTCTAGTTGCTTTCTCTGAATCTCTTTCATTCTCCAAAATGTTTCCTCTTATAGGGCTCCAGAAACTTATCAAGACCCACCCAAATGGGTGGAGACATGTCATTACCTAATCCAGTTTAACAACCGCTCTTGATTAAATCACATCTCCAGGGAGATGATCTGATTACAGTTTCAAACATGCAGTATTGAATAGGGATTATTCTGCCTTTATGAAATGGGACTTAGATTAAAACATGGCTTTTCTACGGTCCATACATCCTTTCAAACCAGCACATATCTCCTTGCTTTCTTAGTCACTGTGTCTAGAGCATCATCTAATTTATTAGCCTTTTTCAAACAAGAATTTCTCATCTTGCTGATGCTATTTATTACTTTTTCCATCTTATTAACTTGTTCATATCATTATTTCCTTTCTTCTGATTTCCTTAGGTTTTATTACTTTTCAGCTAGATTCATGTGCTGGTTTGAAGGGAAGTATGCCCCCTAAGAAAAGCCATGTTTTAATATGGATCCCATTTCTTAAAGGTAGAATAGTCTCTATTCAATGCTGTGTATTTGGGACTGTGATGGGATCATCTCCCTGGTTGATGAGATTTAGTTAAGAATGGTTGTTAAACTGGATTAGGGGATGACATGTCTCCACCCATCTGAGTGGGTCTTGATTAGTTTCTGAAGTCCTATAAAAGAGGAAACATTTTGGAGAATGAGAGATTCAGAGAGAGCAGAGAATGCTGCAACACTACAAAGCAGAGAGTCCACCAGCCAGCGACCTTTGGAGATGAAGAAGGGAAATGCCTCCCGGGGAGTTTCATGAAACCAGAAGCCAGGAGAGTAAGCTAGCAGATGACGCCGTGTCTGCCATGTGCCCTTCCAGCCGAGAGAGAAGCCCTGACTGCGTTCGCCATGTGCCTTTCCAGATGAGAGAGAAACCCTGAACTTCATCGGCCTTCTTGAACCAAGGTATCTTTCCCCAGATGCCTTTGATTGGACATTTCTATAGACTTGTTTTAATTGGGACATTTTCTCGGCCTTAGATCTGTAAACTAGCAACTTATTAAATTCCCCTTGTTAAAAGCCATTCCGTTTCTGGTATATTGCATTCCAGCAGCTAGCAAACTAGAACAATTCACAACTCACTGATTTTCTTTCTCTCCCCTTTCTTGAATTTGGGATTATATATTTCCAAATAAATAGTATTTGAATTTCATCCTACACTTTTTTACATATGCTGCTTTTGCTCACATACAGTTCTAAATATTTCTGATTTCCTTTATGATTTCTTCCTTCACCTGAACTTATTTGAACTGTATTTCATTTTGTAGCCATTTTGCTATCAATTTTTATTGCACTGTTTGGAAAACATACAGTGTGTGATAGTTTTTCTTTAGCAATTGGTGAGACTTGCTTTGCAGCTCAAAAATAGAAACTCATTTTTGTAAATGTTTCACGTGTTCTTGAAAATATATATATTCTCTAATTGTTGTTTATGTGATCCACAAGGTTATCTGTTGTTCAAATCTTCTCTATCTTTATTAATAATAATTCCCTTTGTGTATCTGATATTAATACTATGTAGTTTTGTCTATTTTCACTTCATACATTGGCAGCTGTATTGATAGGAACATACAAATACAGATTTTTTAAAACCTTACATATTGAACGCCTTTATCTTTGGCAATGTTTTGTTGTCTTAAAAGTTATTTTTTCGGACTTCCTGGAAGATGGCGGCTTAGTAAGACGCGCGGATCTTAGTTTCTTCTCCAGGACACCTACTAGGGGAGTAGAAACGATACAGAAAGCGCCCAAAGCCACAACAGAGATAAAAAAGACAGCGTACCCCATCCTGGAACGGCTGGCTGGCTGAGAGAAGCAGCTCGGGTGAGATCGCAGAGGCGCGCGGGCCTTACTGGGCGGGGTGGCAAGCGGCCGGAGTTACTCCCTTCCCCCTTCCCGGGCCGGCTGGGAGAATTGGAGAGGCGGTCCCCTGAAACCAAGGCGACTGGCGCCCACACCACGCGCAGCCCCCGGACCAACTGAGAGAATTGGATCGGAAATCCCCAGCCCGCGGAGAACGGTGACGGGTGGGGGAGGCCCCTTCCAAACCCGTGACTCCCGGGGAACGTGCACTCTCTCGGGCGGGCCGCTGCCGCTGGCGCCCTCCCGCCACGCTTGTTGCCCAGGGCCGACTAGGAAATTCGGACGGGCTCTTTCCCTGGCTGCGGCGACCAGCAACCCTCCCTGCGTTCGGACCGAGGGCCGGCTCAAGCCGCTTCGGCTAGCGAACCCCCAGGACGGCGAGAGTTTTCCAAAGTTTAAGGTCCCACAGCACCTTTTACTGGTGGGACCCGCAGACAAACGTGTGCCACGAGCGCCACCTACTGGGCAGGATAAGAAAAACAGAACCCAGAGATTTCACAGAAAAATATTACAACCTTGCTGGGTCCAACACCAAGAGAAATCTGAATAAATGCCCAGACGCCAGCAGCAGAAGATAACTGTCCACGCTCAAAAGATTGAGAATATGGCCCAGTCAAAGGAACAAACCAATAGCTCAAATGAGACACAAGAGCTGAGACAACTAATCCTGAATATACGAACAGAAATGGAAAACCTCTTCAAAAATGAAATCGATAAATTGAGGGAGGACATGAAGAGGACATGGGCTGAACATAAAGAAGAAATAGAAAAACTGAAAAAACAAATCGCAGAACTTATGGAAGTGAAGGATAAAGTAGCAAATATAGAAAAAATAATGGATAGCTACAATGATAGATTTAAAGAGACAGAAGACAGAATTAGTGATTTGGAGGATGGAACATCTAAATCCCAAAAAGAAACAGAAACTATCGGGAAAAGAATGGAAAAATTTGAACAGGGTATCAGGGAACTCAAGGACAATATGAACCGCACAAATATACGTGTTGTGGGTGTCCCAGAAGGAGAAGAGAAGGGAAAAGGAGGAGAAAAACTAATGGAAGAAATTTTCACTGAAAATTTCCCAACTCTTATGAAAGACCTAAAATTACAGATCCAAGAAGTGCAGCGCACCCCAAAGAGATTAGACCCAAATAGGCGTTCTCCAAGACACTTACTAGTTAGAATGTCAGAGGTCAAAGAGAAAGAGAAGATCTTGAAAGCAGCAAGAGAAAAACAATCCATCACATACAAGGGAAACCCAATAAGACTTTGTGTAGATTTCTCAGCAGAAACCATGGAAGCTAGAAGACAGTGGGATGATATATTTAAAATACTAAAAGAGAAAAACTGCCAACCAAGACTCCTATATCCAGCAAAATTGTCCTTCAAAAATGAGGGAGAAATTAAAACATTCTCAGACAAAAAGTCACTGAAAGAATTTGTGACCAAGAGACCAGCTCTGCAAGAAATACTAAAGGGAGCACTAGAGTCAGATACAAAAAGACAGAAGAGAGAGATATGGAAAAGAGTGTAGAAAGAAGGAAAATCAGATATGATATATATAATACAAAAGGCAAAATGTTAGAGGAAAATATTATCCAAACAGTAATAACACTAAATGTCAATGGACTGAATTCCCCAATCAAAAGACATAGATTGGCAGAATGGATTAAAAAACAGGATCCTTCTATATGCTGTCTACAGGAAACACATCTTAGACCCAAAGATAAACATAGGTTGAAAGTGAAAGGTTGGGAAAAGATATTTCAAGCAAATAACAACCAGAAAAGAGCAGGAGTGGCTATACTAATATCCAACAAATTAGACTTCAAATGTAAAACAGTTAAAAGAGACAAAGAAGGACACTATATACTAATAAAAGGAACAATTAAACAAGAAGACATAACAATCATAAATATTTACGCACCGAATCAGAATGCCCCAAAATACGTGAGGAATATACTGCAAACACTGAAAAGGGAAATAGACTCATATACCATAATAGTTGGAGACTTCAACTCACCACTCTCATCAAGGGACAGAACATCTAGACAGAGGATCAACAAAGAAATAGAGAATCTGAATATTACTATAAATGAACTAGACTTAATAGACATTTATAGGACATTACATCCCACAACAGCAGGATACACCTTTTTCTCAAGTGCTCATGGATCATTCTCAAAGATAGACCATATGCTGGGTCACAAAGCAAGTCTTAACAAATTTAAAAAGATTGAAATCTTACACAACACTTTCTCGGACCATAAAGGAATGATGTTGGAAATCAATAATAGGCAGAGTGCCAGAAAATTCACAAATACGTGGAGGCTCAACAACACACTCCTAAACAACGACTGGGTCAAAGAAGAAATTGCAAGAGAAATTAGCAAATACCTCGAGGCGAATGAAAATGAAAACACAACATATCAAAACTTATGGGACGCAGCAAAGGCAGTGCTAAGAGGGAAATTTATTGCTCTAAATGCCTATATCAGAAAAGAAGAAAAGGCAAAAATTCAGGAATTAACTATCCATTTGGAAGAACTGGAGAAAGAACAGCAAGCTAACCCCAAAGCAAGCAAAAGGAAAGAAATAACAAAGATTAGAGCACAAATAAATGAAATTGAAAACATGAAAACAATAGAGAAAATCAATAAGGCCAGAAGTTGGTTCTATGAGAAAATCAATAAGATTGATGGGCCCTTAGCAAGATTGACAAAAAGAAGAAGAGAGAGGATGCAAATAAATAAGATCAGAAATGGAAGAGGAGACATAACTACTGACCTCACAGAAATAAAGGAGGTAATAACAGGATACTATGAACAACTTTACGCTAATAAATACAACAATTTAGAGGAAATGGACGGGTTCCTGGAAAGACATGAACAACCAACTTTGACTCAAGAAGACATAGATGACCTCAACAAACCAATCACAAGTAAAGAAATTGAATTAGTCATTCAAAAGCTTCCTAAAAAGAAAAGTCCAGGACCAGATGGCTTCACATGTGAATTCTACCAAACGTTCCAGAAAGAATTAGTACCAATTCTCTTCAAACTCTTCAAAAAAATCGAAGTAGAGGGAAAACTACCTAATTCATTCTATGAAGCCAACATCACCCTCATACCAAAACCAGGCAAAGATATTACAAAAAAAGAAAACTACAGACCAATCTCTCTAATGAATACAGATGCAAAAATCCTCAATAAAATTCTAGCAAATCGTATCCAACAACACATTAAAAGAATTATACATCATGACCAAGTAGGATTCATCCCAGGTATGCAAGGATGGTTCAACATAAGAAAATCAATTAATGTAATACACCATATCAACAAATCAAAGCAGAAAAATCACATGATCATCTCAATTGATGCAGAGAAGGCATTCGACAAGATTCAACATCCTTTCCTGTTGAAAACACTTCAAAAGATAGGAATACAAGGGAACTTCCTTAAAATGATAGAGGGAATATATGAAAAACCCACAGCTAATATCATCCTCAATGGGGAAAAATTGAAAACTTTCCCCCTAAGATCAGGAACAAGACAAGGATGTCCACTATCACCACTATTATTCAACATTGTGTTGGAGGTTCTAGCCAGAGCAATTAGACAAGAAAAAGAAATACAAGGCATCAAAATTGGAAAGGAAGAAGTAAAACTATCACTGTTTGCAGACGATATGATACTATACGTCGAAAACCCGGAAAAATCCACAACAAAACTACTAGAGCTAATAAATGAGTACAGCAAAGTAGCAGGTTACAAGATCAACATTCAAAAATCTGTAGCATTTCTATACACTAGTAAGGAACAAGCTGAGGGGGAAATCAAGAAACGAATCCCATTCACAATTGCAACTAAAAGAATAAAATACCTAGGAATAAATTTAACTAAAGAGACAAAAAACCTATATAAAGAAAACTACAAAAAACTGCTAAAAGAAATCACAGAAGACCTAAATAGATGGAAGGGCATACCGTGTTCATGGATTGGAAGACTAAATATAGTTAAGATGTCAATCCTACCTAAATTGATTTACAGATTCAATGCAATACCAATCAAAATCCCAACAACTTATTTTTCAGAAATAGAAAAACCAATAAGCAAATTTATCTGGAAGGGCAGGGTGCCCCGAATTGCTAAAAACATCTTGAGGAAAAAAAACGAAGCTGGAGGTCTCGCGCTGCCTGACTTTAAGGCATATTATGAAGCCACAGTGGTCAAAACAGCATGGTATTGGCATAAAGATAGATATATCGACCAATGGAATCGAATAGAGTGCTCAGATATAGACCCTCTCATCTATGGACATTTGATCTTTGATAAGGCAGTCAAGCCAACTCACCTGGGACAGAGCAGTCTCTTCAATAAATGGTGCCTAGAGAACTGGATATCCATATGCAAAAGAATGAAAGAAGACCCATCTCTCACACCCTATACAAAAGTTAACTCAAAATGGATCAAAGATCTAAACATTAGGTCTAAGACCATAAAACAGTTAGAGGAAAATGTTGGGAGATATCTTATGGATCTTACAACTGGAGGCGGTTTTATGGACCTTAAACCTAAAGCAAGAGCACTGAAGAAGGAAATAAATAAATGGGAACTCCTCAAAATTAAACACTTTTGTGCATCAAAGAACTTCATCAAGAAAGTAGAAAGACAGCCTTCACAATGGGAGACAATATTTGGAAATGATATATCAGATAAAGGTCTAGTATCCAGAATTTATAAAGAGATTGTTCATCTCAACAACAAAAAGACAGCCAACCCAATTACAAAATGGGAAAAAGACTTGAACAGACACCTCTCAGAAGAGGAAATACGGATGGCCAAGAGGCACATGAAGAGATGCTCAATGTCCCTGGCCATTAGAGAAATGCAAATCAAAACCACAATGAGATATCATCTCACACCCACCAGAATGGCCATTATCAACAAAACAGAAAATGACAAGTGCTGGAGAGGATGCGGAGAAAGAGGCACACTTATCCACTGTTGGTGGGAATGTCAAAGGGTGCAACCACTGTGGAAGGCAGTTTGGCGGTTCCTCAAAAAGCTGAATATAGAATTGCCATATGACCCAGCAATACCATTGCTAGGTATCTACTCAAAGGACTTAAGGGCAAAGACACAAACGGACATTTGCACACCAATGTTTATAGCAGCATTATTTACAATTGCAAAGAGATGGAAACAGCCAAAATCTCCATCAACAGAAGAGTGGCTAAACAAACTGTGGTATATACATACGATGGAATATTATGCAGCTTTAAGACAAGATAAACTTATGAACCATGTAATAACATGGATGGACCTAGAGAATATTATGCTGAGTGAATCCAGCCAAAAACTAAAGGACAAATACTGTATGGTCCCACTGATGTGAACGGACATTCGAGAATAAACTTGAAATATGTCATTGGTAACAGAGTTCAGCAGGAGTTAGAAACAGGGTAAGACAATGGGTAATTGAAGCTGAAGGGATACAGACTGTGCAACAGGACTAGATACAAAAACTCAAAAATGGACAGCACAATAATACCTAATTGTAAAGTAATCATGTTAAAACACTGAATGAAGCTGCATCTGAGCTATAGGTTTTTGTTTTGTTTTGTGTTGTTTTGTTTTGATTTTACTATTATTACTTTTATTTTTTTCTCTATATTAACATTCTATATCTTTTTCGGTTATGTTGCTAGTTCTTCTAAACCAATGCAAATGTACTAAGAAATGATGATCATGCATCTATGTGATGATGTTAAGAATTAATGATTGCATGTGTAGAATGGTATGATCTCTAAATGTTGGGTTAATTTCTTTTTTTCTGTTAATTAAAAAAAAAAAAAAAGAGAAGGGATAATTGGAGATGAAGGGATACAGACTGTACAACGGGACTGGATATAAAAACTCAGAAATGGACAGCACAATACTACCCAATTGTAATGCAATTATGTTAAAACACTGAATGAAGCTGCATGTGAGGTATAGGTTTTTTGTTTTTGTTTTTTTTGTTTTTTTTTCTTTCTATTATTGTTTTAATTCTTATTCTGTTGTCTTTTTATTTCTTTTTCTAAATCGATGCAAATGTACTAAGAAATGATGAATATGCAACTATGTGATGTTATTAAGAATTACTGATTGTACATGTAGATTGAAATGATTTCGAATTGTTTTGTTAATTCTTTTTTTAATTAATAAAAAAAAAAAAAAAAAAAAAAAAAAAAAAAAAAAAAAAAGATTCCCAAGGAGACAGGAACTCTTCAGTAGATTTAATAAAGATTTTTCTTGTGTAAAAAAAAAAAAAAAAAAAAAAAAAAAAAAAAAAAAAAAAAAAAGTTATTTTTTCCTTTTTAATTAGTGCTTGTCTTTACTCTCAAACTTATTAAAAATGTCTTAAATACATTTCTTGTAAGTTAGATGGATTTTATTTTTTATACCGAAACTTGGAATCTGTTCCTAAATGCAAATTAGGCAATTTAATCTGTTCACATTTACTCTAATTACTCATATGCTTGGATTTATTTCTATCAGTTTACTTTACTCTTTCCACTTACTGTCAAAAACTGTGAAGAGCTGAGATTTACCTTACTTGCAAGCCTACTATAGTTTCATGGATGCTGGAAGAAGTCATGAGAATCCTTGTTCAAAACAAAGAACTTTATTACTAACAGAATCTGCAGTAGACAGAGTATCAGCATTTGCTCTGATTTCCAGAACTTACTTTCCATACAGCATCATGAAGAGGGCTAGGTAATGCCCACATGCGAAGTGGGCTTTGTCATATGAGAGGAACCCTGAGTGCAGGGAACCCATCTGACAGATGCAGACATTATCCCAATTATACTTGATGGTAAACAAACCTGCCCTTTGCATTGGAAAGAGATACCTTACCTCCCAAGGCTGGTTGCTCAACAATCAGCCTCAGAAAGATACTCTGGAACAAAGTGAGCCAGTGCCTCTGCTCACAAGACCTGCAAAGCATGAGGGAACTGCACACCCATCACTTACCATACTATTCCTTCTTCCAGTCTTACTTTTCCTATTTCAATTAGCACAATTTTCTATATTCCTTTTTTCCTCTACTGCTCTGAGTGACATATATTCTACTTTTGGTTACTTGTTACCCTTAAAGTTTCTAACGTGTATTGGACTAAAGCATACAGTTAATTCATGATCTCTACTCTCCTTCTTTACAATATAGGGTCTCATATATTTTAAACCTACACAGTTTAACAGTCTTACAAGTTATTGTTTTATTTTATTTTTACTCAAATTAGGTTTTTATAATTCCCAAATTGGTCATTTTTATGAAACTGCTTTATAATGCACCCTACATATTTGCCATTTTGCATCTTACTTCTTCTAGTTTCAATTTTTCCTCCTAAAGAACTTCCATTAGCTGCTCTTTCAAGGAGGGTTGACGAGCTAAATTCCTTGTGGTTTTGACTAAACATTTCACTACTCTCAGTCTTGAATGATAGCTTTGCTTGCTTTAGGAACCCAGACTGTCAGTTTTTTTTTTTACAACTTTAAAGATGATGATATTGAAGTTGTTGATGTAGATGAGAATTCTCCTACTAGTTTAATATTTGTTCTCTGAAATTGTTCTGTTATTTTTGTTTGTTTTAAGACCGTTATAATTTTGTTATGAAAATATGTTGTAGTGTGGGGTTATTATTTATTTATTCTTTTCTGGAATTGTACTTTGTCAATGTTTTTCAACCTCTGTTTCATACACAGGTATACCTCAGATATATCGTGAACTTTAAGTGACTATCACGATGAAACAAATACTGCAATAAAATGAGTCACGAATATTTTCAGATTCCCAGTGTGTACAAAAGTTATGTTTAGGGGGTACAAGGGTAGGTCAGTGGTAAAATTCTCATCTGCCACGTAGGAGACCTGGGTTTGATTCCCAGCCCATACACTTCCCCAAACAAACAAGCAAGCAAACAAACTAACAAAAAACCAACCAACAAAAATTCATCAAACTGGACTGAAATAAGGAGTACTCACATGCAAGAATGATGAAATGTGACATCGACCATACAGTATACAAAAAAAAAGTTATGTTTACACTATACCATGGTATATTAAGTGTACTTGGCACTATGTCTAAAAAACAATGTATATACCTTGATTTAAAAAATACTTTATTGCTAAAAAATGCTAACCATCATCTGAGACTTTAGCAAGTCATAATCATTTTGCTTCTGGAGGGTTGTGCCTTGATGTTGATGGCTGCTGACTGAAGAGGGTGATGGTTGCTGAAGTTTAGAATAGGTTGTTGCAATTTCTTAAAATAAGACAACAATGAACTTTGCCTCATCAATTGACTCTTCCTTTGACAAGAGTCCTCTGTAGCAAGTGATGCTGTTTGATAGAATTTCACCCACAATATAACATCTTTCAAAACTGGAGTCAGTGGGTGGGCCGCGGTGGCTCAGCGGGCAAAGTGCTTGCCTGCCATGCCGGAGGACCTCGGTTCGATTCCCGGCCCCAGCCCATGTAAAAAACAAACAAACAAACAAAATACAATAAAACAAGAAAATGTTTAAAGATGTTTCCCTTCCTTCCTTCCATCCTTCCTTCCTTCTCTCTGTCTTTCCTTCCCTTCCTTCCTCTCTCTTTAAAAAAAAAAAAAAAAAAAAAAAAAAAAAAAAAAAAAAAAAAACTGGAGTCAGTACTTTCAAATCCTGCTGGTACTGTATCACCCAAGTTTATTTATTGTTCTAAATTCTTTGTTGTCATTTCAACAATGTTCACAGCATCTTCATCAGGAGTAGATTCCATCTCAAGAAATCAATTTCTGGACTCATCCATAAGAAGCAATTAATCATCCATTAAAATTTTATCATGAGATTGTAGCAATTCAATCACATCTTCAAGCTTCACTTCTAATACTAGCTCTCCTGCTATGTCCACATCTGCAGTTACTTCCTCCACTGTAGTCTTGAACCCCTCAAAGACATACACGAGGAATGAAATCAACTTTTTCCAAACTCCTATTAATGTTGATTTCTTGACCACCTTGCATGAATCACAAATTGTTCTTAATGGCATCTAGAGTGGTAAATCCCTTCCAAGAAGATTTTAAATTTACTTTGCTCATATAGATCAGAGGAATCACTATCTATGGCATATATTTCTTAAATAACAAGATTTGAAAGTCAAAATTACTCCTTGATCCATGGGCTGCAGAACGGATGTGGTGTTAGCACATTCATCTCACTGTACATACCCATCAGAGCTCTTGGATGACCAGGTGCATTGTCAATGAGCAGCAATATTTTTGAACGAAAACTTTTTTCCTGAGCAATAGGTCTCAAAAGTAGGTATAAAGTATTCAGTGTTTACAACATGTTGTAAACAGATGTGCTGTCATCCAGGCTTTGTTGTTCCATTTATAGAACACAGGCAGAGTAGATTTAGCATAATTCTTGAGGTGCTAGAACTTCAGGTTCAAGACCTTTGAAGACAGATATTGGCTTCTCCTCTTAATCTATGAAAGTCTTAGATGAAATCTTTTGCCATAAGAAGATTGCTTCATTTACATAGAAAATCTGTTGTTTGGTGTACCTTTATAAATTATCTTAGCTAGATCTTCCAGAAAATTTGTTGCAGCTTCTACATCAGATGTGTGCTTCAGCTTGCAATTTTCTGTTAATAGAGAAGGCCTCTCTCCTAAAACCTCCTGGACCATTCTCTGCTAGCTTCTAACCACTTCCAAGGCAGTTTCCTCAGCTCTCTCAGCCTTCACAGAATTGAAGAGAGTTAGGGCCTTACTCTGGATTATGGCTTAACATAATGCTGTGGCTGGTTTGATCTTTAGTCCAGACTACTAAAACTTTCCCTTCATCAGCAATAAGGCTGTTTGTTTCACCTTCTTATCATTTATGTGTTCACTAGAGTAGCACTATTAATGTCCTTCAAGAACTTTTCCTTTGTATTCACAGCTTGGTTGACTGGCACAAAAGGCTTAGCCCTTGGCCTAATTTGACTTTGGACATGGCTTCCTCACTGAGCTTATTCATTTCTACCTCTTGATTTAAAGTGAAAGACATGTGACTCTTTCTTTCACTTGAACTCTTAGGAGGCCATTTGTAGGCTTATCAGCCTAATTTCAATAGCGCTGGGTCTCAGGGAATAGGGAAGACTGAGGAAAGGGAGAGAGATGAGGGAATGGCTAGTTGCTGGAACAAACAGAACACACACAACACATCAATTAATATCACAGTCTTTACAGGCGTGGTTTGTGGTGGCCCAAAACAATTTCAATAGTAGCATCAAAGATCATTGTTTACAGATCATCAGAACAGATATAACAATTATGCAAAAGTTTTAATATTGAGTGAATTACC
Source organism: Tamandua tetradactyla (assembly GCF_023851605.1). Lineage (NCBI taxonomy): Eukaryota > Metazoa > Chordata > Mammalia > Pilosa > Myrmecophagidae > Tamandua > Tamandua tetradactyla. The sequence continues at coordinate 64,384,726 of NC_135331.1, forward strand.
AAAATGTGATAGAGACAAAAAGTGAGCACATGCTGTGGAAAATGGCACCCACAGACTTGCCACAAATCTTCAATTTGTAAAAAAAGACAATATCTGCAAAATTCAGTAAAGCAAAGCCCAATAAAATAAGGTATGCCTGTATAATTCTTTATGCATGTTTGCCGCAATACAGGTAATTTCTTTAAATTTATTTTCCAGTTACTAATTTTCTCTTCATTTATATTTAATGTGCCATTTTAATCTATATATTTAATTATAATTTCAATGATATATTTTGAACATTAGAACTTTTTGATTGGCCCTTTATAAAAATTAACAGTACTTCATTATTTTTTTATGTTTTTGATTCCCTCTTGTATTGGCCAGAAACTGACGTATACCCCAGAAAAAACATATTCTTTAATCCTGATTCAGTATTGTTTGGGGTAAGACCTTTTGATTAGGTTGTTCCCATGTAGATGTGATACACCGAATTGTGGATGGGACCTTTGGAATAAGTGGTTTCTATGGAGATGTGTCTCTACCCATTCAAGCTGTGCCTCAATCTGCCTACTGGATTTCTTTTAGACAGAATTATTTTGGAAAAATGGTTCTCTTCATAGGAGACAGAGCCCACACAGCCAGAGACCTTTAGAGAAACAAAAAGAAAACACCCCCAGGGAAGTCATTTGAAAGGAGAAGATGTCGCCACGTGCTTTCCCAGCTGACAGAGAAATCCCAAATGTCATCTGCTCTATTTTGAGTCAAGGTGTGTTCTCTGGATGTCTCAGTTTGGACATTTTTATAGCCTTAGAACTATAAACTTGCAACTTAATAAATTCCCTTTTTAAAAACCATTCCATTTTTTGTATATTGCATTCCAGCAGCATTAACAAACCAAAACACCCATTTCCTGCCTTTAAAAATCTTAAATGTTGAGTGGTGTAATGGTGGTTCAGTGGCAGAATTCTTGCCTGCCATGCCAGAGACCAGGTTTGATTCCCAGAACCTACCCATGCAAAAAAAAAAAAAAAAAAAAATCTTAAATATTGTGCTCCCTTCTTTGCACTTATAGTTTGTTCCGTATGCTAAACTTCATGCTATGATCAATTGTTTCTTCATCTGTGGAAAAGGAAGTTAAGCTCATGTGTAGTGTAGTCTTTTTGGGGGACGAATCTATTGTTGGCTAAGCTATGGGAATGTCTTTCCAGAAGGCACTGAGATTTACTTACTCCATACATATCAGAGTGTCAATACTAACGTTAATATGAATTTCTAGACTTGTAGATTCTAGACAAGGATTGTATAATGAAAGTTCAAACCTATGCTAAAAGCTCAAGATTTCCACTTTTCAGATAAGATATTTTATTTACCCAATCCAGATCATAAACTAAACTCAATGCCCTTTCATCTTGTTATGCCTATGGGCACCTCTCCCTGTGCATTCTTTTAGTGACCCAGCAGACACTTAAGGATCCAAGTTTTTGCAGAGACCTCAGTTTCAATTTCCCACACTGTATAGGCACAAGTCCTGTCACAAAGTGGGCACAGAAATCCAATCTTCCAGGTAAAAGTAGCATCAGCTTAAGAATTTTCTATATGCTTTTTTTAATTCCCTCTTCAATTTAAGCAGCTTGGGAATTTATTTCAAATGCCTTTGAAGGAGTGACAAAATGTTTGTTTATTTGCCCAATTTCCAAAGAACTTATTATTAATAATCACAGATACTAAAGATTTCTAGTATACAGACAGAGATTCAAATATAGTTTATAAATTTTATAGTAATGCAATCATCTACTTTGCCTTTTTTTCCTCTTGGAAGAAACAAAAACTGCATCCCTGTTTTTCATTAGCTATCTTCCTGACAGAATTGCATGCTCCCTCTAGACTTAAATTAAGCCACAGAAACTGTATTTTTCCTACATATTTGTACATATTTCATTTTACCCAGTGACTACTTCACAGTGAAATGGTATAAGCAGGATTTATTTTACTATGTTTCATGTGGTGGGCCTTAAAGTATCTCTCGTCCTAGAAAACTATTTGCTATGATGGCATTAACCATATTAGAATTTAGTCATTAACTTTCTTTCCCATATGAGTCACTCCTAAATGACCTCATGTTAATATGTGGTAGCACATTTCTGCTTCAATAGAAACTGTTAAGATGTATTTTGTTAATATGAATTTTTCTTATGAAATTTCTTATAAAAGTTTAATATGATAAGAATAGTAGAGATTTACCAGTGGTGGCTCTGTAGTTTTAATATCTTCCAAGTTTGGCTTCTCATACAGATTATTAAATTCCAAGGATTCTTTGATGTCTTGGGATAATTTCTCCTCAATGGAAGGTTCTTCTAAATCTATACTTGGCAAAGAATCCTTGCTTTTTAGCAATGTGCTGGAATCCTCAGATTTTTTATTACTTTCTCTAACTATACTTTTCTCTTTTAAATTTATTTTGCAAAGTCTGCTTTCCTCTATTTCTTCAATGGCAGAAGAACAAACGTCAGGATCAGCAATGCTGTCAAAATCTGTACTTGGAGTTCCTGCTGTTGAAAACACACATTTAAAAAGGTAAATAGATGAACATATGCAAATAAATAAGCTGTTCATAAGCTTAAGGTTGTGTGTTGTAAACCTTTATCAATAAATACTAATTTATCAAAATTTCCTTACTGATATCTCAGGGTTAGAATATTTTTATTCTGCTTAACTCATAAACGGTAATCTGAATTTACTTATACACTCAAACTTTAATAAGCTAGACTAACGGAGGGAGGCAAGACTTTATTTTGTAATGAAATCTTGAAATGGCTACAAAATTTTATTTCAGCCTCTGATTCAATTTCCACTCTCCCACCCCTTATTCCACTCAACTTTTACAACAGCAATTCATGAGAACTAATGCGGAGGAAAACGAAGTTCCACATTTTACCTCTCCTCCCTGTCTGCCTAGTGATGAGGAGAGAGCAAAGGGAAATTTGCCAGATGAAAGCACAGCAGCAGTAGGGGCACAGAAAATGTGTAAGCTGGGACACCTGCCACTGGAAAGCTACAAAATGAGCAAGATTGTATTAGTCACTCACCTCATTATGTCTGCTTAAAATAAAGCACTTGGTTTAGCTGGTAGATTTTCAACCTGGCTGCACAATGGGATCATCTAAAGGAGCTCTTTAAAATTGACAGTGTATGGACCTGAGCCCAAACCAATTAAATCAGACTCTTTGGGAGTGGGATTCATGCACTTAGGATAATCACCAAGTTTTCCAGGTGATTATAATGTGCATCCAGGGTTGTGAAACACCCTGCAACAAATTTTCTGAAGAGTGAATATTCTTTAAGGCTTATTTCACCATATCATTTTCATTTTAAATAAAAGTACATATACCATCACCTGGATTGACTAATGCTTCATCAGATTATCTCTTAAACTATTTCCATTACAAATATATTTTCTCTATAAATAGACTGCATAAAACTGTAGACACATGGCTAAAATAGTTTACAGTGATGCAAAATCTGTCTTGCTGCCCAACATACTTACTTATTGCAATCAAATATTTCATATAACTTAGCAGTTACACAGTGTTTAGAACTTCTATTTACAACTACTATTCCTCTTAAATGATGTTATATTGTGAGAAATGAAATAAATTTCACAAAAAAATTTGTGAAATCAACTAAGTACAACTTCCACAACAATTTTATCCTTCCCTCCTAACCTGACTGGAAATTATCTGACTTAATAGTTAACAATAGATATTATAACCTGTATTTAAAATTGCCTACAATTAATTTCCATGGTATTTTTGCAAGATTGTAACATATCACTGTTGGGATCCATTGCTGCTGAAACATTATTAATAATGCTAATAATGTAATTTTAACATTATTAATAATGTTTAAAAGGTAATGTCCTATGAATAAGTCTAACCAAGGACATAAAGGACGTGTGCACAGAAAACTACAAAACATTGATAAAAGAAGACTTAAATAAATGGAAGGATATTCCATGTTCATGGATTGGAAGACTAAATATCGTTAAGATGCCAGTACTACCCAGAGAGGTTTACAGATTCAATGCAACCCCGATCAAAATTCTAGCAACCTTCTTTGCAGAAAAGGAAAATGCAATCATCAAATTTATATTGAAGGGTGAGAAGTCCCGAATAGCTAAAATCATTTTAAACAGGAGAATGAAGTAAGAAGATTCACACTCCCTGATTTTAAAACTTATTATAAAGCCACAATAATCAAAATAGCATGGTGGGTGCATGGGTATATCAGTGGTTAGAATGCCCAACTTTCATGCAGGAGACCCGGGTTCAACTCCTGGACCATGCACCTCCCCCTCCAAAAAAATAGCATGATACTGGTACAAGGGCAGACATATAGAACAATGGACTAGAATTAAGAGCTCTAAGATCAATCCTCACATTTATGGCCAACTGATTTTTGGCAAGGTGGCAAACATCATGCAATTGGGAAAGAATAATCTCTTCTTCTGGGAAAACTGGATCTCCATTTGAAAATCAAAAGAGGACCCCTCCTTCACACCATATACAAAAAATCAACTCAAGATGGATCAAAGACCTAACTGTAAGAACAAGAACTAAAAATCCTAGAAGAAAATATAGGGAAGCATCTTCAGGACTTTGTGTTAGGCAATGGTTTCTTAGACTTTATACCCAAAATACAAGCAACAAAAGAAAAATTAGATAAACAGGACCTCATAAAAAATTTTAAAAATTTTGTCCTCAAGGGATTTTATCATAAAAGGAAAACAATCTATACAATGGATAAAATATTTGGAAACCACATATCCAATAAAAGATTAATATCCAGAATAGAAAAAGAAACACTTCAACTTATCAGCAAAAAAGACAACGCAATTTAAAAAAATGGTCAAAGGACTTGAACAGATTTCTCTACAAAAAAAATATACAAATGGTCAGAAAGCATATGAAAAACTGCTCCACATTATTAGCCATTAGGAAAATGCAAATCAAAATGACAATGAGATACCAATTAACAGCCATTAGAATGGCTGCTAAAAAAAAAAAGAAGAAAGAAAAAAGTGTTGGGGAGAATGTGGAGAAATAGGAACACTCATTCATTACTGGCAATGTATAATGAAAATGGTGCAGCCACTGTGGAAGATACCCTGGCAGTTCCTCAGAAAGCTAAGTCTAGAACTACCATATGACCCAGTAATCCCACTACTACAGAAATACCCAAAAGAATTGAAAGCAGGGACTCAAACAGTTATATGCACACCTATGTTCATGCAGCTTATTTAAATTTATTCCAAAAGATGGAAAAAATGTATACACATACATTTGGAATATTATTCAGCCATTAAGAGGAATGAAGTCCTGATACATGTAACAACATGGATGAACCTTGAAGACATCATGTTAAGTGAAATAAGCCAGGTACACACACACAAATAAATGTTGTGAAATGCAGGTTACCAGGGGACAGGGTGGGGATAGGGAATGGGAAGTAAGGCTTAAAATGTACAGGATTCCTGTTTGGAATAACAGACATGTTTTGGTAATGAATGGCGGTGACGGTAGCACAACACTGTGAATGCAATTAACAGCACTGACATATATATCTGAATATGATTAAAATGGTAAATGTTAGCATGTATAAATAGAATAAAAATTCAAAACAAAATCCATGGAATTACACTACACCAGCAGTGAACCCTACACCAGCAGTGAATCCTAAGTTAAACCATGTATTTTAATTAATAGTACAATTATAAAATGTGCTATCATCAATTGTAACAAATGTTCCATACCAATGCAAGTTGTTACTGGTGGGGCGGTACATGAGAATCCTGCATTGTGTGCATTATTTTTCTGCAAACTTACAACTTCTCCAAAAAAGAAAAAAAAATGTAATGAAGAAAGTACAGGTATGATTTCATTTAGTCCATTCATTTCAAGAATGAATGAAGAGTCTTTTAAAGTAACATTCATATAGGCATTTAAGTTCGCCATTTTCTATGCTCCAGTTCAATCAGACAAGAACACATTCATCTTCTGGATTAGATCTGGAGCCCTGTAATGTCTTAACTCACCATGGTGGCATAGTTCACAGTTGGTTATAAGAATTTAGTGACTTAGTAACTTGAAATGTCAAAACTGGCAGAATTGCAACAAATACATCACTATCCTCTATTTTTCAGCTTAGAAAAATAAGATCTATGATAGTGACATGTTCAAGGTCACATAGTGATTTAATGGCATAATTGGAATAAAATCTGACTACCAGGACAGGATACTCTGCCGTGACTATCTTTAAATGATGATCTCACCAGCTGGGAGTTGATACCAGGTGTGTGCACTTAGCATTCTAATCTATAGATCCTCAGGGAACTACAGGTAATCACAATGCAGAAGCACGAGAGGTTTTGTTTTGTTTTTATCCCTAACGTGAAATTTTATGTCTTAGTTGAATATTCTGGGAAAAGGTTCAATTCAAATGAGGGTTGAAAGGGTGACAATTAGATTTTTGTCACTGGAAGTTCTCCCAGGTGATCTCTTAATTGCCAGCTCAGTCCATAATAACTTTTAGAGCAACCTATATTGACTCCTTTTCCTTATGAATACAAACACTGCTATCCATTAATTTAAAAGAGTATTTGCTAGAAAATTATATATATATATATATTCATTAAATTTCTCCCAAGTACTAATTTTTCTGGTTTTAAAATGAACAGCATAATAGGCAAAGCACAGGCTCCAAGAACATTTATTTGTTTTATTAAATTACCAACATTCACTGTTAATAATATTAAGCAAAAAGAAAAAAAAGTTACCTTTCGAGGTATCTTTATAGTATGAAGAAATATTACTCAGACAAGGATTTAAGAGGTCTGTTTTTCCCTTAGTGAAAACAAGTTCATAGATATCATTTTGATATGGAAAATTATTCTTCTGAAAATCATGAAATATCCAACTTCCATGTTTACAAACAAGCAAAAGAAGATAATTGAAAGAAATTATTTTAAAAAGTAAAAATTAAAAATTCTAATTTATTAAAACAAATATAGTAAAACGTAAAATGGATTAGGATCATTCTCGTTAATTGAATATTTGTTTTATCCTCACTGAGGACGTATTCTAAACTATGAATACACAGTGCTATTGACAGAGAAGGAACAGGCAACTGGCCAAATCTGATTTAAATGCAACATTTCCATTTAAAATTTCTGCTCTAAAACATGGTGAAATAAGTTTGATTTCTTATAATCTTTCTCGAAATTCAGAGATCTCTTTCAAACCGATTGAAATCTGATATAATGAAAGTTTTTATTACTACATAAACATTCATTAATTAACTATATGAGGTGAAAAGTTTGTAGCATTTAAGTTTCCATGGTTAATGATGATTGCCTCCTCAACAGTTATAACATTTTCCATGAATTAAATAACATAGTTAATAGCATCCAATATTTATGTAGGCTCTACATAGTACCATCATCAAAATTCACGATGTTTTTTGTCATTTATAATACCCAGAAGGGAGATAAAGTAATGTAGCTCAATGGCACCTACAAAGCAAAGCTGTATAACATCTGCCAAAAAACAATCAATAACTTTTTCTACCTCTTCTAACACTATACATCTAGGTCAAAGCAAGACATGATAAAATATATTGAAGAATCAAACTGGAGAGCAGAAATGCCATGTGTTCCTTTGGGGATATAGCAGTGGCCACAAATGTCTTATCTGCTGACCAGAAGGTTGCCTCCTGCCAAAACTTGCTTCCAAAAGCATATTTGCTATGAATATATCTGAGTCTATGTGTCCAAATCTGTTTTTGGAGGGTGCAAAGATATCACTTAAGGCCCAGGACTGTTCTACAATACCGACAAGGGTCTAAAATTAATCTGAACATGTAAACAGAAAATTGGTACAGTAGCTAGTTTCTAGGTACTTCATTCCCCTGGTCACTCAAGTGAATGCTTTACAGCCAAAAAGCTGAAATCTCAGCTAAAGTTGCAATAACATAAGGGACATGGAGCAATTTTTAACATTACCAACAGATACAGCTAGATATCTTTCACTTGGAAATGACAAAATTCCCCTAACAGTTGCAGAGTGAACCAATATACTTCATGTATTAAAATAATCACATAGTAAAATCTACCAAGGAAGCAATCTATAATTCAGAAACATTTTTTGCCTCTCAGCCTAATCACTGATTTAACTGCTTTTATTTAGGGTTCACCAAAAATGAGTAAGAAAAATCCAAGGTGTATCTTTGAGGAAAAGAAGTAAGCTCATATGAAATATATCAGACTTTGTCAAACATTTCAAATAATAATTCATAAATGTTTATGAATTATATAACCTATTAAATAATAAGCATCTATTAAATAATCCACATGTTATGTAAGAGTATAAGCATCTCATTATAGACAAGTTTTCTAATTGATGAAGTTAACAAATATTAGCAATATTACACATGCATTAAACATAAGTAAAATATACCCCAACATTGAAGTCATGTTTTATCTCCCTCCCCCCGACAGACTTCTCATCTAAAGAGACAGCTGATTTTTTGATGGGTTTTTAATAAGAATACAAAAATATCTCACCTTTGCTGATTATCTGCATCAGCTAATTCAACCTTGTAAGGCACAATATCTCCTGGTTCTCCAAATTCCTCTTCATAAGTCTTATTAAATGAATGTAATATTAATACAGTCAATGAATTTACTATATATTAATTAGCTAATTTATGGATGAGATTCAGAGTGTTTCTACCAATGATTTAATTTATTCTATACCTATGTGCCATAAAATGTGAGCTCTGTGAAAAACTAAATTCAGCAGAGCTTGATTGAGGGCATCCACTGTGTCAGTCACTATTACCACTATCACGTGCCAAACCAACAATAACAATTTCTATTTTATTCTGCCCTTCTATGTGCCAAGTAGATCAGTGACTGCCATGATTCTAATGCCCTGGCTGGCATGTTTTAAGCTTACTGTATATATCAATAATTTAATGAATTGCACATAAAAACATATGGGTGAGTATGTATAAGTGTGTGTATAGGTGTATTTATTTGTCCAGTAGCTCAAATTTATCCAAAGGAAAAAATAAAGAGAAAGAAAGAGACAAACATAAATGCCTAGAATAAGAGGTATGTTCAGCTACTAGATGTTTGGAAACTCAGAAATACACTAAGTGTCTTAAACCCTAACCCTACAGCCCAGAGTTCTAGTTCTGACTAGTTGTAACTCTAGCCAATTTTAGTTTCTAAGGGATTTTTGTTTGGGTTATTTTCATAATAAGACCTTCAAATATTGAGTATCCTTTTTCTTCCTTTCAACTGAAAATAATTTTAATGACAGTCAAGAAACTACATTTGCATGCAAATTTTAATAAATAGCTACCATGTAATGAGGCTAACCTTGGTTTAAAAGTCTGATAACTTGAAGAACTAAATTGAAAAACCATTAAATTACATTTCTGAAAGTCAAAATAGTGAATAGTCTTCTCACATTTCATACTGCAAGTTTCTAAAAAAAGTAATACAATATAAATTCAATGTACAAATTACTCATTACATTAGAAAGAAACTCTGTTTCACGCCTGTGAACATGTTTAAATGCAAGTACTTGTAATTTCCTATCAAACTACGTTCAATCAAGAAAGAAGTCTTGTAGAATGGTACCCAACTGTAACCAGGTGCTAATTAATGTCCTATTGGCTAAGTGATGTGAATGATCATTATGCACTTACAGCATCCAGTTCTATTATCTTTAGAGATGGTTCAGGTCTCTCCTCCTCTAAGTCTTCTACTGGCAAAATAAGAGCTGGGTTTTCTACATCAGTCTCCTCCACTAGAAAATAAGATTAGAAAATAATATCAAAGGGTACATGTTACCTGATATATTTTTTTAAAGTCACAATAAAAAAAGATGTTCTCCTGTGTATCCAAGAGAAGACAGAACACTGTCAATTTCTCCAGCTCATATGAAATACATTTTTAGTATTCAATTTTTAAGTTAAACCGTTTTAATTAAGGCAAAGTAATTCTAAGGAGTGTGTACATGATTTTGATCTGGAGATCAAGGGCTACATAGTCTAGCTGAGAAGATATATTAAGGAAAACGGATGATTAACGCTTCATGTAATCAATCTGAATTAATAAATTTGAAAATATCTAATAAAATTGAACCTACCATCACTACCTTCATCATTTTCATTCTGAGAACACTGTGATTCACTACTGGTTTTACACGGATGGATGGATGTAGCCAGTTGCATGTTAAGAAGTTGGTCTTGTGGAGTTCTATAAAACAAGAAGAAATCAATTACGAGACTCAAATACATTATCTAAAAGTTTCCCAAGCAAGATCTTGATCCATTTAATAAAGAAGTAAGTATATAAAAGCAATGATTTTGTATCTGTAGTTTTAATGTTTAGCTATAGCTTTTACTCAAAAGAAAAAGGTAAGATTGCATAATAGAATCATAAACTACTAAAATAATTTGATAAATTGAACTGGCATTTCAACTGCATATCTTACTTTTTGCTTTATTTTGTTTAATTGTATACCCTATTTTTGTTTTGTTCCATTTTGTTTACACTAGTCAATCCTCTCTCTAAAGCTGCATGGAGTCCACACAACATAAAAAAACTGATCTATGAATGTGTGTTTATCTTACAGCCTCAGCATTATGTTGATGAGCTGTAAAGAAATCTGATGGTATTATGTTAAATGCCACCAGACTAGGATGATTGAGCAGGCTCTTACAGTCTGAATGTGAAGGTGCCCTGCTGTGGCATCTAAGACCCAGTTAATTAACAATATAGACTAATGTAATCCAACTCATATGGAAGGCAGTGAAACCCAGGGATCCTCAGAGGTCAAGAGTGTGTCCTCTGTGTCCAGAGGATGCTCCAAGGTGAACAGGGAGTTAGTTTTCAAGCAAGAATTTAAATAGCTATGCTGTCTTCTGGCCCCACCAAGTCAGTTCATGGAGTCCTCATGGAAAAGTCAGGGGATCCGTGACAATATCAGTAGTTAACAAAGCTTAAAATGTATAGGCTCTGTTCTAACTAATTTAGGTGTATCAAATATTTATTTAATCTTCACAAAACTATTAAATAGGCACTAGTTTATCATAATTTCACAGATAAAGAAAATAAAGTATTTTATAAAGAAATAAAATAATTTGCTTAAAGTCATTCAGTTAGTAAATGCAGAAGATGGATCTGAAACCAAGCAGGCTGCCTCCCAGAGATGAACTCTTAACCATTACACTATATTGACTTTCCTGAAATTTACATAGGTAATGAAACTTTGGTAATCCTACCGGAGTATTATGGCTATGTGCATTTTTCCAAATATAAGTAATGTATACACCAAAACACTATAAAGTATTTTTGTACTATAATTAAAACAAATTGGATAAGCATGACATCTGACATCTATAATTCCATTAAGTGATGGATAAAAATATCAAAGAGTATAAGGTCAGAGCCAAATTGACATCCAGCCAACACAAACCTCTTCCCAGTCTGACATGGGTCATCAGAAGCCACCCTAGACCAACGTTTCAATCATGGACACACATAGTGTACTGTTACACACATACTCCTTCATGAAGCAAAAACTTCTCTAATTTTGTGAATAAAAGGTCTGAACCAAAGACGTACAGAATCCAGATAATGGAGGATTAGAACGAAAGGGCTCTTGTAGAGTGTGTATTCTTGAGTCAGTATTCATGGATGAGGAAACTTGGAATGAGAGAATTGAAGCGATTTGCTCTTGAACAAAACACCAGCTAGTCACGAAATTAAGACTGAATTCTGGGGGATGATGTTATCTCCATGACAATATAAACAGCTACTGAGAATCTCTCCTCAGAGATTCAGTATTTAAAAAGAGCCATTCTGAATTAATCAGAAATTTAGAGGTGGACAGGACTGGAAAGGGACCTTACAAATCCGGAATTGAAGTAGAAGAATATCAGGTAGGAAGTTTCCATCCTTGACCTGCTGGTCCTCTCCCTTCCCCCTCACTCAAAATCACAGCGTGGTACAGGCAGAGAAACAGCAGCAGGGATCTCCCCTAATGAGGATACAGAATACGACCCCTCTAGCAGCAATGGGACAGACCCTCACCTTCTAGAGATGTGGAGACAGGGAAGAGCATCTCAAGGCCTAGGTCAGGTGAGAGACAGAGTCTGAGAAAACGCAGACAGAAGCAGTGCATCCAGCTCTGGGTCCTAAAGTCCTCCCCTTACCTCTCGGAGAAACGGTAGCAGGACAAACTGATCCCTGCCTGGGGGAGGCTAAATACTGGGACAGATGCGGTGGGAGGTCGGGGGGTATACGCCACCACAAGTAAAGTGGGGGACACAAACCCATATATGGAGCCAGATTTTGATGGGCAAAGAGAGTGGAAAGGAAAGCTGGGGTTTTTAGTCAGACCTGGAGAGATGCAGTTTTCTGAGGGAAATTAAGTGATTAAACATCCCCATCTTCTGAGCAGAAGAGGAAGCGCAAGAGAACTGAAGAGCTTTTTCAGAGACTACCCAGAAAATTATTTCAAGATGACCGGAGCAGATAGAGACCTCCTGCATGGGAACCTGCCCCTATTTGGGCTGAAAAACACGTACAATGCAACCGTTAAAGCAGGGCCCTAAAATAAGCCCAGGTCTTGCAGGATGATGCGAAACAGAAGAACACCACTGGAAGACAGCAGGCTTGGTTTTCCCACAAGCAGAGACATTCCCAGTGCCTACTGCCATCCCTAAAGCAGTGCCTGGCATTGGGAAGACACATGGGGGAGGGGCAGAACAAATCTAAAAACCAGCTGGTGAGAGAGACTAACAGATAGAGAACAAATTGAACCAGCAGGAAAACCCTAGGCAAAAGAGATAAAATGACTTCTAGAACAAACTAAGCAAAGAAAATCAGGTGCTTCGACACCAGCAGAAAATCTCAACTTACACCAGGAAGAACAAAGATACGGCCCAACCAGAGGAACAAACTGACACATCAACTGAGATGCAGGAATTGAAACAACTAATCAATGATGTTAAGACACATATTCTTAATCCATTGAATTAATTGAAGGAAGATATCAAAAAAGGCATAAAGAATATAAAGACGACACAGGGTGTCCACATAGAAGAACCCGAAAGCTTGAAAAAACAAGTGGCAGAAGTTACGGGAATGAAAGGCACAGGGGAAGCGATGCAATACCAAATGGAGACATAAAACAGCACATTTGAAGAGACAGAAGAAGGAATCAATGAACTAGAAGACAGGAAAACTGAAATTCCGTACTCAAAAGTATAGATAGGAGAAAAAAATGGACAAATTTGAGCATGGTTTCAGGGAACTAAATGACAACATGAAGTATATGAATATATGTGTTATGGGTGTCCCAGAAGGAGAAGAGAAGGGAAAAAGGGGCAGAAAGAATAACAGAGGAATTATTCAATGAAAAATTCCCAACTCTTATGAAAGACATAAAACTACAGGTCCAAGAACTACAGCATACCCCAAACAGAATAGAGCCAAACCAGACTATGCCAAGACACTTACTAATCAGATTCTTAAATTTAAAAGATAAAGGGTGAATCTGGAAAGCAGCAAGAGGAAAGTGAACCATCACATACAAGGGAAGCTAGATAAGACTAAGTTCAGATTTCTCAGCAGAAATCATGGAGGCAAAAAGGCAGTAGGATAATATATTTAAGATACTGAAAGGGAAAAACTGCCAACTGAGAATTTTACATCCTGCAAAACTGTTTTTCCAAAATGAGAGACAGTTTAAAATATTTACATATAAACAGACACTGGGAGATTTCATGAACAAGAGGCCAGCTCTACAAGAAATACTACAGGAAGCACTACAGGCTGATAGGAAAAGACAGGAGAGAGGTTTGAAGAAAAGTATAGAAATGAAGATTAATAGGAAGGGTAACTAATAGTATAAAAAGAGAGAAAAAAGTTATATGACAGGTAGTTTCTAAAAGCAAAAATGATTGAAGAAAGTACAAGCTTTATGGTAATAACTTTAAACATTAATGGATTAACTTCCCAGTCAAAAGATGCAGATTGGCAGAACTGATAACAAAACAGCATCCATCTATATGCCGCTAAAGAGACAAGAGACTCACTTAAGACCCATGGACAAAAACAGGTTGAAAATGAAAGGTTGGTAAAAGATATTCCATGCAAAAAACAACCAGAAAAGAGTAAGGGTAGTTATACTAATATCAGACAAATTAGTCTTCAAATGTAAAACAATTAAAAGAGATAAAAGAAGGACATTACATATTAATAAAAGGGACAATTCATCAGAAAGACATAGCAATCATAAATGTATGTGCATTGAGCCAGAGTGCCCCAAAATACATGAGGTGAACACTGACAACACTGAAAGGAGAAGTAGACACTTCAACAATAGTGGTTGAGACTTCAATACATCACTCTCATCAATGGATAGAATATCTAGACAGAGGATCAGTTAGGAAACAGAGATCTGAAATAATAAGATAAATGAACCAGACTTAACAGTTATTTAAAGAACATTGCACCCAAGAACAGCAGGATATATATTCTTCTCAAGTGCTCATGGACCATTCTCCACAACAGAACCATATGTTGAGGCACAGAGCAGGTCTCAGTAAATTTAAGAATATCATTTATACAAAACTTTTCTCAGATCACAATGGAATGAACTTGAAATCAATAACAAGTGGAAACCAAGAAAATTCACAAATTTAGAGAGGCTAAACAACACACCGAAACAACCAGTGGGTTGGAATTTCCAGGAGGAAATTATAAGAGAAATCAGTAAATATCTCAAGGAAAATGAAAATGAGAACATGACATATCAAAATGTATGGGATGCAGCAAAGGCAGTGCTGAGAGGGAAATTTATTCCCCTCAATGCCTGTATTTAAAAAGAAGAAAGCAAAAATCAAGGAATTAAATGCTGACCTGGAGGAACTGGAGAAAGAACTGCAAATTAACCCCAAAACAAATTGAAGAAAAAAAAATAAAAAGATTAAAGCAGAAATAAATGAAATTCAGAACATGAAAACAATGGAGAATAAAAGTCAAAAAATAAAAAGATTAAAGCAGAAATAAATGAAATTCAGAACATGAAAACAATGGAGAATAAACCAGAACTTAGTTCTTTGAAAAAGTCAAAAAAATAGATGGACCCTTAGGTAAGCCAATAAAGAAACAAAAGACAGAGGATCCAAATAAACAAAATCAGAAATGGGAGGGGGAACATAACACTGACCCAACAGAAATAAAGGAGATAATGAGAGAGTACTATGAATGCATGCCAACAAACTAGACAACTTAGACGAAATGGACAACTTCTTAGAAACACAAGAACAATCTACAATGACTCCAGAAAAAAAAAGACCTCAACAAATCAATCACAAGAGACTGAATCAGTCATCCAAAAAGAAAAGCCAGGCAAAAACTCTATAAGAAAAGAAAATTTCAGATCAACATCTTTAATGAATATAGACGCAAAAATCCTCAACAGAATACTTTCAAATCAAATCCTGTAGCACGTTAAAAGAATTATATACCATAACAAGTGGATTTTATCCCAAGTATGTTAGGGTGGTTCAACACAAGGAAATAAATTAATGTAATACACCACATAAATAAATTAAAAACTTTCAAATCAAATCCTGCAGCACATTAAAAGAATTACATACCATAACAAGTGGATTTTATTTCAGGTATGCTAGGGTGGTTCAACACAAGGAAATAAATTAATGTAATACACCATATAAATAAATTAAAAAGGAAAAAACACATGATCCTCTCAATTGATACAGAAAAGGCATCTGAAAAAATTCAGCATCCTTTCTTGATGAAAACACTTCAAAGGACAGGAATCAAAGGAAACTTCCTCAAGATGATTAAGGGAATATATGAGAAATCCACAGCTAACAGCATACTCAATGGGGAAAGGCTGCAAGCTTTCCCTCCAAGATCTGGAACAAAATAAGGATGCCCACTGTCACCATTGCTATTCAACACTGCGCTGGAAGTTCCACCTAGAGCAATTAGGCAAGAAAAATAAATAAAAGGCATCCAAATTGGAAAGGCAGAAGCACAAGTTTCACTGTTTGCAGATGAAATGATCCTGTAATTAAGAAAATCATGAAAAATCTACAGTAAAGCTATTACAGCTAATAAACAAGTACCGCAAAGTGGCATCATTCAAGATCAACATGCAAAAATAAGTAGTGTTTCTGTATACCAGTGATGAACAATCTTAGGAGGAAACCAAGAAAAAACTTCCATTTACAATAACAACTAAAAGAATCAAATATCTAGGAATAAATGTAGCCAAGGAAATAAAAGACCTATACACAGAAAACTACAAAACTTTGCTCAAAGAACTCAAGGAAAACCTAAATAAATGGAAGGACATATGTGTTCATGTACTGGAAGATTAAATATAGTAAAGATATTATACCCAAATTGATTTATAGAGTCAATGAAACACCAATTAAAATTCCAATAACTTACTTTACAGAAATAGAAAAAAACAATAATCAAATTTATTTAGAAAAGTAGGGTGCTCTGAATAGCTAAAACTATCTTGAGAAAGACAAATGAAGTAAGAGGTCTCACATATCTGACTTTAAAGTGTATTACAAAGTGATAGTGATCAAAATAGCATGGTGCTGGCATAAAGATAGGTGCACTGACTATGGGAATCAAATGGAGTGTTCCAAGGTTGACCCTCACATCTACCAGCCAGTTAATCTTTGATAAGGTTATCAAGTCAACACAAATGGAACAGATCTGCCTCTTCAACAATTGGTGTTGGGAGACCTGGATATCCATGTCCAAAAGAAAGAAGAGGACTCCTATCTCACATCTTATATAAAAATTCACTCAAAAATGGATCAAACACCTAAACATTAGAGCTAATACCATAAAGCATTTAGAAGAAAATTTAGGGAAATATCTTAAGGATCATGTGATAGGCAGTGGTTCCCTATATATTACACCCAAAGTGGGAGCATATGACAAATAACCAGATAAATGGGATCTCTTCAAAACTGAACACTTTTATGCACCAAAGGAATTTGTCAGGAAGGTAAAATGACAGACTATGCAATGAAAGACAAAATTTGGAAACTACATATCAGGTAAGTGTTTAATATACAGAATATATAAAGAGATCTACAACTCAACAACAAAAAGACAAATAACCCAATTTAAAAATGGGCAAAAGACATGGACAAACATTTTTCAGAAAAGGAAATGCAAATGGCTCAAATACTTATGAAAAGATGCTCAATGTCACTGGTTATTAAGCAAATGCAAACAAAAACCACAATGACACACTTTCTCACCTACTATTATGGTCAATGTCAAAAAACAGAAAATGAGAAGTGCTGGAGAGGATGTGGAGAAACAGGTACACTTATTCACTGTTGGTGGGAATGCAGAATGATGCAACTGCTTTAGAAGGCAGGATGATGGTCCTCAGGAAGCCAAGTATAGAACTGCCATATGATCCAGCAATCCCATTACTAGGAATATATTCCAAGGCACTGAAGGCAAGGATACAAACAGACATTTGCATACCAATGTTTATAGCAGCATAATTCATGATTGTCCAGAGATGGAAACAACTCAAATGTCCATCAACAGACGTGTGGCTAAACAAACTGCGGTATAGACATACAATGAAATATTACACAGCTGTAAGACAGACTAAAGTCATGAAGCATGTGAAAATGTGCATGAACCTTGAGGACATTATGCTGAGTGAAACTGACTAGAAACAAAAGGACAAATATTGTATGGTCGAACTAATATTAATAGTGAACTTTGAGAGTTAAAGTTGAGAGTACAGGTTATCAGGAGATAGAAATAGGGTAGAAATTGGGCATTTGGGTGCTAAAGGAATACAGATTGTGCAACAGGACTGATTGTAAAGACACAGAAATGGATAGCACAATACTGTCTGATGATAGCACAATAATAGAAGGACACTGAACGAAGCTGAATGTGAGTATGGTTAGGAAGGAAGCCTGAGGGTATGTATGACACCAGGAGGAAAAATAAAGGATAAAGAATGGGACAGTATAACTTAGCAATGCCTGGAGTGAACAATGATGATCAAATGTACAAATATAAGAACATTTTTGCATGAGGGAGAACAAATAAATGTCAACATTGTAAGGTGCTGAAAATCGGATGGTTTATGGGGAAAAAATAGAATGAATGCTTACTAGGTCTACAATTAACAGTGTGTTAACAGTGACATTGTAATATGCTTCCGTTGAATGTAACAAAGGCAATAAGTGAAAGCTAAATGTCAATAAGGGGTGAGTATGGGGGAGAGATAAAGTATTCTTTGAGGAAGAATTGGAAATGTCCTCATGTAGATTGTAGTGGTGAAGGCATGGCTATGTGATTATAACGGGAACCATAGATTTTTTTACATAGGTTGGATTGTATGATGTGTGCATAAAACTGTTAAAAAAATGAACAGAGAGACACAAGTGCAGGAGAAAATGTGGAGAGAGACCTGTACCTATTCACCATTGGTTGGAAAAATGAGAGATGCAGTCCTTTTGGAAATCAGGATAGGAGGCTAGGGGTGGAGCTGCCATATGATCCTGCAGCCAGTTAGTCAGGGAAGTTAGGTGTATACTTGGAAGAACTGAGAGCAGCGGCATGAATGGACATTTGTACACTGCTGTTTATGGCAACAGTGTTCCTGTTTTGCAATAGATGGGGGTGACCTAAGAGTACATGGACTGAAGAATGGAAAAGGGAATGGTGGTGTACACATACAATGACTATTGAGCAGCTGCAAGAGGAGATGAAATCTTGAAGCAGGCAACTAGGTGACTGAAACTTGAGGACAGTAGTTGAGTAAAATAAGCCAGAAACAAAAAGGCAAATATTATGCCTCATTAATATGGACTAAATATAATGTGAAAACTCTAGAACTGTACTCAAGAACATAGGTTATCAGGTGAGACTTCCGGAGAAGATGGCGGCTTAGTAAGACGCGTGGATCTTAGTTTCTCCTCCAGAACAGCTACTAGGGGAGTAGAAACAATACAGAACAGCTCCCAAAGCCAAGACAGAGATAAAAAAGACAGCGTACCCCATCCTGGAACGGCTGGCTGGCTGAGAGAACCCGCTCTGGTGAGATCGCCGAGGGGCGTGGGCTTCACCAGGCAGGGCAGCAAGCGGCCGGAGTCACTCCCTTCCCCCTTCCCGGGCCGGCTGGGAGAATTGGACAGGCGGTCCCCTCAAACCGCGGCGGCTGGCGCCCACACCATGCGCAGCTCCCCCGGACCAACTGAGAGAATTGGATCGGAAATCCCCAGGCCGCGGCGAACGGTGATGGGGGGGGCCCCTTCCAAACCTGTGACTCCCCGGGAACGGTGCACACTCCCAGGTGGGCCGCTGCGGCTGGCGCCCTCCCGCCACGCTTGGCGCCACGGGCCAACTAGGAAATTCGGACAGGCGCTTTCCCGGGCTGCGGCGGCCAGCAACCCTCCCCGCGTTCGGACCCGGGGCCGGCTGGCACTCTTCCAAGCCGCTTCGGCTAGCGAACCTCCCGGACGGCGAGAGTTTTCCAAAGTTAAAGGACCCACAGCACCTTTTACTGGTGGGACCCGCAAACAAACGTGTGCCACGAGCGCCACCTACTGGGCAGGATAAAAAAAAAACAGAACCCAGAGATTTCACAGAAAAATCTTCCAAACTTTTGGATCCAACACCCAGGGAAATCTGTCTAAATGCGCAGACGCCAGCAGAAGATAACAGATCATGCTCAAAAAATTGAAAATATGGCCCAGTCAAAGGAACAAACCAATAGTTCAAATGAGATACAGGAGCTGAGACAACTAATGCTGAATATACGATCAGAAATGGAAAACCTCTTCAAAAACGAAATCGATAAATTGAGGGAGGACATGAAGAAGACATGGGCTGAACATAAAGAAGAAATAGAAAAACTGAAAAAACAAATCACAGAACTTATGGAAGTGAAGGACAAAGTAGAAAAGATGGAAAAAACAATGGATACCTACAATGATAGATTCAAAGAGACAGAAGATAGAATTAGTGATTTGGAGGATGGAACATCTGAATTCCAAAAACAAACAGAAACTAAGAACATAGGTTATCAGGTGAAGGCCTATTTAAAGGTTCCTAGATTAGAAGCTCTTACAGTAGTCACATTCATTCCAGAGTTGTTAACTGCTTTTTCTAAATTCTGAGATAATGAGTCCTTTGTGTATAACCTGGTCATTCCATGGAACTCGGTGTATTTTTGTGACATCTGAGACACAAATCTAGAATTCTGCAACTCTAAAAAGTCAGCATTAGCCATACAGCAACTGTTTAAAAAAACACTGAAAAAGTGATCAGACTTCAATTAGAGATATAAATGAAGCTGATCTGGGTAGGACTAACGTAAATCAGTATAAAGTGTAAAGGATGATACTGACTGTATGTTAAAACTTCAACTTCTGTGTGAGAGCAAAGGCAAAGATGTTCATTTGATGCAAAATCTATATTTTTATAAACATAAAATACAAATTATACACTATCCAATTTACATGTATGATAAACTTATTCAAACACCATAATTACATGGAACCATGAATATGGACTGAGATCTTATTGGTTTGTATAGGTCAGTGTGATGCCCCAATACATCCCAGAGTAAGCTAGGCAGAAAATAAAAAAGTATTTGCAAAGTCCCTTTGAGAGCTGGAGAAAAAGTTGGAAATATTAAACTTCCCAACCAACAGTGAATAGGTACAGGTCTCTCTCCACATTTTCTCCTGCACTTGTATCTCTCTGTTCATTTTTTTTAACAGTTTTATGCACACATCATACAATCTAACCTATATAAAAAATCTATGGTTTCTGGTATAATCACATAGCCATGCCTTCACCACTACAATCTACATGAGGACATTTCCATTTCCTCCTCAAAGAATACTTTATCTCTCCCCCATACCCACCCCCTATTGACATTTAGCTTTCACTTATTACCTTTGTTACACTCAATGGAAGCATATTACAATGTCACTGTTAACATACTCTTAATTGTAGACCTAGTAAGCACTCATTCTATTTTTCCCTCATACACCATCCTATTTTCAGCACCTTACAATGTTGACATTCTTCAGGTGGGGCTCTGGCACCAAAACATTATTTAAAAAGCTCATGCTGCTATAAACAAAAGATGAAATGTCTTTTAGAATAGACTTTGCCTCTTCAGATTTCTCTCTTTTAAAATCTGAACAAATATTTATTAAATACTGTCCAATTCATTTGGAGAAGAAACCTGTGAGAGTGGTTCTAAATCTGCTCTGTGAATCAATGCTAGGCTGCTTGCATCAAAATCATGAAGAAGGACTTTTATTTTAATTGCACTAATTAACCCTTAAAGACAGTAATTAGTAGGTATGTCTGGGGTTGAACTCAGGAGCCAGCATTTTAAAAACTTGCTTCTGATGATCAGCTATAATTGGGAGTTATAAGTAATAAATAGAACTGGGGAACTAGAGTCAGAATTCTAGATAATTGCTAATATCTGTCCTTCAAATACTCTTGTGCACTTACATTGCGCTTCCTTGGCATTTAAATGATCCACTAGAAATGGGATTAAGAACCTATCAACAGTTATGTACTGGTTGCAGGTAAAGTGCAAAAAAAGAGGTTACTATCCAGATCAAGAAAGAAATACTATTATAAAATGTAGCAGCATACACTGATAAGCCTATTATTAAGCAAAGTAATCGAATGGCAAAAGTTAGGTCCATATCTTGGTCATGGTTATCAATGTGGAAAACGTTTCAGGACCTTCTGTCCTGAAACATAGCACCGAAAGTGCATCACATACTTGCGAATTGCAAATAGACTACCCAACACTAACATCTAAAAATAAAACAGGAAGCAATAAGTCAAACATTACTCCCATTTAAAAATGTAAATAAGACGCCAGTGAATATATGCTTCACCTGCTAAGGAAAAGGCGAACACTGAGTATTCAGCATAGCTCAGGACTTGATGTGCCCATGGTTAAATCCTCTTCTACGTGTCTAAACACAAACAACAGTAGTCACTTAATAACAAAATTGTGCATCATGTGTTATTGTATAAGAATCTCAATATGAATCAATATTGAGAGACAACTACCAAAAATGATAAATGATCTTGGGATTACTATGATTTACCAACTGATCTGTTAGAAAGAGGGGATTGAAAAATACACGCCACTGAGTTTCACACATGAAGGGCTGTTAGGAACATCTACTTTAAAAGGGATATAGAACAAGCTGGAGAATTGGAACATAGGAAGAATCACAATGGCAAGTGACTGGGGGCTGCAAGGTGATGTCATCAACATGGTGATGTTAGACATCCCCTGAAAAAGCTTCTCCATAGATTCAGCATATGAAGGGACACATCCCACTTACTTAGAAATCTGGAGGACAGTAGAAACTGGAGGAGGACTCCACACATGCTAAACTGAAGAAAGAGAAAAACATCAGCTAGAGAACTTCCCTCCCAACTCGCCAATCCTCACCCTGACTAGGTCCCACGCAGGTTGGGAGTGCTCACAGGCAGCAACCTAGATCCCTTCCTCCCACCAGGCATGCAGAATGTAAAGCCACTTACTGCAGTCAGTTAGAACCCCGCACATATCCAGGCACAGGGATCCAAGTCAGCAAAGACCAGGGCAGAACAGAAGCCACAGAGGAGCATCACAGGGGGAGGGTGAAGAGAGACCATGGGGGACGCCAAGTGGTACTTAACACTCAATCCAGTTACTGAGGGTTGGGCCATCTAAATGCAAATGGACTTTTCTAGAGTGACCCCATCTAGACCCCCAGAGAGAAATATCCCAATGGTGAAGAAACCAGAGGCAGAAAAGCCTCCTAAGAAAATATTAGAGGGGGTGGGGATCAAACTGAACTACTGTTAGACAGGAAAGTCCCATGACTGAAAAATATAAGGAAAAAAAATTTTTTTAAACATAACAACATATAAACACAAACATTTCCACCATATGATCATTCCATTCTTGGCACACAATCAATAACTCAGAATATCATCACATAGTTGTATATTTATCACCACCATCGCCTCTCAGAACATTTGCATCAATCCAGAAAAAGAAATAAAAAGAAAAAAATTGTACATAACATACCCCTTCTCCCTCCCCCTCACCGATCATCTGTATTTCAATCTACTAAATTTATTTTAACATTTGTTCCCCCTATTATTTATTTATTTTTAATCTATATATTTTACTCATCTGTCCATAAGGTAGATAAAAGGAGCATCAGACACAAGGTTTTCACAATCACACAGTCACATTGCAAAAGCTTTATCATTACACAATCATCTCCAAGAAATACGGCTACTGGAACACAGCTCTAATTTTCAACAGTTCCCTCCAGGAAAATGGGGAGATTGAGTGTCTAACTGAAGGAGAGAATTTAACAAATCATAGGATATTGGGAGAAAATTCTGCCAAAAATAAATAGAACACATCAATATTCTTGGGGAAGGAACTGTGGATGGAAAGCTTTCTCACGGAGGTGATGCAATTACATAAAAAGTGCAATCTTAAAAATTGTGCCAAATAGGGCGGGCCGCGGTGGCTCAGCGGGCAAGAGTGCTTGCCTGCCATGCCGGAGGACCCCGGTTCGATTCCCGGCCCCAGCCCATGTAAAAAACAAACAAACAAACAAAATATAATAAAACAAGAAAATGTTTAAAGATGTTTCCCTTTCTTCCTCCCTTCCTTCCTTCCATCCTTCCTTCCTTCTCTGTCTTTCCTTCCCTTCCTCCCTCTCTCTTAAAAAAAAAAAAAAAAAAAAAAATTGTGCCAAATAAACAGGGCAAGAATCAGATGAAGAGGAGCTGAGAAAATCTGATCTGTTAAACTTGGGCTCTTCTAAATGTACAGAAACAGTTGGACCAAGTGATTGGATTAACACAGATCCAATCACCAATTTTAACAAATGTTCCATAGCAATGCAAGGTGTTGGTGATGTGGTGGTGTATAAAATCCTTTATTTTATGTAAAATTGTTCTGTAAACCCACAACTTCTCTAATAAAGACCTTTTTTAAGTAGTAAATGAATGAACTTGAAAGCCTGCCACATAAATCTCAATGAGATTCAAATGCATGTCTATTAAAACTATTCAAATGCATGACTATTATTTTAATGACTATTAAAATGGCAACAAAATGAGGGAAAACTGAAAATACAAGGAGTTGAAAAGGATAGGGGTAATCTGGAACGCTCACATATTTTGAGAGAGAATGTCTCTTTTGAAAAACAATAGTGTTTAGTAGTTTCTCACAAAGTTTACCATATAAGTCAACAACCCCAGTCCTAGGTACTCACGCAAGTGAATTAAAAACTTATCCTCAAACAAAAATCTGCCTGAAAATCTTTATAATACCTTTAGTTATAGTTGGAAAAGGCTGAAAAAACACCAGGATGTGCTTCAACAGATGAACAGATAACCAAGCAGCTGAACATCACTATAAAGGAATACTACTCTGCAATGAAAAGCACTGGAGTATTGATTCATGCAATATGGATTAATATTAAATGCATTTTACTATGTGAAGGGACCAGACACAAAAGGCTACATTCAATTTCATTTATATGACATTCAGGAAAATGTACATTGAAAAAGATGGAAAACAGATTAGTGGTTGCCAGGAGTTCTAGAAAAGGGATTGACTATAAAGGGGAAGTAGGGAGAAACTTGGGTTAATGGAACTGTTTTGTTTGGTATTGTGGCAGATGCATGACACTATACACGTAAAAACCCACAGAACTATACACCATGATTCTACTCCATGCAAATACAGAAAATCAACTGGAATGTGAGGAGAATACAATAACAACCACTCTGAAGGAGGGAGAAAGAAATGAGCTGGCCTTAGTAACTTTGGAAAACTTGGTTCTGACTGGAAACTGTAAAATAAGGGGAAAAAAGCACTGTGCAAAAACACTGCACTCCAATTAATAAATGTGTTTCTTACAGTAGTAAACTGGAAATCACTTTATTTGTATACTAGGGTTGAACAAATTAGTGAATATATTTACTAATGCTAAATGAATTAGCATTTAGAATGATAAATTAATCCATTGATGCTGGTCTGGAGTCAAAGGTATCAGTGTGTACTCATATTTGCTTTAATGGATATCCAGATGGAAAGGTCCAGAAAGACATTTAGATGCATGTGCATTCATGGGGTAGAGTAAATACATATATATCCTTGCTTTGTCCTTTGAGATGTTGTGACATTTGAGCAGGAATGAATATACCTACAACCCAGATCTAGGTTTCTGAAGACAATTCTCCAATAAAAGGAATCAAGATTTCTTGGAGAAGTTATTCCAAGGCTGTAACAGGGAAAATATATCTTGGGTCACAGAAAAATAAAGAGATGCTAAAAAAATAACAGGCAATTAAAATAGGATGGGACATGTTGAAAAGACAGAGTAGCCAACATGAAAGAGCTACCAATGCTGAAACAGGCATGACTTGAGTCACAAAATAATTAACGATAGTATTGGATAGTAATCCAAAGAATAAAATAAATATCCATGAGTATGCATAAATAGATAATTGAATAAATACAAGAAATGACCAACTCTTTCTTAAGGAATTCCAATTAATAAGAATAGAATTAATGAAGGATATTGAAAATCACAAGTAGAAAAGCAGAGTAATAACTGCTGTAGGCAAAATCCACCGACGAAGGCTAAAATCAGTAGGTTGGAAAGTTTAAGGATAAACAGGATATTTGCATGGTCTTAAAGTGTCTTCCTTAACATCTTTATTAATTACAAAGAGAATATCTTGACTCTACAGTGGAGAAACTGACTGAACACTACCTTACCAGTAAAACCTACTGACATCAGGATTCGTGATGTCATGTGCTAAGATGGGCACTCCTCTCTGAGGTGTTCTTTCTCAAAATGTTTAACCTCAATCTATCCATGACAAAACATTTGGCAGACCCCAATTGAAGGGCATTCTGCAGAATACCTGGCAGGTTCTATTCAAAAGTGTTGAGGTCGTGAAAGCCAAGGAAAAGCTGAGAAATTGTCACTTTCAACTGTTTTTTGTCTGGCAGAATTTTTTTTCCTGTTAAATCTTTTTATTTTGAAATAAGATGCACAAAAGAGTTGCAAAAATAATACAGAGGGTTTTCATATACCACTCACTAGCTTGCCTAGTGTTAATAGCTTATATAACCATAGTACACTTATCAAAACTCAGAACTTAACATTGGCACATTACTATCGACTAAATTACCGACTTTATTTGAGTTCATCAGTTTTTCTATTAATATCCTTATTCTGTGCCAGGTTCTGCTTCCATAAAGCAAACTGAGTTGGTGGCATTTTTTTTTTTTCTGTATGCTGTATGGCAGGGTCATAGTTCATTATTTTTCCATGTGAGTATCCCATTATTGCAGCAGCATTTGCTGAATTTTTGTTTGTTTGTTTTGCTTTTTTTTTTCCTGGGAAGTGCATGGACTGGGAATCAAACCCGGGTCTCCAGCATGGCAGGCAATAATTCTACCACTGAACCACCCTTACACCTGAGTTGGTGGCATTTTAATGATATCTCCTAAGCCTGAAATTCTACAGTTCTTATGTGATTGCAAAATTATGAATTATTTGAACGTATACTAGATTAATATTTTAAATAATTTAAGAAATGGTATATGTGATGATACAGTAGTTGAATAAAATATATTTGATTACTATTAATAAAACTATGAAAGTAAAAGTCTCACAACTTAAAGGTAGAGTCTAAAAAAGTAGCTTTAAAGGTTTATGCTAATGTAAAACAACCTGATAGTAGTATGCCTTCAATGCAATCTGTAATTTATTGTATTTTGGGCATTCTTCTTAAATCCTTTATCATATTTATGTCTTTTCCTACATACGCATTTTCATTTCTTAAGGCATACCCTAAATTAATGATGTATCACATTCATAAATAGTATTAAAATTCTTATTAGAACAGTAGAAGCTTCATAGGATTGAATGCTGCTTTAAGATAACTTATGCAAATATGAAATATACATATAAAATTGCCTTAGAAAGCTGTGTCATACAAGCAAGGAATATAACTAGCTTTTATATTTCTTATTAATATCACAAAAATTATAAAATACCTCCTGTGTTTTCTAAGCCATAGTTTTTCCATGAACGACAGGCTGTCTTCCTTAAATTCAATCTGAAGTGGTTCTCTCCAAATTTTCAGATTAGTCTGTACTTCACTTGCTTCCATTGAGTCTATAAGAACAAATACAGTTTGAATAATCAGTGTTTTATAAATTGTAATACATTCTCTCAAGATATAAAACTTACCATTTTTGAGGCATATATTGCTTATTTTGAATATTATTTATTACATATTTATCTATGTAATCAATAGTTGCAGGTTTAAAGAATGCACAAATATTAAATATTGGTGATTCATTAAATAATTGTAAGACAGTTTTCCTCAGTAATCCCTCTATGTGAAAAGATCCTATGTTTCATATGGGGTTTTTTTGTTTGTTTTTTCACATGGGCAGGCACCAGGAATCAAACCTGGGTCTCTGGCATGGCAGGCAAGAACTCAGCCATTGAGCCACTATGGCCCACCCTCATATGGTTTTTAAGGCAACAAATTTTTTTAAATAAGGAAAGTAAATACAAATAGATTTATTATATATATTCAATAAATACGCACATAAAGGCATGTATTATAGCCCAGTGACAATAATATTTATACACTATGGGAAAGAGAAAATACATAATTCAGAATGGCACCTGAAGGAGACAACTGTCTTTATTAATTTATATCTACTTGGCAATTTACTTCCAAATGTTTACTATATTTCTGAAGCGCAATAAATTTAAAACAATACTAAGAAACACTTAAAACTGATTGGGATTTCTGGGAAAGAGAGCACAATAAATCCAGGTTTACTAGTCTCTCCACCCTTCCAGATATTATCCCTCTCTCCAAATTAACCACAATAGGGAGGAAAAAATAGCAGAAGAAAAAGAAGTAGCAAAGATGGGGGTGGGAATTATATATAAACTCTAAAGCTAGATAGTATCTTCAACTTCATACTTCACACTGTAAGAAACAGCTCCCAGAAACACAAAAACACCAGCAACAGAAGTAAACCAAAAGAAAATACATACTCCACTCCTGTTCTTCCCAAAAGAGTAGAACAGTTTTGAAGAAAGCAATTGGAGAAGTTCTGAGAAACACCACCAGAAACCATTAAATTGAAAGGGCAATTATTAAGGACATGAGCAAGTCATGAGAAAAAAAAGAGCTGCCTTCACCTACCAAAAATAGAAATTTCTTGACAATTCTGAATATCCATAACATCTGTTTGGAATGACCTATCTCTAGCCTCCTGTGCTACAATACATTCCTTTATTCTCTGAGGTTCACCTACCCACATCTTCATTCAGTTCCTTGAGCACAATGTGCTCCCTCCATCACGGTCATTACCTGAGTTATTTTCTATACCTATTTTCCAACTTTTATTTCTAGAAATCAAGTCAAATCTTGGTTTCTTAAGGGAGCCTTTTCCTACCCAACTATATCATTCAGAGTTCCTCACAATGCAGGGTTAAGGGAACAAGTGAGGGTGAAGCACCAGAGACTACAAATAGTGGAACACTATTATCAACTATAAGCTAGAAGGGTAAAGACAGAGAACTATTTTTCAAAAAGCCACTGAAAGCAAAGCTCATGGAAGAAAGGCCACCTGACAAGTGTTGAGAACGTATTAGAGAACACAGTCATTACCAACCCCAGTACAGAAGGAAGGAGAAGGAGAGTAGATACTTCTAGCTCTTTTCCTGTCACCCTCCAATGTCCTCCAATTGGCCAATCCCAACTAGAAGACAGAGAGCAGGGAAGCCCAAGTGATGCAATATCTTGAGATCAACCTCTAGCAGCACAGAGTAGGTAAAGAATGGCAGAGAACAGATCTATAGCAACAAACACAGAATGAACTGCATAGTCTACTTATTTTGCAAATGAAAATCCATTTTTCTCCCTTCTCTCGAAAAAAAAATCTTGTATCTGACTACAGATGAACATAAAGTTCTATAGCCACTATGCAAAAAAAAAAAGGGTGGTATTAATTTAGTTGTACTTCCAATTGGAACCTAAATTAAAGGTTAGATACCACTAATACTCTTCCTATCAGGTAGCATAAAAAAGTAGAAAACAAAAACTATATAACTCAACATAAAACATACCTGCTTCAATCTTCATTTTTGTATCTGGTTTTGAGGACTAAGTTGATTTGATTATCATGGCTTCCTCCTTACACTATGTATTCTGTGTTCACCTTACTTTCTGCCAGCACCTTGGTAGGCTGGGTTGGGTTGGTTTGTTTTACATGGTGGGGTGACCCAAATCTTCATTCTCAAAGGATACAAGATATTAAAGGCCCTCCTTTTATTGGGTTGCCACAGTTTCCCATTGAATATTATTACTGGACAATGAATGATGACAAGTGTCTCTAGTGAATACCTCAATTTCAGATATAGCCTTTCTTCCACTGTGTAGCAGCAACTCAAATAGTTCTTTGATAATTGTGCTCAACCAACACAGCCAGAACAGTGATCCATCCAGACTTTAGCTGAGTGATGACAAGCCCCAGAAGGCCAGGTTGTACTCTCAGCATCTTATTTAATGGGAGCATGATAGGAGTTTCATGGCATATTAAGCATTCCTTAGGAAAATCACCCCAACCTCAAAGAGGTGCCTTCACCTACCAAAAATAAAAGATTTCTTGACAATTCTGAATATCCATAACATCTGTTTGGAATGACCTATCTCTAACCCTCTGTGCTACAATACATTCCTTTATTCTCTGAGGTTCACCTATCCACATCTTCATTCAGTTCCTTGAACACAATGTGTTCCCTCCATCACAGTCGTTACCTGAGTTATTTTCTATACCTATTTTCCAAATTATATTTCTAGAACTCAACTTAAATCTTGGTTCCCAGCTGGCATGACTGAAACTTCAGCAGATCACTCCCTGAAACCATCAAGCCAGCTGCATCTTGATAATGAGCCATATAAGACCATTGAATTCCATAGCTTTAAGCCTATTTCTGTATCACTTTCACAATAAAATGAGTGCCTTGGTCTGGGGCAATGTTGTGGGAGCACCAAGGTGACAAGTAAGGCTTCTTCTGGCAGGCAGAGAAAGCAAATACATGTCTGGAATATGAAGCTTTTCCCATGAGGACAAATGACTTCTACTCTATGATGGAAAGGGTCCAATATAAATATCCTGTAACAGATATCTCCCTGCTTAGCAAATTCATTTAGCATAATGCCATCAGTATAATAGTAAAGCATTTTCTTCTGTGAAATATGAAAGCAATCAAGGTCCTCCCAGACTTTATAATGATAGAAAGCAGGGAAGCTGGTGTAGATCTGAAATGAGACTGTGAAAGTATACTGCTATACTTGTGCCACATGAAAGCAAACTATTTCTGATTATCTTTATTAGTAGAAATAGAAGAGAATGTAATTTCTAGGTCTCAGGTCAGAAAACTATCTGGCCCACTGCCTGTTTTGTATGGTATTCAAGCTAAGAATTGTTTATATATTTTTTAATGATTGTGAGAAATGCAAAAGAAGAATTAATGATGTGAAAATTTATTGAAATTCAAATTCCCGTGTCCATAAATAAAGTTTACTGGAACATAGCCAATATATATCCATTTATGTATCATCAATGGCTGCTTTCATGCTACAACAGCAGAGTTGAGTACTTAAGCCAGGAATTTTAATGGCTTAAATTCTTTACTATCTTGCTTTGTACTAAAAATGTTTGCTAAACCCTGTGATAGTCAATAGCTGACTATCAAGTCACAGAGAATATGTTGGTTTACTCCAATTGGGACACTATATGCAGAAAAGCAACTTTTATTGACATCATCATCATCTGACAGAGTTTAATAAAATCTATAGTCATTTGCCAAGACCAGTGGGAGGCAAGTTAAACAGGGATATAATAAAAAGCATTAATCTTGAATTTTCAAGCCTTTGATGATGGCATTAATTTACACAATTACTGGAAGTGTAGTATTGCTTCTAGCATGTCCTTTTAACAAGGAAAGGAAGGGTAAGTTCTAGGGCCTTCTACTTTTGTTCCTACCATAACAAACCTATATCAGTTTGTTAAACTGCTGTAATGCAACATACCAGAAAAAAGAATGGCTTTTAAAAAGGAATTTAATATGTTACAAGTTTATAGGTCAAGATAATGTCTAAACTAAGGCACCCAGAGAAGCTACCTTAATTCAAGAACAGCAGATGGGTCTGGAACACCTCTGTCAGCTGGCTAGTCACGTGGCTGGCATCTCCTGGCCCCTTGCTCCTGAGCTCCGTTGCTTTCAGCCTCTGTTCCTGTGGGGGTTACTCTCATTGCTTCTCTGGGACTGATTTTCATCTCTTGGGTTCCCTTGGCTCTCTCTAGGTTCTGGCTTGCTTAACATCTCATGGAAAGGCATGTGGCAACTTCTACTGGGCTCGGCCCATGTATGTAAGCTCTGAAGCAACTGTTCTCCAAATATCTATATCTGTGTCAGTTCTGTCATTTCTGAGGTTTCTCCAAAATGTTTCCCCTTTTAAAGACTCTAGTAAACTATTTAAGACCCACCTTAAATGCGTGGAGTCACATCTCAATCTAATCAAAAAGTCACACCCACAATTGGGAGTGCCACGTCTCCATGGAGATAATCTAATCAAAATTTTCCACCCTACAATATTGAATCAGGATTAAAAGAAATGACTGCCCTGGGACAGAATGACGATTAAAATATGGCTTTTCTGGAATATATAATACTTTCAAACTGGAACACTACCTTCATGTAACAGGTCAGACTACCAACACGGGGTTTCAGTTTGTTACTAAGTCTACCCATTCCAAATATAAATTTAGGACTTGGAAAAAAACCACATAATGGGTCCACAGTCCCAATGAATCCACTACGATACAGACACAAGAAGACTCCATCTATCACTTCACCTCTATAAGCCCTATCTCTGACTGGTGCATTACAGTGATACTTTGGATCCCCAGGGATCAATGTCAATTCAGAACCAGATTCCAAAACCCATCTGAACTTCTGGGTATTACCTTTCCTCAGTGCATATTTATCTCACATATAAATGGCCACACATTCTGCTAGGGAAAGTGTAGTAGTTAGGTTCAGGTGCCAACTTGACTAGGTGACAGTGCCCAGTTTTTCAGTTGCTGTGGACTTAAATCATCAGCATGTGAATTTCATCTATGGCTGATCATATCTGCAGTCGGCTAAGGGGAGGGCCTTCTGCAATGAGTGAGGCTTAAAAGGAGAGGTGAGAAGAAAAAGAAACAGCTCAGCACAGCTCAGGGGAGTCCAGACCCAGATGTTTGGAAATGAGGAAAGAAATTGCCTCAGGAAAAGCTGTTTGAACACAGAAACTGGGAGAGAAGGCCAGCACACATCACCATGTGTCTTGCCATGTGACAGAGAAAGCCAGAGAAAAGTCAGCTGCCATTCAGGGGAACTATAAATTTGTAACTAAATAAATCCCCCTTATAAAAGCTGCTCCATTTCTGGTTAGTTGCATTCCAGCAGCATTAGCAAACTAAAACAGAAAGTTTGGAAGAAAATATAGAGAGTATAGTTATGGCTGCAGTGCAGGAAACTTACATAAAAGGTCTTGCCTTTTCCAAAATAAAGGGGCTCCAGATCTAGAGACTGCCCTAGGTCTCAAAAATTGCTAAAAACTGAATTCCCAATATGGTGGCTTAAGTCAGATTTCTGCCCATCAGACAAAAATTTTTTCTTTCATACGTAAAACTATAGATGATAATACTTTTTCATTTGTATGTACCACAATTAGCAAAACATTGCAAACCAAAACATTCTGAGTATTAGCTCTTCCCTGCACCTTATTTGATCATTTTTCCACCATATCATTCATGAACATGGCACCTGGCCTCTACCATTCAAGGCATCTGTAATTCCTTTGAAATAAGGCATCTCAATTCCCCTGAAGCGTTTCCCTCTACAGTCATCTTCAGTCAGGGGAAGAAAGCCTGTCAAACCTTTTTAAAGAATCTAGTATATAATGCCTTGGTGATGGGAAGGTCCTCGGGGCCAGCCTAGAGTGTATAGTTTAAGAATAGATGTGCAGTGCACATGATCAATTGTAGCATTCTCATCTCCCAGAGCCTGAAAATTTCTTCCCCCACAAAATGACAGGGAAGTTCCGACATCTCATCTTCACTGACTGGAAAACCACCATCAAGTCCAGGTTTCAATTAAGCAAGCTAGCAGATTGTTAATGCCATTTACATTATTTTCAATACTATGTCTTTCAATGTGGACAATCAAAAGTCTTTCTAAGGAAGACTTAGTTCAGTTAAGAGTAAAGAATTTTTAAAATGGATTAAAACATTAAAGTACATATAAAAAGCACTTAAAATAACATAGTCAACAAGAGTTACGTTGAGATACATACAAACCAAGAAGGGACACAAATTCTTGGAAGTGTCGATGAAATTGATGTATCAGAATAAATGTAGGCAAAAATGTTCAATCAAACAAGGGAACATTATTTAGTAAAAATATTCTATTCTAATTGGAAAGATGGTGTGTTACCTTGCCATTACGAACTACCCTTCTACAATTAAAGAAGAAGCAAGAGGGCGGGCCGCGGTGGCTCAGCGGGCAAAGTGCTTGCCTGCTATGCCGGAGGACCTCGGTTCGATTCCCGGCCCCAGCCCATGTAACAAAAACGGAGAAACAGAATGCAATAAAACAAGAAAATGTTTAAAAATGTTTCCCTTTCTTCCTTCCTTCCTTCCTTCTATCCTTCCTTCCTTCTCTCTGTCTTTCCTTTAAAAAAAAAAAAAAAAAAAAAAAAAAAAAAAAAAAGAAGAAGCAAGAGAGTTTCTTCACTGAAAAAGAATGAAATAAAAATAGTAAAATAGGATGCTGACAACTAAGATACATGACTAAAATTTATAATCAATTACTTTATTTTCAATGAAACATAATTGGAAATCTCTGTGGGATTCAGAGAAATAAAACTAATAAATTCATTCCTTTAAAAATATTATAATTTTTCTTAATATATAACTGGGTGATAAATCAAAGCTATTATGCACTTTAGTCATCTTTCAGGGCCTAGAATATGGGTATGAAAATCATTAAGGAAAAATACAAACAAAAAATTTTCTTCAAAAAGAAATAAAAATAATTAGAGCACAAATCAATTCTCCCTATGAAATTCACGGTGCTCCTTGGAACATATTTCATACTTTTAAGGATATATTTAAATATTAATTATTTCTCAATCTCACAGAGCCTACCATTTTATGTGTTTTAATTACTGCTCAAAAAGGGAATGGTTATCCTGACAATATTCTCCTTCTAAGAAAGGCAGAACTGCGAAAATCCAATTCTCCATTCATTTGACCACCTGAATTTACATAGAAAACAAATGTAAATATTCCCAAGGCCTATTTCATTGTCCTTGAATATTAAGCCACTAGCCAACTCCTTAGAAGGAGTTATATCAAACTGCTATGTTACCCCAATGTTACTAGTTTTTGAACCTTACATTTATGTTCACAAAGAATAGAGATACATAAAATAAACTCAACTTTATTTTACAATCTTCATTTTACAAAAACGGTCTCACCTGATTTTGTTCCACGTAAATTCTGTTTCTTGCTGTTGTCATGATTTCCAGTTCTCCATTGATTTAAAACTTCCTGAAAGGACCTGACAGAAGCTTCTTCATCAAATGACCTTTCACACAAGAGCCCATCTTTCTGATCTGTAGATTCTGCCCTTTTCGATGTTGTCATTTCTATCTAAACCAATTAAAAATTTATCTGTGTTTTACTAAATTTTCTGTATTTCAAAATACAGGCAATATTAATTATTAGGCATTATAAATTAGACATTATTCATTTAACTTAGAATAGAATGTTTTTATTTATGTGCTTTATTGTTTTCTTTAAAACTCCATCTGGCTTAAGGGCTGTAGGTTTATTGAAATGTCAGGAGCAAAAAGACAAATGTTATGATGCCTCAATCATATGGACTAACTATAATATAAAAACTCTAACTGAAGGTGAGAGCATGGTTATCAGACTAGGGCCTATTGTAAAGGGTCCTAGATTATAAGCTTTTACAGCAGTCATATATATTCAGGAGTTTTAACTGTTATTTCTAAATTATGAGATACTGAGCTGTTTGTATATAACCTTGTCATTCCCAGAAACTTTGGGTGTTTATGTGACACCTGAGACTCAGAGTTAGAGCTCTGAAGCTATAAAAATCAGTACTACTCCATACAGGAACTGTTTAAAAAGTTGAAAAGGGGATCAAACTTTGAGCAGAGATTTAAGTTTGAACAGAATACATGGTAAAGGATGATATCATCCATATTTTAAAACTTCAACTTCTGTGTGAGACCAAAGAGAGAGATGTTTATTTAGTGCAAACTTTATATTTTGGGTAGTGCATTACCTAATTTAACTTGTATGGTCAGTTTAGTTGAACACCATAAGTGGACAGAATCTTGACGAGGGCATGAGCTTTTGTTGATTTGTCCAGGTTAGTGTCAAATCATTCCAGAGTAATTTAGGCAGTGAATAAAGAAGTAATTACAAAGTCCCTTGGGGAACTGAAAAGAAAGGATGAAATATTCAACTTCCTCATTTGGAGAATTTCTGTTATATCGCAAGCAGTAGGGACAACCAAATTAAGAGGCTGAGCCCTTGTTCAGGTTCATTGCTATGAAAGTTATTTCTGCAAAGGATAGGCTAAGCCTTCTTAAAATTAGGCCTGTCACCCCAGAGAACCTCTTTGGTTGCTCAGATGTGGCCTCTCTGTCTAAGCCACCTTGGCAGGTGAACTCTTTGCCCTTCCCCCTATGTAGGACACGACCCCCAGGGGTATAAATCTCTGTGAAATCATGGGACAGAACTCCGGGGATGAGCCAGGACCTGGTATCATGGAACTGAGAAATCTCTCTTGACTAAAAGGGAGAAGAGAGAAATGAGACAAAATAAAGTTTTAGTGGCTGAGAGATTTCAAAGTTGAGAGGCTGTCCTGGAGGTTATTCTTATGCATTATATAGACATCCCTTTTTAGTTTATGGTGTATTGGTGTGGCTAGAAGGAAATACCTGAAACCATTAGGCTGTGTTCAGTAACCTAGATTCTTGAAGACAATTGTATAAAGACGTAACGTTTAAATGTGACTGTGTGATTATGAAAGTTTGTGTCTGACACTCTTTTTTTCCAGGGTTTGGGCATATGAGGGAAAAAAAATAGATTAAAAATAAATAAATAACAGCGGTTAAGGGGTAACATATATTGGGTAGATGGAAATGCTAGTGGTCAATGAAAAGTAGGGGGAAAGGGGTATGGGATATACGAGTTTTTTCTTTTTTCTTTTTCTTTCTTTTTCTGGAGTGATGCAAATGATGTAGAAAATGATCATGGTGATAAATATACAACTATGTGATGATATTGTGAGTCACTGTGCACAATGTATGGAATGTATGTGTGGTAAGATTTGTCAATAAAAATACTAATTAAAAAAAACTCTACCCAGGATCAAGGACCGAAAGATGAGACTTAAACCCATAAAACTCTTAGAAAGAAAGATAAGGAAAGATAAGGGAAAATCTACAGTATCCTAAATTTGGCAATGGATTCTTAAACATTCTTAAAAATACCAAAAGCATGTGCAACAAAAGAAAAAAATAGATAAATCAGACTTCAATATTAACATCATTTGTCACTACAGAAATGCAAATCAAAACCACAGTGAGATACTATTTTTACACCCACCATGGGTGGCTACTATTAAAAAAAAAGTAAATAGCAAAGGCTGATGAGAATGGAAGAAACTGGAACCCTCTCTATTACTATTTGGAATGTAAAATGGTACAGCAGCTGTGGAAAGCAATATGGCAGTTCTTCAAAAAGCCAAACATAGAATTAAGAGTTAAACAAATACTATATCATTCTACTCAAATGAAATATTTAGAATAAGCAACTTTACAGAGACTGGAATTAGGTAAGAGGTTATCAGGGTCTGTGGGAAAGGGGAACAGAGAATTATTGTTTAATGAATATAGAGTTCTATTAAGAGTAATGAAAAATTTTGGTAATATGGTGATGGCAGTACAACATTGGAAATCTAATCAATGCCACTGAATTATGCACCTAAAAATGGTTAAAATGGGGAATTTTATGTTTTATATATGTTGCCATGATAATTCTAAAATTCTATCTAGAATTATGCTTGGTCTGTTCAGAAATTATTAAAACTAAAAGCGACACGATTGATGATGTATCATTATATTATTCATCAGCATTCTTCCTGGAAAGCTGCAATAGCTTTGTACCTACTCTTCTGCTACCTCAATCTCCGACTCCTGCAAACTCTCCAAAACAGAGCAGATTTTTAAAATGTAAATTGCATTTTGTCACTCCTATGCTCAAAATCCTCTTCCCGAGACTCACTATGAGGCCTCAATTTCCTACCAAAGCCTGTGTACTTTTCTGCTTCTTACTTCATCTCCTCCCATTCTCCCCTTCGCTTGCACTGCTACAGCCAAACTTACATTCTTACAGTTTCTGGAACTCATCAGGCACATTCCCACCTCAGGCCCTTGCACTAGCTCTATCCTGAAATGATCCTTTCCCATATCTTCATATAGCCATTTCCCTCAGTATCTATGGAAATGCTACCTTTTCAGAGAGGTCTTCACTGATAATCCTAAAACCATAGTACCTTTTTCTATACTTTCTAGTACCTTATTTGATTTATCTTTCTTTCCAGAATTTATATCCATGTGAATTTACTCTATATGATTGTTTATTGCCTATCTCTCCCCACTGTGTCTTTTTCTTTGGTGCCAAGTATAGGGTGGGGCATAAAGTAAGTGCTCACTAAAAATTATTCAAATGAGGCAGACTTACAATGCTGGCATAGGGAGCTGTAGGGTTTAGTCCTTCTTCCAGGGCAGCTGATAAGCAGCCAGGAACTGTGTGAAACAAGATGGGGGATTTTGAAGACCAGATGCACATCATATTCCAGCCAAGAAGAAGGAAAATGCAACTCTGGTAAATTACAGCTGTAAGTAAATCCTTCTACGCTGTGGAGGATTGTGCCCCTCCACTACTGGCACAGTAGTTTGACTCAGGGAAACAGAGCCCTTTCTCCAAGTAGCAAGGAAGCAGAACTCAGACACCAACTGCAGATTTGATTAATGAATTCAGACTGCTGAATGTTAGCTCCAAGCACAGATAAATTCACACCCCAATCTAGAGAGAAACCAGGAGTTCTGTTTTAGCCCTGCTCCCAGCAGAGACAATGCAGCATTGACAAAACAAAACAAAACATAGGCTTCTGGAACTGGCTAAGCTCAGACTGCTAGATAAGGGCTAAGCCCCCCCAAAAACGGGCACACAGAGACAGATACCAACTCCTGCTCTTGATTAGCCAACCTAGTGTGCTGGGGTTCAGCTCTAGAACAATTACTTCTATTTCTATTCATTTTTAAGCAGCCTATTAAAGAAAGCAGAGGGCAGTCTCCAATTTCAACCTTGCTCCAAGAGTTGACCGAGAGGCAAAGTAACTAAAGGAAAGAGCTTTCTCAAGAACAGGGAGTGGGGGGAATGGCAGGACCCAGCGCAGTGGAAGCTGTCAATCAGGGAATTAGATCCCAGGGTCTGTGATATCAGCAACAGTTTCAACCCACAAAAAAGCAGAGCCCAGCCTCTGTCTAAAATACAGGTGTAGTGTCCAAAGCTGGGCTGCTTGAGAGTCAGTGTAACTTTTCCAGCCTGCAGGGGAACAGGGGTTGAAAAGCAGCTCTTCAACAAGAAATGGGGACAAGGCCCAACCCAGGCTGTTATTTAGGGAACTTAGATCCTAAGGTCTGGGAAAACAACAGTTTTTAATAGCCTTCCTTCTCAGCCTCTGTATCAACTACATCCCTGGCAGGTGTGTGTCAGCTAAGAATTAAAGGCACAATACCATCCTAAGCCTGTGGGATCAGCAAGCAGGCTCAAGAGTACCATCATGATTGGCAGGACAGGAAAAGCAAAGAATCAAGACGCTTCACAGAAAAAACCAGCACCCTGCTGGTCTCATCCCCAGGGAATGTTGATACTGAAATACAAACCATTTCTGAGTCCTGGACCTATCTCATCTGGGGAAAACTAACTGGGATAGATACTCTCTGGGGGAAGATTCCTCCAGAATCAGTCCTCCAGGTAAGAAGCTAGAGGTAACAAATGGAGTGTTAAATAAACATATGGAGGCAGGGGGCGCAAGGGTAGTTCAGTGGTTGAATGCTCCCCTGCCATGCAGGAGACCTGGGTTCGATTCCTGACTATACACCTCCCCAAAATAAATACATAAATAAACAAATAGTGCTGCAATAACAGGATAGTCACATGGAAAAAGAATGAAATGTGATCCCCACCATACAGCTTACAAAAACTTAAATTAAAAAAATACAGAGAGGCAAAAAAAAAAAAAAAAAATAAAATATAACAAAACAAACAAAAAAAGCAGAGCAACATTCCCTGAGGAGGAAGAGGGAAGAGAAAGCCTTTTCCTAGAGATTAAACAACTGCACAAAAAAGGCAATTTCAAAAATTATTTCATATTTACTGGAAAAGAATGAAAAAAGAGCTGAAAAAATTCTGATCAGCTATACAGGAGCTATGCCAGAGGTCTAGAACAAGTTGAAGCAAATGTCAAAGAACAGTTAGAGCACAAGTCAATCAAGATAAATCTTAGTAACAGAAAGAAAACAACCTCCAGAATAATCTAATCAAGAAGATCAGATGCCTACACACCAGTAAAATATTACAAGTCACATGGGAAGCACAAGGGTATGGCCAAGTCAAAGGAGCAAACTAAAACTTAAGGCAAGATACAGGAGTTGCAACAACTAATTAAGGATGCTCAAACAAAACTTCTACAATTAAGTCAACAAGTTGAAGGAAAGTGTGGCAAAAGAATATAAAGAAGAACTTGGAAACTTGTGAAATAAAGTGACAGATTATGGGATGAAAGACACATTAGAAGATTTGAAATATTCAATGCAGTCCTACAACCACAGATTCAAAAAGGCCAAAGAAAGAATCATGAAGCAAAAGAAAAGACATCTGAAATCTTACACAAAAGAACAGATAGGGGAAAAAATGAAAAAATTTGAGCAGGGTCTCAGGGAATTGAATGACAACATGAAGCACATGTATATATGTTATGAATATTTGAGAAGGAGAAAAGTAGTGGAAAGAATAATTAAGGAATTAATCACTTAAAATTTCCCAACTCTTAAGAAAGATATCAAGTTACAGGTCCAAGAAGCACAACACACCCCAAACAGAACAGCTCTTAATAGAACAACTCCAATACTTACTAATCAGATTGCCAAATGCCCAAGACAAAGCCAGAAGAGAAAATTTGATGCATTATATACAAGGGAAGCTCAATAAGAATAAGTGGGGATTTCTTAGCAAAAACTATGGAGGCGAGAAGGCAGTGGTATGATACATTTAACACACTGAAAGAGATACACTGCCAACCAAGAATTCTATATCTGGCAAAACTGTCCTTCAAATAGGAGGGAGAGTTTTAAATATTTACATACAAACAGACACTGAAAGAGTTCATGAACAAGAGATCTGCTCTACAAAAAATGCTAAAGGGAATGCTACAGGCTGATAGGAAAAGACTGGAGAGATCAGTTTGGAGTAGAGTGTAGAAATAAAAATTATCAGAAGGGTAACTAAAATGTTAAAAGAAGAAAAAAATAAGACATATAAAATCCAAAGGACAAAATGGTTGATGACAGTACTGCCATTACAGTACTAACATTGAATGTTAATGGATTAAACTTCCCAATACAAAGAAACAGACTGGCAGATGAATTAAAAAACAAACAAACAAACAAACAAAAAAAAAAAAACAGGATCCACTTATACGCTCTCTATAAGAGACATATTTTAGACCAAAAGACAGAAATAGTTTGAAAGTCAGAGGTTAGAAAAAGGTATTCCATGAAAACAACAATCAGAAAAGAGCAGGTAAATATACTAATATCAGTCAAATTAGATTTTAAATGTAAAACAGTTTAAAAAGACAAAGAAGGACACTATGTATTAAGAAAATGAACAACTCACCAGGAAGACATAACAAAGTGCCCCAAAATACATGAGGCAAACACTGGCAACAATGAAGGGAGAAATAGACACCTCTACAATAACAGTTGGAGACTTCAATCCACCACTCTCATCAATAGCTAGAACATTTAGATGGAGGCTAAAAAGGGAAACAGAGAATTTGAATACCATGAACTAGACTTAACAGACATTTACAGAACAGCGCACCCAACAAGAGGAGGATATACATTCTTCTCAAATGCTAATGTATCATTCTTCAGGATGGTTAACATTTTGGGTCACAAAGCAAGTGTCAATTGATTTAAAAAGATTAAAAATTATAGAAAGCACTTTCTAAGATTATAATGGAATGAAACTTGAAATCAATAACAGGCAGAGGGCTGGAAAATTCACAGATATATGGGGGCTAAACAACATACTCTTATACAACCAATGGGTCAAAGAAATTACAAGAGAAATCAGTAAATATCTAGAGGCAAATGAAAATGAAAACACAACATACCAAAAGTTATAGGATGCAGTGAAGGCAGTGTTGAGAGGGAAATTTATTGACCTAAATGCCTATACTAAAAAAGAAGAAAGTGCAAAAAATTGAGGACTTAGCTGTGCACCTGGAGGTAAACAGCAAACTAATCCCAAAGTGAACAGAAGAAAGAACTAACAAATATTAGAGCAGAAATAAATGAGATCAAGAACATAAAAACAATAGAATATCAACAAAACCAGAAGTTGGCTCTTTAAGAAAATCAATAAAATTGATGGACATTTAACTAGACTTAAAAAGAAAAGGGGAGATGATACAAATAAATAAAATCAGAAATGGGAGAGGGAACTTTACTACAGACCCCCCAGAAATAAAAGAGGTAAGGAAAGGATACTATGAGCAACTGTATGCTAACTAACTAGACAACTTAGACAAAATGGACAACTTCCTAAAAACACATGAACAACATATGCTGATTCAAGAAGAAAGAAAAGACCTCAAGAAACCAATCACAAGAGATTGAATCAGTCATGAAAAACCTCCTAAGAAAGAAAGGTCCAGGACCAGCTGACTTCACCTGTGAACTCTTCCAAGCATTCCAGGAAGAGTTTGCATCAATTCTGCTCAAACTGTTCAAAAAAATTGAAGAGGAGGAAAGCTGCCTAATTCATATCATGAAGCCAATACCACCCTAATACCAAAGCTAAATAAAGATATTATAAGGCAAGAAATAACATACCAATCTCTCCAATGAATATAGATGCAAATATCCTGAACAAAATACTTGCAAATCAAATCCAGCAGCACATTAAAATAATTATACACCATGTTCAAATGGGTTTAATTCCAGGTATGCAAGACTGATTCAACACAAGAAAATAAATTAATGTAGTACACCAAATCAAGAAATTGAAGGGGAAAACCAGATGATCATCTCAACTGATGCAGAAAAGGCATTTGACAAAATTCAGCATCCTTTCTTGATGAAAATACTTGAAAGACAGGAATAGAAGGAAACTTCCTCAACATGATAAAGGGCATAAATGAAAAACCACAGCTAACATCACACTCAATGGGAAAGACTGAAAGTTTTTCCTCTAAGATCTGGAACAAGACAAGGATGTCCATTGTCACCACTGTTATTCAATACTGTGCTGGAAGTTCCAGCTAGAGCAATTAAGCAAGAAAAGGAAATAAAAGGCATTCACATTGGAAAGGAAGAAGTACAACTTTCTACTGTTTACAGATGAAATGAACCTATACATAGAAAGTCATGGAAAACCTACAATAAAGCTACTAGAGCTAATTGAGTACTGCAAAGTGGCAGTATACTAAGATCAACACAAAAAAATCAGTAGTGTTTCTATACACTAGTAATGAGTATTTTGAGGAGGAAATCAAGGAAAAAATTCCATTTCCAAAAGGAACCAAAAGAATAAAATATTGACTTCCAGAGAAGATGGCGGCTTAGTAAGACGCGCAGATCTTAGTTCCTCCTCCAGAACAGCTACTAGGGGAGTAGAAACGATACAGAACAG
Organism: Tamandua tetradactyla; assembly: GCF_023851605.1. NCBI lineage: Eukaryota > Metazoa > Chordata > Mammalia > Pilosa > Myrmecophagidae > Tamandua > Tamandua tetradactyla. Next base: position 64,428,078 of record NC_135331.1, read on the forward strand.
CTCCCAAAGCCACGACAGAGATCAAAAAGACAGCGTACCCATCCTGGAACGGTTGACTGGCTGAGAGAACCCATTCCGGTGAGATCGCCGAGGGGCACGGGCTTCACCGGGCGGGGTGGCAAGCAGCCGGAGTCCCTCCCTTCCCCCTTCCGGGGCCGGCTGGGAGAATTGGACAGGCGATCCCCTCAAACCGTGGCGGCTGGGGCCCACACCACGCGCGGCCCCCCGGACCAACTGAGAGAATTGGATCGGAAATCCCCAGGCCGTGGAGAACGTTGATGGGGGGGGCCCCTTCCAAACACGTAACTCCCCGGGAACGGTGCACTCTCCAGAGCCGCAGCGGCTGGCGCCCTCCCGCCACACTTGGCACCCCGGGCCGACTAGGAAATTTGGACGGGCGCTCTCCCGGGCTGCAGTGGCCGGCGACCCTCCCCGCGTTCGGACCCTGGGCCGCCTGGCACACTTCCAAGCCGCTTCGGCTGGCAAACCTCCCCGACGGCGAGAGTTTTCCAAAGTTAAAGGACCCACAGCACCTTTTACTGGTGGGACCCGCAGACAAACGTGTGCCACAAGAGCCACCTACTGGGCAGGATAAGAAAAACAGAACCCAGAGATTGCACAGAAAAATCTTCCAAACTGTTGGATCCAACACCCAGGGAAATCTGTCTAAACGCCCAGACGCCAGCAGAAGATAACGGATCACACTCAAAAAATTGAAAATATGGCCCAGTCAAAGGAACAAACCAATAGTTCAAATGAGATACAGGAGCTGAGACAACTAATGCTGAATATACGAACAGAAATGGAAAACCTCTTCAAAAATGACATCGATAAACTGAGGGAGGACATGAAGAAGACATGGGCTGAACAAAAAGAAGAAATAGAAAAACTGAAAAAACAAATCACATAACTTATGGTAGTGAAGGATAAAGTAGAAAAGATGGAAAAAACAATGGATACCTACAATGATAGATTTAAAGAGACAGAAGATAGAATTAGTGATTTGGAGGATGGAACATCTGAATTCCTAAAAGAAACAGAAACTATAGGGAAAAGAATGGAAAAATTTGAATAGGGTATCAGGGAACTCAAGGACAATATGAACCACACAAATATACGTGTTGTGAGTGTCCCAGAAGGAGAAGAGAAGGGAAAAGGAGGAGAAAAGCTAATGGAAGAAATTATCCCTGAAAATTTCCCAATTCTTATGAAAGACCTAAAATTAAAGATCCAAGAAGTGCAGTGCACCCCAAAGAGATTAGACCCAAATAGGCATTCTCCAAGAAACTTACTAGTCAGAATGTAAGAGGTCAAAGAGAAAGAGAGGATCTTGAAAGCAGCAAGAGAAAAACAATCCATCACATACAAGGGAAACCCAATAAGACTATGTGTAGATTTCTCAGCAGAAACCATGGAGGCTAGAAGACAGTGGGATGATATATTTAAATTACTAAAAGAGAAAAACTGACAACCAAGACTCCTATATCCAGCAAAATTGTCCTTCAAAAATGAGGGAGAAATTAAAACATTCTCAGACAAAAAGTCACTGAGAGAATTTGTGACCAAGAGACCAGCTCTGCAAGAAATACTAAAGGGAGCACTAGAGTCAGATACGAAAAGACAGAAGACAGATGTATGGAGAAGAGTGTAGAAAGAAGGAATGTCAGATATGATATATATAATACAAAAGGCAAAATGTTAGAGGAAAATATTATCCAAACAGTAATAACACTACATGTTAATGGACTGAATTCCCCAATCAAAAGACATAGACTGGCAGAATGGATTAAAAAACAGGATCCTTCTACAACACATCTTAGACCCAAAGATAAACATAGGTTGAAAGTGAAAGGTTGGGAAAAGATATTTCATGCAAATAACAACCAGAAAATAGCAGGAGTGGCTATACTAATATCCAACAAGTTAGACTTTAGATGTAAAGCAGTTAAAAGAGACAAAGAAGGACACTATATACTAATAAAAGGAACAATTAAACAAGAAGACATAACAATCATAAATATTTACGCCCCGAACCAGAATGCTCCAAAATACGTGAGGAATACACTGCAAACACTGAAAAGGGAAATAGACACATATACCATAATAGTTGGAGACTTCAATTCACAACTCTCATCAATGGACAGAACATCTAGACAGAGGATCAATAAAGAAATAGAGAATCTGAATATTACTAAAAATGAGCTAGACTTAACAGACATTTATAGGACATTACATCACACAACAGCAGGATACACCTTTTTCTCAAGTGCTCATGGATCATTCTCAAAGATAGACCATATGCTGGGTCACAAAGCAAGTCTTAACAAATTTAAAAAGACTGAAATCATATACAACATTTTCTCGGATCATAAAGGAATGAAACTGGAAATCAATAATAAGTGGAGTGCCAGAAAATTCACAAATACGTGGAGGCTCAACAACACACTCTTAAACAACAAGTGGGTCAAATAAGAAATTGCAAGAGAAATTAGTAAATACCTCGAGGCGAATGAAAATGAAAACACAACATATCAAAACTTATGGGACGCAGCAAAGGCAGTGCTAAGAGGGAAATTTATTGCCCTAAATGCCTATATCAGAAAAGAAGAAAAGGCAAAAAAGCAGGAATTAAGTGTCCACTTGGAAGAACTGGAGAAAGAACAGCAAACTAATCCCAAAGCAAGCAAAAGGAAAGAAATAACAAAGATCAGAGCAGAAATAAATGAAATTGAAAACATGAAAACAATAGAGAAAATCAATAAGACCAGCAGTTGGTTCTATGAGAAAATCAATAAGATTGATGGGCCCTTAGCAAGATTGACAAAAAGAAGAAGAGAGAGGATGCAAATAAATAAGATCAGAAATGGAAGAGGAGACATAACTACTGATCTCACAGAAATAAAGGAGGTAATAACAGGATACTATGAACAACTTTACGCTAATAAATACAACAATTTAGACGAAATGGACGGGTTCTTGGAAAGACATGAACAACCAACTTTGACTCAAGAAGAAATAGATGACCTCAACAAACCAATCACAAGGAAATAAATTGAATTAGTCATTCAAAAGCTTCCTAAAAAGAAAAGTCCAGGACCAGACAGCTTCACATGTGAATTCTACCAAACATTCCAGAAAGAATTAGTACCAGCTCTCCTCAAACTCTTCAAAAAAATCGAAGTGGAGGGAAAACTACCTAATTCATTCTATGAAGCCAACATCACCCTCATACCAAAACCAGGCAAAGATATTACAAAAAAAGAAAACTACAGACCAATCTCTCTAATGAACATAGATGCAAAAATCCTCAATAAAATTCTAGCAAATCGTATCCAACAACACATTAAAAGAATTATACATCATGACCAAGTAGGATTCATCCCAGGTATGCAAGGATGGTTCAACATAAGAAAATCAATTAATGTAATACACCATATCAACAAATCAAAGCAGAAAAATCACATGATCATCTCAATTGATGCAGAGAAGGCATTTGACAAGATTCAACATCCTTTCCTGTTGAAAACACTTCAAAAGATAGGAATACAAGGGAACTTCCTTAAAATGATAGAGGGAATATATGAAAAAACCACAGCTAATATCATCCTCAATGGGGAAAAATTGAAAACTTTCCCCCTAAGATCAGGAACAAGACAAGGATGTCCACTATCACCACTATTATTCAACATTGTGTTGGAGGTTCTAGCCAGAGCAATTAGACAAGAAAAAGAAATACAAGGCATCAAAATTGGAAAGGAAGAAGTAAAACTATCACTGTTTGCAGACGATATGATACTATACATCGAAAACCCGGAAAAATCCACAACGAAACTACTAGAGCTAATAAATGAGTACAGCAAAGTAGCAGGTTACAAGATCAACATTCAAAAATCTGTAGCATTTCTATACACTAGTAATGAACAAGCTGAGGGGGAAATCAAGAAATGAATCCCATTTACAATTGCAACTAAAAGAATAAAATACCTAGGAATAAATTTAACTAAAGAGACAAAAAACCTATATAAAGAAAACTACAAAAAACTGTTAAAAAATCACAGAAGACCTAAATAGATGGAAGGGCATACCGTCTTCATGGATTGGAAGACTAAAAATAGTTAAGATGTCAATTCTACCTAAATTGATTTACAGATTCAATGCAATACCAATCAAAATCCCAACAACTTATAGTTCAGAAATAGAAAAACCAATAAGCAAATTTATCTGGAAGGGCAAGGTGCTCCGAATTGCTAAAAACATCTTGAGGAAAAAAAACCAAAACTGGAGGTCTCGCGCTGCCTGACTTTAAGGCATATTATGAAGCCACAGTGGTCAAAACAGCATGGTATTGGCATAAAGATAGATATATCGACCAATGGAATCGAATAGAGTGCTCAGATATAGACCCTCTCATCTATGGACATTTGATCTTTGATAAAGCAGTCAAGCCAACTCACCTGGGACAGAACAGTCTCTTCAATAAATGGTGCCTAGAGAACTGGATATCCACATGCAAAAGAATGAAAGAAGACCCATATCTCACACCCTATACAAAAGTTAACTCAAAATGGATCAAAGATCTAAACATTAGTTCTAAGACCATAAAACAGTTAGAGGAAAATGTTGGGAGATATCTTATGAAACTTACAATTGGAGGCGGTTTTATGGACCTTAAACCTAAATCAAGAGCACTGAAGAAGGAAATAAATAAATGGGAGCTCCTCAAAATTAAACACTTTTGTGCATCAAAGAACTTCATCAAGAAAGTAGAAAGACAGTCTACACAATGGGAGACAATATTTGGAAATGACATATCAGATAAAGGTCTAGTATCCAGAATTTATAAAGAGATTGTTCAACTCAACAACAAAAAGACAGCCAACCCAATTACAAAATGGGAAAAAGACTTGAACAGACACCTATCAGAAGAGGAAATACAAATGTCCAAAAGGCACATGAAGAGATGCTCAATGTCCCTGGCCATTAGAGAAATGCAAATCAAAACCACAATGAGATATCATCTCACACCCACCAGAATGGCCATTATCAACAAAACAGAAAAATGACAAGTGCTGGAGAGGATGCGGAGAAAGAGGCACACTTATCCACTGTTGGTGGGAATGTCAAATGGTGCAACCACTGTGGAAGGCAGTTTGGCGGTTCCTCAAAAAGCTGAATATAGAATTGCGATATGACCCAGCAATACCATTGCTAGGTATCTACTCAAAGGACTTAAGGGAAAAGATACAAACGGACATTTGCACACCAATGTTTATAGCAGCGTTATTTACAATTGCAAAGAGATGGAAACAGCCAAAATGTCCATCAACAGACGACTGGCTAAACAAACTGTGGTATAGACATACGATGGAATATTATGCAGCTTTAAGACAGGATAAACTTTTGAAGCATGTAATAACATGGATGGACCTAGAGAACATTATGCTGAGTGAGTCTAGCTAAAAACTAAAGGACAAATACTGTATGGTCCCACTGATGTGAACCGACATTCAAGAATAAACTTGGAATATGTCATTGGTAACAGAGTCCAGCAGGAGTTAGAAACAGGGTAAGAAAATGGGCAATTGGAGCTGAAGGGATACAGACTGTGCAACAGGACTATATACAAAAACTCAAAAATGGACAGCACAATAATACCTAATTGTAAAGTAATCATGTTAAAACACTGAATGAAGCTGCATCTGAGCTATAGGTTTTTGTTTTTGTTTGTTTGTTTTTTGTTTTTGTTTTTTTGTTTTTTTGTTTTTGTCTGTCTGGTTGTTTGTCTTTTACTATTGTTATTACTTTTATTTTTTTTCTGTATATTAACATTCTATATCTTTTTCTGTTGTGTTGCTAGTTCTTCTAAACCGATGCAAATGTACTAAGAAACGATGATCATGCATCTATGTGATGATGTTAAGAATTACTGATTGCATATGTAGAATGGTATGATTTCTAAATGTTGGGTTAATTTCTTTTTTTTCTTTTTTCCCATTAATTAATAAAAAAAAAAAAAAAAGAGGGAAAGGCAGGGAAATACCTCCCTGGGCGAGTTTTAAAAATTAGTTTTACGGAGGCATAATTGACACACAATAAAAATGTACTCATTTTAAGGGTACAGGTCTATGCATTGTAAAAAGTACGTTTACCTGTGTAACTGCCACCTCAATAAAAAAAAATTGTATCGCGAAAAAAAAAAGAATAAAATATTTAGGGATAAATTTAACTAAGGATATTAAAGGTCTATAGAAAGAAAACTACAAAACATTGCAAAAATAAATCAAGGAAGATCAAAATAAACAGAAGGACATATTCTGTTCATGGATTGGAAGACTAAATATAATTAAGATATCAATTCTGCCCAGAATGATTTATAGATTAAATGCAATACCAATCAAAATCCCAACAACTTATTTTGCAGAAGTAGAAAACCCCATAATCACATTTATTCGGAAGGGCAAGGTGCCCCAAATATCTTGAAAAAGATAAGTGAAGTTAGAGGTCTCACACTACCTGACTTTAGAGCATATTACAACACTGCAGTGGTCAAAATAGTACCAAAATGGTACTGGTCAAAAGACAGATATACTGACCAATGGAATTAAATTGAGAGTTCAGAAATACACTCTTTCACCTATGGGCAATTGATTTTTGACAAGTTAGTTAAGTCCATTCAACTGGGACAGAACAGCCTCTTCAACAAATGGTACTAGGAGAATTGGATATCCATGTCCAAAAGAATGAAAGAGGACCCCTATCTTACATGTTATACAAAAATTAACTCAAAATGGACCAAAGACCTAAAATTTAGAGTTAAGACCATAAAACATTTAGAAGAAAATGTAGGGGCATAATTTAAAGATCCTGTGGTAGGAGGTGGTTTCCTAGGCCTTACACCCAAAGCAGAAGCAATATTAAAAGAAAAAGATACATGAGATCTCCTCAAAATTAAATACTTTTGTCCCTCAAGGACTTTGTCAAGAAAGCAAAAAGGCAGCCTATTCAATGGGAGACTCTATTTTGAAACCACATATCAGATAAGGGTTTAATATCCAGAATATATAAAGGGATCCTACAACCTGTCAACAAAAAGAAAACAACCCAATTTAAAAATGGGCAAACTACATGGATAGACACTTTTCTTGAATGACTCAAAAGCATATGAAAAGATGCTTAATGTCACTAGCTATCAGGAATACAAGCACAGGAATAGAAGGAAACTTCCTCAACATGATAAATCAAATCACAATGAGATATCATCTTAAATATACTAGAATCACAATGAGATACCATCTTAAACCTACTAGAATGCCCATAATCAAATAAATAAGTAAATAAAAAACAGAAAACTACTAGTGCTGCACGGGATGTGGTACATTTATTCACTGTTGGTGGGAATGTAGAAAGGTGCAACTGCTCTGGAAGGCAGTTTGATGGTTCCCCAGCAAGCTAAGTATAAAATTGTCACACGATCCACCAATCCCATTACTAGTTATATACTTGTAAGAACTGAAAGCAGGGACACGAACAGGTACTTTCACACCAATGTTTATAACAGCATATTTATGACTGCCAAAAGTTGGGAATAGCCAAAATGTCCATCAACTGATGAATGAATAAACAAATTGCGGTAAAGACAGATAATGGAATATTACGCAACTGTAAGACAAAATAAAGTCATAATGCATGCAACAATGTGGAAAAACCTTGAGGACATTATGGTCAGCAAAATAAGCCAGAAACAAAAGGACAATTACTGTGCGGTCTCACTGATATAAACTAATCTAATGAGCAAACTCACAGAGTTAAATTAGAAATAGAAAGAAGACAGAGATTGGGCAATCGATGGTAAAGGAGTACAGAATGTTCAATAAGGTATACTATAAAGATTTGGAAATGGATAGTACAATATGGTGTGAGGGTAGTATAATACTGTAAGTGTAATTAACAAAGCTGAGTATGAGTATGGGTGAAAGAGGAAGGCTAGGGTTGTGTATTTTACAGAAGAAAAACTAGAGGATAAAAACTGGGACTGTATTACTTAGCTAAATCTAGAGTGGACAATGATGGTGGTTAATCATGGCGGTATAAGAAATTTCTTACATGAACTAGAACAAATGTACATCACTATTACAAGGTTTTAATAATAGAGTGATACATGGGGAAAATATAATTAATATGAACTAAGGCGTATAGTTAACAGTAACATTGTAATATTCTTGCATTAATTGTAACAAAGGCACTATACTAAATAGCAATAATGGGGATATAAAGGGTGTAGAACTTTTTCTTCAAAAGAAATGAGAATGTTCTCATATTAACTATAGTGGTGAATGCATAACTATGTTATTATACCAAGAACCACGATTGTGCACTTAGGATGGACTGTATGGCGTGTGAATTAAATTATTAAAAATAATAATAATAGGGAGCAAAGGGGTATGGGATATTCGGGAGTTTCTTTTATTTTTTTCTTTGGAGTAATGAAAATGTTCTAAAATTGATGTGGTGATGAATACACAACTGTATGATGATACTGTGAGCCAAAGATTGTATATTTTGGATGGATTATATGGTGTGAATATATCTCAATAAAATTATATTTATATAAAAAGTAATGCAAATGAAAAAGTTATTCAAATGAATGAACAATTCATTAATGCATATAAAACACTGCATGCCTCTCAGCTTAATGATTGAGAGGGTAAGATGAATTCAGTACAGAATGCAGATCTATTCCGAGACACGAAAGTAGGATTTGGCACTTTTTTACACTGAATGAGAGAAAACAGCCTAATTAGCAAAGTTCAGCAAAATAAAATCCACACCAGTGTTGACTGATCAACTATGGATACCTACATGATCAAATGCTAAATCTCCATTATGTATCTTTGAGACACAAGAGTAAAATCCTTTATACTCAACCCTTAACTGCACAATAAACAGACTGTTAAAATACAGCTGAGAGAAGAACATTAAATATTCATACCCAAAAAATAATAATCTAAACAAAAAGCTTCTGAAAGCCTGGCATACATTCTGACAAGCTACTGGCCACGGAAACACAGGTTAATTAGCCCAAAATAGAAACAGGTGCAAGGAGCAGGTATTTAAAACAGAGGAAGTGGTGTCTCAGCTGGTATTGAAGGTGAGTCATAAAAAAGCATAATGGCAGGAAACCTTAAATATTGCATTGATAAAGAAAAAAAAGTGGAGTATGAGAAAATATAAATGGTTGAAAGACAAGCAGGGCAGATCATGAAGGACTCTGCCTGCCACAGAAAGGAATTCACACTTAGTTTTCTGCTGGAAGCACTGTCACTGAAGAGTGCACTCAGTACTCCAGGGAAGAGAGAGTAATTGGGGAATATTGGGTTTGGATGCAAGGAAACCAACAAAGATGTCACAGCTATTTGGCAATAACTCCACCCTCTTCTCCCAGCAATTTCAAGATTTTATCATATACATATTGATATATGTGTGAACCAATATTTTTCAAGACTATTCCTTGAAAATCATATTATAAATCACATCAAGGTTTGTACTGGGAAAAGACAGAAAACACCAACAATGTTCATCAGTGGAAGACAGGTTAAAAAAAAACTCATTTCATAGCCAGTTGGTGAAATATTTACAGCCACTATGTAGGATTTGACGGTTATAGAATGTATTAAAATGGATAACAAAACTATATTAAGTGCAAAAGTATGTTCACACAGCAGTATGCAAAGTATGTTAACATTTGTGTAAAGAAATAATATGAACAAAACAACATGAAATATCAGTTGACTCCTAGAAGGGGTGAGAATCGAGTCCACTTTTCACTTTATAAAATGTACTTTAAGCAAAAGCTAATGCGCAAGAGCGGTGCAATGGTAGTGCAGCGGCAGCGTTCTTGCCTACCGTACTGGACACCGGGGTTCGATTCCTGGTGCCTGCCCATGTTAAGAAATCAAAAATTCAAGAGAGTTTTTACATGCATGGCACATAGTGACTCATTGAATGTACAGAAGGGGAAGTAAAGGACTATATAAAACAACCGTAAACACTGGCTTAGAAAGCAAGATAGGTGGCCGCGAGAGCGATAGGTTTTAGACGAACAGATTGAGGGATTTAGTTTCAATATTGGGTTCTCCAGATTTAGTTTAAATACACTGAATTCTAGGGGTACGTGGAGCAGATATTTATAGTATCTAGTAAGCAATAGTGAGTGTGTGTATGCATACATGCTGCAGTAACAGAAGAAAGAAACCTGACTTAATACAAAATAATTTAAGTATTCAGTGATTCCAGATGCTCTCCATGGCATCTTCCTTCTAAACAATGAATCAGAGATATAAGACATTTGCATTTTGTAACTAAGCCAACGAACACCTGGCTTCCACACAGGTGTGGCAGGATAGGAAAAAGCCAGGAAGATAGATATTGGCTCTAAAATTTCATTCAGAACTGACAGGTGTTGCTTCCACCCAGAGCCCAACATTACTCTGCCCAATTCTAAAGGGGCTAGGAAATTTGAGAGCACTTGGATTTCTGATGCTACATGATATCCCTGCAAGATATATTTTATAGAGAGAGAAGATGAGGAAACAGAGAATTCAAAAGGCTAAGTGATTTGCTCAATGTTACAAAGCTAAAGAAAACTCGAATTGGTATTTCAAATGTACCAACATGTAAGCTCTTTCATCAGCTGCACCCTGTGTTTTGCTTGAATTCGTATAAAAAAAAGCCATAAGAAAAGTTATCAGGTTTTGGCACTAATTTAACTCTTCCATGTATCACAACAAAAAAACTTTTCTTGGGCTGAAGCCTAGCCTCTTGTTAAAATGAAAAGCAGTATCTGCCCAGAATAATGGGGTGTGGATACCTTTAGGAAAAGGTATTTTACAGCAAATGCCTTTAAGTGGGTGCCCAATAGAATACATCTGAATTACTCAGGATGCAAATAATGGAAATGTTTTGGTAATGGATGTTGGTGATGGTAGCACAACACTGTAAATGTAATTAACAGCACTGAAATATATACCTGAAGGCGATTAAAAGGGGAAATGTTAGACTGTATTAAAAATATTAAGATTCCTGATCTTTAACTTAGATGTAAAAAAAAAAAGAATTTGGGTAGCAGACTCAGGAATACACATTTTTAAACAAATTTATCCATGTTTCTGATGCGGATTATGACATGAAAACCACTGCTCTGCAGCATGGAGGAGTTCAGTGTGGGCATTTACTGAGCACAGGTATACATTGAGGGGCCAGAACAGTGAATCTGAATCACTGAGGAAATTGTTAAAATTACACAGGTCTGGGGCGGGCCGCGGTGGCTCAGCGGGCAAAGTGCTTGCCTGCTATGCCGGAGGACCTCGGTTCGATTCCCGGCCCCAGCCCATGTAACAAAAACGGAGAAACAGAATACAATAAAACAAGAAAATGTTTAAAGATGTTTCCCTTTCTTCCTTCCTTCCTTCCTTCTCTCTGTCTTTCCTTTAAAAAAAAAAAAAAAAAAAAAAAATTACACAGGTCTGGACCCCACCCACAGAGATGCTGAACTCAGTCTTGCAGTTTTAATGTTTCTCCAATCAATTTTTACATACTTCCCTGGCTGAACCACTGAACTAATGGTTCTTAAGTTATGACAAAAGGTAGAAGGTCTATACAGCATACCCGTAGGGGTAAAAGAGGAAACATTCATTGTAGGTATGAAAAGCACAGACAAGGAAGTGAATTCTACAGGTTCATAGTTGGGCTAATTACTTAATCTGTCTCTGCGTTTCTCACCTGTTAAATGGGGATGGGTGTTAATAATAGCACAAAACTTATATGGTTAGTGCAATTATTGAATAACTTAAGGCAAGCAAAGCACAAAGGTGTTCAATACATGTCAACTGTTGATTATTGGTAGGATAAACTAGATAAGGTGGTATAAGAAGGAAAAAACTTCAGCATCGTGTACTGGTTAAAAGCAGGTAATGTGGATTCAGAAAATTCAAGTTCAAAACCTAGCTCCACTATCAATGAGATTTTGAGCAATTTATAAAACTTATTTTGCTACTATTTTCTCACATGAAAAAAATTAGAAGTAAGAAAGGACAAAAGAAGAAAGCACAGGTAAAATATTTTAGGAGTGTCTGACACATAGTTCAAAACATTATTATTATTAATAGTATTATTGTGAGGATGTCACTCACTTGGTAATTCTTCAAAAAATTCTCTTAGCAGATCTACTTAGACAGAGAAATCCATGCAAATACGCTGATGTTCAGTAACAATTCAAGCATGAGTCCTCTGCCAGAAAGTAGTTCTACCAAAATACACATGTTTTGGTTTCTTTTATGTTCTATGAACGTAGGTTTGGAACTCGGCAGACTGCAGCTTAACCCTAGCTCTGTCACTGTGTGACTTTGGTCAAGTTTCTCATCCTGAACTGCAGGAAAAACGTGAGTGATATCTAGAAGAATGAGTACAGCACAGATCAACATTGGAGGAAATGCTTTCCTTGCTAAAGAATTAATACAAGTCTATTATAAAAATATAGGCATGAGATGATAAGAGCTTATCAAGTACACGTAATATCAGTAGTCCATTTGAATAACTGCCAGAATTAGGTATAAATCTGGTTCTAAATAACTGTGAAACTGCTTGTCACTTCAAGTGCTTGGTGAGGATTTGGATTTTTAGGCTTTCAAGTCAATGACTAACATAAAATTATTATATTGCATTGTATTATTTTTTTGTTTCCCCTAAATAGTCACTCAATTACAGACATGGTAGAAATGCACAGAAAGCCATGTGGTCAAAGAGTCACTCATCAGAAAGATCAATGTTCAATGAAATCAAAGAAATCTCCTTATAAAGAAGTATTTGATTAATAAAAACTAATGTATATTAAATAACAAAGTGATAAACTGCAGAACTCTAATACTCTACATAAATATATAATGGTCCCTATGATATAAAAGAAATTTTCTACCATATTTTTCTCAGCTTACCTCAGAGCTGCTCCCCTGAAGAAGTAGAGATTTGGGTTTATTCTGACTTTTACTAGTCTGTTTTGTAGAATGATTCTCCCCCTTGGGTTCACATGGATTAGTTTCTCTTATAAACCGGTGAGCGACATTCAAGACACTGGATACTATTTGAGATTTTGCCTATTGAAAAAGGAACAAAACATGACCAAATAGCCTAAAATGTCAGCTTAAGTAATTATAAAGTAAATTACATTTTCAGTGTTCTACAAATCCTAAAATTCAATCATTTTAATTTAATATTTAAATACACAAATTTACATTTTTATCAACCCATAGTCACAGCTATTATCTACTTAGTGGCTGATTTGATCCCATACTATCCTAAGTATTTTAACAATATCCTATCATTAATTTTTTAAGGAAATCTAAAACAAAACTATTTTTATCTTTGTATTAGGGAGAAAGAAGCTAAAGTTCAGAGAATTTAAATAACCTGCCCTTAGGCATTACAGTGAGTGGGTGGAAGAGCTGGAAAATGACCCCAGGTGTGCATAATTCAAATGACTCAGCCTTTTCACTCTTTAAACCCAATACATAGAAGTGTTATTTTGTGCTCATCGTAGCTAAAGAACTAAACATAGCTAAGCAATAATGAGTATTCCTTATTAACCAAATATCTCTAGGAGGGCATTCACTATTCAGAAGTGCAATGACAGAATGCCTCTACTTATAGGACCCCAGTGAACTCCAAAGTTTCCTCATTTCATGCTGTTCTCATGGTTCCCTTACTAAGAAGCTCCTCCATTCTCTACTGTCTTCTTTGCTGGCAGACTCTTACTTCTCTGGATTCACTGACTAGTTTCACAGGTATAGGAACCCTTCCCTGACAACACCCTGGCTGTGTGAGGTACCCATTCTCTGTGTCCTCTTAATACTCAGTAGAACTCCATGCAACTTTGCTTTATTCATTTTACATCACCTTTTGGTATCTGCCTATCCCATCATACCATATAAGCTCCCATAAAGAAAGCCTATGTCTTTAATTTCAGCAACCTCATGACTAACACAAGTGTCTGGTAAAAAGCATATGCTAAAAATAAGGTGTGTGTTTGTGGGGGGGGGGGAGCAGATGCTGCAGGAGTAAATAATTGAGGAAAGAATTCATAAAATCCTTCTTCCAGGCTTCAGAGAGGGTGGAGTGCATAAACCAGGGATTGGGGGGAGCCTGGCTGCCACCCCATTGTTCTGGAGAGGTTGAGCCTCTGCCCCGGAGATGACAAGAGATCCCAGGTGCTGCTCTGAAGCTTGGAGAGGGTGGAGCTGAGAGAACAGTGCACCCCCCGCAATGTGCCCCAGTGCTGCAACCCTCACTCTAGCATTTGAATAGAGAGCAAGGCCACTGCACAGGCTCGGGATGTGGATGGGACTGTCCCTTTCTAAAGCCCCAAGGATAAAATCCAGCGGAGTTTGTCCTGCAGGTTTTTGGAACTCTTTGGGTCCGGTGACCCCAGTTTATCTTTCCACTTTTCCCGGTGACCCAGTTTATCTTTCCACTTTTCCCTATGGCAATGGAAACATGTATCCTATGACTGTCCCTCCTTTGTATACTGGCAACAAATACTAGTCCTTTGCATACTGGACCAAGGGACTTTTGTCCCTGGCTTGCTTAGCATCTCATGAGAAGGCACATGGTGATGTCTCCTGGGCTCTGCCCCATCTAGGCATCTGTTTTCTGTGTTGGCACTACAAGCATCTCCAAACATCTGTCTCTGTCAGCTTGGAAGCAATAGTTCTCCAAGTGTCTCTGTTGACTCTGAACTCTCTCCAAAATGTTTCTCCTTTTAAAGGACTCCGTAAACTAATCAAGATCACTTCCAATGGGTGGAGTCACAGCTCTCTTTAAGCAAAAGGTCACACCCACCTTTGGGTGAGTCACATTTCCATGGAAGTAATCCAACCAAAAGGTTACACCCACAATTGAGTGGGTCAATCTAATCAGAGTTTTCCACCTTACAATACTGAATCAAGATTAAAGGACATGGCTTTTCTAGGATACATAACAGCTTTAATCTGGCACCATCTATCCTCTGGATGCCAAAAAGACATGTTCTTTCCATATGCAAGATATATTTATTCCATCACAAAAATCACAAAAGACTTAAATCATTTCAGTGACAATGCAAATGCTATACAAAGTAAAAAAAAGTACAAAATCTCATCACAGTCAGTTACAGGGATGGTCTTTCCTAAGCCAAAAAATTTGCTGGCTCTGGACCTGTGAAACTCAGAACAAGGACTAGTAGACACCAGCCATGTGCCTTTCCAGATAGGCCTTCTTTGAGCCAAGGCATCCTCTGGATGCCTTAGTTAGGACATATCTATGGCTTTAGAACTATCAACTTGTAATGCAGTAAATTCCCTTTTTAAAAGCAAAAAAACAGAAAAAAAAAAAAGAAAAGAAAAGAAAACTCTTCTTCACACATGACTTTAAATTGGCTGAAAGGAACAGGAAAATACTGGGAAGGTCCCATTATCAGAGGGATCACCTATCAGCAACTACCCTGGTCTAAACAAGGCCTATCGGGGAAAGCTGCTGAATTCTGGATTCCATCTGAAACTGAACCAAATTCCAGGAGGAAGAAACAGAATCTTCACAGGCTCTATGAGAACCTGGCATCAGAAAAACAAGAAATAGGTCTTACTTCTTAGCAAATGTATTCAAGACATAAAAAAAATTCAGCAGGCATCAGAAATAATTATTCTATACATTCTCATGCAGATCTTTTCATTTTTATCTAGTTACCTATTTAAATAGCTAAGATTACATTGAAAATTGTATTTATGACCTTTCATAAATCTATTGTGATTCACTGCAGTCTGATTTTAGAATAAATCAGTGAATATCAAATTAACCAGTGCTATTTCACACAGAGTAAATTATCTATGAAAAATGACAAACATGATCTATGCATACATATTGCAGTCAGTATGCAAACCTATGGTATTTCCCCCAAACCTTCCCAATGCTCATCAAAAATCCTGCATAGGTTTGCACTGTTCTTATTTTAAAACATTTCAAGCCACTGATAATGCTTCACCCCTCCAAAAACACCTTTATTTTAAAGAGTATAATTAACAGAGTAATCCAGCCTAAACCTAATTTTAAATTCCCTGGAATAAAGGTCTATGGATTTCAAAGGTGGTTAATATATCTGATTTTCATTTTACATCAAAAGCAATAGTATAGGGCAGGCCATGGTGGCTCAGCGGCAAGAATGCTTGCCTGCCATGCCAGAGGACCCAGGTTCGATTCCCGGTGCCTGCCCATGTAAAAAAAAAAGCAATAGTATAACTTCGTATAGAATTATCAAGGCAGAAATATCACTCAAGTGTATGCAAACATATAAACACACATTTTTATTTAAAAACCCAAAACAAAGATTACTCTAGTCCTAAAATGAATACTGCTATCAATTTTCCAATAATTTTATCACATTTTTAGGTAGCAAATTAAGAGATTCTAAAAAGACAAAAAAATATATAACTTTCCTAAATTTACTACTAATATAAACATCATGGATAACTATAAAATAGAATTCTATAAATGAGGATCTTAAAATTCTATTAATTTAGTACACAACTAAAATAAATAAAATGCCAGTGCACTGGGATTTTCTTTCCTAGAACATTTTAAATCTAATTATTACTTTTCTTGGATGTAAGAGAGCCTATATTTATTTTTCTTATTCTTAAAACACATAAAAGGAAAGGGAGCAGATATCAAGGCCCTTATTACACAAATACAAAACTGAAGTTCAGAAAGTTTAGTTCAAAGCTAAATGGCTAGAAAACTTGGGGATTTTAATTAGAGCCAAGAACTTCTTTCTTCTAGCTGAATCCCTTTTCCCTACTGAATTTATGCTAGACTTCATAACACAAAAATAGATTTTGCTTTTGATTTTCCTGAAACTTGAAATTTTAACTTTTATCTCATATACACTTGTATTGTTCTTCCCTTTAAAAGACTATAATTCTATATACAGTCGCCTAAACAGGGATTAGATTTTTCTTTAATTTTTTCTGCTTATTTATTTTCATATTTGAACAACCACTAGCAAATTGCAGGAAAAATAAAGGACTTCCCTTCCACCTTACTCTTATATCACCTGCAGAGTGGGAAAAAAAGTGAACTTTGAAAAAATTAAACACAAGTTAAAAGTTAAATGTATTTAATAAAAATATACTCAACAATTATACACTGGAATAGCTATCCATTTTCTATTCTGTTTGACTACAAACAACCCATCTATCTCTTATCTAGGAGGCATAACATTTAACAGAATCACTAAGATTGGAAATTCACCAGAGTTCCATGGAAAAAGAGAATGAAGTGACAGCCAGTGCTTGGCCTATACTCCAACTGCCACCAAGGAAATTCACCACAATATTATAATATGCTATTTTATTCATTAGAATGTCTAAAAAATATTATAATACTTAAAAGTTGCTAGGTATTGAAAACTAAATCATATTACACATCTATTAAAGAAAACCCACAGTCCTGATAGCCTGAAGTTTTGTCTTATTTGTGTCAAGTAGTGAACCAGACAAAATTTTAGTGGGATGCTCCTGGAAAGGACAGTGCCATGGAGAGCCGAAATAAACTATCCACAAGTCTCAGCTGACTGGAAAAATATGATTATGAATAGAGACGATCCAAGAAAGTCAAGCTAAAAATCCAAGAAAGTCAAGCTTCTTTCAATCCAAAGTCTGGAAAACTGGCTTATACTTTATACACAAATCAATCAGCCAAAATTGGAAGCATTGTGGGCTCAAGTGTATATGCTTGAGCATGAAAAAAAAAAGTACCAGCTACAGTTTATTTTTTTAATAAACTGAAAAATCTGTGCAACTATTGCCATAATCCAGTTTTAGAACATATCCATCACACCAAAAAATTTCTTGAAATTATGAAAAAATGCGTAACATTTTTAGTCACTAGGAAATGTGAATTAAAACCATATGTTGATAGCACTACTCATATACCAGAATTGCTATAATCCAAAAAACTTACAATACCAAGTTTTAGTGAAGATATTGAAAAAATGAAACTCTCCCATGATGCTAGAAAGAATATAAATAGAACAGACATTTTGGAAAATAACCTTTTCCAAAAAAAGGTTAACCATTACTTACCTTGGGCTACAACAATTCTGCTCCTAGGGATCTACCCAAGAACCATAAAAACATATGTCCACAAAAAGATTTGTTTGCAAATGTTCACAGTAGGATTATTTTAACAGACACAAAGTTCAAACAATCCATATGACCATCAACTGATGACCAGATAAACAAAATGTGGGAGATCCATCAGGTGGACTATTATACACCAGTAAATATAAATGATTAACTGATACATGCAACAATATGGAAGAACCTCAGAAATTTCATGCTAAATGAAAAAAGCCAGACATAAAAGGTTACATATGAATTAAGCCATTTATAGAAATTTCCAGAAAAGACAAATCTATAGAGACAGGAAGATCAATAGTTGCTTGCAGCTAGGACTGGGATTATGTATTGACAGTAAAAAAAGTACCAGGAAATTTTTTGGTGTGATGGATATGTTCTAAAACTGGATCATGGCAATAGTTGCACAGATTTTCCAATTTATTTTAAAAAATCATTAAACTGTAGTTGCAGTGTGAATTTCAGGGAATAAACATTATACCTAAATAAAAGAAGTTTGACTTTTTAAAAAATTCAATCGTCAAGTAGCTTCCTGTGTTACTATGGCTAACGGCAGCAAGGACTTAGGGTGAATGCTCAGTTCCCAGTAATGTTCCCTTCTCTGGTAACTTCTCCCTGATTCACAGCAGTTCTCTTCCCCACCAGGCCACCAGACATAACTGCTCAACATATTTCTGCCCCTTTGACCATCATCCACTGGACAGTAAGTGGGTAGCTAATTCATGTCAAGTTCATGAGAATTTGGATTTGCTGTCATTAAAAGGATATTTGATTCCTATGTGACTAATCCTGTATTATGTAAATTCATATTTTATTCCTTAAATTACAGGAAAATAATAAAGTAGATATACAAGGAAAAACCAAAGTGGAAAATGGAAGAAAGAGTGCTGCCTGGGCTCCCACAGCTCTCCAATTCCCAGTTCTGATTTTTCCTATAATTCAGCTACGTCATCCATATCCCCATTCAATGAATGTTTGTGAGGCCTTCAGCAACAACAAATCTTTTTTTGCTATTACATTAGCACAAAGAGTCCTACCCAACACGCGGGAAGATGTTCTACACTTTCACAATCACTGGAGAGAAATTCTGACATTTAGTGGGTGGTAACCTAGTTTAAAAATGTTCTGAAATGTGAGGGATGGTACAGCTGAAGAAGAAATCTCTTGTCCAAAATGCCAAAAGTATTTCCATTGAGAAATAATAACGTGGACCTAGCCTTAAATTAGCAACAATTTAATTTCTTTAAATTACAGAAATATAGTAAAAACAAACCATAATCCCACCACAGTAAAATATTTCAAGAAATGGTGATTCCTCCCCATCTATAAAACATATTCTCTTGGGATATCAACTGTTAACGGTTTGTTAGGTATACCTGCAGCCTTTTGTCTAAGCTTGGAGAGTCACATCTAGATATTCACTATACATACAATGCAAAATGCATTATCTTTCATTTAATAACAACCATCATTTTAAAGAATAAGTAACAATAAGAACTGAAAGTTATGTTATAAAGGATTTTACAAAAAAAGATAACTGTGCATATTAAGAATCATAACACTGACCATATATGAATAAAATATTTTCAAATTTTAAAACTGTATTTAAAGATATTTTTCTTTACATTTTCCAAATTTGAAAATTTAAATATGTAAATACTAATAGGTAGCAATGGGAGGAGGAGGACACTGAAAATGAATAAAATAACTTGTGCAACTGCTTTACATGTTAAAAAAATATTTTAAAATAAAACGAAAACAACCTTTAGGACACATAGTAAATCATATATCTCAATGTAGGATAAAAGCTTAGACTACAACCAAAGAATATGATTTACTGGCAGTACTTCCAGAATCCTCCACATCTTTCACTACACTATATGATAGTAGGATTTCATCAGGTAACAGTTCTAAATTCTCACAGGAACTTTTTTCCCCCTAGAATGATATTATCTTTCAAATTACAGTCTAGAAGAATTCATCACTCTGACAATGTATCATTAATCAAAGTAAAGAATGTTGATGTTTTATAGTATTTTGGAATGGATGGCACCTTGCAGAAGTTAAGATCCAAAAGTAAAAGTTTTAGTTTAGTTGGAAAAATGATACGTTTTACGGTAGTGTCAGTGTTTCGAAACTCTAACTACCATCATCATCCAAAACCTTGAGCTATCCAGTGATAAATATTAATGATCATACTGAAATTGACAGAAAGTTCCAGCTCAAAGAAGTTTACAGTTAGGACTTCTGCTACTTCTCAAGTGTGAGAACAAAAACTGTGGAATGTCTATTTTCATAGCATTACCTTTCATTGATTTTTCAATTGCAAAATTTAAGGTAGAAGAGATTTGTTGCAACAACAGCCTTGCACTTAAGAAAAAAACTGAAATTCTAAACTCTACAGAAGAGTTCTGTTATTCATTTGAATTTGCTATGGAAATAGAGATAGAGGTGGAGATACACACATACAAAGAGAAAAATTACATTACAGCAGAACTTCAAAAATATTGTAAATTCTTTGGTTGCAGTAATTGTTAAATATGGTTTGAACTAGGATTGCTTTAACTATAAAGTGATTTTGGAAGGATAAAATTGTGTACTAATAGGATTTTTAAAAATTGCTTATATAGAAATACTTTGAGGGGACTCATTTTTGAGAAAATACTTCCCTCCCATATAAAGAATATTTTCCCAAGTAATTTGTACTGGTTCTTTGATATGAATTATCCCACTCACAAGTGGTAAACTAGGGATGATGTCAATATAACTCAGAAGTTTTACTGATTTTAAGTTTTTCTTTTCTATCATATTAGTATGGTGAAGCAATCAGAAACAATCTTTACACAATTAAAGCCAAAATCTTAGCAATACAGGAAGATATTAAGACAAAAGATGAAAAATATATAAAAATCCCTTCCCTTAGTACAAGTACTGGCTGTTTTACTGGTTTGAAGAAAAACATGCATTCAACTAAGTTAAGCTATTTGGAAACACTATGATTGCAGATGAAAAAGCTACATGTTCCTCCTAAATTAAAACAATAGATTAATAGAGGAGGCAACACCTTGATCCAGACTTTTCATTTTGATGAAAACAATTTCTCTTAAAAGCAAATGCCACCAGGACCCACATCACAGAGAAGAAATCCCAAATCCTCAGGTCGTACGTGCAAGTGTCTTTATTAGGATTATTACTTGGTTTTAAGTCTGTTTACAAAGCACCATAATTTTACCTCAAGCCCTGTTATTTTAGGTGGGTGTTTTTTCAAGACTCATATATCATATTACGGCAAGAATACTTGTATACTGGAGAACTGTGCTTAATAACAAAATAAACTCCTTTAATAATATTCTTCAAAACATTTGCTCCAGAGTATTTATTCAGAGAAACCTCTACAGATTATCTTGCTAGTATGCTTCTAATTATACATTTCATTGAATGCATTGCATGATGATAGTATAAGGATTCCATCATCTAAAACGGGTAATAACAAATCAGATTCAATTTCTCTGATAGGGCTATAGTGAAAAGAAGAGAGACCAGCTACACAAAGCAGATAAGCAAATTCCTCAAATTATCATGGATGATAGGTTTCAATAAGCCCATTAAATTCCCACTGAGTGAAAATAATATCTTTGCAAAGTAACAGTAATTACTCATAAAATTCTATAATTTTGAAAATAATAATCCATTAATCAAGTATGAAAAAGATGAGCTTTATCTTTCAATTTTCCAACATTATTAAAATATATCTTATATACATAGACTGTTATTTTGTTTCTTCGATGCATCCATTATTACAGATAATCTTGGTACAATTTTTTTCCCCAAAAGTAGACTTTATCATAGAGTCAATTCTAAGTTCTCTATGAAAGGTGAAGAAAAGGTTATCCATAAATGAATTGATCAAAGTTTCCACACTACTGTTAGAACCAAAGAAAAAGGAAAAACAGCTAAATTCAGGACAGTTGGAAAAAGTAGAGAGGCATATAGCAGAAATTTCCTTATAGCAGATAAATGGAACTAGATAACAGAATTTGAAAAAGTCCCCATATAAATACATGAAGAATAAGAGTAAATTAAATATTTACATGTAAATATTTGAAACTTGTAACTGGGGAACTCAAAACAGAATCATGTTCTTACAAGTTCAATGCTACTCATCATATTTCTAAAATCAGATATGGAATGTCCATGAATATACAAAAACATCGATGATATAAAAAAAACATACTTTGTGCAAACTGGATAGTAATCCCTGGAAATGTGAAATTCAGATGGCTGGCATTTGTTGCTTATTTCAGTATCATATAAGTCTAAGTCTTAACAGACCTTAAAAGACCCATAGATGTATCATTCCTCCAAAGGTCTAATGGAAACTACAAGCTTTAGTAATAAAAGATTTATGTATTATTATTCTTCCTTGTCACATAAATAGATAATAAAAATCAAAAAGCAAGGACCTAGACACATGACCCTTATTATAAGTGCCGTTTCCCATTCAACAGACAGCATGCCAAATAAAACTAAATTGGATTAAATAATTAATATTCCTAGAGAGTAATATATGAAAAGAATGAAATAAAACACATCTAATTCAGTCAAGATATTTTAAAATAAGACAAAATATATAAATATAATAGCTCAGATAAGCAACATTTTGTCAAACATTTCTAAATCAGATGGCATGGAGAAGAATAACAAAATATGATTTAAGTCTAAATGGTGATGTCTTTCACATTTTTATTACATTAAAAATATCTACCTAGAGAACAGTCTCAAACTGAGCTAGAATCGCAACAAGAAAATAATGCATGAAATTCACACCTGCAATCTTGCTTTCTATTTGCATTTCTGATGCCATATAATTATGCACTATATTAATTATCTTAGCAAGTACTATTGTTTTCAACTAATATTACATGTGTAACACATTCAGATGAGTTAGCTGCTTTCAGCAATTACTCACACTTGAGCTACATAAGGAATAGATGATTTTATATGCATTGATTTCAGTAAAAGTTTTTTAGACAGAACAGAATAAACTCACTAGCAAATAGCAATCACTAATTTGTCATATTTGGACTTCAAATATGGCATTGCTGTTAAAATTGGGTGATTTTTATACCATAAGGACTAATGAATATAAAATGTAGTAAACAAAAATACCATAAAATATGTCAAAATCCATTTGGAAAACTTGCAATAAACCGAGTTGAGAGGTTATCCTGGAGGTTATTCTTATGCATCATATAGAAATTCCTTTTCAGTTTATGGTATATTTGAGTGGCTAAAGGGAAGCCTGAAACTATAGAACTGTGTTCCAGTAGTCTTGATTCTTGAAGATGACTGTATAACGATACAGTTTTTACAACGTGACTGTTTGATTGTGAAAACCTTGTGTCTGATGCTCCCTTTATCTAGAAATGGACAGATGAGTAAATAATATGGATTAAAACAGTAAACAAATAATAGGGGGAACAAAGGTTAAACAAATTGGTTAGATGGAAACACTAGTGGTCAATGGGAGGGAGGGTTAAGGGGTATGGTATGTATTACTTCTTTCTTTTTTCTTTTTCTTTTTTTTCCCAGAGTGATGCAAATGTTCTAAAAAATGATCGTGGTGATGACTACACAACTATGTGACGATATTGTAAGCCATTGAATGCATACCATGTATGGAATGTTTGCATGTTAACAACGTTTGTGTTTGCATGTTGTTTTATCAATAAAAATATGTTTTTTAATTGAAATACCATAAGTAGCATGTGCAAAATATAAAGGCTCCTCAAATATCTATGCTCAACGTGGCCTCTTGCTTATTATAAAGAGGACTGATTAAAGGTCAGATATATGTTGGACTAATGTCTTTATGGTCCCCTCCAAAATTGAGATTCTATTTTTCTTTAATTGGAAGGAATGTTTAACATACTCTGATACACTGAGCTCTAAAACTTCAAGTTTTATAAAAGCCTTTGGAAATCTGCAGACTTTCGAAACAGCCTAAAAGCAAAATTAAGCATTTCATTAATTCTTTTGACTCATTATCATTAATACCACTTTATTTTCTAGATTCTAAATGTAGATCTATAGGAATTGGATTGAATCTCTATTAATACCTTAATCCTAACTAATAAAACCTAAGGTATGTAGTACCCGCTATGAACAGAATACTTTAATATTTGGGTTGTCATTGAATTTGATCCTCCCAACAGCTCTGACAGGTTCTGAGCTTGCAAATATACATTTTATCTTAAAGACTCCCTTTCATACATGAACATCACAAAAACACCCTCCTTTCCCATTGAAATCCATCTCTTCACTAAACCCTTGTGCTGCAACTAAATTCTTTACTATGTTGTTGAGTCTGTCACTTGATTATATGATATACTTCCCAATCATTCATGCTCTTACAACTCTTCACCAATGGTTACAGCAGACCTACCCTCCCTCCTCCCCACCCCTTTCAATTGTCTTCATTTCTCTTTTCATAGCATTTTGTAATATTGACATCCAAAAGAATATTAGTCTATTAAACTGTCCTATATCCTAAAAAGTTCCTGTCAACATTTCTTCAAAGAACATATACAAATAGCTGATAAGTATGAGGAAAAAATGCCCAACATCATTAGTCATCAGAGAAATGCAAATCAAAACTAGAGTGAGAAAAAAAAAAAAAAACTGGAGTGAAATGCCCCTTCACACCCTCTAGGATGCTAGTTACAGAAAGTCAGATAACAAGTGTTGGCTAGGATACGGAGAAATCAGAGCCCTCACAAACTGCAGGTGGGAATGCAAAATAGCATAATCACTTTGGAAAGCAGTATGGCAATTCCTCAAATTATTAAAAATGCAGTTACCATATGACCCAGCAGTTTCCCTCCTAAGTATATACCCAAGAGAAATGAAAACATATGTCCACACAAAAACTTATATACAAATGTTCATAACAGCATTATTAATAACAGCCAAAAAGTAGAAACATGAATAAACAAAATATCACATATCCATACAATAGGATATCATTCAGCCATAAAAAGGGATGAAGTATTGGCATGTGCCACGACATGGATGAGCTCTGAAAACATTATGGTGAGAGAGGCCAGTCACAAAAGACCACATATTATTTGACTCCATTGATATGAAATGTCCAGCATAGGCAAATTTATGGGGACAGAAAGTAGATTAGTGGTTGCTGAGGGCTAATGGGTGAAACATAGGGGAGCCTGGATAGTAAAGCTACAGCGCATGGGGTTTCTTTTTGAGGTGAAAATTATCCAAAATTAATTGGGATGATGGTCTGTAAATATACTAAAATCCACTGAATTGTATGCTTTAAATTGGGGAATTGTTTGGCATGTGAATTAAATCTCAATAAAGCCATTTAAAAATTTTTTCAATGATGCTTGTACAAGGGCACTTCATTTATTATTTGGGTAGCCTAGCAATCTGTTTTTGAAATTTTGGTTAATCAAAAATTCAACCCCAATGCCCACCAAGGAGTACAAATGGGTTAAAAAAAAAAAACTTGCATACTCATGAGACTGTCACCAGCTACTCTTTTTTTTAAACATGGGCAGGCACCAGGAACCGAACCCGGGTCCTCTGGCATGGCAGGCAAGCGTTCTTGCCTGCTGAGCCACCGTGGCCCGCCCCACTAGCTACACTTGACACGTGTCTCCTCAGATATATAAGGACAGAAACAACCATTTGCCAGCAGCACAGCGTCAGGTGTTCCTCTTCTGCAGGAGCCTTGCAGCAGTTCAGGAGCAGTACAGCTCACAGAAGTAAGGCACACACCTGGCTTAGAAGCCTCATTTCCCGCTGGAACCAATCTCCATTTGCAGAGTTTCCAGAGCCCTATAGTGGATGTGCCAATTACAAAGTTCACCACATTCAGCAAGGTATGGTTTAATCCAACTATTTTATACAGTTTTCCATGTTTAGATGCAACGTACCATTTAGGAGTAATATCTACCGTATGTATGTTGTCTAGAACATAGTTGAAATTACTACCAAAGCCCACAGCATAAATTACATTGTTAGACTGTCCACTGGCCAAAGCTGCCAAGTAATCAAAGACACTCCTTTCAGGTAGGACATTCTAGCGGCCTGAAAATTACCTCCCAGTAGCTGAGGACAAAGGCCAAAACTTTCTTTAGGTAAGATTAATTCTTCACTATACAATATCCATGCCACAACCTTCAATTCTGATTGTATCAGAAATAAAGTTGATATTATTTCTACTTTCTGATTCTAATTAATATCTATTTCCCAATCAGATATTTGGAAAGCAAAGAAAGGGATGCCAGGTCTTGGCCTTCAAAAACCAACATCCTCTAAAATTAGGCAAACAATTATCTGTCATTTTACTCTGAACTGCACATTGTCATAGGTCAGGTTCCCTGGAAACAGGTGCTAAGATTTGCCTGCAGGACTTTTACTGGGGAGTACTCTACGAAGAAAACCTGTGGGCAAGTGAGTAAAGAGAAAACAATACTTGAATGAAATTGCAATGGCATGGGAGGGGCACTGAAGGGCTGTCAAAGTTTTCCCCAAGGAGGCTGCTAGGATTTTATGCCCTCTCTGTAGTGGTTTGAAGCCCAGAAAAATGTCTTCCTAAATCTAATCCATTCCTATGGGTGTGAACCCAGTGTAAGTAGGACCTTTGATGAGGTTTTCCTTCAGTTAAGGGGTGGTCAAGCCAAATTAGGAATGGAACTTAATTCTATTACTGGAGCCCTCTATAAGCAGAATGAATACAAAGAGAAAGAAAGCCACAGAGGGAGTAGCCAGAAGCTGAACATCAATGGAACCTGGAAGAGAAGGGAGATGGCACCAAGCGCCTTTGCCATGTGGCAAGTTCAGGCAGCCGGGAGCCAGCCCCAGAATGCCACAGTCTTCAGGAGGAATGATTTGGACTTTTTCTAAGCCTCAAACCATGAGCAAATGAATTCCCATTGTTTAACCTGATCCAGTTCATGGTATTTGCTTGAGCACCCTAGGAAACTAAACACTTGTGTAGCCAGATATTGGACTGGTTGCCTCCAAAGAAAGAGGCAGTTCCCTTTGAACAAAGGCAATTCCAGGGGAGGGTCTCAACTATGATTCATCAGCAAGCAACACCAGTAAGTGACCCTTCAGGCAGCAAGAGAAGTGAGGGTTTCAGTTCTGAAAAGGAAAATCTGGGAGGCACACCAGCACATCTACTTTATGTTTATGCCAAGTGTTTAGAACTGGTATATTAAGATCATCCCAAGTAATCTTAACATTATCCTAAATGACTAGCTATGATCTAAAAATACTGTATAATTCTGAACATTAAGAGAGTAACGATAATGTGCCTAAAAGGTGATATTTAGCATTAAAAAACCATAAAGTTAGTAAGCATAAATTGTATTCTGTCAATACCTGAGATTCTACCCAGTAATTATTTTCCTGTAAGTTGGTTCAGGCATACATATTTTTCTACCTAAATCCATATATACACTTACCTTTCCTTAGACATAAAAAAAAAAAAAAGGAAAAAGCTGCATATGAGCCCTTCATACCGAAAACATGGAAATATAATAATTCAATTCCCTCTTTCTCAATTATGTTTTCTCCTTACTAACCAACACCCACCCTCCCAAAGTCTCTCCTCTCCAGTTAAGAAAATATGAATTCCAATTAAGAATATATATATTTTCCATCATCCATTACGGATTTACTTAATCCATTCTCCTGTTCAAAGTGCCATATTTCAAAGAAGAATGCCTTCAGTTTGCCACCCCCCAAAATTCTATTCTCTCTTATTAACCTCATGTCTTCTGTCTGATCATTTGTTGTTAAAAGTAATATGGAATGCCTGATACATTAAGAACATATTTTTCATCAATGTTAGGCTTACTCACTGAAAAAAAGACATTTTTTTTCAATTTAGCATTGAAAATCTTTGTAAATATGGAAGTAGAATTTTCATTCTTAGGAATTCTCCTCATGCACTTATATTTTATTTTAGAGACAATTAACTATTTAAGAGACACTGGAGCAGGAACAGAAATTTGAAGTGTTTAAATCACTGCCAAATATAAATCAATCATAACTAAAAAGAAAGCTCCTTTGAAATGTATGTTAGTTAATGTGGAAATAGTTTACTTTCAATTTCTCAGGGGTTTATCTCATAAGTAAAATTAGATACACTGGTACAAAATGATCCCTATTGTTTGTGAACTTTGTAAAAATTCACTGGGTTGTAGGATGGGGACTGAAATTGTTTTATAACTATCAAATTTGATAATAATTTATAATAACTGGAAATACCAGCATGGGTTAAAGAATATAAAGTATAACATCCATTAGTACAAAATGCTAGTTTTTTTTATATAGGAATGCTTTTATATAGCAATGCCTAATATTCAGATATCAGATGTCTGCCCTTGCTTCTCAGATTAAGTCTGAGAATTAGGCATGAATTCAGGAGTCAATGAAAAAAAAGCCTCTTTAACAGTTATCAAAATTTTGGAAAATGGAAACACTGTATGACTGATTAATGAACTCTAAGCAGAAAGAGACAGCCAGTCGTTGCTAAGAAATGTCCATCAAGGCCAAGGCTCAATTTCAACGAGAACTTCAATACACAGGGGAAGATAGAGGAGAAGGATGGAAGCAAGGAAAGAAAAGAGCAAAGGCTGGAAAAAAAACTAAAGGTTAAACAGAGGACAGCAGATGGAAGAAAAAGGCAGAGAGCTAAAAGGAAAATGAGAATTAAAGTCAAAAAGTGATGGAAGAGAACAGGCAAGGCCACGATATAGGAGAAAGCGAAGAACTAACCACAGCAGCAGATCTTTGAAGGGGAATATGTAGTTATACTCCAGCAGCTATTTGAGGTCTTTTTTTCTTATAGAGAAATAATACCTGGTAGTCAAAATAATGGGCACAGTCACCAATATTTAGTGTAACTGAGTTCACTTTATTCTGTTTACCAACACGGGAATATGTAATACATTTTGAAATAGTTTTCTTCCCCCCCAAAAGAAGGTTGTTGGTTTTTTTTTTTTTTTAATTTAAATGTTCTGTTACATGAATGAATGGACAAATTAGCTTAAATTATCTGGGAAAATTATTTCCCTTAAAGTATTACATTACTTAGCTATCTGGGTAAGTGAAGCAATATTACCTAAAAATGGAGGCGCTGCAACCTATGCTGAGCTCCCAGTACACTCTGTCCCTGCATGGTTTTTCTAAGTGTAAACGTCACAGTTTGCCTTCCTGGAGGATAATATACTTCACAACTTTATCCATTCCCCCTCACAGCACCAGCAGCCACTCTGGATTCCGCCAAGCACAGTGCAGTACAGAGGACGTACGTAAACATGGAATACACACAGCTCCGTATTACTGAACTCCAGTTTTATAGACACAAAAGAACCATCTTATTTGCAAAAAAAAAACAATCGAGGATGTGCTATCAGTTGTCATGCTTTCTTGATTTTTATACATATTATGAAATTCATTTAAGTTTACTTTTAAAGACAAATGTGTCTTCTACAATTTTGGATTTACCAGGACCTAAATGCCATCCTACTATCTGTAGCTTACCAAGCTTTCCTCCACTGCAACAAAACCAAGAAAACGTGACGATGGTGGTATAAAAAAAACAGCGTATAACATGAAGTAAATACTCAGTAAATATTATTGGGGAAGTTAATATTGGGGAAGTTCTCTCACTTCCCCAATCAATTCTATATTTAGAATTTTATAAAATTTTAATCTACAAAGATCACATTCTTCTACATTAAGATGTGGGATTTGTCCATTATAATGACATAATTATGGAATAGAAAAAGCTTCAATATTCAGAAAATAATAATATACTTTACTTGGTGCAGTATTGCTTTTAGTAAGCATAATTTTATCCATATTATATCTACCTTTAGATAACAATATGGCATATCAAAAGCAAAGTGTGACTGAAATTGATTGCACGTGCCTGTGTGAAAGGGGGTGCATGTGCGGTGCAGAGAAAGTAAGTAGGGGAAGGAAAAAATAAACAGGGGAAAGAAGCAGAAGGGAGGGACGGAGAGACACAGAGGAAAGGTAACAGACTTAGATAAATCTTGGAGCTCAAATACTGTAGTTAGGGGAAAGAGTCACATCTCATTCATTTTTATATATTCTGTAACAGCTACCACAGTCCTTTAATACACTGCATGATAAGTGATAAAATGTGAACAAATACATGAATGAAAAATTCCTAATATGAACTCACAGAGGCATAATTATGCTCTTTACCTAAAAGCAGAGTGTCTTTAGGTATATTTATATTACTACCGTATTAAATAATTATACTCATTTTTATACTGATTCTCATGTCCCAGCTGTCTAATTGTAATGTCCTGGCAGAAGGGAGCAGCAGGTTGTTCTTCTCACCCCTCCCTCATTTCTGCCCAGCGGCTCTAACCATTGAGTGCCTAGTTATAAGTAATTGATGCTAGTAAATATTGACATGTGTAAGGTCTATTTTAGGTTTTACAGTTATCATGACTTGGGTCATTAGTATCCTAGAGAGCTACTCATACACATATTGAAGTAACAGGTAAGGAATGAAAGTTACCAGAGTTTTCTTTGTAAAAACACAACTGATCTCCTCCTTCCTTTGCCTGTAAAGTAGCATGCAAACTTCTCAACAAGTTGCAAAAGGTCCTTGGTTCTTAATTGTCCACCTGTACCCTGTTCCTTTTATTTGCAAGTCATTAAGAGTGAGATCCTAGCATTAGTCATCTGTTTAGTGTCACTTCCTAGCACAGGCTGGGGTTTCCGAGAAGGCACTCAAAAATATCCGTTGAATAAATTACTATACAATGAATGAATGAACTCTACGACAAATGAATGCATCATGAAATGTAACTGGTGTAATGTGACGTCTGTATCTAAGTCACACTTGTTGTTTAAGTATTACAGTTTTAAATCTCTAATAGGATTTGAGTTTAGGCATTTCAAAAACAGTGACTGTCAGGAGAAAAAAGGTAGAAGGAAAGGTAGAAACTTGAGAGATAAGTCAATTTAAATGATAATGAGTGAAGACAAAGAAAAGACTAATTTTTAAAATAAACATGAAAAGAATACATGAAATATTTCTATTTATAAACCAGGTCAAAATAACATAAAATAAATTGTGTGCTATGTGAAACCACAATAGTTAAAAATATTGCCTAATTTTTAAATGTCAAGTTCACACAAAGAATGCCTAATCTAAACACTCTAATCAAGCTAAGTGTTTCAGGAACTATATTAAAACACAGTTTAAACAGCAAAATAAAATCCAGAATTAGTGTTCAGTATAATTTTAAGATACAAGTAAAGACTATCTGTACATAATAGAATTTTAGAAATTGATGTAAATCATCCTGAATTCTAGATAATCAAACATGTTTTAAACGTCTTTATGTTGAAACATTTTATAAATACACCACAAGTAAAGCATTTTTAAAAGTTATACCTGCAAAAGAGTTGTTCTATGGAGCTTCAGTGCCCCCTTCTGGTGAATTTTAGCGAAGCAGCTTGAGCAATAATCTTCTCCACATTCAAGACATACCTTGAAATATATCAAAAAAAAAAAAATCATACAAACTCATAATAGTATGACTTGAAGAAAAATGACATCTTTATGCAAACAGTTTCTCTAATACTATACCCAGATGTTATCCGAATTGAGAAGCCCAAGGAAGCTGGGACAACCATTGATCCCTGTTAAGACTGAACACTTTTGTGGCAAATAACTTGCAAACTCTAATTATTCCCATATCAAAGTAAATATAATAGCTATAACGCATATGTTAAGTATATGCGTTAGATGGATGTATTTATATACTGTTGCTGGATAAATCACAAAACAACCAGAAACCTCTTGACCTGGTAAAAATTAAACAGCATTATCTTTGTGTAAAAACTACTTCATTTTATGAGCTATTTTATCTCTTTGCATGAATTTACATAGCGCAATTAGTTTCAAATGATACATAATATATATACGATTTGCCTCCCATAATCCCCATACCCTTCTTTGAATGGCACTCCTTCACTGGTAATTCTCAAATATGGTTTTTTAAATTTTCAGGGGAGAGTCCCAAAGGGTAAGTCTGTAAAAAGGAAAAAAAAAAAAAAAAAAACAATGGAACTGCATCAAAATGTCAGTGATGCTGATAACTGGTGAAATGAATTTAGACAAGTTTATATTTATCATCTAAATTCTCTACAACATTAAACTAATTTTAAATTTTATGGATTAGTTGAATCATGTGATATACTTGTACTGATAATGGTGTCAAGCAACACTGAAACTTAAAGAATGAAGAAAACAGAATTTTTACTGCAAGTGAGCTTACTACCATGCAGTTGAACCACTGACAATATAATAAAAAGCAGTGCTGACTGCTAAAGACCCCCCAGGAGCTTGTCCCAGTTGAGAAGAACCACCAGTAGCGCAAAATAAGAAAGTATGAGGCTTGGCGAGATGGCACCTGAAAGTGTGTGTCGAGAAGCTCACTACTCAGTTGACCCTCCTTCATTCCTTCTCCCTTCAGGGTGCCTACCATCATTCTTCCTCCCTTCCCCTCTCCTCATGTGGGGAAACAACCGTGTGAAGCAGCTGGGGCAGGCTGGCAAGAGGTCCATGAAGCTCTCCTGCCTTGACTTGGCACATGCTTCTCGAACCGCCATGTGCATGTGAATCAGCTGGGGTCCCTGTCACTGCGTAGGTCCAGGATGGGACCTGAGATTCTGCATCTAATAAGCTCCCAGGTGAGGCTCATGCTGCTGCTGGTTGTGCAAACCACACGCTGGGCGGCAAGGTTCTAGAAAGAACATGATGCAGAAATGAAGACTAAACTTACTAAAAGCAAAATAGGAGATTTTTAAGTCCATTAATTTTTTTTTTTAATTGTGCAGGAAATCTCCATGTGACAACACCACTACCTATCATAGATAGCCAGATTAGTTAAGTAAAATTAGGGCCACGCACAAAAAGAAAGATTAAAGGAATAATCAATTTCATATCATGAAAATGAAATTTAAAAGGGGGGCTAGAAACTAGTATCAATAGCAATATGCGCGACATTTAGTGAGCACTGCTCACTGTTCTGAGGCCTCTGTGTGCTTTACCTCATTTAATTTCATATTTTCTCCCTGGAACGGTGGAATGACCAGGTTACCTCCATTGTGAAGATAAGGATGTGAAGAAGTATAATGCTAAACAATTTTCCCACAGTCATGCAGCAAATAATGGCAGAGCCAGAATTTCCACCCCACAATCCAGCTCAAAGCTCAGGGTCTTCTGAGACCCAAAGCTCAGCACACAATACTAACCATTAAGTCAATCATTGACTAGTAATCTCAATCCTCATGATTTACTGAAAACCCTTGATAAAATATATGATAAAATAAAATATTTCAAATGACTGCACGATCTAGTATTTATCAAAACCCAAATGCATTTTTTCAAACGTGATTAGCTGTACAGAAGAAGAATTCTTTAAGTACAAGAAAAACAAACATTTTCCCTAGCATGGGACCTATTCCTACCGGTTTCACTTTTCCCTCAAAGATTTCTCTTAGAGAAATGATGATAATTATTATCATTATTAGGATGATTTAGTATTATCCTAAATTCATAAATTTTAACAGTTAAATCAATTAAAAAGATATAATTTCACATAAATATGTGCTAGCATTATTGTATAGATTTGAAAATGCATTCTCTAGTAATTTTTATTTAAAATACCTGCTAATATTTTTCTGAATTTTTCCTAAATAATTGGCACTATTTTTACAATGTAGAGAACTGAAAACCAATTTCAGCATATAATTCTAAGCCAAGAATCTGTTAATGATAGACTTTTAATGAAAGTAGTCAAATGGGTGTTTGTAGACTACAAGATCAAAGCTGGAGTTGCAGAGTAAGCTTATATATTTTGTTATGCAAGCATTTGGATTTAAATTGGGTTAAAATGACCACCAACTGGAAAATCTTTTTAGGCAGTTTGTACTACTGGCAGGAACATGCTAAAACGTAGAAAGGGTTCCAGTTCACTACAGGTGCTTCTTCGATGACAAAATGCCCAAGTATAGTTTTAGCAAATATCTTGTTAATTTAATTTGATCAAGACCAGACCAGTTAATGCTAATTAATTAGTTAATTCTAATTCTAACCTTTAGAATCCATTTGTTTAATTTGTCTACATTTACTAGGTTCATATACAATTTTTAACTGTCCGCCTCACTTTTGTCATGCAAAGACAGACTAAAGCTACTGAAATTTCCTTAAAAATAAGAAATTCGTAAGTTTTGGCTTTTATTTTACCAGCAATAAGGTGGTAACATCAGATCATAAGAAAATGCCAATAGCAAAAACAAACACAATTTATTGCCTCACATTAAGTGCCAGGCCCAAAGTTAGTATTTCACATGCATTATCATATTATCCCCAGTAACTCTGAGGCATAGACTACAATTATCCCTATTGTCCCATTTTACAAATGAGAAGTAATTAGAGAAGAATTAAGCCGCTAGCTGAAGGTCACAGAGCTAATAACAGGTACAGTTGAGACTCAAACCTCCAAAACTGAAGCACCAACATCTACTACACACACACAATTTTCCCTATTGAAGTCCTCATCATAAAATACAAAAACGTTTGTCCTAGTTAACCAATCAACATAACCATCTAGAATCTAAATCAGCACAACCATCTCGAAGCTAGGAATACAAGATTATTTCAGAGTTTAACATTATCACAGTCAACTTCAGGGGACCTATCAGCCAGCTTACTTTGAATTTTTAATTTTTCTTTTTTTTTTTACATGGGCGGGCACCAGGAATCGAACTTGGGTCTCCAGCATAGCAGACAAGAGCTCTACCTGCTAAGCCACCATGACCCACCCCTACTTTGAATTTTTCATTGGCTTATTGGTGTGCTTTTGACAATCATCAAGGGATATTATTCTCACTTCAAAGAATAGCTCTTTTTAAAATCGTGATAAAATTTGTCATGGATTTTTAGGGCCTACATGCTGACTTTGGAATATGGCAGTTTTCAGGCTAATCACTTCTCTCACCACTGCTCACAGCCTCTGTCAGCTTTCCATCCAAGGCACATGCTGTCTTTATCCTGTCTGGGACTTCCTTTCTTCCCTTCTTCCTTCTTTCTTGAAAAACAGGACCTTTATTTCCAGGTCAGTTCTTACCTGTGTCTGTCTGACATGTTGTTCAAAAACCGTGGACCTTAAATGGCATTCAACAAGGACTAGGACTCAGGAGAAATAGTGACACCCACATGTATTCTTCTGAGATCAAACTGAGTGAGCACTAACAGTTCAACTCAACAAATGAGTCCCCTTTCAGCTTTTATATTTCCAACTCGGGAAATGTTCGCATTTATTTACATTTCTTACACATTTCTGGCTAGTTACACATTTCTGTTAAGATTTTTTAAATCTTTGTCCATCATCATATCAAATAAAATACGAAAACAGGATGATGTAAGAGTGAGAGTATTTCATTAACAGCCAGAGCTTTAGATTCAATATTGTAATTTGCATAATAGAATTCTAATTCTTTGAGCCCAGTTAATACCGAAATTAAATAAAGTTAGCAATTTAGTCCCAGATCAGAAATAAGTATGGCTAAATATTCTGAAATCATAAAGTAATCTACAAATATAATCTATAGTCATTATATTCTCTCTGGGAGAACTACTTCATACAAGTGTGTAATATTCTATATTACAAAAGATCTTAAAAAAGAAGAATGCCCAAATTAAAGAAAAGTATGTATTTCATAAGAGTTTTAAAGAAATGATTATTCATTAAATATCTGCTGAGTACCTACTACACAGCAGGCACAATTCTAGGTAGTAGGCACACATAGTGAACAAAATTAAATCCCTACCCTCAGGATGTTTCTGTCTAATGGAGTGAAAAATAGACAATAAACAAACAAGCAATACATATTTTAGTTGTATGAAGCAGCTTTAGGAAAAAAAGGGAGTGTAATTCAGGTGTTGCCTGTTGGTCAGGGTAGGTAACATTAGAAATGATGTTTACTGATATGGAGAGACAATTTTGGGGGGAGAAATTAAGGGTGCAATTTTAAACACATTAAATTTGTGATGCATCTTAGACATCCAAGTAGAGATGATGAGTAGGCACTTTGAGTTGAAAGTTCAGGGGAGAGTTATGGATTAGAGATGTAAGTTTGAGAACCACTGATGCAGGAATGGTATTTAAAATTAAGAGAGTGGATAAAATTACCTGAAACCTGAATATAGGCAGACTACAGAAGAAGCCTAATGACTGTGCCCTTCAACACTAAAAGTTCAAAAATACAGAAAATCAGCAAAGGAAGCTTAAGAAGTATTTCACGAAACACACTGCAGTATGTGCTACACACATGTGAGAGTTTTAAGTCAAAATGTTAAATTTATTCCTCTAAATAAATATTTCTACTATAAGTAGCAATCGAAACATTTTGAAAGCAACTGATTTAGTGTATACAAAATTGTAGTTAATGGATGGAAGTATTAGAGTAAAAAATGTTCTAATTTTAATGATACAGGGAAAGCCACATGAAAAAGTAGGAGATATATACATATAAACACATACTTAGATATGATTATAGACACCAGTATAATGCTAATTTGAAAATTATATGTACATACATGTGCACATGCATAAACATGTATGCATAGACATGTGCACTTATTCATCATACTTTTCTGCATAGTTCAGGTACTGATGTTACATAGAACCCAATCTGCATCTAGACCCTGCAAGTTACTAGTGGTCTAACCTTGTGAAAGTTAACCCTCAGTTTTATCATCTATAAAATATAGATCATAAGAGTTTAACTGCTATCTATATTTCATAAGATCATTGGGAGGATTAAAGAAAAACATGTTTGTGAAGCACTAACAGAGGAGCTGGCATCAAGTATTTTTTTAAGTGCTAGTCAAGTACTATCAGAATCTTTGTGTCCACAGCATCCTTAGATCTCTGAGTAAAAAACAATACAGATGATACATCTGTGACCATATACATAAACTACTTTAGAGCCCAGAAAAAGACAGTTGGGCCTCCAAAGTATTTTATAAGGCTAGCAGATTTTTTATATCAAAATTTGTCAAAGATGGCACTGAAAAATAAAATTTCAAACAAACCTCACCATTAATATAGGTACAAAATTCCTACATGAAATGTTTCTCTCCTGCCATCTAGGTCCTGGTCACCGCAACCTTAAACTGGTCCAAGAGCTTCCTAACCACTCCCCCTAACTTTCCTCCCTACCTCCCTTGTCCCTGATTTAGCCTACATGATTCTGGACAATTAAGACTTCTAAGTCAAAGATATTATCTTCATCTCAAAATTGAACAAAATTCAAACTTCTTAGGCTGGCAGCCAAAGCCGTCTGCAACCTTGTTGAAGCTTCTGGCTTCCTCACTCACTATCCTACTATTGGGCAGTACAAACAGTCTGATCGACCCAGATTTCTGCTGGCCAGGTGGTCCAGTCACACTTCACTCTCTCCAAACACCTCTGTGCTCATGACACACCCACACTTCCTCCCCACCTCCCAACTCCATCCCTCCCCTAAGCTTAAGCTAGCTCAAGTTCATCTTCTTTATGAAAACTCCCTGATCAGCCCCAGCTCACAATCACCCACAAAACTTATTTCCTCTAATTCTTGGAAATTGAGCCACTTAATATTTGCAAATTATTTTGCGTTAATCATAATTAGCTAAAACCTATTGTGTTGGCCTAAGCCAATATGTCATGGCATCATTCTAAGTCTCTACATGTATTCAGCATTTAATTCTGAAAAGAGACTATGAGTATATCCTTTTTACAAAACAAGAAAACTACAACAGTGAGTTTTGGTCCCTGGACAAGGATTTTAGAGGAAGTAAGCAGAGAGGCTGAGATGTGGATCCAGGCAGTGTGGCTCCAGGACCAGAGTTCTAAACATTTTGCTATACTGGCCATTGTTTCTAATCTCACCAACGTGAATGCAAACTGAAGAAAAGTGCCCATGTCCCGTACTTCTACTTTCTCAATCTCTCACCTTCAGAAAAGGAACTTGGTAAACAAATGAATTCATTTTTACCATTCCAAAAAAAAGCAGTGTTTGTTTGACATTCACTGGGATTCAGACAGAGAATCTTTTTTTGACATGCACATGGCCAATATTAATTTCTAATGTTGAGATAATTCACAAAAAAATAGAAATGGTTCAAATGTCAAATCTAAGAACTAAGAATCACTGTTTACTCTATTTCTTTAACAAAAAAAAAAATGTACATACTAGAAGAGCAGCTTTGTTCTCACACTGGCCACAAACCTTCCCTCTTATCTTGGGTTTTTCACTTCCAGAAGAATTTACCATTTTATATTTGAGTAGCTGCTTTACAGGATCTGGAAGAAGAAATTAAAAAGTCAGACCAATCACTTTAAAATCAGATGTTTGTTTTGTTTTGTTTTTCTGATTCATATGGCACATTTCTAAATTCTCAAGGTATTTAAATATTAGTTACCCAATAAAAATGACATGTCACCAAATCTAATCTTCCCAACAGACTAAGTAGCCCAAAGTCCCTTTCTCCACTGTACCCCTCCCCATCCCCCTAGCATAAGGCCACACATATCCAGCCATATTTACACAACTTAAAGCTAACTTGAACTGGACATATATAATTACAGAATGTTAAATGGAATTCCCATGATCTTCTGTCCCATCTCTAGTTCAAATGAAGTCTACATAGATCAACTATGAAATGTTTATTATACTATATATATGTTTATAATGGAGGTTATATGCTATGTATAATATATAAAATAAATATTATATATTATGCATATTTTCTACAATTTATTTTACCAAATTTTCTTAACCATTCAAAATTAAAAGTGTTAACCCTACAAAAAAAAATCTTGCTTCTTTGGAATTATTACAAATTCAAAATTTAGTTTTGGTTTTGGCAATTTTAAAATAATTCATTTAAATATGAACCAGTTTTCAAATATTCTTTCCATTTCCCGAAATTAAATTTCAATTTATAATTTTAAACTGCTAAATTATCTTCTTGATTAAAAGATTATATTGATATAAAATTTGAAGACCAATGTTAACAAAGTCTTCAGTTTTGAAGAATGCCATTATTATAATCAGATTCTAAGTTGACACTTTTTTAAAAAAATTAATGTTTCCCTCAAAAAAAGATTAGAATAAAATGTATTTTAAAAATTAAAGATAAGTCATAATTTTTGGATTTAAAATCTCTATATTACATGAGCAATTCTAGCACTTTAATTTTATTTGTAATTCAAATATAAAAGAAAGGAATTGTATCTTAGCATCTGATAATGCTGTGGCAAATATTTACCTTGAATCTGGTCCTTCAGTAACTTTAATTTC
This sequence comes from Tamandua tetradactyla, assembly GCF_023851605.1. Classification (NCBI taxonomy): domain Eukaryota; kingdom Metazoa; phylum Chordata; class Mammalia; order Pilosa; family Myrmecophagidae; genus Tamandua; species Tamandua tetradactyla. Next base: position 64,467,740 of record NC_135331.1, read on the forward strand.
ACTTTTCCAGCAGAAAACTGTATTAATGAAATACAGACTGTCAGGTATACATTCCTTTATTCAACAAAATCTTAAAATTATTAACAAGAAAAATTGGAAAACTATAATATTTTGGTGCCTCTTAAAAAACTAATTTTGAAAGAATAATGTATGACTATGGGAGATCATTTCTACATATTAAAACATATGTGGGCCCTTTCATTAAAAGAAAATTCATAAAAAGAAACTAAATTTTGGAAATACATATGACAGGTTTTTTTTAAATAGGCCACAAATTTACATTTTTAAACAGACTAAATTCATTATATATGGTCATGAAATGATTTTAGGAAAGTACTAGTAATATTTGAATACTATACACTCAATAAGTATTCTCTATTTCAGCTCTTTTTGAAACACACTAAGTCTAATATTTGTCTAGAATGAATCTAAACTGAATTCTGACTGAGCTACTTGGCTTATATAACCACAGAAGCCAATATTATGACCTTATCTGCCTAATTTATAGAACCACGTGTTTAAGCATCATAGACTTGACCTTCAAATAAATTACTTATGATCTCTGACTTTCTTTCCCCTGTTGAAGCCAAAAATTAAGTAAATAAGATTTGCTATTAGGTATTTCAACTAAATAAGCACTTAAAATCCTTGGATTCCAAGATTTTGGGAAATAAAACAGACTCTCCAAATGCATATACTTGCCCTGGTCTAATTAACATGCACATTTCTTTAAAAAAAACTAAAATGGACGATGGTGTGCATTTATACAGACACTGTCAATTCATGCTTAGTTTTCAATTTGCAGTTTGCATGCTCAATTGCCCGATATGCACATGAAAATATGAGAACAATGGCTGCCTCTATGTCTATGGCTGTACCAAATGCAGTCATCTTTGAAAATTTAAGTCTAATTATTCTCAGTTGAACCCAGTGGTTTCAACTCACAAAGGGCATTTATTGTTCACATTCATTGAAGTAGCTGCTGAGATGCTAAACACCAACCACAGCAGAAAAGAAAATGGGATTTAAATAATCAATTCTTATATGAATCACACTTTTATTTTTAAACTGGTAATGCTACACAAGTTACAGGCAATTTAATCTCATTTTTCATGACCAAATCACCCAACATGATTACCTTACTGATGCATCCAAATTGCAACATGATCAATGAGGTTACTGGTTCTCTGGACAAAATGGATGGATACGTCACAGCAAATTGAACCCATTATTAGGGAAATTTTATTATTAGTTTTTATTGTTATGAATAATATTTTTCTGCTTTATAAATACAACCATATTTACTTCAAGTGATTCAAACTGCATAAAAATATGTTAATGAACAGACTGCTAGCTACGATTCTTAGACACAGAATTTATTCCCGTATGAATCTGTTTGGGAAATTGCTGGGGGCAGAATAGAGTTGGAAGAGTCAAAGAGAAGATTATGATAAACTCTCTGATACACACATATCAAAAAACATCAGGAATTTAATATACTGAAGCCTCTGCCTTATCAACCCACATAGGCTTCTACCAGTAGCTGTTCAAGGGGCACTTCCAGGGACCAGGGCAATTGAATGGCTGTACCATACAGATTTATCTTCTGGGCGACTAGGATCAGACTGTACTGTTGTTTTCAGCCTCCCCGGCATTCACAAATGCCCCCAAACTCCCCCAATGCCCTAATCTACCACATTGGGCCCAAACTCCTCCTGCAAGCCAACTTTTCAGATATTCCCATAAGCCTCCAGCTTTTCCACTGTCTACCTACTTCCATCCTACTTCCGTCCATGAAGATGCTATTAGATTGTCATTTTAACTACATTATGCCTTAAATATTTCCTAAAAATATCTCATCCAAACATTCACTTTAACTGGAACCCATCCTTCCTCAAACCCAACCTCTTCCAAGGCACTTTGCAGAACGACTAGCTCCTTTTCACTCACCAGGAGAGAAGGGAATTCTTCCTATTGCTCCTCAGCCCTGGATCGAGAACACTGACCCACCATCATTCAGCAGTGTTCCCCTACTGAAGGTCACCACCACTCATTTTTTGCCTTTAACAATAACCAGGACACTCTTCCCTCTGGGTTTCATCAATCAGTTCCTTATTTCTCTCCATCATATTTCTGAAGGGTAATAAGCTTGGAGACTTTAACACCCATGTCCACCTCACATCCTAATTCTGAAGATCTTCTAATGTGCTGGCTACTGTGAACATCTAAATGTCACTTTGGCCACTCCACTATTATTACCAAACTCTGGTCCTAAGCAGCATCCTGAAGGACCCCACCTTCAAAATCCCAAACTTTGAATTTCTCAATACTAACCACAACCTTCTCACCTTCTCCCTCTTGGAATTCCCACATATACCTACCATTGTGATAAAATAATGCTCTCTGAGTCCCCCACAAATCCAGGCTGAGTAACCTCAGTCAGCTTTTATGGTTCTTCAACAATCCATTTATTCACTACTAACCCCCAACCACTCTTCCCATAGAAGCTACTCCAAAATTCCTCTAATACCAAGAACCCAAATTCACCTCTTCTCCCTTCTTTACTTTCATCAGTTGATCTTGCCATCAACTGTACTAAGACTGTTGGTGGCTTCCCATTAATATTTTCCACAGCTTCCTGACTCACAAACACAACCTCTGAAAATATACCTTTAATGCCACCTATTTCCTCTTCTATCATTCTTGTCTCAGAGAAAATGTGGCCTCCCTCCTTTGGTGAAGGCCTTCTCCATGGACCACCTCTTCAAAGACCACACCCCTAGCTACTGGCATGTCTCCCATCTGCATTTTCAATCTTTTCTCCACTGGAAAGTCCATCCCTCAGCTTACAAATTGACTTGGATTTTCTCTCCAATTCTACAAAAAATAAAAATAATAAAACTTGGTCTTGGTCCTGTTAAATCCTAAGGAAGTTGTCTTCTGGTCTTTGCTCCCTACAACATCAGCCTTTACTCATTGCCTCCCATCCCTCCCTTTCCAACCACTTAAAATCTATTTTCACATTTAATCCAATAATGATGCAATCATTGAGTTCAGTTTTTCTTTTCACTGTCATTCCCCATAAATAAGAATTTTAATGTGATTTTCAGGTAACGTTAAAAAGTGGTTTGGGCGGGCCGCGGTGGCTCAGCGGGCAAGAGTGCTTGCCTGCTATGCCGGAGGACCCCGGTTCGATTCCCGGCCCCAGCCCATGTAAGAAACAAACAAATAAACAAAATATAATAAAACAAGAAAATGTTTAAAGATGTTTCCCTTTCTTCCTCCCTTCCTTCCTTCCATCCTTCCTTCCTTCTGTCTTTCCTTCCCTTCCTCCCTCTCTTAAAAAAAAAAAAAAAAAAAAAAGTGGTTTATCATACTAAACTGTTCAAAACTCTGTGAAGTAGTTTAGCAGGTATAATGATGCAAGTAATAATATCAATATTACATACATGGTAATGGCAGTTCAGAAAGATTAAATGACTTACATAAGATCATATAAGATGAGCCAGTATTGTAATCAATATAGTCTTATGCAGGGTTTCTCAACCTTGGCACCACTGAAATTTTGCACAAAATAATTTCTGGTTTTAGGGGGTTGTATCTTCCGCGGCTTGGAAGCACTCTGGGTTATACTCACTATATGCCTATAGCCAAAATCCCCCTCCAAGTTGTGACAGCTAAAACTGACTCCAGATATTGCCATTTGTTCCTGGGGCGGGGGGGGGAGGGGAGTAGGGGGCAGAAACTGACCACTGTTGAGACACTCTAGTGTAATACGAACACCCAACACCATACTCATAACTTTCTTCACTACACAATGTACCAGGCAATGCCAACTTCTCCATGCTTCCTAAAACTCCTTCTTTTACTTGCATTTTCTATAAAATTACACTACTGACTCTATTCCTACCATTCTTTTTTCCTCTCAAGCTGCCTCCACTACAAAGATGGCAAATTACCTCAGAACAAGCCTGAGAACCTGTATTCCAAATCTTGGCCCTGCCACTTGACCTTGAGCAAATTATTTAACTTTGATGTTAACTTCATCTGCGGAACTAGAATAACAACACTTGCCTTTTGAGGTGATATAAACATTTAATAAGATAAAACACTAAATGCAGCTAAATTGCTGACTGGTATAAAACAGATGATCAGTGTTATCCTCCGTACAATATTCCACACCGGCCTTCTCTGAACTCCACCATTCACACCTTTCTTCTTTTTTCACATGGGCAGGCACCGGGAATTGAACTCGGGTCCTCTGGCATGGCAGGCAAGCATTCTTATCTGCTGAGCCACTGTAGCCCGCCCCACACCTTTCTTCTTCTGTCTACATACTCACAGGAAACATGTTTACACCCACACTTTCAACCTCAAACTCAAACAAAACTCTAAATCTAGATTCCAGAATGTTATATCATAGTCAATTCAGCTTGGAATATCAGTTATGTATTGGTTTCTTCCTCTCCTTTCTCACTATTTTTTGTTTTTGTTTGGGGGGGGTTGTTTTTTGTTGAGAAGGGGTTCATTTTTTCCTTTCAATTTCTTCCACAACTGTTCTAATTGAAGATCTTCTCATCTGACATCTAGATTCTTTGAATAGCATTCCATATAGTCTCTCTGTCTCTATACCAGTGGCCTCCAAATTAAGATGCATTCGTGTATAAAAATAAAATATATTTATTAATATTTGTGTTTTTTTATCCTTTATTTATTTATTTATTTGGGGGGAAGAGGTGCATGGGCTGGGAATCGAACCCAGGTCTCTCTCATGGCAGGTAAGCATTCTACCACTGAACGATTTGTGTACCCCTGATTTATTTTTATATTTAGTTTTGTAATGTACATAGTATATTGGTAAGCTAGTATGTATATAAATAAATTCTATGTATAAATAAATGTGTAGAAAGTCCAAGCTCAAAATATAGTCTTTACTGATGTGTTGCTTGTTCAAAACAATTTGGAGACTACTTGCTCTATAACCAATTAACTCCAAACATACCTGGTAGTTGAACAAGATCAGTCATCATAAATCACGGACCACAACCTTGCTACCCTCTGGCTCAAACACTGTCAGGGAATTCCATTCTTTCAATTAGAAACATCAAGACTCCTGCCTCTAGTACTCCAGGCCTTCCACCTTCTGGCTCAATTTCACTTTCTAGACCCACCTTCTACAGTCCTGAAACCCCCATGCTTTCATCTTCTCACTTCACTATGAGGTTTGTGAGGACTGGGACCATGCTTTATTCACCAATTTTTCCTTACAAATATAACTAGGAGACTCAAATATTTGTAGAACTAAACTTCTACTTCCCAAGGCTGTGTTATTCAAACACTAAATGAATACATACAGCAAAAAATACACCAGGGATGAGCCTGGCCCTTACACCATGGGATCAACAATGCTTTCCTGACCAAAAGACAGAAGAGAAGTGTAACAAAATAAGGTATCAGTGGCTGAGAGAGTTCAAGTAGAGTTGAGAGGCTATCCTGGAGATCACTCTTAAGCCATCTTCAGCTAGACATTGCTACTTATCGTGGTTTGCCAAAACTATTTCTGCCAACCCTAAGGAACACCTAGAGCCTTATCTGAAATTCTACAAAGGTTCCATGCACTATGATTACTTTCCAGAAACCTACATTCTCCACATGGGTCCCTGGACCAAATAAGTCATGAAACGCAGAGGGGCCAGCCTCTCTAGAACATCAACTAGTTCCATCCCCCTACCCATGTTATCGATAGTCCTTTCCAACATGAAAAAGTTAGAATGGGCATAGCCCAAATATCCCTGAGATTGGGAGAAAGATCAAAGGAGAAGGAGGAGTTATAGCAGAGAACATAGGATTTAACAAATGAGTATGACTGCTGAATCATTATATTGATATTTCTTTTGGTCTCCAGTGTCTTGGAGCAGCTAAAAAAAAAAAACTAAAATTGTGGAATTGTAACCCATACCAAACTCTAAAATCTGTTCTACAACTAATTGTTATGGTGTGCTTTGAAATTTATTGCTTTTTTGTATGTCTGTTATTTTTCACAATAAAAAAAACACATACTGACTTTTACTGTAAATATTCTCATATGTGCTTTTTCACATCAGATGGAACCTCCTTGAGAGCAAGGATAACTCACTAAAGACAAAGAAGGCACCAAAATGCCTTTGAATAAACAAGTCAATAATCACAAAATCAGCATTTTTATTATATTTGCAAAAATATCTGAAATATGGAATACTATCACAGAAAGATTATGAAAAATGGAAGGTAGATTGTAAAACTTCAATTGAAAGAAATAAAAGAAATAAGGAGGGAAGAAAGGAAAAATCCTACCATGTAAGAGCATGATACTAAAAAATAAATCAATATGTAGATGCCTAAAAGGTCAGAAATGCCAAATATATTTGTAGATGCCATCTGGCCCAGTGAAAGCTTAATGACAGATATACATAAAAAACTATATTAGTTGAAACTTACAAGGTCACACATCTTGTACTCAAGAATTCAGGGTATAAGAGTTTTTTTTACATAAACACCCTCATCTGGTTTAATCTTAAATATAGTCTAACATTATTTTATAGTACATAGTAAAGATAAAGCAACTCTATTGCTGGGAAACCTGAAAGTATCTTTCCCTTGGCTATCTTCATACATCAAATCAATAATATATCATAATGAATAATTATTATTCAACCAGAATATACAAACATTAAACACATCTGATATGATAAAAAGGTAGAAAAAGCCTATCATTTTTATATCAAATAATATAAGCTTTCATCTTAATATAGAACTATATAGTACTATTTCACATACTTAAGAGGAGAATTGAATTGAATTTTGCTGAAGGTAAAATTTAAAACATCAGCTTGCAGTGAAAAACAAAAATATATCTGAATGAAAGCTGCATATTAACCTAAAAAATATGAATCAAAAATCTAATATGCAAAGTTGTTAAAGCAAGAATAGTAGGTTCCTATATACAGAAGGAAATGTGAGATCTGAAAAACTAATTTATCTCCTCTTGCTTCAAAAATGTCTAAGAATCAAATGGCATCTTCTTACCTTAATAACATTTCCTTTATTTTGCGACATCATGTGTGATTGATTATCCAATTTGCCTGCTCGTCCAGATTTCCAGCGATATCTACTTGACCTTCAATATATAAAAAGAAGACAAAATGTAATTACTAAATATATTTCTCCTTTTAATGAAAACAAATATAATTCCCTATTTCAGGAAATGTAAATTTAGTTGTAACATGTAACAGACTACCACAAAATGAAAATGAAATAACAATCATGTCACAATATCCCCACTAATCTTAAAATATAGCTCTACCATATTTGTGATTTCTTTGGAGAAATGAATAAAAGTGAAATGTCCACACACAGATGAAAAATTCAATTTTTTTAGACATTTACAATGACTAAACATAGTTTTATTGATTTACAGGAAATTCTACAGGTTGTCATACCACTTTAAAAGCTAAGAATCCAGAAATGTAAAGAGGAAAACTAATCAAGATAATAACTCAAAATATTTAGCTAATCTACTAAATGTTGAACTCCTTATATCAAGACTTCAAATTAGCCCCCACATAGAAAGGTGACAGAGATTGTAAAGAAGGCAAACTGTTTAGTTTCAGTTTTTAAAGCACTCTTATAGGAGCCTCACAAAATTTTTTTGAAGTCACAGGGACAGGAAATCCAATTTCCATTATAAAAATAATGAGATGAAAACCTGCTCAAGGTCACACAGATAATAAATAATAAGGCCAAGATTAGAACATTGGACTTCTATCTTCTTGAGTGGTGAGTGGCAGGTTCTCACTCTGGCATTGACATACACAACTATCTCGATGACCTTAGAAAACCATTGAATTATTCTGAAAATTCAATCAAGTTTTAGAACTTTTAAGAAAAGATCTAGGAAAGTTTCCTCAGCTAAGGAAAACTCACTCTTGGGAACCGATTTCAGGAACTCTAGTTCCCAAATGAATGCTGTGAATCACTAAGAATTCCTAACAAAGTCTAACGCAGTGAGAGCAAAAGAACTGACGACAAGATCATTCATGAACAGCAGCAAGTATCACAACAAATTTCATCACCTGGCATGACATGCAACATGAGATCCCTTGATTAAACCAATGCTCTGATTACCAGAGAGGGTGTATATAGATGCTGTGCATATTTTTCAAAGATTTGGAATCAAATGATAAACACTTAATACTGAAATTGTAATAAACATTTGAATTTTCCATAGCAGTTCAGAAGGCACTTTGCAGATTTTTGATGGTCATCACTTTGAGTATCAATCAAAAGTAAATTTACTAAACAAAGAATTTGGAAATACTTAGTATCAGCAAAAGTGAATGTAACATACACTCTCATGCTCTGCAGGAGAAGGCTATAAACAGGTGAAGCCTATTTACAAAGACAAATTCTCAGTGCGTATCAATGTAAAATACACATATACTATGACCTAAAATTATATAGCTAGGAATTTATCCCACAGATATTATCACATATGAAAGCAAAGATACATGTAGCTAGATCTCAAAGGCAAAGACAGCATTTATAAACATAATATACTAGAAATGTAACAGATATCGGAGAAATTATTGCCTTTATATACACACAAAGAAATATTGTACAGCCACTAAAAGAATGAGATAGATCAATATTTGCTGATGTGGCAGGTGCATTATAATATATTAAGTAAGAAAAAAGCAGATTCACATGTTTTTATAGATGATCTCATTGGTAAAAACATAGAAAAAGACACGTGGTGAATACAGACATATTCACACATATGCATATTCATGGTCTTATACAAAGCTAAGACAATTGTAAAATTTTTTGAAATCTTATGAAGTCTTAAAAATGTTATTAGCAAATGCACTAGGAGTCACCCCAGAAATAAGAAGAGAGAGGTGTTATCATGTACTCAGCAATTCTATTTGAACTTTTATCACACTTATTTTTACAATAAAACAAAATGTTCAGTGCAGATTGTATATCATAATAGAGTGCCCATTAATAAAATTTGAGATAAAAAACATTTGCTAAAAATATTTCAAACAAATTTATTGATTGGAAATGTACATGCATACTCCTGCCCCCAAAAAGCCTTTTAATAAAAATGGTCCTAAAAATAAACTGATTTTCATTTTCTGTTGATGCCAAAGTTTGCATTACTATCCTAGATACTCCATACCAGAAATGGTTCAAAAGAGTAATGTAAAAAGAGAAATGAGAAAGGATAAGACTAAATAATATCCAAGCGAAACAAAAGTAATTTTAAAAAGCAACATGCTCTAAGGTACATAAAAAGAAAAAGTAGAAGAAACAATATTTTTTGCTCATCAGGGGAAGCCAGAAATTATTCATGCACAAAAGGCTTTTATTAGAATTACAATAACATATAAAATTCTTCTTTACATCGCTTCTCGGCCTTTTGGCTAAGATCAAAGGTAGTATCTGTTCTTATCAGTTTAATATCTGATACGTCCTCTATCTGAGGACAATATATTAGATGGATTTTTGGAGTTAGGAGATGGAATAGGAGTTTGCTCCGTCCACTCCACGCATCAACCTGGTATTGCAGTACTTCCAGGAACGGTGCACCCCCCCTTGGGGGGACAATAAATGTATAAAAAGTTAAAAAAAAAAATTCTTCTTTACATAATTCAGCTTATTCCTCTAAAATTCTCTAAAACTTTTACCCACTCTCTTTCTTCCTTTTCTTTGCTCATTGTTGATTGTAATTCTTGTAGTTTCTTTTCCATTTCTTGGTTCTCAAACTCTAATTGTATTTTCTCCATTCGTAGCTCTCGAACATTTCTGAAGAAATAAGATGTAAATGCATACTATTCATTTGGGATAAGAAAAATTACAGGTGAGTATAACAAAATAAAAACACCAAGGCAAAATAATTTTATCTTTTGCCCTTAAACTAAAATTATGAATGATAAATAAATGATAAAGTAGTTCAATCACTTCCTTTGTACTCCTTTAAAATACAGATTCTAAAGTTAGCATCTGCCTTCAACTAACATTCAGTTAATATCATTTCAAATCTTAGACTTTGTTTCTTGTTGTATAGCTAGAAGTTTGAAATCATAATTCACTTTATATATGTACCATGTTTTTATATATGCACAACTATGTATAATGCACAAATAGGAAAAAAATATTTTCTAATTTTCATACAGTCATTCCTCTAAAAGAAATGTTAAATATATTTCTACCTTAATGTTACATAATAGAGAAAAAAGAAAAGAAAGAGAGCAGAGTTCGCTTGAGATCCATGAAGGAAAAAAAGTCCCTATTAAATAGTTCTGGTATAGGAGCCATCAAAAGGCGATTAAATAGGAATGAGTTGAGTTCCACCTATTGTTTCCTCTGAAGGAAGGCAATAAGAAGAGAACCTCTGAGGATGGAGCAGAGGCCCCTCATAGATTTGGGTGTAAGAGATTTTGATAAAAAATATTTTCTCTTTTTTTTTCACAATTCTGATCTCATCAGCATTTATGATTGATTCTTATAGAACTAAGCCAACCTAGGAGTCTAGCTACACATTAACTATCTTTCACCAGTTTAAATGTCTTCCTTTATTTTTTACTATAATTAAGTAACATGGGCATCCATACACAATATGCAGTTAACCAACTGATGAAGAATAATGGAAAGCAGAGAAGGGAAACAGTTTATAGAGTGATGAGCTGTCACCAAAGAGCAAGTAGACCAAAGATATGCCATCAGGCAGTCACAATCCAGAAAGTGATGAGAAGCAAAGCCTGGTCAGAGGTTTCAGACAGGCTGGCAAAGATACTGAGGGAGAGGCATTATTGTCATTATATTGGCTGCACAAGTTGTAATTCAGTCCTTACTATGAACAAGCACTGTAATAGGTGATGACCTGAGAGACACAGTGGAGTGTCCAGCCTAGAGAGAAATACAGACAATCATGAGGATGGCTGAAAGACAGTGTGATTGTATTTCACCGGGAAAGGATGGCAGCTTACCTGAACACACACAGAAGGGGCACATACCCCGCCCTTGGTTGGAGGTGGGGAGATAAATTCCAGCAGAAAATGAAGTCTGAGCTGAGACTTAAAGAATGAAAAGAAAACTTGACTAAAGGAGACAGCAAGAGTAGCATTCCAGGAACAAAAAAACACCATAAATACAGGTGGAAAACAAAAAGGATGTATGGCTCAAGGAGCGAGAAGTCCAGGATGACAAGCATCACCTGCAGATTGAGAAAACTGGCAATAAATAGGACTGCTGAGAAGGACAATGGCCAGGTCATGGAGAGCCTTGCAAGCCATGATGAGGAACCGTAATTCTTATGCTGTGGGAAGTAAGGAGGCATTTAAGGGTTTTAAGAGAAATTATCAGACTTGCATCTTAGAAAGCTCACTCTGCCTATATAATGGAAATTAGTTAGTGCATGCAAAGCTGAAAGGAAAGTAGAAAGTTAGGGAAAGATTTCAAGTTACACAAATGAGAGATTTTGCTGATCTGACCAGTTAGAGGAAATGGAGAGAAAAGCAGCAGCATTTGAGAAATATGAGGAAACAGAATTATCTGTATTTGGAAACTGACTGACCACAATGGGACAAGGAAGGCACCAAGGAAGGAATCTCCAGTAGGAATCCTGGGTTTCCTAATGGAGCAGCCAGAAGAAAAATGATGCTATTTCTTAAACTAGACCACTTTAAGTGGGAGACTAATTCAGAATTCATTTCCCTGCTGGTCTCCCTGTCTAACATCCCAAATGTCTACAATACTTTCCACCTTGCTCCCAGAAGAGTTCAAAAGCACAAATGTGATTGTGTCACTCTTTTGCTCAGAAACATTGTAAGGCCTCCAAACTTTTCAGTGTGTTGGGGTAAGAGGGTGAGACTGAAATGAAAGAGCTGGCCTGCTAACCAAGTGGTTAACTTTATGGCTGGATCCTAGGTCTGATGCAAGACAAAAGATTTCTCCTGGACACAGATCCAGAAAAGCAGGCAAGGCCACTGAAGAAAGCTAAGGCTGATCCTGGAAAGATAACGTCAATACAAGATGGCCTGGGAAAAAATAGAAATGGGTTCAGGGGGCAGAGAGGAGAAGGAGAAGAACATCTGAAGGTCAGAGCTAAGCTAAGACACTGTCAGTTGAAAACAGGCCTGAGAGCAGGAAAGGGCAGGTAAAGGAACTCAGGGCAATTACCAGAGAGTGGGTGACCCCAGTCTGATTTTTATGGATTTGTGGATTTCCCCATATCTTTAGGATAAATTTGAAACTCTTTAGCATGGCAAATAAGCTAGCTTTAGCTTCTCTCCATCCCTGTTCTATAAAACCTAGCCATCTGGATGCATTCGAAAGTCCCCAAACTATCTAGCCTCTGTACCTTTTGCACAGGAGTCACCCAGTAATGACCCAACTAATCGTGTCTCTCAGGCAAAGCTAGGAGGCCTCCTCACCCCTGCCCCTAAAATTTGGGCCATGTTCTCAGTCCTGTGTCTATGCTATCACACTATGTTTCCCACTATACCACTATATTGTAAATGCAATTTTACATATTCATATTTTCTACAAGCTGAGAGCAAGGATCTCAACTTCCAATTTTTGTATCTACCATTATCCAGCTTGATGTGTAGAACATGTGCACTTAAATATATGCATGTCAGGTGTGTGTGTACAAGTACAAACATATAGACTTGAAACATAGGAGAAGTCAAACAATGCATGCCCCCTTCTCTTTTTCCATTAAAAAAAAAATGATAATACTAATAGTTCGATAACCTCTCTCCCCCTCCAAAAACATGGCAAACCTAATAATGAAAATGCCACATATTTTACAACATTTCCCCCTTTATACAATGCTTTTACATATAGTACCTCGAAAATGGAGGGATGGGGCATTTGAAAAGCTCTGAAGAAACTGAATAACCCAGACTATTGATCTGATCAGGGAACTCAGAAACTAAAGTTAAAAATCGACAGCCTAACCCCAACCTAAGCTAGCTGGCCCTTAGTGATATTTGTCAGGAAAGTCCTGAGGATTTTCAGTAACTGTAGGTGATCTCAAAGAAAAACAGTGAGTTGAACCGTCTGTCACCCCTGCAATGTCATGAAAGTCTTGGGAGACCCAGAATTGCCTGACTCTGGCTGAATGCATCTCCCAGGCAATCTAGCACAGAAGATCCCTGTCCTGGGAGAGGTGAACTCACCATAACAACTTTTAATCATGTGAGGCACTAGGGTATTCAAATCTTTCCATCCTCTATTTAAGGTTTCTCACCCTTAGGGTTTCTCTAAATTTCAGTTTCTCCCTAATTTTTTTTTTTTTTTTTTTTTTTTTTAACATGGGAAAAAAAAGAAGCACTGGGAATTGAACCAGGGTCTCTGGCATGGCAGGAGAACTCTGCCTGCTGAGCCACCATGGCCCACCTTCTCCCTAAATTTTAAGGTGATTCCATTTTAACTTCTAGTAAGAGTTACAAAAACCTTTGTAATTTTTTGTTATACTTCCCAAATAGGTAATAAGCTTACCCTTCACTTATCATTTTTCACTTTGGTTCTTGTGACATAAACACTTTTATTCCTGTCATTTTTAACCTACCATAGATTTATAATATTTCAAACAATCTTTTATAGATAAAAATAAAGCAATGTAACAAAATGTTCACAAAGTTAGAGTTCAAATCTAAACAGTTTCATATAACAAGAACAGTTTAAATTTCAATATATAAAAACTCTGGCAATTATTTTTATTTAAGTAATAAATATAAACATACTTACTTATATTTTAACTTTACAGAATTTCCTGGTTTTCCCCATGGGAGAACTACAAAATCTTTGGTGTTCATGATTCCTGTATTAATACAGTCTAAAAATTATTGTGATTTATGAAAACTTCTAAAATTAACCTAGACAAAAAAAAGAGCAATGTCAGAGTTAAAGCAGTATGAGTTACAAATTCAAAACTACATATAATTCAGAAAAATTTAAAGGCAGAATCTTTATGAGGGCAAATGCTAAATCAAAAGCTAAACAATAAAAAAGTATTATATGCTAAATATATTATAAATTATATGGGTATATATATATATACTAATTGAGTTAAAAATATATCTACAAAAGCTGAAAGATTAGGAACTAGTCATCTAACATGGAGAAAGCACTCATTAGAGAAACAAAAGTACATTTTCTGGCTCTCTCTATGGTTAAGGTTATAAAAATATATTATCAGGATAATATTCCCACCCAAAAATAAGATTCCAAGGCTATATTTAGCAAAATTCAGAGAACCTACGAGATACAGTCCAAACCCAAAAACTTTTATGACAGTCTAAAATAGGAATTAAGGTATATACTAATTATCTGGAGGCATTTTAATATTCTCATTTATCAAAGAAAATTTTAATGATGCTCTTTGACTAGGATCAGAAATTAGCATACTTTGAAAGAATTTTTCTGCAAGAAATGAAACAGAAAGGACTTTCTGTTTAACCCTGAATTAATCAAAAAATTAAATTTCCAGAACAATCTGTTTCCAAAGCATGCCAGTTACTCCCATGATGATTTTCTCTGTAATATTAAATTACTGAATCACATGGATAACTACTACATTTTTATATGAATAAAAATTTCCAAACTCCAAAAGCCTTTAAAAATATATATGGCAATATTCTAGTAGGTGCCATCTTAAATTTCCAAACTATTTGATTCTGGCAGTATATACACGTTCTAATGTGCTCATAAGGCCACTAAATATTTATTAAGACTCTACCATATGTAAGAAGTGCTGAGAACCATGGAGGAGTCAGAGGCCCAACAAGATTTGGATTCGGGGATCATGCAGCTTAAAGTGAACCAGGGCATACAAGACCTGGCTACAAAAGTTTTAAAACAGCGTAGAATTTAAAAGTATCATAAAATTTATAGAAATGTTATAGATGTAAATATATACAAATGCAAAGGACAGAAGACAAGCTGGCTAGAATTTAAATGGGGCTTTTAAGAAAAAAACGGCTTATATATGAAACCATGGATTAGAGGAACATTCTAGACTGTGGGAAAGTATAGCTTTTGAATGGCAACTAATGACCAGCTTCAATTGGTAGATACACAGATCACATGGAGAGAATAAATGGGCATAAGTTTAGAAATGTAGGCTGGGGCTCAACAGGGTGGCTTTATATGACAAGTTAAAATATTTGGAACTTATTCTATAGCTAATGAGAGTCACTGAAAGTTCTAGAGGGAAACACATCAAAATCTAGAAAGTCAATCTTACAGATGAATGACATCAGAACTGGAGTAAACAAATGGGAAGCTTTTGCAACATCAGAGTCCACACAACCAAATGAGCACTTCTTCGAAGCTGTACCTTTGGGAAACTACTCATGCTTTCTATGATGAAATCATTGGTCTAAACATTTAAAGAACACTTCTTTGAATCATTCTGCAGAATCGATCATACAGCCAACAAACTTACACATTCATTTCACTGTGCCTGTTTCGAAGTTAAAAGTGATATTTTCCAGCAGTAGCAACACCTTTATTTCTTTTAGCTTCACATATTCTGACTACCTCCAAAAATCAAATAATGTTATCCCTTCCACATTGTGACTATTCTCATCGTGGTTTCAATATACCACAGGTCAGCTAAAGAAATTAAATGGGAATTTGGAGGAAGTTTTTGCAGACACTAGAGATGACACATGAAGGCCAGCAGATGACACAGAAATATTTAGAAACTCAGAAATGCATAAAATATGTGCTTAGAATTGTATAATACCAACATATTCTATCTTTTAATATAAATATGCACAATTTCTTTCCTTAAGTAAAAATAAGTAAAAAAAAAAAAAATTTTTACATAGATTTTCTAGCTCATGGGGGGTTCTGCAGCCCTAACCCCTGCGATGTGGAAGGGATAACTGTATATCCTGAAAGCGTAGATTTTATCACACTGCTGTAAATTCTGAAGGAGGTTCTACAGTCTCTAAAGAAAATTCCAAAATGGAATCATAAAAAAATAATTTTGTGTTTTAAGCAATGTAGTAATTGCATCATTAGACTAAGTATATTTGTGCCCTCAATCAACTTTTATTCAGTGGCTCCTCTGTGGCCTCCATTCCTGGTACTGAATCACAATGGAAATAAGAAATGCTGCTTCCTGCAGGGGGAAAGCCACACAAGCAGAACAATACTGTGTACACTCTGACAGAAGGGAGAGCACTGGAGCGGGGTGTCAAAGTCAGCCTCATTTCCCACCTACCAAACTGCTATTTTTCAGAACCAAAATAAGCAGCAAAGAGAACTAGAGATACTAAAGGAATGGAAAGCTAGAATTTGATTTGCTTTTTGGAAGGAGGAGGCACCATTTTCAAATGGAATTCTCTTCTACCCGCTTTAGTTATCATCTTTGTAGGTACAACATCTGTCTCATTTTTACCAAAGAGAGCTACACAAGCTATCTCTAAACATTCTCCAGGAATCACCTTGCTTGATAACATGGAATCTATACCCCTTTCTGATCATAATTGGGAAATCCAATTGCTGGACCCTCATCTAATGCCAAGAACTTTTTCATAGATGTCATGATGTTAATTATATTCATTAAAAAAAAAATAAGAATCTCTATAGTTGGTATATCTGATTCATTAAAATAACTTAAGTGTCCCAGTGATGTAAATACAATTACATATGTGTTTATGTTATATGTTATCTGTGTATGTACATTTACATAAAGCTGAACACATGGACTGATTTTGCCTTTACAAAGAATGAAAGAAAAGTCTGTCATTCTCATTAGAATGAGATGAATCGGATTTATACCTCTGCTGATAATGTCATTTAACCAATAAATGGTCTTATTTCGGAGACATTTCACTTCACTGAATGCAATTAGTAAGACTTCTCCCCAATTAAATGTTTTTTCAAGTCACACACATAAGCCAACTTTCTTGTATGATGGAAAAAAAAAAAGATTATAATTGTGAGTCATGCTGTTCTGCCTGTTTTCTTTGGTAAAGTCAACAGAGAATTAGTCATCTTTTTTAGGACCAAGGATATAACAATGTCAGCTGGCACGAGCAGAGAAGCACAAAACTTTTGTCACCTAATGGAACCAGGGAATACAGATAAACTTGCTATGATGTAAGCCTCGTGGTTTCTTGTATCTTTTGGTCACTCAATATTTTCTTATAATTAAACACCAAAACTTTATCAGTTATTTGGAAAATATTCTTGTTAATCTCATTTATTAAACAATTATTTTTCTACATTATTTTTCCCAACTCCCTTCTTCCCCACCTATATACACCCAATATAATCCAAAATTGATGTTTCTTCTACGCATGTTCCTATTTTGGGAAAACAATCAAGTATTAAGGCCCAATAATGGAAACAAGGGTCTTAGGATGCTCTGTAAAGCTAGTAACACAGCCATTCAGCATAACTGCCCTAGGCTTCCAGAGAATTTACCATCGCACCCTTGGCAGAACAGGGACTAGAAATCACGTTTTCTAGATGAGCCATTTTTGTAAACAAGAACTTATGGAAGGTAATTCATTCTTCTAATGGCCTAGATCATGTTAGGTCTAAAAAATTAAGAGCCAATAAATAAAGAGTTATCCTTGCTTTAGGACATATTTTTAAAAGGTCTAAACAGCAAGTCCCTTTGGATGGATTAACACATCTAGGCCATTTAGTAACAGTCCTTAGAAATCTTAGAAACAAGCAAGAAATGTTAAATGAAAAGGAATTTAATTTAAAAAGGTTGTTTTAAACTCTTTGAAGAATTTTACTTTTAGTATTTCTTCTATTATCTTCATACGTATGAAGAAATACGAAAATACCATATTGCTAACATCACATCTTGTACTTAAGCGGCCTGCTAAAAAATATATAACATATTTTCCTAGCACAGACTGAAGGTAACTCAAGTATTGAGTTCTACACTGCATTCAGCACACTAAATGGTATCTGAATTGCCCATTTTTACTCTTTATGTGCAAATTTCCTTGAGAACAGCTGAGAAAGTTTGCCTTTAGACATTAGGGAGCAAAATATTATTTTTAAACTAATACTTTCAAACTAAAAATGTTTTAAGTAATATTTTTAAATGCTGGATTAAAGATCAGACATGTGAGAGTGATCTCTAAGATTCAGTTTCACATGTTTAAATAGTAAGGTCTCCCGTAATTTGGAGAAGATCAAAAACCTGCTCCATGACCTGCAAATCTAAGGTCTTACAGGGCCTCTACAGAGTTTTAAAGGGGGCAACCAAAGTCTTCTATAACTAAAAAACAAAAATTCAAATGGCACAACAGTAAATCAATATGCGATTATTATTATACATAATAATGTATAATACATACATTACTACATAATTACATCACTACATAATTACATATGTATAATAATACATTATTATACATAATAATGTATAATACATACATATTATACATAATAATGTACATAATAATGTATAATACATAATAATTGCACATAAAGAGTAAAAATGGGCAATTCAGATACCATTTAGTGTGCTGAATGCAGTGTAGAACTCAATACTTGAGTTACCTTCAGTCTGTGCTAGGAAAATATGTTATATATTTTTTAGCAGGCCGCTTAAGTACAAGATGTGATGTTAGCAGTATGGTATTATCATATTGAGAAGCCAATGTGATTATGAATAACCAGGAAATGATTAAATTTGACAAATCTTCCCCTTTGGAAACCTAAGCCCTTTTATATTTTATCTATCCAACCCACGCTCATACAATTCAGTGTTACCTGGGGCATTTTTTAACAAATATCTTAGGCATGGGGAAATTAAAGCATTTTACTTCTGAGTAAGCAACTATGAAGACTTGGAATCTAAATATGGTTCTACATACTTAAAATGACTAATCCATATCCCTCAGGAGATTCATTGATAAATATTCTTTTCCCTTCACATTGTTAACCCGTCCTATAAAGAAACCTTAGAGAAAGAATCATTTGACATCAAATACTTTCTAAATTTTACAGCAATATCTTTAAACATTTTTGGAAACCTTTTGGGTGCCAAACTGCCCCACGTAAAAAGAGGCCACTTATTTTTGTCTATAAAGAGTTCCCCATTTATAAGGGGGATAAAACAACAACAAAGCTACTCTGCCTGGCACTTAATAGCCCTATTATCAGCCCCAATCTTCTTAAACTTTCAGCTTTTCTTCCCACCACTCTGCTCACTAAATTTTATTTTTAATATCCTTTTCCAAGACACCTCTATCACTTTTCCTCCATCAAAAGTGAGCTGCTCTTCTTGTAAGGATAATGGATGATTTACACTCATTTGCTATTATAAGCTATCTTGTATTATTTTTTGATCCGGGTTTTGTCCACAAATAGCCTAAATTCTTTGAGGATGGATCTACCCCTGATCTTTGAGCAATTACTACCATGCCTACACATAGTAGAGCTTCAATATACATTTGCCGACAATAAGAGGCTACATTATAAGTATTTAATTTTTTTCTATCGGTTTGGATGTGTTGTATCATGTATCTGATGGAATTTTTCTTTAAAGAAACACATCCTCTTTCCCACAACTTCAACAAACCGTTTGTATTCTTTTTTCATATCCCCTTCCAGACCTGATGAGTTTCTACAAATATACATTGAGCCTCTGTGGGAGGTGCCAGGTTAGGCACTGAGTTCGAGGTGAAACAGGCGGGAAGAGTACCGATTCTCACTGAGCTTACACTCTGCTGAGTAAAGTAGGGAAATGAAAAAGTAAATAAAATAATTGCAGGAAGTACTACGATTTTTAACAGAAACAAGCAAAGGACCCTACTACTTTCAGAATCTGGGCAGTTTTCTCTGACTACTATAAAGTGTCAGAGGGAGGAGGGAGGGGTCTGGTAGATTCCTATCAACATACATTCACACAGATGTTTAATCTTGCGTAGTTTCAATTTCGCAAGGCTTTATTTTTTTAATGAAAATTGCTAATTCTAGACTTAAAAAGTAATGCTATAAAACATATCATCGAATTTTTAATAAAATATTTAACAAAAAAAATGTAGCTGAATATCTAATCAGCACCTGTAATGCTGATTTGGGGAAGGAAAAAAATTTCCACAATTTCAGATTTCTCAGAAATCAGGCCACGCCAACAGTAGCCTTTACTTGGGAGGAGAGTGGACTGCAAGACAGGAGTGTGCGCATGCGTCCGCGCAGGAACTGCGACGCGGCTTCTCGGGACACCAAACTTTTTTATACACAAACGACCTCAAAGGATAAAAGAGGTTCATATTCTAAAAGGTCAGGCCGCTAAGGGGTAAAACGATGAGACGTCGGTAAGGCTAATTTAGGATTCACCCTCGGTGCACATCTCATCAGGGCTGCGACGTCTTTTGTTTATATGACTTGCCACTCCTGAGGCCAGGGCAGCTCGCGGGCCCGGCACCGTGGGGGACACTCGGCAGGGATTTAACAAAACACCAACAGCCCGGCGCCCCCCAGCTCCACCCCAAGCTGAGGCTCCCTCCCGCCGCCCCGCCCCGCCCCGGCGGCGCCCCCCAGCCCTGCGCACTGCCCCGGCCGGCCGCCTCACAGGGCCGCCGCCGCCACCCGCCCGCAGCCGACCCACCTGAAGACCCCAGCGGCCTTCGGCACCCGCGCCTGCCCAGGCTCGCCGCCCGGAGCTTCCGCCTTGGTCTCCTTGGTTACCGCGCCCGCCTCGGTACCCATAGCAACCAGAAGGCTTGGTCCTGCGGCTGTCGGCCGGCAGAGGGAGCAAGGGAGTCCTGCGGCGAAAAGAGGAAGGGAGGAAAGGTGCGGTCAGGGGAGGACAAGGGGTAGGGAAACTCAGCTGGACCTGGACGCTTTAGGTGGGAGAGGATCGTGTATATTAGGGCAGTATCTCCACGCCCTCCTTTTAGGGAGCAAAGAAATGAAGCAGGAGATCATAGTCATAATAATGGCCAACACATAATGAGGCCCTACCATATTCCAGACACTGTTCTAAGAGCTTCATATGTAATAATCAATTCATCCTCTTAACAGCGCAAGAGTAGATAGTATTATCATCATACCCAATTTCCATTTAAGAAAACTGAGGTGCAGAAATTTTGAGTAGAACCCAAAGTTGCACAGCTAGAAAATGACAGACCCAAGAATAAACCCAAGCTATGTTTAATTGTTCATCAAAAGGTCTGAATAGGCAAAGTAAGCACTAGAACCCAGGTCTCTTAGCAAGCCTAGAATACTCTTTTCTTTATACTAAATATCTGACCTACCTGTATCTTCTTAGTTTTTTTAAGAAGAAAAAATACCACACACCGGAAGGTTAAAACAACAAAGATTTATTGTCACGGTCCTAGAGGAGGCTAGAAGCCCAAAACCAAGATGTGGAAGTGCCATGCTCCCTCTGAAGGCTCTGTAGGGAAGAATCTGCTCCATGTCTCTCCTGGCTTCTGGCAGTGGCCAGCAATCCTTAGCATTCTGCGGCTGAGCCATTTCTCAGTCTCTTTGTCCATCACGCATCATTTGCCCGTCTTTTCTCTGTATCTGTGTTCTCCCCTTCATAGTGTAAGACACCAGTCGTCTTGGAATAAGAGCCCACCATACTCCGGTAAGACATCATTTTAATTTTCCTAATTCCATTTGTAACTACCCTATTTCCAAAAAGGATCACATTCTGAAGTATCAGGAATTGGGATGTCAACATATCTTTTTAGGGGACACACTTCAACCCACATCGACAGGGTAGTGAGAGTGATACATATATGAAATCTCAACCCATATTTCTCAAAATCTCAGTTGTCTGTTCCAAACAGAGGCATCTGTAGTGAACTTACTTTTACTTTTACTTTCCCAAATATGCTATGGTTTTGATATCAGCTTTCACATACTAGAAGTAGGATGTGTGGTTTATTCTGCAGTCAGTCACTCTATAGGTTGTTTAACCACATTGCATCTACGTTTTACTGGACAAATTAGCTTAAGTGCTATAGTTAAGACAGTAACCTTTGCACCATTGTTTCCCACATTAATGTGCCTGTCAATACCCATTTAAGGAAACATTTAATGCCTTCCCCAGGCAGAGTCAGTTATATAAGATTATAAGCATCATGGATAAGAGAATACAATGATAGACTTGCAGTTACGACTCTGGGCTTTGGTGTCAGACAGACCTGAGTTTGAGCCCTTTTCCTTTCACAGTCAACTACTGTATGACCTTGACCAAGTTATAAAACCCGGATCCATTGATTAAATGGAATAAGAGTATCTTACCAATACATGGCATGGTGGTTTGCAGCTATCTACCCCAGAAAAGATGATGTTCTTTTAATCCATTCCTATGGATGTAGACTGATTGTGGGTGGAACCCTTTTGATTAGGCTATTTCAGTTGAGATATAACTTGCCTCATTTCAAAGTGGGTCTCGATCCTCTTAGTGGAGTCCTTTATAAGAAGATTTAAAAAAAGGCAGAAAAAGCCCCAGAGAAATTTAGAGAAAAACCCCAGAGAACTGAGAACCCACAGAAAACAGAGAGATAAAACTCAGAGAAGCAAACAGAGAAAGACCCAGAAACTGAGATAGGAAGCCACAGAAGAAGAAGCCAAAAGCTAAAAGCAATGAAACCAGGGAAAATAGGACCAGCAGACATCACCATGCGCCTGGACATGTGACAGAGGAGTCTGGATTGCCAGCAGTCTTTCTTCAAGAAGGAGATATCATCTTGTTGATACCTTAATGTGAACATTTTTCATAGCCTCAGAACTGTAAGTTTGTAAGTTAATAAATCCCCATTGTAAAAGCCAACCTATTTCTGGTATACAGCATTTTGTCAGCTTTAGCAAATGAAAACACATGGTGTCAAATAGAAGAGTAAATGAAGCACTGTGTATGGCATCTGCATCATGCTAGACCCACAGTAAGTCCATAATTAGTGGTAAAGGATGGTGGTGTCAATGAAGCCATGATAGCTGTTTTCATAGTGGTCCCCAACCATAACACAACAACAAATTTCAAATGGATCTGTATTACTGTGGAGTTTTCTTGGGCAGGAGTATATCTCCAAGATGTGTACACTCTTCAAGCTACTAGAAAAGGTATTTTGGGCATCCATCCATTCATTCATCCATTCCTACATTTCTCAACAAATATTTACTCAAAGTCTACCACCTTAGGTCCTTAAAGTACTGCAGTGAAGAATTCAAAGTGGCCAAACATATTTTAAATAAATAAATATAAATATCTGTCAGGTGCCATGAAGAAAAATAAAACAGAATAAGAAAATAGAAAATAATTAAGAGTTCTATTTTAGGTAAAGTGGTCAGAGAAGTCTCTGAATGTGGGAAGGGAGAATGAGTTTGGGAAGTCCAGGCAAGGATCATATCAGACAGAGGGAACAGTAAACAAACTTCAAATCTGTCCCAAAAGAGAGCATTATTTTGCATAAAATATCTCATCACTTACATACAGGCACATTTTTACTTAAAAAAAATTTTTTTTACAATAATTTGCGAGTACAAGAGTAAAACTAGACTCATAAAAATAATATGTGAAATGTTCTTGGCTCTTTTCAAAAGCATTAAGCTAACATTATCTTACTTATAGTTAGAAAACATCTTTGCATGCACAGTTATGCAAAACAAAAGCACGGGAAAAAAAAGTGCCCCTCTCAAGTTACATAGTTAAATGAAAAGTATGAAGTGCCTTTCTTTCAGAACCATGATTAGTGACAAAATGAAATGAAACATGTATAAACAGTGACACCTCGAG
Organism: Tamandua tetradactyla; assembly: GCF_023851605.1. Lineage (NCBI taxonomy): Eukaryota > Metazoa > Chordata > Mammalia > Pilosa > Myrmecophagidae > Tamandua > Tamandua tetradactyla. The sequence continues at coordinate 64,491,528 of NC_135331.1, forward strand.
AGAAATTATATTCTCTCTGCTAAAGTGGAGTGCATTTAACAGACTTACCAGGAATTCTGCAAATAGTTTACCATGTTTATATCAAGAGAAAAGTATTCCTCAGGGTATTTTCAAAATTGTGCTTCAGTATGCCAATGAGAAGACAAGCTTTGAAGTCTAGTTTTCTAATCTACGGATAATCAATTTAAAGAAATTAAAATTACCATAATGCATAAATTAGGAGCACAGATTTACTGAACTTGGAGGATAACTGCAAGGTCATGCTTTTTAAACACACACACACATTTCCATTAAACAAACACAACTTACTAAGCAAATTTATTCTACTGCCTATGAACGTGTCCCTTCAAACTTGGGGGCACTGTCTGGATGAAAGTTGTGGCTGGCCGCATGAAGTTTCTGGTCACACACCCATAATGAAGGTTCTTAGATAAGCAATAAGAGTATCAGTCCTACACAACCGTCTAAACTTTGCAGTTGATTTAACATTAATGCTTGTCCCCTTCCCTACTGAATGTAGGGAAGCCCAAAGTCAAGAACATGTTGAGAAAGTCTTGTGTTTCTATTTTTCTTCATCCATTCTTCCTCTAGCCTTATTAATGGCCTATATTGCAATCACCAAAAAAGATGTGGACAAAGGCAGAGAACTTTTAATTTGACTGGCACTGAGGCTGCCAGTTGTTTAAAACAGTCCAGGTTCCCAATGAAAATGAAAACACAACATATCAAAACCTATGGGACACAGCAAAGGCAGTGCTAAGAGGGAAATTTATTGCCCTAAATGCCTATATCAGAAAAGAAGAAAGGGCAAAAATTCGGGAATTAACTGTCCACTTGGAAGAACTGGAGAAAGAACAGCAAACTAACCCCAAAGCAAGAAAAAGGAAAGAAATAACAAAGATTAGAGCAGAAATAAATGAAATTGAGAACATGAAAACAATAGAGAAAACCAATAAGACCAGAAGTTGGTTCTATGAGAAAATCAACAAGATTGATGGGCCCTTAGCAAGATTGACAAAAAGAAGAGAGAGGACACAAATAAATAGGATCAGAAATGGAAGAGGAGACATAACCACTGACCTCACAGAAATAAAGGAGGTAATAACAGGATACTATGAACAACTTTCTGCTAATAAATACAACAATGTAGATGAAATAGACAAGTTCCTAGAAAGGCATGAACAACCAACTTTGACTCAAGAAGAAATAGGTGACCTCAACAAACCAATCACAAGTAAAGAAATTGAATCAGTCATTCAAAAGCTTCCCAAAAAGAAAAATCCAGGACCAGACAGCTTCACGTGTGAATTCTACCAAACATTCTAGAAAGACTTAGTACCAACCCTGCTCAAACTCTTCAAAAAAATTGAAGTGGAAGGAAAGCTACCTAATTCATTCTATGAAGCCAACATCACCCTCATACCAAAACCAGGCAAATATTACAAAAAAAGAAAACTACAGACCAATCTCTCTAATTAACATAGATGCAAAAATCCTCAATAAAATTCTAGCAAATCGAATCCAGCAACACATTAAAAGAATTATACATCATGACCAAGTAGGATTCATCCCAGGTATGCAAGGATGGTTCAACATAAGAAAATCAATTAATATAATACACCATATCAACAAATCAAAGCAGAAAAATCACATGATCATCTCAATTGATGCAAAGAAGGCATTTGACAAGATTCAACACCCTTTCCTGTTGAAAACACTTCAAAAGATAGGAATATAAGGGAACTTCCTTAAAATGATAGAGGGAATATATGAAAAACCCACAGCTAATATCATCCTCAATGGGGAAAAATTGAAAACTTTCCCCCTAAGATCAGGAACAAGACAAGGATGTCCATTATCACCACTGTTATTCAACATCGTGTTGGAAGTTCTAGCCAGAGCAATTAGACAAGAAAAAGAAATACAAGGCATCAAAATTGGAAAGGAAGAAGTAAAACTATCACTGTTTGCAGATGACATGATACTATACGTCAAAAACCCTGAAAAATCCACAGCAAAACTACTAGAACTAATAAATGACTACAGCAAAGAAGCAGGTTACAAGATCAACATTCAAAAATCTGTAGTGTTGCTATACACTAGCAATGAACAAGCTGAGGGGGAAATCAAGAAACGAATTCCATTTACAACTGCAACTAAAAGAATAAAATACTTGGGAATAAATTTAACTAAAGAGACAAAAGACCTATACAAAGAAAACTACAAAAAACTGTTAAAAGAAATCATAGAAGACCTAAATAGATGGAAGGGCATACCGTGTTCATGGATTGGAAGACTAAATATAGTTAAGATGTCAATCCTACCTAAATTGATTTACAGATTCAATGCAATACCAATCAAAATTCCAACAACTTATTTTTCAGAAATAGAAAAACCAGTAAGCAAATTTATCTGGAAGGGCAGGGTGCCCCGAATTGCTAAAAGTATCTTGAGGAAAAAAAACAAAGCTGGAGGTCTCACACTGCCTGACTTTAAGGCATATTATGAAGCCACAGTGGTCAGAACAGCATGGTACTGGCATAAAGATAGATATATCGACCAATGGAATCGAATAGAGTGCTCAGATATAGACCCTCCCATCTATGGACATTTGATCTTTGATAAGGCAGTCAAGCCAACTCACCTGGGACAGAACAGTCTCTTCAATAAATGGTGCCTAGAGAACTGGATATCCATATGCAAAAGAATGAAAGAGGACCCGTATCTCACACCCTATACAAAAGTTAACTCAAAATGGATCAAAGATCTAAACATTAGGTCTAAGACCATAAAACAGTTAGAGGAAAATGTAGGGAGATATCTTATGAATCTTACAATTGGAGGCGGTTTTATGGACCTTAAACCTAAAGCATGAGCACTGAAGAAAGAAATAAATAAATGGGAGCTCCTCAAAATTAAACACTTTTGTGCATCAAAGAACTTCATCAAGAAAGTAGAAAGACAGCCTACACAATGGGAGACATTATTTGGAAATGACATATCAGATAAAGGTCTAGTATCCAGAATTTATAAAGAGATTGTTCAACTCAACAACAACAAAAAGACAGCCAACCCAATTACAAAATGGGAAAAAGACTTGAACAGACACCTATCAGAAGAGGAAATACAAAAGGCCAAAAGGCACATGAAGAGATGCTCAATGTCCCTGGCCATTAGAGAAATGCAAATCAAACCCACAATGAGATATCATCTCACACCCACCAGAATGGCCATTATCAACAAAACAGAAAATGACAAGTGCTGGAGAGGATGTGGAGAAAGAGGCACACTTATCCACTGTTGGTGGGAATGTCAAAGGGTGCAACCACTGTGGAAGGCAGTTTGGCGGTTCCTCAAAAAGCTGAATATAGAATTACCATACGACCCAGCAATACCATTGCTAGGTATCTACTCAGAGGACTTAAGGGCAAAGACACAAACGGACATTTGCACACCAATTTTTATAGCAGCATTATTTACAGTTGCAAAGAAATGGAAACAGCCAAAATGTCCATCAACAGACGAGTGGCTAAACAAACTGTGGTATATACATACGATGGAATATTATGCAGCTTTAAGACAGAATAAACTTATGAAGCATGTAATAACATGGATGGACCTAGAGAACATTATGCTGAGTGAGTCTAGCCAAAAACTAAAGGACAAATACTGTATGGTCCCACTGATGTGAACGGACATTCGAGAATAAACTTGGAATATGTCATTGGTAACAGAGACCATCAGGAGATAGAAATAGGGTAAGATAATGGGTAATTGGAGCTGAAGGGATACAGACTGTGCAACAAGACTGGATACAAAAACTCAGAAATGGATAGCACAATACTACCTAATTGTAATGTAATTATGTTAAAACACGGAATGAAGCTGCATCTGAGGTATAGTTTTTTTTTTCTTTTTTTTATTTTTTTCTCTCTATTATCATTTTATTTCTTTTTCTGTTGTCTTTCTATTTCTTTTTCTAAATCGATGCAAATGTACTTAGAAATGATGAATATGCATGTATGTGATGATATTAAGAATTACTGATTGTATATGTAGAATGGAATGATATCTAAATGTTGTTTTAGTTAATTTTTTTAATTAATAAAAAAAAAGAAAACAGTCCAGGTTCCAGAGACCATACCTTCCCCATTTGCTAGAGGCCTTTTACTTGCATTTCCCTAGATGCAAATGATGCATTCTCCTCAGACCTTCACTTCCTCAGCCACTATGCATCAGGTGATAATGCTCCCACTTCTCTCTGCCGGGTATTGGTAGCCCTCCTGGACAGAACTTAAGATGACTCTCTGGTTTTCCCTCTTACTCTTGCCTGTGTTCCATGTCTGACCTACAGAAAATCCTCTTCTATACTTTGCCCCACCAGCTGTGGAAGTGCAGAAAACCCACCACATTGCCTCTATTTGGCTTGTACACTAACAGCCTGTCCGCCTGTTTCTTGTCCTTCTTGCTTTTCAAATGAAAGTGAGAAGCCAGTCCATGTGTCCCTGACTGCAGGGACCCATCAATAGCCATCTTGCTTGGCTTGAAATGAGGGCCAAGGATTGCTAAGTAACGTTATCCAAAACTTAGAAATATGGCAAAGGAATAATTGCATGCCTTTGCAATGCCATACTAGAAACATACCTTTATTATTAACTATTGATAAGGTCACTGATTCTATAACATTACATGTTAATGTGTAGAGTTTTTTTAATTTGGTAAATATGCCAATAATTTCTGCACTTTATATAAAATAAAATAATCTCAAGCATTTTGGTCTCATTGCCCTATAGAACATAAACTAGTTGTGTATCTAACCTAGACATCTTATACCAATTTTTTATCAATTCTTATAATATAGTCAGTCTATAAAATTTTCTTTGGACCAGCTTTACCATTCTGATGTTTCCTGCCTCAATGACTGAAGTAAACTTTGACAAATTGTGCATTCTCTATTTATAACACATCATATTTGTAACTATTGCAAATTATATTTCAAAATAATACCGAGACCTCCACCACTGGAGGGAGATGAGACACACAGCACTCCAGGCGTTCTCCAAAAGTGTTCTTTTAATCTCAACTCTACTTCTTGGCCCTCCAAACTCTTTTATTGGTAGAAGTTGGTGGTTAGCTCAGGATTGCAAAAACAGTTTTCTACTATCTCTTTTATGAGTCCTGCAAGGTGGCCTTACTCTCCAAAGAAGATCTGTCTTCTTCATGCCCTGGGAAACATGAGTATAATACCTATTACATATGTATGAGGTTTTTCAATTTGTCCAGGATAGCTGAGCTATACAGGCAACATAGAATCACAAAAAGATTTCTCAAAACCTAAATTAGTATGATATAAATGTATTTACATGTATCTGAAGGGCTAAACTTGAAGGGAAAAAAGAAACCTATGAGATGATATTTTCCTTTTATCATTTTTCTCAGCATTGTAATTTCTGGCTGACATCTATGACACAGAATTCTTCAGCAAATAAATTTCTGTAACACAGGCAATTATTATTGATGCTTCAGAAGTGGAGGAAAATTACACAAGCATATGATAAATTTCCAAGTCGTGCAATGTGCAATTTCTTCCTAGTTGAAAATTAAATGTATAGGTTTGTTGAATGGGCATAGTTTCATTTAATTGACATTTATTAAACACCTGCTATATTCCAGGCACTTCCCTAGGAAGGATTAAAAAGTGACTGAAGACTCCTTCTCTCCCTTTGAGGATCTCACTATCTATTGATGAAAATGGGAATTTTACAAATAATTAATATATGATGTATCAATTTTAAAAGTGTTCAAAAAGTGTGAGGGAATGGGATGTTTGTGGCATGACATGTTTCTGGGTGATTCAGACGTATTATTTTTGGCAGGGAAATAGGTATAGGAAGCTGTTCCATCCTTAAATAAGGATTTTAAAAAGCACCTTACACAATACCCTTTTGACAATGAAAATCCAAGAATTGTTTTTAAAGGAGAAGCATGATAATCTCAGCATGCTGCAGCAGCATCTTTAAAAGGTAATTCTGGTATGAAGATAGAGCAAAAAGACAAAATGGAGTCAAAAGGACAGGTCAAAAACATGATTCCATTATTCCAAGATAGAAATCAGTGAAGGGAACGTGGGCCAGGTGAAATGGATTCAATGGGATTTTATAAATTTTAAGCAGGCCTTAGTGACCAAAGAATTGTGATTGGTGAGGAACAGGTAGCAGAGATATAGGTTCCTACATTTGATAGTTTGGATGAATAAATAGGTAATACTGATAACAAACCCAGAGACAGCTGTAGGATGAACAGGTTCATGAATAGTGGTGTGGGGTGAGAAAAGGGAAACAGAAACAGTTCAGTTTTGATGTTTTTACTTTTGAGATACTTGTGACACATGGAAAGAAGTAGGGAATAAGAAGCAATAAAATATAGATCAGGTTATGGGAACAGTAATGGGAGATGGCATATATTTTAGGGTGTCATCGTCATATAGGTGGTAGCCAAAACTAAAAGAATAGTTGAAATTGTCCAGAAAACCTTGAAAAAATTATCCAGCAACCCTAAAATAGATTCAGTATGAAACCCATACTTGGCCCTTTTTATCCACCCCTGTTTATTGCAGGGGTCTCCATAAAAAAAGTTGACAACTTAAATAAATTCATTAATATTATCTCCCAATTGTTCTCTATGTCATTCATACTTTTACTAGTTTTTACTACAAGGCAGATAGGATCCCCCCACCCATCCAGTAATAAAAAAAAAATACAATTGACACTGGTCCTTAGAAATTGAATTTCTAATACAAAGATACTATTAAATTTTTCATGAAATGGGGTCTGAAGAAGGGAAGACAGAACTCACGTGATAAGGTCTTCAGAATGTCAATTGGAATACGAGAATAATTTGCTTGAAAGGAAATACACTGTTTTCTTTCGTTTTCCACCATAGCCTCTCATTTACTATAATGTTAGTATTTCTTGGTTCCATCCTAGGACTGATAAACATCTAGGGGAGTCACCCGTCACCTGCCCCTCATCTCTGTACCTTTGTCTGACAACAATCTCTGAGCCTCATCAGCCCTGCTTTACTGTGTGACTCAGCTGACCCTTATAGTGGTTTATTGGAAAGGAGTTCAACAGGACTAATCAGAATCTCTCTTGTAAAAATGTGGAATTGAGACCTAGAGAGAGCCACCCGGGGGGGGGGGGGGTGTCAATATTTTGTCATGTGGGAAAGGAAGGAAGTAAGGAGGAAAAGGAGAAGAGAAGGAAGGGGGAAGCATAGGTGAGAGACAGATTCTCTGAAAGCTTTCCCTTTCCTGAAGACTAATATCTTAGCCCTTGGGTTCCATGATATACCCTTGTTACCCTTAAAATGATAAACAATTGCATTGTTATTTGGACAAGCATGGGTTGCTCTTAACTAGGATGACTAACAAAAGAATCAAAGAATAAGGTAACTTTGTTTATAAGGCAAGTCAAAAATGTAGATTCCCAGACTCCTTTTTAAACAACATTAGAACATTAATCTACGTCTGACATAACTTTATATTATTATTCCTAATAGACATATATAGGATAGCCATTCCAGCACTATTTAAAGTTATTTCCTAGAAAAATAAGCCAAATCTCCTGTTTATTTTTTAATCAGTTTAATTTCTTAGTTTATTTGCTTCAAGTTTAGCTCTACCAGTTTTGCTAGCAAACAATTATTTATAATTGATGTAGCTTTAGGGAAAAGCTAATCTTGAAAAGAAAAAAACTGACATTTCAGAGAAAAGTCATTCGTTTCTGGTCGTTGCCAAGTTTTAATAAGTGTATCCTACTGTCTTCTTGAGATTTATGCACTTTTAGCTGTACTTCATTTGGAAAATTTGCATTTTTCTCTTTTGCACTCAAGCTGGGAGGCACAAAACAAAAGTTACAAGGTTTGTTTGACATGAGATGTCTGACAGTGATTTTCTTTCATCAACTATATTCTCCTCCATTTCTTATCCCCAAGGGCAGATTTTTCATCAAATTTCTGGAAACATTTCATAATAACAGACTTACCTTTGCAGGAGTTCCTCCAAAAATATTCCACAGGAGCTGTCACAACTCTCTCCACTATAGAAGGAACTAGATATATTGTTCTCATGCCCACTGTGAGTTAATATTACCCTCTTCACATTAATTCAGAAAGCCACAATGTAGCTAGCGTTGGTGAAGATGGTACCTCCTTCAGTCATTTGCCAAATACTTCATGAATAAGAAGTAATCTGATCAGGTACTCTGATCACTAACAGCTACAACCATGAACTCAATAGTCTTGTGCTCTATCCTTGTGGGAAAAAGCAGTCCAGAGGGACGATCCAGGGTGATAACTGCTATAACTGTGATTGCGTGATTGTATGGGAGCACAGAGGAGAGATTCTGCCTAACAGGTGGGACTCAAGAAAGACTTCCCAGAGTTAGGTGCTGTCTTATCTAGGTTTGGCCCAGGTGGAACTCCAAACTGTTTGTGGTTCAATTAGGAAGTGTTCTGGGTAGGAAAAAAAGCATATACAAAACTTCTCTGCAGTAAGTTAGAGTATAGTGAGTTTAGAGAACGTAAAGATTTTTTAGCATTGCTAAAACATACAAGGGGCTTAACAGAGGTGAAGGTTGGAGGGGAAAAAGAGATAGGAATCATCCAGCTCTGCCTAAGGGGAGACCAATTAAGAAGCTATTGCTATGGTCTAGAAGACACTAGTGTCCTAGGTTGTGGTAGAGAAAGCAAGGCCAATATTTAGAAAAATTCATCAATGAACCTGGAATTGATTAAATGAGGTGTTGAGAAATGAAGGATGACCCCTGGGATTTATGGGCCTGAAAATCAGATTAAAATTATAAATTCTTTCATTTAACATCTATTATTTAGTGCCTACCATATACCAGAATATACCAGATATGCTTTGGTGGTAGAACATCGAACAAAACAGATATGCTCTTGGTCCCCATTGAGCTTGTATTTTATCAGAGAGAAATATATAATATACCCATAAACCTGGCTTGGCTTATTCCATGAAGAGAATAAATAGGCCAAGAGTATCAACAATCTCCTGGGGTTGGATGCTATTTTAGTTAGCACGGTCAGAGAGAAACTCTCTGAGGAAGCAATATTGGTAATGAACACATGATGGTGATAAGGAACTAGCTATGAGAAATGTTTTTGGAAGAGGAACATCAAAGCCCAGGGATTGAAAGAATGTGTGGTTTAAATATGATGAATAAGAGGAGAGAGAAGAGAAGATTACATGGAGAGGTAGCCTGGAAGGTCGAAGACAGAAGTCAAGGTAGCATTTGGATTTTATTCCAATGAATATTATAGGAAGCCATGAAAGAATTTTAAGCAGGGAGTAGCAAATGATTTATATTTTTAAGAAACTGCATTGGCTGTGAGAGAAGATTGGACAGAGGGGTTCAAAATGTAAACAGAAAGTGCAGTGAGAAGGCTAATGCAATATTCCATGCAAAACAACAACCAAGCAATTGTAGTAACGATGTATTGAGATTGTATTAGTGATTGCATTAAGATACAGGATGTCTGCTATAACAATACCAAAGGAAAAGTAGCTTAACTGAGATTGATTTCTTTCCCAGGCTCCTTCTATCCTGTTTCTCTGCCTTCCTTAGTACATGACTTCCACTGAATGGTCGGAGTTGAATGTCCCAGCTCCTGCCATCAAGTTGGCATTCAAGCCATTGAGATTGGAAGAAGACAGAAGGGAAATAAAGGCACAACTCTTTATTTTTCTCTTAAGAATTGACACATTAAATCTTATCTTTAAGTTTGAATCTTTTTTTATAGTAAGTTTGTATATATTTTCTAGTGGCCATTTGGACTATTACTTCTAAAAAGTGCTTACTTTCAACATGATTAAAATTTAACTGTTACCACTTTATTTCTTGTGCAAAGAAGATCATATTTTTTTCATTCAGTTTTGTACAGGTAGAATTTACAAAGCATAAACTACGCTCATTTAAAATTTGCAGTTCAATGAGTTTTACAAATGTATGTATCTGTGTATCCAGCACTAGAATTAAGAATTAAAAGAATTTTAAAAAAATCTTCTTGCAGAATTCCTGATAATAGAATTATATAGTATGTACTCTTTTGTGTAAGGCTTCTTTCACTGATGCTTTTGAGAGTTATCCATGTTGATACGTGAATCAACAGTTTGTTTTCTTTTGTCACTGAGGATTATCCTATTGCATAGATACACACAAATTATTTATATGTTCACCTGTTAATGGACATCTTACTGTGCCCAGTCTTTGTCTATTATAAATAAATTTGCCATAAACATGTTTGACCCAGTCTTTATGTAGACATTTTTTTTTCAATTTTCTTAGATAAATATTTTCATATCTCTTGAGCAGATACCAAGAAATGGGATTGCTGAATCATATGGCAAGTTTATGTTTAACTTCATAACAAACTGTTAAACTATTTCTCAAAGTAATTACACCATTTTACTTTCCCACCAGCAATGAAGGAGTCCCTGTGGTCACACCCATTTCTTTTACGGGCATGACTGAGAAGTTGTGTGTACAGTTTCATCCTAAATCACATTAGACAACATGTAATCATGTAATGATACCCACCTGCCAGGGAGGCCGGAAATACAGTCTGTAGGTGAGCTACCAGATATCCATCTAAAACTCAGGGTTTCTATTTAAAAAGGAAGAAAGAGAAGATGGAAATATTGGGAATTGACTCTGCATGTAAGGAAAGAATCCAAGATGGCTTCCAAATGTGGGATGGATGTTGGTGCCATTAACTGTTTGGGCAAGGCTGGGGCAGGGAGTGAGAGGGGGCATAAATAAGAATCCTTTTTTGATATTTTAAATTTGGAATGTTAGATGTAGATGTCCAAGTGGATGGGCGGGTAGCCTGTTCACAATACCAAGCTGGAGCTCAAGGCAGGGATCGAGCCACAGATACAAACTGGGGCATCATCAGCATGTGAATGGAATTTAAAGTCAATGGAATCTGATGCGGTAAACCAGGGAGTAAAAGTAGTTTCTGTTTCCATCCATGGTGGCATGATTTCAAAACTGTTTTCAGAGTCCAAGCTATAATTTATGGCAGAATGCCAGTTAGCCTAAAACAAAACAAAACAACTATTTTATTGTTTCTTCCTAGGAATGGAGTTGACCACTTAGGAATTGCATTTCACGGCCTCTTTTTGCATCTAGTTGTGGCCGTATGACTAAACTCTCACCTATGGAATGTGAGACAGTTTCCTTGCCACCTTCAGAAAGCCTGTTTTTTTATTTTTTTGAAAGGAAAAATTAACTTCTTATTTAAGCCGCTGTATTTGGATTTTTTTAGTAGCTGAGATCTTGCCTTAAATGAGTCATGAATCGTATTCAATATCCTATTGGATATATTCAACTAAACAAATTTCTATTGCTACTTATTTTTTTCATTTTTATTGATTTTATCACAATCTTGTTTTAGCATTACTTACTTATTTGACCTTATTTTTCAGAAAGTATTAGGTTGCTAATATTTCTAAAATGCTTCAAGAAATAAAGTAATGATCTTATCCTGCAGATTATTAATGAATATTTTCTTCATGTACTTGCAATTCTTTCCAGTGATTGCCTCAATTAATTCTTAATGCCAAAGTAAAATAAAAAAAGCTAATGTGCTTGTCCTCATTTCACTGAAGAGGAAACTGAAGTAGAGATATTAAATTATTTGCCCATAATAGCAAACCAAGTTAATGGAAAAGGAAGAAGTAAAATGCAATTATCTCACTTCTGTTTTTATTGAACTATTGGATTACAAGTCACAGCCAATTAAAACCGTGATACAAGAGCTAAGCAGCATAACCTTTTTATCATGTAGACAACTCAGAAAACTGCCCTTCAGCACTTTGTAAACAAATTTTAATGAAGTTCATTGACCTTTTTCACTATGAATTATATATGGAAATATTTTTAAGTAGAAAACATATTCAAGCTTTCCACACAATATCAAAAGCTGTTAATCTCTGCGTGTATTTTCCAATCCTTTCTCTAACCATGTTGTGATTTCATTTTCATATAATTGTGATCAACTAAATATAAATTCGGATGACATTAAGTATATCTAGCATTCCAACATGAGTGAAATTCAGCAGAAATCCATTGGGTGGAGTTGTGCTATAATATAACATTCCAAAGTATTTCTCAGTATTTGCATATTTACTTTTCCTCTAATCTACAGAGCTAATGGCTAAACGACATTTATTGTTTGAAGTCTTTAAAAAATATTTTATTCCCACTGGAAATTATTTGGAAATTGTTGGGTTAGTTGTTGTTTCCTTTTTTAATTGTATCAAATACAAATCCAATGCTCACAGACACAATTTAGTACTTAATCATCTTGTCAGGGAAAATAGTTTATTTTCCCAAAATATGCATATTAAAGACATTAAATAGAAAATAACATTCAATTTATATTAAAACTACTTCTCCATCCTGTAATCCATTCATCTCTCAACCTTTTAACTGCCATGAAGAAGAGAGGAGCTTATTTGATATTCCAATTCCTCTGACATAAAATATTAATATAGGTCCATTCTAAGAGGTGATACAGAAAGCTTCCATAATTTTTACATATACTTAAGGAACCAGAACCTCAAAAAAATTAGGTATGTATCTGTACACACAATCAGGTTCGTTCTCATCAGCAATATTTCTGACTTCTGTGTCCATAAATATCAAGGGCCCAATCCTAGAAATGCTATTTCAGCCCATTTTAAGATAGGCTTCAAGAATCTACAGATTTTACAAACATCTGCAATAATTCATGCAAGAAACACCATCCTGAATGAAGAATGAAGAAGATGGGAATCTTGCCATTGGTTACTTGTCACTCTCAGTCATGGAAGGAAATAGAGGCATAATAAAACTAATCTCTGGTTCAAGTTTTCTGCTGATTCACCCTCTGAGCGAAGTCCTAGAGATTCCTCACTTATTCCATAAGGCACATCCTTCAACTCTCTCAGAAACCCACCAGTCACCTATACCATCTAGGAAGAAGAAAGGCCAGTGGGAAAAGTGTAGAGTGACTGACAGACTAGATAGATTGTTTCTTTGGCTCATAGGGGATTACTGAAGTTCTTCCTTAGAAGAAAATAGTGCCCTTAAATAGTCCTTAGTTTTGATCTGAAGTTTTGAACATAGTAGTTAACGCATATGGTGCAAGATAGTTTCACCTGGCCTGAGATGCTGGTCCTCTTATGCAGGAATGAGGTAGTGAATTGTCTTTTGTCTATGTTCTGTAGTAAATAACAACAGACAGGAATTGCCAGTGTGAGAAAGGCAGACTGGTGAAGGGTTCCCAAGATCTGAATTTGATTCTTACCTCCACATGTTGTGGTTGAGTAAATACAGGCAGGTTCTTAACATCTATGAGTTTATCAGTTGTAAAATGTCAATCACAGTACTTTAACACCTCTCTTGGATTGTGTTGAGGCCCACAAGAGAACATGTAATAAAAATACTTGTAAACTATGAAAGGCTTTGAAATCACAATCCCCTCGTTTTTGATGATGCACTATCATTTTCAAGTCACTACAGAGACTGAAAACTATGTATTCTAATTGGAGGTCAGAATATTTTAAAATGCCTACTGTCTTAATTTTCCAGGGCTGCAAAACAAAGTACCATAAACCAGTTGGCTGAAACCACTGGAATTTCTTGTCTCATAGTTTGAAGGCTTGAAATCCAAAACAAGTTGTGGGTAGAGTCATGCTTTCTCTGAAGTCCGTATATGCTGGTGGTGGCTTGCCAGAAGTCCCTAACTCAATCTCTATGTCTGTCAAGTGGCCATCTGTCTCCTTATGTCCTCTCTCCTGTTTCTAAATTACCTCTGATTATAAAGACTCCAGTCATATTGGATTAAGGCCCACTGTGATTCAGTTTGGCTTCATTCTAATTTATAGGATCTTCAGAAATTCTATTTACAAGCAAGTTCACCTTCACAGGACCAGCAGGGACTAGAACGTAATCATATCTTTGCAGGGGACATGATTCAATCCAAAACACCCACCATCAATCAATTACATCAATATTGGACATCTTTTCTGTGCTCAGTGCAATGCTAACTCATTATTCAGCTTTAAAGATATGTTCCTTGTGTTCTGCGTAACATCAATAGAATCATAGAATAGTAGAGTGGAAAGATACATTACAGTAGTTTTCCTGATCATAGCACTCATTTGGGATACTTGTTAAAAACTCCAATTTCTTGGCTGAGAGATTTCAAACAGAGCCAAGAAGTTATCCTGGAGGTTATTCTTATGCATTATATAGATATCCCTTTTTATTTCATGATGGATTGGAGTGGCTGGAGGTAAGTACCTCAGACTGTTGAGCTGTGGTCCAGTAGCATTGATTCTTGAAAACAATTGTATAAAGATAAAACTTTTACAATGTGACCATGTGATTGTGAAAACCTGTGTCTGTTGCTCCTTTTATCCAGGGTATGGACAGATGAGTAAAAATATATAGATAAAAAGTAAATAAATAATAGGGGGGATAAAGGGCAAAATAAAGTAGGTAGATTGAAATACTAGTAGTCAATGAGACGGAAGGGTAGAGTATGGGATGCATGAGTTTTTTCTTTTAGTTCTTTTTCTGGAGTATGCAAATGTTCTAAAAATCATCATGTTGATGAATTCAAAACTATGTGATGATATTGTGAGCCATTGATTGTACACTATGTACAGATTGTATGTGTGTGAAGATTTCTTAATTTTAAAAAACCCACCAATTTCTGGCCCCACATCAGCATCAGAACCTCCAGGGGAGAGACCTAAGAGTCTATGTTTTATAACAAATACCCAGGAGATCCTTATGACCAGAAAAATATTAGGAAATTGTATCTTAGATATTTTTCCCAAACTCCCACACAGTATAAATATCATTCAGACAATACCCTGCAAAGTTGGCTAAACCCACTTTCCCACAGGGTAAGATATTCCCTTGTTGGTATTCTACTCAATAAACAGTTAAGAAAACAAGGTTGTATACATGAAACAGCAGCAAGTACAGTAATTGATGATTTTTATAATGATATACATTGATACTTGGTGCTCTGTAACTTTGGTTAATGTAACATCAACAAACATGTGCCTTAAAAATTAAAAGTATCCCATTCCAGGTTGTTATTTGGACTAGACCATGTGACGTATGAATATGCTTTCAAGAACAAATAATGGCAATTAGAAAACATTGTAATTTCTTGTTTTTCATGACAACATCAATTAACCTATGCTTGGCATTATTTAGAATACATACCACTCCCACACCAGACACCGCTCAGTAGCAAGGATTGCATGTCGGTTCCTCCATTCACATATATTCTTCAACATCCTCCTGAAAGGCACCAAGACGCATGCTTCTTTCTATGCCCTCTGCCCCAGCACATAGAAAGACATTCTCTGCACAATCTTTCTACTCTAGGAGTGTAGAAGACTGACTTGGTTCATGTTGTAAGATTTTTAAAGGGTTAGAGGGCAATTCCTTCCTTTGTGTGTTCCCACCTACTCCCTCCTCTCCCTCCCAGTACAGGCTGTCCTGAGGAGAGTGTAAGAGGTGCTCCCTTAAAAAAAGACTGTCATCCCTCTCACCTTTCCTTTCTCCACAGGATTAGGAAGGCTCGAAATCGTGGTCTGACCTCATACTCACCTAAGCCAGCCTTTCCATATGAGGACAAACACTTTTTTGTTGCTATCTGTCCCTGGAACCTTTTCCTTTGATTCTGGCCCCTTTGGCCTTTTGCCTAAATAGGTTGTAAGTTGCAAATTTGGAGATGCTAAAGACAAGAGTACGGAGTTGAAGGGAAAAGCCACGTGGCCTACTTCAGTTTGAGAATTTGGCCTACCTGGTATATTAGGAGACTCTGCCTGGTTCCCTCTATGTATAGAGTTCTACTTTAAGATTTGGGTCAAAACCTTAGTCAAAGTCTTCGTTCATTTTGCTTTGCAGCCTTTGTATCTTACCCAGGGATCACTTGAGTAAGGAGTGTAACCTTACGCATGGCATGATTTTGGAATTCTTGTTCTTTTGGCAAAATCTCTCCTTAATAAAGCCCAGTCTAATCCATGCAAAAACACATCAAAGCTTATGTACTGATCCCAGGCCTGTTTGCTCTCAGATCCATTCTTGGCTCTTCCTCTGCTCCATGCCGTCTTACAGTGGAGTTGGCTGCTACCAGGTGCATTTCCCTGGCTCTCTATCAACTGCTCCCAGCTGGGTTTCATTGTTGAATGAAAAAGGAATGGCAATCAAATCAAGGTCTGCTGCCTGGGTGGGTGATAGAGCGAGTCAGAATTGCTATGATGCACAACACCAGGGGCAAGAGTTACCTTGACGTCTACAACAATGGCGCCCAACGGAGTTTTACAGAATGTAGCTTGTGTGTCCATTTTTACAAAGGAAGCAGAGGCTGTTAGCATTGGCAGAGAAGGAAATGTGAGGAGCAAAAGTACTTTAAGGATGATAATTTATAATCAGATTGGAGTAATGGAAAGAACACTGAACCAAAATTTAAAAACTGGAATTATTAATACGGAGGTGATAGAGGGAAGCCATCTCAGTGGATAAGACAACTGAGGAAGAAAGTACATATTAAAATGTAATGGAGGGAGTGGTGCAATGATGGCTCAGTGGCAGAATTCTTGCCTGCCATGCTGGGAACCTGGGTTCGAGTCCCAATACCTGCCCATGCCAATATATATATATATATATATATATATATATATATATATATATATATATATATAATGAGAATAAGGTTGAATCTTTGGTAAGGCTAATGGCCAGAATTAGCAGGAAAAAAAAGGTGCAAGAAATGCAGAATTGGGAGAGATGAATCTCTTTACACAATAGTTTGAAAGTCAAGGAAGGAAAATAGAAGGCAAATACATCTGAAGTACAGAATAGGGGGACTGAGGGAATGCAAGATGAACACACAGTCTGGACAGTCACTATTAGGGAGAATTAAAGTGATGGTGGGGAAGAGGCCTTGTGCTTGCTTTGGATCAAATCCCCTTTTACAGATCCCTTTGCTCCATGAAATATTATAACTGCTATTAAGTTCCATGTGTTTTTTATGGAGAGCAATGCCAATGTTTATATCTATCTGAAGGCAATGGTTTTTAAGTTTCAGACACATAAATATAACCCCACCACAGGGATTATTTAGGACCTTCACAAGCCTGCTAATTCAGTACTGCTCAATCTGTAGTTGGAGGACTAGTGCAAGTCTATAAACTGTTTGTTACCAGCCTAGGAAGAGAAAAATACAGACATAGAGACTAAGCAATTAGATATTTTCTAAGCTACCTGACATTGCTACATCATCCAAGCCCATGATCAGTGGCCTTGTCTCATTGTGCAGAGTATAGAAAAAAAATGTCAGTCTTCTGCAAATTCAGGGGGTGAAAACCTGGTCCTTCATCACACACAGTTCCCGGAGCCCTGCTCTAGATGATTCTGATGCAGATGACATGTCAACCTCATCGCAAAGAAAATGCTATTAAGAAGTTCTATGAAAAGCTCAGTTCTGTCACATTTGAAACATATTTTATTCATTTAGTAAATAAATTTTGTTTTATATATAGTATATTTATTTGTATACCAAAGTGCTCTAAGAATTTTTTTGGCATTAGAATTTCATGGGCTCACATACAACTTGAAATAAATAGGCAAATGATTAGGATTCCCAAACCTCAAGACTTTTGTTATAATTTTGTGTCCAGATTTTACTTCTTTCCAAGGAATAGCTGCACATAATGTTTTGCTTTGTTATGTTGAAGCTAGCCATGCAAGCCTGACATGCTATCAATATTTATGAGTTATGAAGGATAGTCTGCAAATGAGAAAAGTCTTTTCAAAATAAACACAATGGTGATGATCCGCTGAGGTCTTTAAAGTTTTGCCGGTGAACAATTTAATTGGAAAAATTACATTAGCAATTTTTCTTGTCCTTTCCTTCCTAAAAGCAAAGGCTGATGAAGAATGAGAGGAAAATTACTTCACGGAATTTAAACTATAACCATTTACCTTTGCTTTCCATAGAGCTTAAATTAAATAAAATATTACCAAAATGTCAATTTTTCTTGTTTTTACAGGAAAGAAAAGAGCAGGGAGAAAAGATGCTATGCCCTTGGCTGATAATGGTGAGCATGAGACCACATATCTTTTTACCCTTTTCCAAGTCATTAAATCCTTGAGTATCTCATTTATAAACATAATAAACTTGACTACTCACCTGCAGAATTGATAAGATATTAATTAAGAGCAAGAGGTTCTTGGTGGTAGAAACCCGGCACTTTTCTACAAATGCCCTCTCCTATATCTCACTTATCTTCCCAGTTCCAATTCTTTTTCATGGGTCCCCTTTTTTTCTACATCCACCAATTGAATTAACATTTGGATGCAAAGAGCACCCCTATAGGATTGCAGAAGTAAACAAGTCATCTCATACAGTTTGGATGGCCATTGGTGCCCTTCAAAATTAAAAACTTAAATAAATTGCTCACTATTCCATTTCAATGTATGTATGAACATAAATTCACACTTCCCATTTTTCACATTACAGGAAAACGATCACACGTGTCATTTTCTTTCTTTTTCTTCCTTGAAAGATTGACTAGCTTCATATGTCAATATTTCATCCCCAAAAGTAACATGTCAAAGTGGAGGGTTGTGTTGGCCAGCATGAAGTCAGAGGGCTAGAATTTACCTGCTTCTAGGAAAATTGTTATTACTACAGAAGCCAGTAAATAAAAGGAAAAGGCAGGAGAGAGCTTTTATGTTGAGAGAAATGCAGACGATGACAAAACTTATAAGGCTAAGGAAAAACAAATCATCTTTAGGAGAACTTTCACTTGAAATGGCTTTGCCTTTCAGAAAAGAAAAATACCTTGCTGAATCTGCAGTGTTTGGAGGGAAAAAACATCTACTGTGGTTTTTGTAGTACTAAACTTTAACTCCCAGTCAATAAAAAAGGTTGTATTTGCATGTAAAATGAGTTCATGCTCATCAAATTGATGAGGGCAAGGGATGACACTCAGGCAGGAAGTCTGGAGGAAAAAGAAACAAGCATGTTTGGGCTGGTAACAACCTGCGGTCCAAGAGAAAAATTCACATGGCTGATTGTGTGCCCATTCCACCTTGGCATTTTGTTTCCCGAATGTGCTACAAGAAGAGAAAAAAATGAAATGAGCACTAATTCTTGTTCTGTCATACAGCGGTTCAATCAAGCAAGATAATAGATAATGAATATCTACAATGGAAAATTGACTGGTAGGTTCTCAAATTCTTCATTCTGTTTATGTTTCAGAAACGTGTAGATGTGTCAGGATATCTTACTGTTTTTTTTTCCTTTTCAATATTTGATCACATAAAAAGGGATGATAATTCTGTGAAATGTAACTTTACTTTATCTTGAAATGTCAGATACATTATTGTCATTCTACAACGCCCACAAATAGGAGTAAAATTCTCTGAAGGACCAGATAACACAGTCAATAATACGCTTTTACTCTGGAAATTAAATATTCCCATTTTTTGTAAAGATATTCAGTCTGGATTTTTATGAACTTTAGAATTATCATTTATATCATAATTCATGATGTGTACATTCCATTAGCTAGCAAATATTTTCTACACCTAATAAATGTCATTATATAATAGGTATAAATCAATTGTATAAAGATTTAATGAGCAGTTAGCATTACCATTGGTTAGTACTTACCATAAATCCTTTCTTTTTGTCTAAAGAATTATGAAAACACATAAAAGAAAGTTCACTTTCAGATATCTGATGTTTAAAATCTTTTAGCAAAATTTGTGGAAGTGTGAGTGTGCCAGTTTGAATCTGTTGTGTACCCACCCAGAAAACCAAGTTCTTTAATCCTCATTCAATGTTGCTGGGTGGGACTTTTTTTATTGCCTCCATGGAGAAGTGACTCACCCAATTGTGGGTGGTAACTTTTGATTAGATATTTTCCATGGAGATGTTTCTCTACCCATTCATGGTGGAGTTACCTACTGGAGCCCTTTAAGAGGGAACCATTTTGGAAAAAAGCTCAAGACAAATAGAGCCCACATAGACAGAGACCTCTGGAGATGCAGAAGGAAGGTGCCCCTGGGGAAGCCTTAAGAAATGAGGAGAGAAAGCTAGCAAAGTCACCATGTGCCTTTCCTGCTGACAGAGGTGTCCAGAACCCAAAGACCCCAGGAGACTCCAGCACGTGACTTCTCAGCTGACAGAGTCATTTCAGACAGCATTAACATTTCTTGAGTGAAGGTAACCTCTTGTTGGTGCTTAATTTGGACATTTTCATGGCTTTAGAACTGTAAATTTGCAACTTATTAAATTCCCTTTTTAAAAGCCACTCCATTTCTGTTATATTGCATTCCGGCAGCTTACAAGTTGAAACAGTGGGTAGATTACTTCATGTACCCCGCTGTAAACATGTTCTTAATCTTAATTTGCATTCCTGTAGGTGTAAACCCATTATAAATTGCATCTTAAAAACACTATTTTTAATTACGATGTAACCCAAATGATTGATGTTAGATGTTAATCAGGATCACTGGAGGCCTTATAAAGAGAAAGAAACCAGGAGCAAGGGTTGAGAGAAAGCCACAGGAAAGAACCATAACTGACAGTCAATGGAACCAGAAGAGAAAGAAGAGGACATCACCATATGAGGTGAGGCAGAGACAAAACCAAGGAACCCCAATAATTGCCAGCAGACAGCATGGAACGTTACTGACTTTGGGAGAAAAGCATTGCTGGCACCCTGAGTTTGGACTTCTAGTTTCAAAACTGTGAGTCCATAAATTCCCAGCCCGTTGTATGGTATTTGTCAGAGCAGCCTAGAAAACTAAGATAGTTGGGCCCGGGGAATAAATTGCTCTTAAATAGGCAGAGTATTGTCACAGACAGACTTGGCTTCATTCAAAACCTTGTACAGGAGTAGTTAATTAAGGGTCATTATTAAACTAATGAGAATGGGCAAATCTTAAATTTAAAAACAAGTAGTTTACAAAAGTGATCCTGTTAAAGGCTAAAGCTCTTGAAAGTTTAATTGAATCACCACAGTTATTGTTCATTTACCCACACACCTACTCAAATATCTCAAGAACATTTTTGGAATGACAAATATTTGTTAATACCAGACAACAATAATAATAGCTGCTATTTATAGAGAGTTATGTAACAGGCATTGTACATTTGCAGTTTCAGAAAAGATAAGAGAGATAATAAAGATTTCAGAACTATTTAGTACAAACCCAACTCATTTAAATTCTGTTCCATCTGAAACTGAAGCCCATACTCTTTCAGTCACTCTAAGCTGCTTCCTTTCTACTGCCTTCCATAGCTTGTAGTCTAGTACTAGGGATGGGACATAATAAAAATTGCCATAAAATATGGTGCTGGGGAAGTCACTGGGGAAGTTATGGACAGCCGAGCAGCCATCTCCCAGAACTTCCCAATTCCCATCTTTTCCTGCAGAGTCAGGGGGACTTATTAGAACAGAACTTTCAGTGGCAGAGCCCTTGAGCAGCACAGATTTGTCCAACCAGAAAGCAGGACCTGCAGAGCTGCCATCCGTCCATCCAGACTAGAACAGTTTTGATTTCTCTGGGGCCTTGTTGGGATCTCATCCCTTGCTTTTCTGGGCCTTTGTGCTATGTAAATAATAAAGCAGTCATTTACTGAAAGTCTTTGGGTGCCTGACCTGTATTTCCCCTACACATAGTGTAGCAATTCACTCTACAAGTGGTAAGTTCTCTAAAAGGGGATGAGGAAAGCATGACTAAAAAGATGTTAACTGGGCTGGATGGTGAAGTGTAAGCAAGAATTTCCAAAGTAAAGGAAGGGAAGGGAATTCCATGCAAGCAGGTAAAAACCAAGCATGTGCAAGGTTTTAGGGGATGAGAAAATACAGTATGGCCAGCAAGCATTTGTTAAATATCTATAGTGAACCAGAATCGACACATTTCATTAGTGTTGAATAAATGAATAAAATGTAGCCTCTGGGATCAAATATCTTGTCTTATAATAGAATAAATCCTATATTCAACTAGGTACTCTAAAGTATTACAGCTAACATTTTAGTATTTATACAGAGCCACAAGGGAAGAATTAGCTTCAAATGAGTTCAAGACTTCTAAGAGGGATCATGTGGCCTGCATCTTAAAAAATATTTCATATTTCACTGGGCAGATTCTGTTTCCAGTTAAGACACAGAAAACCTTAGCTACCTGGAAAGAGCAAAAATGTATGGATTTTAAAAATCATACTCATTTATGGGACTGTCAAAGAGCAATGGGGCAAGAAAACGTAGATGAACTGATTTCTAAAGAGAGGAGCCTTTCATAGGTGAGCAGTAAGCCCTGAAAAGTCGAGATGCACAAACAGCAGGATGGAACCAAGATAGAGAATTTTTACTACGTGGAAATGAGGCCAAGTGAGCTCCTTGCAATGGTGCAGAGAGGTGGGACCACTAAGCACATAAGAATTTCCCCATATAAGGATCCTCACCACCCCACACTCCAATTTGCTAAAAAAAGAAAGAAAAAAAATTGAAGGCAGTACTCATGAGCAGAAAGAAATAGTTCAATCTATTTCACTTCTGCATTCTTCCTGTATCTGAAATTGATGGATTCAGAGGTGTTCCTTGAAATCATAAACAAACCCTGATAGAACAATGTGATCAGTTCCTAGGAAACTGGATGTTTAGGGTTGGATCAAATCAGAGGTGAGATACAGCTCAGCCCTAGAACAAATAATCCTTTGGTGAAATCTGAATAAACACCTCCCAACTTTAGCCAAGAGATATAGAGAAGAGCTTGCACTTTTCAGGGGGAGGAGGAATGGAAAAGTATGATTCCTCAATCCACTTTTTTCTTCTATACATAATTTCCAGGATGCAATAAAAAAATTATAAGACTAATGAAAAAGCAGGAACAGGACTCACAATCAAGGAAAATACATAAACAGAAGCTGGCCAAACTTGATCCAGGTATTGGAAATAGCAAGTAAGACTTTAAAACATCTATCTTAAATAGGAAAAGATAAGATGAATGGATGAATCTATAGGTAATTTCAGCAGGCAAATGGAAAATTTTTAAAAGGACCAAATAGAAATTATGTATCTGAGAAAAAACAACATATAAAATAAAAGACAATTCAATAGGTTTAATAGGAAAATCAACAAAAAACATTATATAATCAGTAAAGCTTGACAATACTTCAGGAGAACTGAACCCAAATAAAGCATAGAGAGAAAGGAAAACCAAAAAAAAACACTCCTGCAAGGATAAATGGAAAAATCTATAATTATGATAGAAGATTTCAATATCTTTCTCTCAATAATTTATAGAACAATCCCTTACTATGGAAATAAAGTGATCAGATTTCCATGTTCTTCCACCCTGGTGGCATTTTCAAAGAAGTATTGGAGGAAGGCAAGAGAGAGAGAGAGAGACTTTTACTTAGCAGATATTGCAGTAATCTAGTGAGAGATGATGATGGACTATATTAATGCAGCAGATGTGGGGATAGAAAGATGGCAATAAACTGGAAATGCATTTGGTATGTAAAATTAATAAAGCCTGGTCACTGCTTGTATGTTTGATGCAGGCAGTGGATACTATCAGAATCTTCAAGTGCCCTTGCTAGGAGACTAGATGGATGCTTTTCATCAAAATAGAGTTTGAAGAATGAGAATCATACATGAAAAGAATAATAGGTGCACTTTGGGACTAGCTGAGCTTGAGATGTCTGTGTGACATTGTTGGAAATATCCTGTAAGCAATTGATTATTTGGGTCTGGAGGTCAAGAAGGTCAAGTTAGGGATGGTGGCAGTTGGTTGAAAGCATTGGAATGAATGAAATCACACAATAAGAATATGTGTAAGCCTAAATACATAACCTTTAGACTCTGGCATAGAATGGGAGACAGTGGAAGGGGAACCTGCAATGAAAAGAAAGAAGGAACATGTGAGATAAGAACCAAAATAAAATGTGTCATCAAGTCAAAGGGAGACAGGAATTCAAGAAAAACATGGTTTCCAGCAGAGCTAAATGCTCAGAGAGGTTATATTGGTGAAGACTGAAATATGTCCATTCAACTTTGCGAATAGAGGATTGCTCCTGACTCTGACAGAGTACTTTTAAGGAAACTTGATTGCATTGTATTGAAGGCTGAATGAGAGATTCAGCGCAGAAAAATTTAGTTAGATTATTCCTTCTGGGAGCTTGACGTAGCTGAATAGGAACTCAGCGTGGACTTAAGCTGAAAGTAGTAATTGATTAAGATATTTCTGGCCAGTTGATGCCACCAAAAACTAAAATCCCTAATGTAAGTTCTGAGAAAGATATATTAGGCAGCTTTCTCACTTTAAGCAACCAACAGATAGCTCACAATTGGAGAGATTATCATAGTTTCTTTGTTATCATATTGTTTTTTAACGTAAGTAGAGCTTCAGAAATTATTAGCCCTTAATATGCTTCTGCGCACGATACTGTCGTGTGAATGGTCTAGGAAGAGCATCCGCTTGTAAAGAAGACAATAAACACCGAAAGAGAATTTGGGCAGGAGCCGATTTATATTTTTCATAACAAACAGTGGGAAGGTATAACAGGCATTTCTTGGTAATTTATACAATTGAAAGACACTCTCTTAAGGAACTCGTGAGGTTAAAAAGGTGTGGAAAAGATGTACATTTTAAGGAATTCCAAATTATAGTTGTAGAACTAAAATGCTTCTCCTAAGGATAATCACAGATTTGAGCACTACGGACACAGCTAAGCGAGTGGAATTGTGAATTGGTAAACTTTTGATCTCCAGAAATGAAGTGGGAAGGACAATGAGGAGCGCAAACAAAGAGCCACACCATGACCCCATTTCTGAAAAAGAGGCATGAACAGAAAGTGTGCAGTATGGAAAAAAATGAACAACCTCTAGAATGAGGCATTTGAAAACAAGGCTCTAACTAACTCGAAAGATCAGTTTTCTCCTACTAGTTCCTGGAGGGCCTGATGGCAACGCAGAACTGGAAGTACGGGCTGGGCTATCCTTCAGGACCCGTGACTCAGCCTGCCCCTGTGAACGCCTCCCTGCCAGGTCTCTCCACCCTCAGACCCCTGTTTGAAAAGTGGCCACGGTCAGTGTTCCTTTGGTCTGCTGGGTGGCGCCAGATCATCACACAACTGCAGGATAGCAGCACCAAGCATTTCAAAAACCTCAAATATGTAAAAATAAATGTTCCTACTCTTCACTAGATAGTTTAATTTTCTCAAACAAAATCCAAATTAGGGCACAAAAAAATGATATGAAATCTCTCAAGAGTAAATACATTCATTTAAAATCATTTTTTCTGTTATCAATACTAAAACATTTTATAGGTAGAAGTATCCAAATGCACTGTCCATACCTATACGACTTTTCCCTTTAAGCAAAAACAGGTGCAATATTGCTTGCAAAAACTGCATATATGGATATAATAATAATTGATATGCTCTCGGCCACCTTTGAAAAGGCATTGACCTTGTCATACCACCAGCTCAGCATAGCATCTCCATAGTGCCCCAAGGTGAACCCCTATAATGCCTCAAAGTTTATTTTCATCTACCATATTCTCCTCCAAGGTTATCTTAGTCTACTGTAGTCTCGCCTTTGCACTCAACTCCCAATCAGGCCTATCTATTCTAAAAAGTGCCTAACTACTCTCTCCCTATTAAAAGTAGTTTGTTCTGGGCAGGCCATTGTGGTTCAGTGGGCAGAGTTCTAACCTGCCATGCCAGAGACCTGGGATCATTTCCTGGTGCCTGCCCATATAAAAAAATAAAATAGTCTGTTCTATCTCCTGTAACTTCAAGATTTTAGTAGAACAATAGCTACCCAATTGCATGAACTCTGGAAAAGATGTAGAAGTTTAAAATGGTTCTGCGGTGGATACTGCTAGTCGTCTATCAGAAACCCACGTTCTGGACTTCCGGAGAAGATGGTGGCTTAGTAAGATGCGCAGATCTTAGTTCCTCCTCCAGAACAGCTACTAGGGGAGTAGAAACGATACAGAACAGCTCCCGGAGCCACGACAGAGATCAAAAAGACAGCGTACCCCATCCTGGAACGGCTGACTGGCTGAGAGAACCCGCTCCGGTGAGATTGCCGAGGGGCACGGGCTTCCCCGGGCCGGGGCGGCAAGTGGCCGGAGTCCCTCCCTTCCTCCTTTCCGGGCCAGCTGGGACAATTGGACAGGCGGTCCCCTCAAGCCACGGCGGCTGGCGCCCTCCCCCCCACGCGTGGTCCCACTGGACGAACTGGCAGAATTGGATCGGAGATCCCCAGGCCGTGGAGAACGGTGACCGGGGTCCCTTCCAAACACGTGACTTCCCAGTCCGGCTGGGAATGGTGCACTCTTCCGGGCCGCGGCGGCTTGCGCCCTCCCACCATGTTTGGCGCCCCGGGCCGACTAGGAGATTCGGACGGGTGCTCTCCCGGGCTGCGGCGGCCAGCGACCCTCCCCGCGTTCAGATCCCCGGGCCAGCTGGCACTCTTCCAAGCTGCTTTGGCTGGCGAACCTCCCCCAGGGCGAGAGTTTTCCAAAATTAAAGGACCCACAGCACCTTTTACTGGTGGGACCCGCAGACAAACATGTGCCACAAGTGCCACCTACTGGGCAGGATAAGAAAAACAGAACCCAGAGATTTCACAGAAAAATCTTTCAACCTGTTGGGTCCAACACCCAGGGAAATCTGACTAAATGTCCAGACTCCAGCAGAAGATAATGGATCACACTCAGAAAATTGAAAATATGGCCCAGTCAAAACAACAAACCAATAGTTCAAATGAGATACAGGAGCTGAGACAACTAATGCTGAATATACGAACAGAAATGGAAAACCTCTTCAAAAACGAAATCGATAAATTGAGGGAGGACATGAAGAAGATATGGGCTGAAAAAAAGAAGAAATAGAAAAACTGAAAAAACAAATCACAGAACCTATGGAAGTGAAGGATAAAGTAGAAAAGATGGAAAAAACAATGGATACATACAATGATAGATTTAAAGAGACAGAAGATAGAATTAGCGATTTGGAGGATGGAACATCTGAATTCCAAAAAGAAACAGAAACTATAGGGAAAAGAATGGAAAAATTTGAACAGGGGATCAGGGAACTGAAGGACAATTTGAACCGCAAAAATATACGTGTTGTGGGTGTCCCAGAAGGAGAAGAGAAGGGAAAAGGAAGAGAAAAGCTAATGGAAGAAATTATCACTGAAAATTTCCCAACTCTTATGAAAGACCTAAAATTACAGATCCAAGAAGTGCAGCGCACCCCAAAGAGATTAGACCCAAATAGGCGTTCTCCATGACACTTACTAGTTACAATGTCAGAGGTCAAAGAGAAAGAGAGGATCTTGAAAGCAGCAAGAGAAAAACAATCCATCACATACAAGGGAAACACAATAAGACTATGTGTAGATTTCTCAGCAGAAACCATGGAAGCTAGAAGATAGTGGGATGATATATTTAAATTACTAAAAGAGAAAAACTGCCAACCAAGACTCCTATATCCAGCAAAATTGTCCTTCAAAAATGAGGGAGAAATTAAAACATTCTCAGACAAAAAGTCACTGAGAGAATTTGTGACCAAGAGACCAGCTCTGCAAGAAATACTAAAGGGAGCACTAGAGTCAGATATGAAAAGACAGAAGAGAGAGGTATGGAGAAGAGTGTAGAAAGAAGGAAAGTCAGATATGATATATATAATACAAAAGGCAAAATGGTAGAGGAAAATATTATCCAAACAGTAATAACATTAAATGTTAATGGACTGAATTCCCCAATCAAAAGACATAGACTGGCAGAATGGATTAAAAAACAGGATCCTTCTATATGCTGTCTACAGGAAATACATCTTAGACCCAAAGATAAACATAGATTGAAAGTGAAAGGTTGGGAAAAGATATTTCATGCAAATAACAACCAGAAAAGAGCAGGAGTAGATATACTAATATCCAACAAATTAGACTTCAAATGTAAAACAGTTAAAAGAGACAAAGAAGGACACTATCTACTAATAAAAGGAATAATTAAACAAGAAGATATAACAATCATAAATATTTATGCACCGAACCAGAATGCCCCAAAATACGTGAGGAATACACTGCAAACACTGAAAAGGGAAATAGACACATATACCATAATAGTTGGAGACTTCAATTCACCACTCTCATCAATGGAGAGAACATCTAGACAGAGGATCAATAAAGAAATAGAGAATCTGAATATTACTATAAATGAGCTAGACTTAACAAACATTTATAGGATATTACATCCCACAACAGGAGGATACACCTTTTTCTCAAGTGCTCATGGATCATTCTCAAAGATAGACCATATGCTGGGTCACAAAGCAAGTCTTAACAAATTTAAAAAGATTGAAATCATACACAACACTTTCTCGGATCATAAAGGAATGAAGTTGGAAATCAATAATAGGCGGAGTGCCAGAAAATTCACAAATACGTGGAGGCTCAACAACACACTCTTAAACAACGAGTGGGTCAAAGAAGAAATTGCAAGAGAAATTAGTAAATACCTCGAGGTGAATCAAAACCCCAACAACTTATTTTTCAGAAATAGAAAAACCAATAAGCAAATTTATCTGGAAGGGCAGGGTGTCCCGAATTGCTAAAAACATCTTAGGAAAAAAAACGAAGCTGGAGGTCTCGCGCTGCCTGACTTTAAGGCATATTATGAAGCCACAGTGGTCAAAACAGCATGGTATTGGCATAAAGATAGATATATCGACCAATGGAATCGAATAGAGTGCTCAGATATAGACCCTCTCATCTATGGACATTTGATCTTTGATAAGGCAGTCAAGCCAACTCACCTGGGACAGAACAGTCTCTTCAATAAATGGTGCCTAGAGAACTGGATATCCATATGCAAAAGAATGAAAGAGGACCTGTATCTCACACCCTATACAAAAGTTAACTCAAAATGGATCAAAGATCTAAACATTAGGTCTAAGACCATAAAACAGTTAGAGGAAAATGTTGGGAGATATCTTATGAAACTTACAATTGGAGATGGTTTTATGGACCTTAAACCTAAAGCAAGAGCACTGAAGAAAGAAATAAATAAATGGGAGCTCCTCAAAATTAAACACTTTTGTGCATCAAAGAACTTCATCAAGAAAGTAGAAAGCCTACACAATGGGAGACAATATTTGGAAATGACATATCAGATAAAGGTCTAGTATCCAGAATTTATAAAGAGATTGTTCAACTCAACAACAACAAAAAGACAGCCAACCCAATTACAAAATGGGAAAAAGACTTGAACAGACACCTATCAGAAGAGGAAATACAAATGGCCAAAAGGCACATGAAGAGATGCTCAATGTCCCTGGCCATTAGAGAAATGCAGATCAAAACCACAATGAGATATCATCTCACACCCACCAGAATGGCCATTATCAACAAAACAGAAAATGACAAGTGCTGGAGAGGATGCGGAGAAAGAGGCACACTTATCCACTGTTGGTGGGAATGTCAAATGGTGCAACCACTGTGGAAGGCAGTTTGGCGGTTCCTCAAAAAGATGAATATAAAATTGCCATGTGACCCAGCAATACCACTGCTAGGTATCTACTCTGAGGACATAAGGGCAAAGACACAAACGGACATTTGCACACCAATGTTTATAGCAGCGTTATTTACAATTGCAAAGAGATGGAAACAGCCAAAATGTCCATCAACAGACGAGTGGCTAAACAAACTGTGGTATATACATATGATGGAATATGCAGCTTTAAGACAGAATAAACTTATGAAGCATGTAATAACATGGATGGACCTAGAGAACATTATGCTGAGTGAGTCTAGCCAAAAACTAAAGGACAAATACTGTATGGTCCCACTGATGTGAACCGACATTCGAGAATAAACTTGGAATATGTCATTGGTAACAGAGTCCAGCAGGAGTTAGAAACAGGGTAAGATAATGGGTGATTGGAGCTGAAGGGATACAGACTGTGCAACAGGACTAGATACAAAAACTCAAAAATGGACAGCACAATAATACCTAATTATAGAGTAATCATGTTAAAACACTGAATGAAGCTGCATCTGAGCTATAGGGTTTTTTTTTTGTCTGTCTGTCTTTTTTTTTTTTGTACTATTATTATTATTTTTATTTTTTTTCTCTATATGAACATTCTATATCTTTTTCTGTTGTTTTGCTAGTTCTTCTAAATCGATGCAAATGTACTAAGAAATGATGATCAGGCATCTATGTGATGATATTAAGAATTACTGATTGCATTTGTAGAATGGAATGATTTCTAAATGTTGGGTTAATTTCTTTTTTTTTCTTTAATTAATAAAAAAAATAGTCTGTGTTAAAAATACAAACTCATGGAATGACATATTAAAAAAAAAAAAACTACGTTCCTATTCACAGTAATTGAGTTCATGCTGGGCCGGTGGCCACCCAACTAGACCCTACATTTTCCAGACTCCTTTGCAGCTATCTGTGGTGATAGGACTTAACTATCACCAAGGGAATGTGATTGGAAATGATAAATGCTATTTACGCCTCATTCATTTAAAAGAAAATTCTGGCCCTCAACATTGGTTATATTCCCTTGTTCTGAGACAGAACACAGAAATGTCTGCAATTTAGCTTTGATCAAGTAGATAAGGACATGTTCTACAGATGACAGATCTTGGTAAGCCACTATATTAGTATCTTAACAGCTTCTTACTTAAGCTTTAGCTAACTAATATAGATGTTAATAGACCAGTGAGTTTCATTTCCCAAGTTTGCATCTTTAACACAGGAAGCAGGAAGGCCTAGTTACTTAAAGACAATGAGAACCTCTACTATCTGAATTCTCTAAATTTCGGCAAGCTCACCATGTCTGCTACTCACACAGTGCTAATGACTTAGGAAGACAAACATTCTAGCTTTAGCATTGGTATAGGATTTAATATTATGGTGGATGCAGAGTAGATGTTAATAATACTGGGAACAGTAAGGGTTTGGGACCTCTAAAGTCATGCACTGACACAGCCACCTCATTTATTTACACAAGGGATGAACCCTGGAAATGTTGAACTTTATGAGCACTAATATCACTAAATAAGCTAGCTATAATATTAAACTTGAACATGGTCCACACATCTAATGCTTAAACCCAGCTTCCGTTTTGACATATCAGAAAAAGTAGTGGCAAGTCATAAGAAGATCAACAGTAAGTGATATCAACATAATTAGCTTCATTGACACTTGGACTGTGCTTTAATAATAAGTGCCGTAAAACTGCACAGAACTACGAATGTACCTAAAGGCTTAATTTAAAAAAAAATACTGTGAAACTATTTATCAGATGAAGGATAGAGAATAAGAAATGTGACTCTTTAGAATGCATTTTGCTGCTTGGATGCTATGTAATGGCAATCCTGGCTTTCCCTGTTGCATCATCTAAGGCCATGCTTGTGTATCTTATAGCACAACTGGGCAGACACTGACCTCATTTAAGCATCATTTGCTAAAGGGCACCACTGGAGAGTCTTTCTTGGCTCACTATGTGCACAATTGTCTTAGTGACAGTTGTATGTTTGGTCTGCCAAGTCTAGGAATCCTCCAAAACTCTTGAAAGTAATTTTTATTCTGAACTTGATCATCATCACAAATGACTCATGGGAGAAGGAACTCAAACCACAGAAAATTACTTATATCCACATATTTAAAATGTAATTATATAGATTAACCTAACATATGTCCAAGAAATATAAATACCTAGATGGTAATTTTCAATGCCTCTTTACTTAAGAAATCATAGCAAACTGTAAATAGAGAAAATGTCAATTAGGAACCAGGCTAGGTCTCAGAGAAAGAAATGCTACAATGAAGAGTTTCATCTGCTGCTCTCTAAATCTAAAATGAAACCCTTTCTCCTCCACTCTTCTTTGATGGACATTTCCTTAGATTTACCTTTCATTGCTTTTGAACACCTAAAATATAAAGAGATGAAATGTGGGTCTGGGCTTGGAAGAGGTGTGAACAAAGCTGCTCTGTCTAACTTGATTCCAGTTTAAGTTGTCTCGTCTTCAACCAGAGGATTTGTTTTTGGCTTTGAGGCTCTTACAGCCCAGCTTAGCCTATGAGACAAATACTTATAGGTTAGGGCACAAATCAGTATATTAGTAAATCATTTGCATTGTTCTGGAGGTTACTAAGAATCTGGGTTTGTAAGTTAAATTATCTCCCTCAAAAAAGGTAGGGTCAAGTTTTAACTCCCAATACCAGTGAATGCGACCTAGTTTAGGAAGGGCTTTTGCAGATGTAATCATATTAAAATAAGATCATCCTGGATTAGGGAGGTACCTAAATCCAATACGACTGGTGTCCTTACAAGTGGGAAATTTTGTCATAGAGACACAGACCTAGGGGCAAAGCCCATGTAATGACAGAAGCAGAGATCGAAGTGATACATCTACAAGCCAAGGAATATCAATGACTTCAGGCAAATACCAGGAGCTAGAAGAGGCAAGGGAAGTTCCTCCCCTTCAGCTTTCAGAGGGAAAATGGCTCTGCTGACACTGTGATTTCAGATATCTAGCCTCCAGAATTGTGAGAGTAAATTTCTGTCCTTTTAAGCCATGCGGTTTGTGGTAAACTGTCATGGTAGCTCTAGGAAAGCAACACATCTGGCCTGTAAATTGTGTAGGTAACTGGGAAAGATTTCAAATGGAGGCCTATATACCTTCTGTCTAACTGTTGCAGGGTCATAAATCAAGCCAAAAACAATTCAAGAATATATGTCTACTCTCCCATTCTGACAAGTAAACCTTCACAATAACCTGGAAGTCCAGGTTTGAATTTAGAATTCTGGGATTCCTTGGGGTTTCTACATCAAAACACAGAAGTATAAGGAAAGCCAGTCCCTAGTCCACAGACTGTGACCAACTCCCTTCTCTTCCAACCCTAACTTCATCCAACACTGTGAAGGGCCGGGTGGGCATGCATATTCCATTTGCAGTTTGGATCTGCAAATCCAAACTCTGTCTATACCCCTGCAAACACCTTGGCCTCCTCTTGGGTCTAGGATTTGTCTTCTAGCAGTACAATAATTCCTAGGTTGTTCCTACTCCAGGAAGTGTTGTAGCACAAACCATAAAATAGGTTTGGGGCCATTGGGAGAGGGAATTCTAGGGTTTCAGGAATGTGAAGCATGATTGAAGAAAGGAGGATCCCAAACTCCTAGTTCACATAATCCCTTGGCTTTGTGGACTTTTTGCTCCTTGGAGAGAGAGAGAGAGCATGGCCAGAGGAGGACCAGAAGTGGTTTATAACACAGAGCCTGAACTCTCTTGCCTGGGCTTAAAGGTGATATTGAAGTTACGGCAGTGGTAAGCATCCAAGTGAAGCCTGGGAATTGGATTCTGGTCCCGTCTCCCAATACCACCACCTGATCTCAACGTGAAGTACACTTGGGAAAACATCATCTTGAGTATGCCAATTATTCGCTAGGTCATACATAGTAAAAATCATGTAAAATCATGTTCCAAGGGTCTATGAAAGATCTAGAAGAAATAAATTCTGGGCACAGCCATGATGAGCTGAGAATGAGTTTTCAGTGAATTGTTTTTTGTTTCTTTGTTTGTTTGCGTTCTCCAGCATGGCAGGTGAGAATTCTGCCTGCTGAGCCACCGTGGTCCTCCCTAAGTGAACTGCTTTTAAGTTAGAGTTTTAAGTGACTAACCTTGCAGTACATGTCATATTGTCCAAGTTACTGACTTAACCTGATTAAGATCAAACTTTTTGGTCCCAAGCTTGGAATTATAGAAATGATTTATTTCCTTTAAATAAATGAGTATTTATATAGAAACACATATTAGTAAGACACAGGCAAGCTTTAATGCCACTTACAATTTCTCCTTTGAATCAGGGAGATAAAAGGCATGGTTCATAACTAAAAATGAGAACTAGGTACTCTATTTTCTCAGCATTCTAGACAGGGTCGAAAGGAAATGGAGCACATCCCCAAAAAACAAGTCCTTTACTCCAAGACCTGTCTTTGTGTGTCAGACCAGGTGACCTATGTCCCTTTGCCTCAGGCTATGTGGGAGGGATGGCCTTTAGGCATTTCATTTAACATACATAGTCAGGTATAGTTCTGACATCACTAATAGGGATTAAGTATTCCAACAAAGAGCTTTCTGGGCAAAGTTCTTTAATATTTGATATCAACTCTAAAAGAACACAGCATACTCTGCTACAGATAGGCATATACCCACACTGCTATTTTTTCAGGTCACGTGAACCCCCATTTATATATAGGCTTTGATTAATTAAGGTGACAGTCCAGTAGACAAAGAAAGGAATTTCATTACAATTTAGCAATTGCTTAGGGAGCCTCACATGTCATACAAAGAATTGTCCAGGGTACCTCTACCAAAATAGTTACCTACAGTGTTATGTAAAGAGAGGGTTAGCATCGATCTAAATCTGCAATGATTTTACGTTGAAATCAGTGTTGGCTGAGACGTCATGCTGGGCAACTAAGTTGCTTAGAGGTAAGTGGAAATTTGTGGTTTATATTTATGTATCTCTTGCTTCTGATGACAGGCATTGTCCGGCTCACAAGTTTCTTCTCTGAGAAGTGAGTTGTATTCCTTCATGAAGCTCATTTCCCAAACACCTATAGGCAATGACTTGTCTTGATCAGGAATGAACATATACTCCAAGTTGGACCAATCAGATTATTTTAAGAATTTGGAATTAGAATTTAAAGGTGTTAGACAGGAAGGAAATACCTGAAAGTGTTGAGCTATATTCCATTAGCTTTGATTCTTGAAGACGATTGTATGACTACATCTTTTACTGTGTGACTGTGTGATTGTGAAAACCTTATGGCAGATGCTCCTTTTTGTGGCAGATGCTCCTTTTATCCAGCATATGGACAGATGAGTAAAAAAAAAATAAGGACAAATAAATAAATAATGGGTGGAGGGTAAGGGGTAAAAAAAAAATTGATAGAGTGCAATACTAGTGGTCAATGAGAAGGAGGGTAAGGGGTATGGGATGTAGGGAGTTTTTCTTTTTTCTTTTTATTTCTTATTTCTTAACTGATGCAAATGTTCTAAAAATGATCATGGTGATGAATACACAGCTATGTGATGATACTGTGAGTCACTGATTGTATATTTTGGATGGACTGTATGGTGCATGAAGATACCTCAATAAAAATATTTAAAAAAACAAACAAACAAACAGAGATGCTAGCCAGCCTCTGCTAGCAGCTTGGCTTGTAAATCTGGAAACTGACATAGAATATATTTAGCCATTTGCATGAAGCAGCAAAAATGCCAATCAATAGAAACTAATTATCAGGATCCAAGAGAGAAAGCAAAGATGAGAAACTGTGTTCCATAGAGAAACAGAATAACTTAATAACAGCCTAGTTCTGGTGCCCCTATAGCTTGGTTGTACTTTCTCATTTGATAATAAGATATCATTGTATCCTAAAAGAAATTCCTCTTTCCTGTTTAAGCATGCTTGGGTTTCTGTAGTCCAAGACCCTTGATTAAACATTACTTGAATTTCTAATTTATTCTATAGCAATCTCTGCAAACTCTTGGGAAATAAAAAAGAAATGAGTCATGCTTATTTCCAAGGCATGTTTTCTGCAAAACAATTTCTATAATTATGTATTCCCCCAGGGGAAAAAAAAAATATATATATATATGCATTGATTCTCTGTGGCCCTCCCTGAAGCTGTGTTGAGCTCTCACCCATCTGTCCCGGAGTTATATAAGGATTTTATAGCCATTTTGCCTTCTTTTCTGGTGTGAGGAAAAAAATGAAGTCACTGTAGCGCCTGAAATAGTTATCCACATTGTTCAGATATCTTTGACTCTCTGAGTTTCCCTGTTTTGCAGTGTCATGCACTCATGGTTTGCAGAGTCCTACTTCTACTTCTCCCTCCCACCACCGTTGACTAGCTTTTTTTTTTAAAGGTCAAACTGTCTAACATCAGTGTAGCCTATATAAATATACTCCAGGAGAGTCTCAAGCTTTCCTATTCCTAAAAATTATTGAGCACATCGAAGGGCTAGATCGTTATTATAATAGAAAATAAAACTGAGTAATTACAAAAATTTGTATACAAATTCATTTAAAATAGCAATAAGAAGCATGTTAACATAAATAACATATTTTAAGATCCTATGTTTTGCAAAACAAAAATAATCACTGAAAGAGTAGCATTGCTTTGTTGTTTTCATATCTCTTTAGTAGTTTTAAAAGAGACATCTAGTTTTCTAGGTCTGCTGTAACAAATTCCCACAAACTAGGTGCCTTAAAACAACAGAAATTTATTGTCTGTAGCCTAGAAGTCTGAAACCAAGATATCAGCAGAGGCAGGTTCTGAGGCTGCTGAGCTGGAAACAGGGGGGACGGCATGGGTTGGTCTCAGAGTTTGTTCCTGAACTTGTGAAGAGCAGCTATCAAAGGAAGTGAAGCAGCACGTGGGCACGGACCAGTTTGGGAACAAATAAATGTATTTCAGGGCACAAGAAGTAGAGAGGACAAACTACTTGAGAGAAAAGAATTGCAGAATCAGCAAATATCAAAGAAGTAGACTATGAAATACAGGATATTCCAAAAGAGTGCCAAGGAAATACTAAAGAATGAAAAATATAGAGAGGAAATCAAAATAAAAAGCAAAGATTTTTATGGAAAAGAAAATCTGCTAAGTAAAGAGGACAAAGAGGAACTCTCAGCTCTACCAGTTCAAACTCAAGTTAAAGGGCCTGAGAAGAATTCTCAGAGGATCCCACCAGCCCTGGTAAAAGCTTTCAGCCAGGATTCTGATGTCCAGGATGGAAGAGCCGAAATAAATGAATGCACTATGATAAAATTGTTTCATTTATATGGATGTGATTATTATAACAAATAAAAGAAATGAAAAGTTAGTTACTTGTAAAGAGTTTGGAGTGATAAAAAATTTTTAGTAATGGATGGTGATGGTAGCACATTGTAAAAATAAATATTGCCACTGCATTGTACACTTAAAAATGCATAAAATGACAAATTGTGTTATATGTATTTTACCATCACAGAAATATTACTTTGTATCTTCTGAATGTTTCCTATTTCATTAAATTTGAATTTATTTTCAGTATGTATTTTTTTCAAAGAATATTTAACTTCAGTCAGGTACTGCTTAGATTTAACAGAAATGCTAATTACATTTCAGATCCTCTGATCATTTAGGAATCAGCCTCAGATACACCTTGGTAGAAATAGTGAGTTTTCCCAAGTTATCAAATATAAAAGAAAAGAAAAAGAAGAAGACTCCTATTCTCGGGAGGCTTAAGTTAAGATTCTAAAGGACTAATTAACAATGTGAACTTGGATAAAACATGGAGGCAAAGAAAATGCAGTTGATTAATTTCAACAAAAGTTTTAGTTGGTAAATTAAATTTTTCGTTTAATTTAGCTGAAAACTATAAAGACCTAGATAAGTAAATGAAACCCAAGCTATCTTATATCTTATATGAAATTGAAGTTGGAGTTTGAAGAGAGAAATTAGGACTAATAAAAGCACAGTCCCTCATTAAGTCTGAACGGAGAATAAACAGAGAATTGTTATAACTGGAGTTCCATGAGATTGAAACTGACTTTGAAAAATGGAAAGTAGGAGGGGGTGGTTTTCACAGAAAGCAATTCCACTGATAATTGGGACTCTGGTGGCTTGTATATTGAAGGCAGGTGACTTTGTATACATTAAAACACTTAATGCGTTAGATCCAAAAGTATTTTTGAAGGGTCATACATATTCTGGAATACTCAGCTAAATTTCTGTTGCTATTCTAATACAGAGTTCTCACAGTGTTTGATAAATAATAGGTGCTCAATAAGTATTTACTGAATAACGGCAAAAAAAAAATCACATCAGCAGGGTGGGTTTTCTGGAAACTGATCATCCATTCCATGTCTTTCTCCTAGCTTCTGGTTGTTGCCTACAGTCCTTGGTGTTCCTTGATCTGTGGACATATAACAAATATCTCTGTCTTTGTCTTCACATGGCATTTCCCACTCTGTGTCTTCCCTGTGTTTGTGTGTGCAAATCTCCCTCTTCTTTCTCCTACAAAGACACAAGTCGCTGGATAAGGGCCTACTACCCTAATCTAGTATGACATCATTTTAACTTGATTGCATCCTCAAACCTTATTTCCAAATAAGGTCACATTCACTGGTATCAGGGATCAGGAATCTAACCAGTCTTCTTTGGGGCACACAATTCAACACATAACAATAAAATACAGCTGGAATCTCATCTCCATCTCTGGATTTACCCTACTGCAGTATCACACATCTTATAGCCCATGAACATTCCACTCTACACTAGTGAGAGAATGAGGGTGAAAAGGACCATACCTTCTTACATTATTACGCAGATAGTTTGATCTCACAGAATCTCAGACACCCCAAGGAGTCCCCAAACAATAAACAATACTTTGAGAATTTCTGCTGTATACCACATAATCACAACATCAACCTTACAGTTGAAAGAAAAAGCTTAACTTTTTTTCCCAAAACAAAAAGTATATATTTTTGCTGTTGAGGCTTTTAACTGAACTGCAAAACTGACATATTTAAGTTATCTTGGACCAATAAACTTTGATGGGGAAATCACATTCTTATTTTAAATTCATTAATGCATCAAATCCTGTGGTTAAATTTGAACTGAATCTGAAAAAGTCCATATATCAATCCATGTAGTAGAAGGGTTTGTTAAATTTTCATCATTATGTAGATATAACGAATAAATTAGTAACTGCCTTAAATGTTTTAGATGACTAACATTATTTTTTTCCTTTGAATGCCCCCATATAGAATTGGAATATTCTACCACTTTTCAATTTAGCCCTCTATTTTTCTTTCTTTACTTAATGGTATAAAAACATTTAAGCAAAATTAAATTAGAGAATTCCATAGAAAGTTTTACATAGCTTTCAGAAGGAAAATGCCTACTATGAGTTGACAGATGTCAAACACTCCAACCTCCAAATCTTTCTTCAATAACCTCTTGGAAAGGTGATCAAATAAAAATGTCCTCTCTTCCAAGCTTCTCAAAATGCACCAGAGTGGAACTCATATAATCATATTATATTTGTTCTTGGAAGATTAGTTCCATGGCAAATTCAATATTTGCAATGATATCTAAAGTTATCTCCTAGTTCTTTATTCCACTATGGACAGGTAGGAAAATCAGCCTAAGAAGGAGGCTGTCTGCATAACAGCAAAGCTTTGCATGGGGCTCTAGCGGCAAATAAGCACCTACGTCTTCCCTATCGAGCTCTAGATTTCTGCTGCTTCCTTCCAAGGAGGGATACCAAAATGTGAGACAATGTGGCTATGAAACGATATGAAAAACTATTCATATTGACTTTAACAATCATCAGGAAAAGCAATGGGTCAGCAGTTTCCATAAATTTTCAAGACTTGATGCTTTTACCTACAAATTGTACTCTTCCCTGTCATGTTACCATTTTCTGTTTAGAACTGAATTTTCTGTTTATAGCCTCGAAAAAGATGAAGCAGATCTGCAAATAATTTTACTAGCTGCTAAAACAAAGCTCTACTCTCTTTGGAAGCAGACAATAAAAGCCAGAACCACAACAACATGAAAATAATAATAACAATGTTCAGCATCTAATCAAAATTGCTATGTAGGTAAAGAAGCAGAACATACAATCCACCCTAAAAGAAAAACCAGTCAATAGAAATGCAGATCCCAACATGACAGCACTGATGAATTAGACTGACAAGGGATAAAAATAGCTATTATAAACATGTTCAAACATGTAAAGGAAAAGCCGAATATAATTTAGAGAAATGGGAGATATTTCTAAAATGAAATTTCCAGAGGTAAAAATGCAATATCTAAAATGACAATGGAGCTATAATCAAATTAGACACTACAGAAGAAACAAACAATGAATGTGAAGACACTACAAAAGAATCTATCCAAACTGATCACAGCGAAAAACATAAACTAAAGTACAGTGTCCTATGGTGCAATATCATGCAATCTACAATATATGTAATTGAAGATCAGAAGTGATAGGGAAAGAATAAAAAAATCAAAAGTGCAATGTTCAAAAATTTCCAAATGTTATGTTCATTATTAACCAACAGGTTCAATAAGGACAACAAACCTCAAGCAAGGTAAACACAAGGAAAATAACATCATGGCATTCATAGCCAAATTGCTGAAAAGCAAAGAACAAGGCCACATTACTGAAATAGGAGCAAAAAAATAGCACAATGCAGAAGACAATGGAACAATAGTTATAAAGTGCTGAACTGTCAACCAAGAATTCTATATCCCGCAAAAATATCCATCAAAAATGAAGGCGAAATAATGATATTTTCATACAAACAAAAGCTGGATGAATTTGCCCTTAGAAGACCTGAACTACAAGGAATGGTAATAAAAAAAAAAATCTCTACATAGAAGGAAAATCATGCCATATGGAAATATAGATCTAAAGAATGAGATGAAGAGCCCTGGACATGGTAAAGATGTGGGTAAATATAAGAATTGTCTTAAATTTTTTAAAATTTATTTAAAGGTTAATTGACAGTTGAAATCAAAAGTTAAAATACATTTTGATATTTGTATTATACGCAGAGGTCAAATGCATCAGTGCAAAAGGATGGTGGGAGAGAATGGAAATATACTATTGTAATCTTACTACATTGTACAAGCAAAAACAATTGTCACATTAAAGTTGCATGTTGTAACGCAATCACAGAAAAAATACAACACAGACATATTGCTCATGAAGCCAGGCACTGCTATTAAACACTATTCCACGCTAGTTGTTCTCAGATTTGCCATGTATTTGAATATGCTAAAATATAAACATTTCTAAAAATTATATTGATGAATATTTTTAAATAATTGTCTAGGAGAAGTACTAGATGACCTGAATTTATTGTATACTTCTTGATTAAACCTTTTGAGTCTTACCACCTTTACCAAAAGGTGTTCTTCTGATCACATGTACAAAATTACCTGGTGGCTTTTGCCAAAAATGTGAATCTCCAGAGATAGCATTATCTCTCATGAAGGATTAGGGGATCCTAAAGATTTACGTTTTTAACAAATACCTTTGGCACTTATAACATTTACTAAATTGGGAGAACATTGACTTAAAGTAGTAAAACTCTGAGCGATATCATTTTTCTCTCTGTAATACTTAAGCTGGAAAAAAAAATGGTACTGAAAGTAAATATAACCTGATAAATTGTGCTGTGCTAAAGATAGTATTAGATTTTGTTAAAGAAAAACCAAATATGTTAAATTATCATTCTATAAATATTTCTTAAATACTGACAAATAGATGGAATGATAATTTTACATCAAGGAAACATGAAGCCTAGATAGAATTTAAAAGATAACATGACATATGATATCCCAAGTTTGAGATGCTTAGAAAAATCATACTCACAGTTTTTCCTTGAAAAAAACTTTGGAAATTTTATTTTATTCTTGACTTGGGTGATGTGTGGATTTCAGTATTGTGGCAGTGATACTTTGGTGTGTTGGCTACCAAATACCCATCCTTGCCTTCTCTCTCAAGCTAACCATACCTTGATTATCATCTTAGCACGTGGTCTACCCCTCCAAAGAAGGAGCAGTAATGTGACTAAGCATCGGCAAATGGGTTGTCAGGGAAGTATTTTGTGGGACTTTTTGAAAATTTCCTTGAAGGGAGGGGTTGTATCCTCCTTTTCTGCTTCTGTCTTGTTTCTTAGAATGTGAATTGACAACTGGATTCCCAGAAACCATCTCAGACTGTAAGAATGAGCAATGCTATGGATAGAGTCACAGAAGGAGACTGAGTTCCTGACAACTGTTTTTGAGTTACTTTTATTCGCAGTTGAAATGCACCCTACCTTATGCAATTACCTATAATCTTTCCCAGGCAAATAAGACAAACATGCACTTGAATTAGTAACTCTAATAAATTTCTTTACTCACTTCGATTCAGTGACCCATCATTAGGCAACTATAGGGCCTCATGTAAAAAAAAAAAGTGATATTGCATAGAAGAGCTGTTAAACACATAATTCATCCTGGGACCCACTTAGCAGCAAAATAGAACCGTATGATATGCAGGAGAAGGGATAGAACTGAGAGCAGCTCAGGAGGCTTTTTTTAAGGGAAGGAGATATTTGAACTAGATCTTGAAGCAAAAGTAGAGTTTTGACACAGATTTGCAGGAGAAGAGATAAAGGCATTCCCAAGCAGCAGGAGCAGCATAAAACACTCATGAAGGTGGGAGGTTGAGGGGTGTGCTGGATAATCAAGCATAGATGAGTGAAGACTTGTCTAAAAATGGAGGATTAAATTACAGAGGACTTTGAAAATTAGATGAAGAGTGCTGCTTTTATTCATGTAATGAGATATCACCATCATCATCACCATCGTCGTTGTCAGTGTCATCTCGCTTTCCCTCTTTGTTTCTCGTTTCGTTTTATTTTTACGTCTGCCATCTTCCCACAAGGCTTCCATGGTTACCCTGAGGGTTGATATCAGTCAAACCTTCTGTTCTCATATTTAGGAACGCTTGGACTTTTTTGTGTTTTTAAACAATCCCTGAGCAGATCCCTGAATATCAAAATACACAGGCTGACAATTCTGAGGTGTAGGTTACATCAGCATCACTGCTGATTCAGCCTGTCTTCTCTTAATGGTTGTTCCATCTCCCTAGAGAACTCTAGACTGACAAGGAGAAGCAATGGGTTACAGTAGAAAGAGCTATGAACTTGAAGTCAAGTCAGGTGGACAAAAGAGAAAGAATAGAAGGCAAGCCTCTTTCCTAACCACCTCAGTGAAGAAGTAACACTTATTTCTGCTACTATTCCATTGCTGAGAACTGGTCAATTAGTCTACCAGATTCAAGGGAGTCATGAAATATAGTCTCTGGCTGGATGCTGGGTTGGTAGACAATTAGTTCACTTTCCCAGTTATGAGAGGCAATATTTTCACTAAGTATTTCCCATAGCTTAACAAGCTATCCTGTCTTCCAGACTGCTGCGTATTTTCTTGCTGTCCAACTTCAAGTTATGTAACATATTTAGGGTTTTTGTTACAGAAGCACTCTATTTAAGGTATCACATCAACACTAACTATTGTCATAAGCAATCTTGCCCATGTTACAGTTCAAATTAGGTATGCTTGGTTGGCTTTAGCCAAGGTTGCAGAGCAGCTCCCCATCTTCAGAGACAATTAAATGTGGCCTCCAGTTTCAGTTGAGCATTGACATCCCACTCGTAGAAGAGCAGAAAGCAGCTAGAGAGATACACTTGTTTCTTCATCATTTGGGATCCCAACTGACACACTCACCTCCTCTCACTTTTCCATTAGTGAAAAAAAAATGCTCCACTTGGATAAATAAATGTCAGGATAGGTAAAATGTAGCCCCTGGCTAGGCAGCCACTCCCTAGTCTTGGGGAAATAAAGTTTAAAACAATTGTCCCAAGACAAAAAACTTCTCCACAAAAATAGAAGAGAAATAAAAACAATTTTATTATTGAATAAGCATTAAACCAGAATGTGGTTTAATTCTGCAATAGCAGAATAGGCAATCCACTACAGAGATTGAAAAGAAAGAAAGAAATCCCAACAGTAAATCAGATACAACATATTATATACATTTCAAGATAAAGGATAACTATTCCTTAAGTAAGAGGACTTGACATCATCATTGTCAAATATAACTCATCTTATCTTCATCTGATAACTGGGATGGCCTTTGTGCTTATTAATTGCTTCTATCCAACGGAATAATTAAACGCATATTTCCATGGCTGAGAGATAGTTACAATTGGGGGCCAGACATCTAAACTAAACTCTAATGGAATTGAGAAGTAAGGGTGATAACTATCTTGATGTTTTCATTTCAAACAGATGGCTCCCAGGTCTCTGAGAAAGACATTCCTGGGTTATAAAACTGACACTAGGCTTGTTTCCCTTTATAAAAGATTTACATACATTTCAAAGGGGCTGGGAAAGGACTTAAATTCCAAATTTTCTAAAGGATGTTCTAGGAAGAGGGAAGGGTGGGAGGAGTCTCTATTTTCGTGCCAAGTTAAATATACATGTATATTATTCTTTTTCACTTTATTTTTACCCTTATACCAAGCAACAGCTCTACAATTGGAAACCATAGTCAAAATTCTTTGCTGGACAGATAGAGGGCTCTTCCACAATAGTAACATTGTTTTATGTGTACTCCATTTTTATTTTATTTTTTTTACATGGGCAGGCACCGGGAATCAAACCCGGGTCCTCGGGCTTGGCAGGCAAGCACTCTTACCTGCTGAGCCACCGTGGCC
This sequence comes from Tamandua tetradactyla, assembly GCF_023851605.1. Taxonomy (NCBI): domain Eukaryota; kingdom Metazoa; phylum Chordata; class Mammalia; order Pilosa; family Myrmecophagidae; genus Tamandua; species Tamandua tetradactyla. The sequence goes on from NC_135331.1 coordinate 64,536,014, forward strand.
CACCCTGTACTCCATTTTAAAAACAAAATCCCATACCTAAAAAGGAACACTGGACAAGGTGATAGAGTCTTATTCCCGATGCACTCAAAATGACCGGTTCTTGTTTAGGACACTGAGATTTCAAAGAAAGAAAAAGTTTATTACTAGGTGCATGGCAGGAGGTCAGATGGTCTTTCAGCCCAAAATCTGTCTCTTTGAACTGTAGTAATTAGGATATTTTTATTAGAGAAAAAGATAGATAGGATGCAGGATAATGAGTACAGTGGCCCCAGATGATGTAATTAGAGGTGAACTAATTATTGGGCCTATGCAGATTGATTACATGCTTAGTCACAGAATGTATATTAAAAAACGGCAGTCTTAATATGATGATGTGCTTCATTTTCAGGATTTCATGAGGTACAGGTGACTTGTAAGTTAAAGTCTAAGCTACTATGCATGTCAGGTGGACCCACTTTAATTAGATCGAGTCTCAGTTATCTAGATAACTTTGGACTTGGGGTGGGTTAGTTCTGGGCTGACCCAGGACCCTTTATTAATAGACATTAGGGACTGTCTTGAGTGATTACAAGACTCTAAAGTTGAAACACTGGATACATGGGTGCAAATTATGGTTAGTCACAAGGTTTTTACAATCACAGGGGCAGAAGATAAAAGCTTTACCATCATTATCAGAGATCAAGGCAGCTGGATTACAATTTAGAGAGTTCAAATATTTCTCTCTGTCTATTCCAATACACCAGAAAGCAAAAAGGAATATCTATATAATGATTCAATAGTCAAAATCAGCCCCTACATATTGATTTCTCAGTTACACAACTAGACATAATTAAGGCTAATGTTTATGGGCCAAGATCATAGTGAGAAATGCATTCTGTAATTTGTTTTCTTTTGTAAAAAGAACACTGCTTATACACAGTAATTACTCAAAAGACATTATTCCTCACTCAAGATGTGTCTTTGTTGAGAAATCCAAGGTTTAAAAACAGGACTTTGGAATAGCAGCTTTAAATATTATTTGAATATTATTCGTCCAACCCTTCCCTGTATAAATAAAGAACTTGAAGACCTAGCGGACTGAGGGGACCAGCCCAGGTTATAATATTAGACAGTGAAAAATATCTCATCTTCCATTTTCTTTCCATTATGCTGTCATGGTGGTCACTTGAGGCACCAAAAGGAGGGGGAAAAATGGATTTTGATCTCTTGAGATTCAGACCTTAGATTTTGATATTATCACATAAGAAACAGAAAAAAAGAAAGAAGCAGTCAAAAAAAAAAGTGTTCTGGCAAGAAAACAAATTTAAGTGGGCTCATCTTTCCAGTGTACGCCTAGAGTCAAGGCAGATCCACTACCGAGAACAATCTCTCCTAGAGGGTATCTCAATGGTCTGAGGCCATGCTATGAGAAATCATCTTTTTATTTCTAGAGGTCCAAAGCACTGACTTCTTACAAAACTAGCCTAAATTCTGAACCGCTGTCTTTCAAAGTTTCCAGATCTTTATTATCTAATCGAGGAGAATTTTACAAAGCTCACTGGAAAAAAAGAGGCATTGTTCCTTGTCTCAGGCCTTTTGTCTTCCCAGGTTCCACAACATTTAAAAGATTTAGCAGATGCTTCTATAACCAAGAAGTTAGGATTTAACCAATGATTATGACTATTGAACCATAATATCGCTGTTTCTTTTTACTTTCTAGTGTATTAGAAAAGCCAGTCGGAAATACCTGAAATTGCCGAACTGTAATCCAGTTGCATAATCTTTGATAATGATTGTATAAATATATAGCTATTATCTCGTGACCCTGTGATCGTAAAGACCTGGTGACTGACCCTTACTTATATCCCTCTTATCTGTGTTTTTTTAACTGTGGAGTCTTATGACCACTAAAGACAGCCCCTAATGTTTATTAATGAAGGGCCTTGAGTCAGCCCAGACCTAACCCACCCCAAGTCCAAAGTTATCTTAATAAATGGAGCTCGATCTAAACAAAAATGGGACTGCCTGACACACACAGTAGCTTAAGCTTTAACCTATAAGTGACCTATATCTCATCATAGTATTAATAATTATGCCCATCAACATATTAAGATTGCCATTTTCTTACATATGTTCTGTGATTAAGCATGTAATCAATTTGCACATGCCCAGTAATTAGACCAGCCCTAACCTCGTCATCTCAAGCTCATTGTGTTCATTATTCTAAAACCTGCCCACTTTCAGATGCTATAAAACTATCAGAGTTACTACATTCAGGCAAACAGATTTTTAGGCCAAAAGACTATCTGATCTCCTGCTTTTCGCCTAGGAATAAACTCTCTCTTTGAAAACCTGGTGTCTCAGAAACTGGGCATTTTGAGGGAGGAGAGATAGGGAAGAGAGAGAGGCTGAAGTGATCCTAAAACCCATAAAGAAATTTCCTTTTGGCAAGCACACACCTAGCCCCCACATACCCACCCCTCACTCAGGTCGGCACCTGAGAAGAACCAAAGAAACGTGCAGCTCATCAATCCTTTGTTAGCATAGCCTCTCCAAGTCCTTATAATGAAGTCAATGAAACCCAATTCCAATGTTTCCAAAAGAAATACCACTATTTTAATGAACTCTCTAACTCCAGGAGGAAATACATATGTGTGTGTATGTGTGTGTGTTGTGTGTGTGGGCATGTATATACAACACATGCACACACAACACATATTCACACACATCACGCATATACACACATATATGTATCTAATCCATTAGATTTTTATAAGTAATATTAATTTGACAATATTTTATCCAACATGGTTAGATTATGTATTGTTGTGAATCCTGAAGATTTCATACAGCTTGGAAAACATAATTATCTCATAAATAGATACATGTTTTATAAATACAGTCGAGACACTTGTAAACTTTATGATATGGAACTTTAATGGCTCCTGAGTTAACACAAGGTGGAGAGGTATAAAGGTTTTAATCCTGCAAGTGCTTTGGCAACTAAATTTTCAGCTTGAACCTACTCTAGAAGTCTACTCTCTTAGCCATTCTCATACCCTCTCCTTGTATTAGGCAAATAACACCGACCAGATGCATCTCGTGAAATTAGAAAAAAAACAGACAAAAACTGTAACAATGAAAAGTCAAATTCCATAGTGAGGGTTCCATGCAGACATTTGGCTATCTTATTGCAAAAAAGCAAATACATTAGGAAGACATTTTAAAAGCCTAGGTTTAAAGTGCAATTCAGGCAGGTTCTTTTTACATATCTCATTTTACTGAAATCTCATATTTCCTTAGCCTGTTTTATTAATGTCAGTATTTATCACCATTTGAAATTGTCTCAGCAGTTCTACTTCCCTTACAGGTGTAAAGCATAAATCAGAAGAAGTAGCATTGATATGACCCAAAAGGTATTCAAACAGGGTAAACATTAAATGCAACATATGGCATGCCAAGTTAAGATAAGAGAAATATTCAAAGCTCCTCTACTGTCTTAGCTATTGAATCTCTGTGCTTTAACAGCACCCCAAATCTGTACCACACCCACTTTCTCTCGACCTTCCCCATATCATGGATAATGCTGCCACTCTGCTATGATAGCAAGTGTATGGCCAAAGAAATAAAGATTTCTACTTCCACACAGCACAGTGATCTTTTTAGAGGTTCTGATGGAATACAAGTAATATTTTTTTCTGCCTAATAATCCATCTATCTGAAACACAATCTTTTGAACACAGAATGTAAGAAGCCAGTTTGGAAGACTGATTTATAACAATTCACAATTGTGTTGACCATTTCTTTTCAAGGAGCCATTTAGGAATATACGGAATTTGCTATCTAAGAAAGGATTTTTTTTCTAACATATTAGTAGCAATGTTTTATGTAAGCTCACTGCTTCTGATTCTAATGGACTTATAAATATACAGAAAGAACATAAACCAATGCATGTCTAATTTCATTCACTCTTTAATACATGTCTAATAGTAATACAGAGTAACATAGATGCAGTCTAAAACAGTAAGAAAAAGATATTAGAAAGTATTTTTATATATTCTGCTGATTATCAACCATTTTTCAGTAATTGGCTTACATTCTGAAGCTGCGCTTTTTGTTCACAGTGAATCTAAATCTCTTCCTTTCATCTTTTGTGTCTCAGGATTTGTCACCCTTCCCATAAACAAAATGGATTCTAGAAAAAGAAAAAAAAACATACTTTTGGAATTCCTAGAGACAGAAACTGACAGTAATTAGTTTTTCTTAATATTTTTATAAATCACTTAATCTTTTTTCTCTTTAAAATAGGCAAATATCTAACAGCAATGTCCTCTCCTTTGCCTAAAATATATACTTATCATTAATATTCATTTTCTGGTAATTTAAGAAGTAAATTAATACCCACAACAGCTTTTCATTCATGGAGAATATAATAGTCCTGTTTTTCATATGGGAAAGCAAAAATAAAGTGACAGGGAGGTGTTCTAATTATAGATACCCAGCCAGGCAAACATAGCATAATAATACAGTGATGCGCATGGTAAAGTTTTAAATTTAAGGCACAAGCAGTCATCTTATTATGCACATAAGGAAGCCCTCAGGGTTAAAAGTGCTGCTTCCCAGACCCCTTCCTACAGTTCTGAATCAAAGTTTACTGCGAAAGGCAATATTTTCTTTTAGTTAGTGCTTCCAAATCCTCACTGGATTTGAAAGAGTATACTGCATAAATGCAAACACCTGTTCCAGTCATTCTGTGTTTGCAAATGAAAAGGAACCAAGAACCAGAGGACAAACAGAAATAAAGGAAGTGTCAAAATTCATTCACCTTTCTTTTTAACTAGGGTAAATGAAGTGGCTTGAATGGATTAATGTCAGGTGTTGCTTCAACTTCAAGTCATTACAATCAGATGAAATAAAGGTTAACTTCAAAAAAGGGGATAAAATAGATTTTACATAAATTCTAAACTAATGAAAATTACATTTAAATGTATTTGAAATAACTGGGAGAGCCCTTTTTCGAGGAGTCTTTACTCTTCAGATCAGAGGCACACTCTTGAAAGAGCCAACAATACTGAGACATAATCTCCCAGTAGATTAATTTTTTTCTTTTTATGAGTAATTATAATTAATAGAACCTTATTTCAAAGTCTCATAATTATGTGGAATAGAAAAAGAAACACATAGAGGAAAATATTATCCAAACAGTAATAACACTAAATGTCAATGGACTGAATTCCCCAATCAAAAGACATAGATTGGCAGAATGGATTAAAAAACAGGATCCTACGATATGCTGTCTACAGGAAACACATCTTAGACCCAAAGATAAACATAGGTTGAAAGTGAAAGGTTGGGAAAAGATATTTCATGCAAATAACAACCAGAAAAGAGCAGGAGTGGCTATACTAATATCCAACAAATTAGACTTCAAATGTAAAACAGTTAAAAGAGACAAAGAAGGACACTATATACTAATAAAAGGAACAATTAAACAAGAAGACATAACAATCATAAATATTTACGCACCGAATCAGAATGCCCCAAAATACGTGAGGAATATACTGCAAACACTGAAAAGGGAAATAGACTCATATACCATAATAGTTGGAGACTTCAACTCACCACTCTCATCAAGGGACAGAACATCTAGACAGAGGATCAACAAAGAAATAGAGAATCTGAATATTACTATAAATGAACTAGACTTAATAGACATTTATAGGACATTACATCCCACAACAGCAGGATACACCTTTTTCTCAAGTGCTCATGGATCATTCTCAAAGATAGACCATATGCTGGGTCACAAAGCAAGTCTCAACAAATTTAAAAAGATTGAAATCTTACACAACACTTTCTCGGACCATAAAGGAATGATGTTGGAAATCAATAATAGGCAGAGTGCCAGAAAATTCACAAATACGTGGAGGCTCAACAACACACTCCTAAACAACGACTGGGTCAAAGAAGAAATTGCAAGAGAAATTAGCAAATACCTCGAGGCGAATGAAAATGAAAACACAACATATCAAAACTTATGGGACGCAGCAAAGGCAGTGCTAAGAGGGAAATTTATTGCTCTAAATGCCTATATCAGAAAAGAAGAAAAGGCAAAAATTCAGGAATTAACTATCCATTTGGAAGAACTGGAGAAAGAACAGCAAGCTAACCCCAAAGCAAGCAAAAGGAAAGAAATAACAAAGATTAGAGCACAAATAAATGAAATTGAAAACATGAAAACAATAGAGAAAATCAATAAGGCCAGAAGTTGGTTCTATGAGAAAATCAATAAGATTGATGGGCCCTTAGCAAGATTGACAAAAAGAAGAAGAGAGAGAATGCAAATAAATAAGATCAGAAATGGAAGAGGAGACATAACTACTGACCTCACAGAAATAAAGGAGGTAATAACAGGATACTATGAACAACTTTACGCTAATAAATACAACAATTTAGAGGAAATGGACGGGTTCCTGGAAAGACATGAACAACCAACTTTGACTCAAGAAGACATAGATGACCTCAACAAACCAATCACAAGTAAAGAAATTGAATTAGTCATTCAAAAGCTTCCTAAAAAGAAAAGTCCAGGACCAGATGGCTTCACATGTGAATTCTACCAAACGTTCCAGAAAGAATTAGTACCAATTCTCTTCAAACTCTTCCAAAAAATCGAAGTGGAGGGAAAACTACCTAATTCATTCTATGAAGCCAACATCACCCTCATACCAAAACCAGGCAAAGATATTACAAAAAAAGAAAACTACAGACCAATCTCTCTAATGAATACAGATGCAAAAATCCTCAATAAAATTCTAGCAAATCGTATCCAACAACACATTAAAAGAATTATACATCATGACCAAGTAGGATTCATCCCAGGTATGCAAGGATGGTTCAACATAAGAAAATCAATTAATGTAATACACCATATCAACAAATCAAAGCAGAAAAATCACATGATCATCTCAATTGATGCAGAGAAGGCATTCGACAAGATTCAACATCCTTTCCTGTTGAAAACACTTCAAAAGATAGGAATACAAGGGAACTTCCTTAAAATGATAGAGGGAATATATGAAAAACCCACAGCTAATATCATCCTCAATGGGGAAAAATTGAAAACTTTCCCCCTAAGATCAGGAACAAGACAAGGATGTCCACTATCACCACTATTATTCAACATTGTGTTGGAGGTTCTAGCCAGAGCAATTAGACAAGAAAAAGAAATACAAGGCATCAAAATTGGAAAGGAAGAAGTAAAACTCTCACTGTTTGCAGACGATATGATACTATACGTCGAAAACCCGGAAAAATCCACAACAAAACTACTAGAGCTAATAAATGAGTACAGCAAAGTAGCAGGTTACAAGATCAACATTCAAAACTCTGTAGCATTTCTATACACTAGTAATGAACAAGCTGAGGGGGAAATCAAGAAACAAATCCCATTTACAATTGCAACTAAAAGAATAAAATACCTAGGAATAAATTTAACTAAAGAGACAAAAAACCTATATAAAGAAAACTACAAAAAACTGCTAAAAGAAATCACAGAAGACCTAAATAGATGGAAGGGCATACCGTGTTCATGGATTGGAAGACTAAATATAGTTAAGATGTCAATCCTACCTAAATTGATTTACAGATTCAATGCAATACCAATCAAAATCCCAACAACTTATTTTTCAGAAATAGAAAAACCAATAAGCAAATTTATCTGGAAGGGCAGGGTGCCCCGAATTGCTAAAAACATCTTGAGGAAAAAAAACGAAGCTGGAGGTCTCGCGCTGCCTGACTTTAAGGCATATTATGAAGCCACAGTGGTCAAAACAGCATGGTATTGGCATAAAGATAGATATATCGACCAATGGAATCGAATAGAGTGCTCAGATATAGACCCTCTCATCTATGGACATTTGATCTTTGATAAGGCAGTCAAGCCAACTCACCTGGGACAGAGCAGTCTCTTCAATAAATGGTGCCTAGAGAACTGGATATCCATATGCAAAAGAATGAAAGAAGACCCATCTCTCACACCCTATACAAAAGTTAACTCAAAATGGATCAAAGATCTAAACATTAGGTCTAAGACCATAAAACAGTTAGAGGAAAATGTTGGGAGATATCTTATGAAACTTACAATTGGAGATGGTTTTATGGACCTTAAACCTAAAGCAAGAGCACTGAAGAAAGAAATAAATAAATGGGAGCTCCTCAAAATTAAACACTTTTGTGCATCAAAGAACTTCATCAAGAAAGTAGAAAGCCTACACAATGGGAGACAATATTTGGAAATGACATATCAGATAAAGGTCTAGTATCCAGAATTTATAAAGAGATTGTTCAACTCAACAACAACAAAAAGACAGCCAACCCAATTACAAAATGGGAAAAAGACTTGAACAGACACCTCTCAGAAGAGGAAATACGGATGGCCAAGAGGCACATGAAGAGATGCTCAATGTCCCTGGCCATTAGAGAAATGCAAATCAAAACCACAATGAGATATCATCTCACACCCACCAGAATGGCCATTATCAACAAAACAGAAAATGACAAGTGCTGGAGAGGATGCAGAGAAAGAGGCACACTTATCCACTGTTGGTGGGAATGTCAAAGGGTGCAACCACTGTGGAAGGCAGTTTGGCGGTTCCTCAAAAAGCTGAATATAGAATTGCCATACGACCCAGCAATACCATTGCTAGGTATCTACTCAAAGGACTTAAGGGCAAAGACACAAACGGACATTTGCACACCAATGTTTATAGCAGCATTATTTACAATTGCAAAGAGATGGAAACAGCCAAAATCTCCATCAACAGAAGAGTGGCTAAACAAACTGTGGTATATACATACGATGGAATATTATGCAGCTTTAAGACAAGATAAACTTATGAACCATGTAATAACATGGATGGACCTAGAGAATATTATGCTGAGTGAATCCAGCCAAAAACTAAAGGACAAATACTGTATGGTCCCACTGATGTGAACGGACATTCGAGAATAAACTTGAAATATGTCATTGGTAACAGAGTTCAGCGGGAGTTAGAAACAGGGTAAGACAATGGGTAGTTGAAGCTGAAGGGATACAGACTGTGCAACAGGACTAGATACAAAAACTCAAAAATGGACAGCACAATAATACCTAATTGTAAAGTAATCATGTTAAAACACTGAATGAAGCTGCATCTGAGCTGTGGGTTTTTGTTTTGTTTTGTTTTGTTTTGTTTTGAATTTACTATTGTTACTTTTATTTTTTTCTCTATATTAACATTCTATATCTTTTTCGGTTATGTTGCTAGTTCTTCTAAACCAATGCAAATGTACTGAGAAATGATGATCGTGCATCTATGTGATGATGTTAAGAATTAATGATTGCATGTGTAGAATGGTATGATCTCTAAATGTTGGGTTAATTTCTTTTTTTCCGTTAATTAAAAAAAAAAAAAAGAGAAGGGATAATTGGAGCTGAAGGGATACAGACTGTACAACGGGACTGGATATAAAAACTCAGAAATGGACAGCACAATACTACCCAATTGTAATGCAATTATGTTAAAACACTGAATGAAGCTGCATGTGAGGTATAGGTTTTTTGTCTTTGTTTTTTTTGTTTTTTTTTCTTTCTATTGTTGTTTTAATTCTTATTCTGTTGTCTTTTTATTTCTTTTTCTAAATCGATGCAAATGTACTAAGAAATGATGAATATGCAACTATGTGATGTTATTAAGAATTGCTGATTGTACATGTAGATTGGAATGATTTCTAATTGTTTTGTTAATTCTTTTTTTAATTAATAAAAAAATAATAATATCTAAAAAAAAAAAAAAAAAAAGAAAAAGAAACACAACCCCCTATTTTTCAGCTAGACAGGGATGTCTAAATGACTCACTTTCCCAGACAAATATTACATTCAGTCACAACAGAAATCAGCACTGACTCTCTTATCTTCATAATGCTATGGTATTAAAATAATTCTTGGAAATGTTATGCAAATGTTTAAAGTAACATTTGTAGAAAACTAACCTGGTACATGAGGACAACAGTTTAGAATTGTAAATGTCCAAAACTGCTGGACATTAAATGAAAGCCATTTGTCCCAGCCTTTTCAATCTGTTTCCTGGACCAAGGAAAACTGCACTGAATTGAGTCTTGATGCTGTCACCAACCTCTCTACTAAATAAGGAGGGATAATCAAACTCCCCTTCACATAGCAGCAATGGAATTAGGAGCAGACTGAAACAAATCATTATTGTTTCCATTTTTCTCTTCATGCCCTTGTCTTAAAGAGGGTGTCCCACATATTTAATCAATATATTTATAGAAAGCCTCAGCTCAGATAGAAACAAGTTTTAAACTACAATAGCATACCCAAAGCTAATGGCCTAGGAAAAGACCACTTAATGAATACTTTCCAATTCCTTCTTCTCTCCTCAGCCCGACACCTGGAAGAATTCTAAATGCATTTTTTTTTCACTATCTGTGGAATATTGTTTCAACCCCATGAGTCACTGCTTTCTCAGAAATGGTACATTTCATGTAGCATCTTTCACAATTTTCTTCTGAAAGCCTATAAAGCTGGCCTACAACCTCAGCATAGAGAAAGGAAAAAAGTCTTCTGTGTCCTGGAAGTTTGGTTTAATAGTAGCTCAGGTGACTATACTGTGATATAAAACTTGCCTGAGAGGAAAATCGAAATAATGTATAGATTTTTGTACAAGATAACTGTTTTGGACAAATTAAAAGTTTAAATCTAGATAAAAATTGATTATACTAAACCTAAAATTATTCATCCTCATACTTCGAAAATGTCAGATATATGTTATGTAAAACATTCAGCCATTTAATAGTCCACTGTGACTATGTTAAATCACCATGTCAGTTAATATCAATGATTTTAGATCATTTGTGAGAGAAAAAAAAAATCATTGAATGTGTATTGTCTTAAGATAATAGCCCATTCCACTTTTTATATGGCAACAATTTACGGCCTCTGACAAAGAGCAGCCATTCATTTTAAATAATACTTTACACGAGTAACCCTAGTTTAGAAAGTCTCATTACAATAAAGATCATAAAACAGTGGAAATTGTCATTAAGATCTGATAGCTAGGCATCATCACAAATAAACAAATAAGTGGATTATTTTGGGTTTGGAATTTCCACTGCTTTTCACTGATAGCTATTATATGGGCTTGGAATATAAGAAGTCATCAACTTAGAAAACAGAAAGTCAAACATAGTTATTTTAAGTGCCATTATTCCCTTGTGAATTGATGCCCATGTGGCTTCATTGCTTTCTGTTCTCCATACACAATAATTACAGACTAATTGTAAGACATTAGGGTTATCCAAAGGTTAAAGATGGGTAAGTCAAATGACATATTCAACACTGACATACCCATTACTGGAATTGAGGATTTGTTAATGGAATCTCAGCAATTCTAAATTGTACCATTGTTTCCAAGATATAACCTTCAAAAGGGTCACTCAACATAGCTTTTGTGGAGCCTAGAGAGACTGTTAGACCTTGCAGGGGGCCGATAATATCAGCATCGCTACTTAATCTAACAAATTCAGATTCTGAGATTAATAATATCTCTTTTCTATGTAAATCATTTTATACAGAGAAACTTTCTGGTTTTCTTTCCTTCATCTGTTGATTCATTCAAAATGACCACTTATGTGCCTGGCACAGCGTTATGGATTATATATAATAATAATAATAAATAAAAATATATTCATTTATTTATTTAACTTCATAAGATGAGTACTAAGGGTAAGTAACTTGAATCACAACTATGAGTTAAGAGATCTAGGACATGAGCCCAGGTCTGACATCCAACTCCAAACTCTCAATCTCAGCATACTGGTATTTTGTGTCAAATACTGGGCTGGATACAGAGATACAGGGATGAAAAAGATAGGCTTGCTGCTCTCCTGTGGTTTATAACCCTCATAAGAACATTACGATTGTCAAAGAATCCTAAAAATAAACAAGAAAACTTCCCTGCTCTATCCACCCTTCTGACCTCTCTTCCCAAAATAAAGTGCTGAAACATGTCCAGATGATCTGGATTTAGTATATTGACATTGTGCCATTTCTAGTCTAACCCCCTACTTCTTCTATATTCCCTTTTGTTATTAACTGTATCATCTTTCACCAATCACTGAGATTTGAAATCATGACCCTCCCATGCCCTAGAGACCAGGTACCCCAGTGACTTATATCTTCTTGAATCTACTTCTAGATTCTTTCATAACTCTACAACCCCCAATTTCCATTCCCATTGTGACATCATAGAAACAGAGTTGACTTCAGGGACAAAATGGGATCCAATTCCCACTCTGCCACTTTCTAGTTGTGTGACCCTCTTAAACCATGGAATCTCTTTCTGAGATTTTATGCATTTATTAGTAAAAGAGCTAACTAATGGGATGGTGTTAGCTTCAGAGATGGGCATATACATATAATATATGTTAAAAATGGCTTGCACATATAATAGATATGGAAGCAGCTAACATTACCACTACTTTATTTATGTTCCTGTCAGCTCTTAAAATATAATCCCAGGTACGAAGTAGGCACAGAACAAATATCTGTTGAAAGAATAAACAATTTCAGACATGTAGATTGCAGTTAGCAGCTAGGGTGAGGTCTGCGTTAATTTAAGCACTTCCCCCAAGGAATTCCCAATAAAGGTACCTGTTGGGTTATTCTTCATAATAAACAGAAATGGATGATTTGCTATAAATTGGTTTTGCACCAGACTCATGATCACAGGGACTTGCATACCTGTGAAATAGAGGCAAGAGTTATTTAGATGTTGACATTACAAGATCAGTAAAGAAAATATATTCACAATACTCTGTAGACAGGAAAGGTCATCTTGTTTGAGGAGTCAGATTGTGAGAAAATAATCATTTTCTAAATACAGAGAAACAGGGAATAAATTTTAAAACCAACGAGCAGAAGAATAAATGTTGAATCATTCATAGAACAATTTTAACTTCACGTTTATGCTCAATGAAGAAGAAAGCTAGATACTATATTCAATTTAGTGGAAGCAGTTGAAAATGTTCATCCTTTAAGCAGTAATTTTATATTCACTTTTTATTTACAGTATGTGATTTATTCTTACAATATTTTCAACTCTTAATTCCTATCCAGATATGTTTGTATTTTGTTTCTATTCTTCAGGCCTGTGATAATAACATCTGAGTTCAAGTTTATTTTTTACTTCCTTTTCCAAAATTATTCTGTGAGCTCAGAGCTTTTAGGATTTGTCCTGTGAATATGCCCAGAACTTTTATTCTCAGATTAGAGATAGAGATTTGTTGCCTTAACAATCATTTACTTGATTGTTAAGTAATTTTATATCATGCTGCTTCATTGTGTAATTTGTCAACACGTAGAGGGCGAAAATTTCAATGTTCATTTTTTTTTCTTTTCTTCCCAGATTAAATATTTCTATGCCAAATTCAGATGTTTTCTTGGCCAGGAGAACATTGATTTTATACAATTTTTTAGACCCAAAGAAAAATAATAAAAAATGCAACATGTGTGATCCAAATCGAAAAATGATTAAATAAAACCTAATAATACAATATACATGAGCTATCCAGAATATTAGGTCTATACCACCCAAATTACCAGTGTATATAGACTTATGTCTGAATTAAGATAAATCAGAGAAGCAAAATCAGTATATAGGATACTCAGTCAAACCTTCTATTCTCACATTTAGGCGTGCTTGGAATTTTTTGTGTTTTTAAACAATCCCTGAGCAGATCCCTGAATATCAAAATACACAGGCTGACAATTCTGAGGTGTAGGTTACATCAGCATCACTGCTGATTCAGCCTGTCTTCTCTTAATGGTTGTTCCATCTCCCTAGAGAACTCTAGACTGACAAGGAGAAGCAATGGGTTACAGTAGAAAGAGCTATGAACTTGAAGTCAAGCCAGGTGACATGATTCCCATCCCAACTCTGCCATAAATAGTAATATGAACTTTTTCAAGCCTCTTCACATTGCTGGGCCTGTTTCTTCACCAATAAAAATGTGAGAATCAGGCAATGATCTGTAACGGCTCTTCTAGTGCTATGATACAGCCGCTGGAAAAAATATCTATGCAGGGAGCAACCTCATCAAATGCAACCTTTAGATTTCTCTCAGGTTAGAAATAACCTATCAATTCCCATCAAAGTTCTCTGAGCCCAGCAATGCAAAGCCCTTAAGAGATAATGGAATGGCAACCAGATTTGAATGTGTTCCATCCAGATGTCAATGGCCACTGGCATTATATAACATCACAAACGAATTAAGAAATTGATAATATGGATATAAATTTATGGGCATTTAGCAAATAACACATTTTAAATAGTGCATTTCTTTTAAATATTGGTTAAAATCCAAATAGCTTGAGAAATTTAAATAGACATGTGAGGGATTGATTAAAGTTGCTTTTCCATTTCTAATTGATTTTAAGAATTTCCCAATTAAGATTTTGATTCTTAAATGCTTATACAAATACTAATCAAAATGTCATTTGTTCAAGGAAATGCAGCATAGAAAGAGGCTCTCAAATCACAGAGTATGTACAAATTACCTGGGGATTTTGGAAAATGCAGATTCTGATTGGGTAGGTCTTGGGGTTGGGCCTGAGATTCTGCATTTCTAAAGTTCCCAAGGGCATGCTGTGAGACTCCGTAGAGCACTAGTTCTCAAACTCAATTCTTGGAGAATCTTAAGAAAATCTTGGAGCCTGGATCTTACCCAACAAAGATACAGATTTAGTATTTTCAGGATACAGCCTAGGCAAAGCATTTTTTAAAGCTTCTCAGGTGACTCAAAAATGCAGTTAAGTTTGAGAACCACTGTCCTAGAGATAATAACAGCAATTCAAATTAGAAAAGTGCAGCAAACTTGGTATAATCGAAGAATGAAATTAATGCAATTGATTAAGGGTGAGCATTTCTAATTAATAATGATTTCATATTTGAGCCCTAAAGTTTTCTCTCCATCTGCTTAGGTCCTGTCTACTAATCAGTATGTAATCCAATTTGCAAATGAGCAAATATTGGTAGACAGGTCTCAATTCCTAGTATCTTTCCTTCCCTTTTGTATTATACCGCAGCTACAGAGATATACAAACAGCTTATGCAACCATTTTCCTTTTTCTTCCTGCAGTGCACTATACCGGAGGAGGGAAAATGGAGATTAGAGCATTTGAAAACAGCCAGCAGCCTAAGGTTGACTTTTTCCAATCTTTCCTCCTAGCTTGTTGAGAACTTGTCTTACCAGTTGATGTTGCAGCTTCACTTCCATCTTCATTTACCTCAAAGAAAACTTTTTGCAAGACCTGAGAAACATACACCTCAGATGAATCTGGAGAAAATATGAAAACATATTTAATGGTTAAACTCAGGAGTCATTACCTAATAGGTCACAGATTAATTGCATTCAAATGACCAAAGGAGATGGAGGAAAAAACAATAGCAAACCTCTTTCCAAGTCAGTCAGTTTGGCAGAGACAACAGTGCTTTAGGTTGTTAGTCCTTACATAGATGAAACAGTTTAGGTCTGATAAAAAGGTAAAGATAGAAGCCTATAAGCCTCAAATCAGGAACTCCGCTAGAGGACAGAAGGCTCTGTCACCCTGAGAAATGGCCTAGAGATGGAATGAAAGATGCCTTCCCAGCTGTGAATTAATCACACCCTGTGTCTGCAACCCCAAGGCCAGCTTGCCTTGTAAATTCCGTATCCAGTTTTCTTCTGAGTTTCAACAAAAATTCACTTTCTTCTAGACTGGTAAGGTTATGGAAGTCTAAAGAGCTTTTGTGTCATCTGTTACAAAATCACTTCAAAGCTATGCTTTAGAGCCTGTTACATTTTTCAGTGTAAAACAGTGTTTTACAAAATGTTCTGATGTGATCCAAGCTGGGAGGGCCGTCCCTCTTCTCTCCTTGGTGGAACTGACATATGTGTAAAGTGCTTCTGATATAGTGACCTACAAGGATGATCTCCTTGAGACAGGGGAAGAGAAATCATGAGTTCAGAACCTGCCAGCCCTCCTGCTGTGCAAGACCAGAAAGATCAGACAGTGTTTCTCCGAAAGACAATGGAAGCACAGTCGTGGGTTCAGGGCGTGGCAGGAGAATGGAGGAGAAGATGGATCTTGAAACTTGGAGCAAAAGTAGCTTCAGCACTTGAGAAAGAAAGCTGATGTGACATAGGCAAGTCCCACCAAAGCCACTGATTTAGAACTATCTGTGAAGAAAGACCTTAGAAAAGGGAAACCAGCTCTGACAGCTTACTGAAAAGTAAATCCCATTCTGGCAAGATATAGAGAAATGAATTAGTACAATCCCTTCTCCTCCAAGTCATCAAAGGGATATTTGCACAAAATGATGTCTTATCATCCCACCAAAAATAAACCGCAAATTGATTATGATGACATGCTCTGTGCCCCGGAGTACTTCCTATCCTCATTTCCTACCCTTCTCCCCCTCACTACAAGTTGTAATGCCCAGCATCAGGACCTCTGTGTACACTCACTCTCCCCTCTGCTTAGAATCCCTTTGCTCATAATTTTATCTGATTACTTGCCTTGTCATTAAGGTCATAGCTAAATATCACTTCCTAATAGCAGTATTCCCTCACCCTGTCTAACTCTGCCCTTATCTAATCTAATCACCATTTATTCCATTACTCTACTTTATTTAACGCACAGCATCTAGCACCATTTAATTAATTAATTACTTGTTAATTATCTATATTTCCCCAACAGAATGCAAGTTTCAGGAAAAGAAGGACTTTGATAATTTTGTTCACTGTTATAGTCCTAGTAAACTACCTGGCACACAGATGGTACAATAAATATTATTTAATTTCAAATAAATCAATAGATATGAACATGTCCAGGGAGAGAACTATGTAAGATGGAGAAAAATTGGCATCCATGTAGTAGAGTGAAGCTTCAATGAAATGTGAAGGATTGGTTCTTGAGGGTCAGGCAAACAAGCACCTTCTTTTCCCAGGACTGCCTGGAATAAGACAGGACTCCCAAATAAAGGACAATGCAGGCCCCAGGAGGTGACCTAGGGGCCAATACGAAGAGTAAAAACTAAAACACAAATTGGGAAAGATGGAGCATTTCACCAAGCTTAGCAATGGCACCCGTTCAGTGACTCTCAGGCTATTAGACTGACAGCTTGGTCTTGTACACTACATCTCCCTGCAGGCAGGGCCCAGTTTTGGGAGGAGAACAGGACCTAAGAGACAAAAGGTTAGATTATGGAATCTGGACTCTATTAACTCACCTGTTTCTACCTCTTTGCAATCATTCTGTCCCTTAGTTGTCTATGAATATTCCAAGTAAGTTTTTACTAAATTAAGAGGATAAGAAAGCTCCATAACTTTCCTAGAACATATGCAAATAATTATTAATGAGCCCATGTGCTCCATTTGCTTTTTTGTATGTAATATTTACTGAACATATACTATGTGCCAGATACTGAACTAGATGATATATATATATGTGTGTGTGTGTTTGTGTGTGTGTGTTTGTGCTCTTTCATTTATTCCCCTCAAAGCCACTAGAATAGTTTGTCTCAGGTACAGATTACAGATTAGAAAGTTGAAGCTCAGTAAAGCTAAGTATTTTACGAAAAGTGAAACAAGAAGCTCTAACAGAGTTAGAATTCAAATGCTCATCTCAAAGGCTCCAAACTACCTCTCCACAAACATTTCATTCAAAGCTTGTGAACCACCTAAGTACACGGTAATGTCTCTTTCATGTAGATATCCTGTGGCAATGGTGTTGGATGGGTTCACAGTAAATTTTAATGAATTTTTTCATTAAATTTGTTACACAAATGATAAATAGGAGTAGGAGGGGAATTCACTAAAATTGCAATGACTAGATACAGCATCAGCATCAACTGTTCCATTTTGGGCACTAAGATAAATCAAAGTAGTTAAAGCAACAAAAATAGGGACCAGGAAGGAAAGAACAGAATATGCCATAAATGTAATTTTTCTGCCTAGAGTTAGACTCTTGTAAAAATTCTTTTACGAAGCATTTTGGAGGCACTTTCTTGACAAATCTGCCCATACAAGGAGAGCTTAAAGAAGTCACAAATAGCTGGGAATTTGCAAAGCAACTGGATGTCTGAAATGTCTAAAAAGTATTTAGCAAACTTCCTAAGGCCATAGAAAAACACAAGAGGATGAGGTATTTGAAAATGGTTGGGTTTAATGCAGGTTTGTGAGCTGGCTGAGTTTCAGGGCACACTTAGATAGCATCTGGGTGTGGGACTTAATGTTGACTGCTTCATTCTTGAAGCTGATGAAATCATCAAAGCCAGAACTATCAGTGTATAGAGAAGTAGCAAAACCATATGTGAAGGTGAAAATAAGTATTTACGACAATGGGTATCCTACCTACCTCTAACACCAGGAAAACTCATTAGTGTATTCATTTACGCACATAACTGATGATTGAATAATTTAATGAATATACCTTCAGAGTCCTTGAAGTTTATATTGGAATAAACAAGACATTCAACAATATTGCCACATTATGATACAGACAGATAAGCTTGTATTGCTAGGCCCCTTTATATAAAACAGAAGACCATTTAAAAGAGGCTATGTAACTTGGGACAAATTGGCAATATTCATTCAATTTTTCTCTTTAGTTAGTGGTTGTTGAACTACTGCATACTGGCAAGGTGAGAAGAATTAAAATATTGCGTTTAGCTTTATTGTGCCAGAATCCTTGACCATGTATGATTTCCCAGGTGCAAGTTAGTTTATGAGCTATGTCTGTCTTCTAAATTTGTTGTCAGTCCAAAGGGTTGTGTTGCTAAATCTGCGAGCTACAGCATTACAATTTCTAGATCATGTTCATCATCCAGCAGCTTGTGGATGCCTATTTCAAGGGGTTTAATATCACTGAATTAATATTTGCAAATAAGTTTATGAGAGTTTTATTATTTCTGTTTAGACAAGAGCCTCAAAGTTGTTTTTTCCTGTTGTTTAAAAAAGGAAATCCAAACAGGGCTAAAATAAAAACCCATATAGTACTTTTTCCTACATAGATTCATTATAAGCTTGGTTAGAAGGCTTGTCTAACATTCCAAAATGTGTTTTGACTTTCATTAAATAAAACCACTTAATGCAAATAGAGTGAGTGCTTGTGTCTAGACAGCTCAACTTGACAATGGTGTTTATCACTGTGTATGTGTTTATGTGCTTCCTGTGGCTGAAATACTCTTTTATTTAAGATCAGACAGTTAATATTGTCACTAAGAAAAATATTAACATGATAATATAAGAATGATTCATCATACTACCTGTTATTCCAGAAAGGTCACAGCCACCACTAAATATCTCTGTTACATTCAAAGAATGCAGAGCTTCTTTGAAATCTAATTTTTGTTCCATTGTAAATCTGTTAAAGAAAAAAGAAGACATCTTAAAATATTGTAGATGTCTTGAAATATTGTATACATTTGCTACCAAATGATTTTTCTATATAAAAATGAATGATTTGGAAGAAATTATATTCTGAAGTCTTTACTTTTCATCATCAGAATTACATTTCCTCATATTTCACACCATTTCCCCCCACCTCTATTGGCCAGTTCTGGGTTGCTAATAACTTGCTTCCCAGATAAAGGTTAATGGGAAGGAGAGAAGAGAATATTCTATTTTTTTGAAATTACAGTTACCCAACAAAACAGACTGAGTTCTACCTAAATTTCTGATTGTTTGGCTAATTTCTAAGAAACCTAGAGTTTCCTCCCACAACTCTATGTACTCAAGTTTTTCATGCCATCAAAGATGTCTCCTGGCAGATCCCCAAGAGGGGAGTAGGAGCCAACATGCTTGGAGAAGATTATGGGCTACTAAGGTACAGAGAGGCATTAATAATTTGTAGTTGTTACAATGGGGATTACAGTTGATGTGGCTTCCTTTAGTCTATGGACACAACTAACATCATCCCAATAGTCCCTGTAAAAGACTTAAAGGCCTGTTATTGAACAGTGAATGGAAACTAGAGTTCTTTCAAATTATAGGACAAAAATGATAGGGATTAGAGAAAAAAGGCACTGGGGGGGGCGGAGTGTGAGGGTAGTAAATAGTAGAATTTTCACCCGCCATGCAGTAGACCTGGGTTCGATTCCCAGTCCATGCACTTCCCTAACAAACAAAGAAACCAACAAAACAAACTGGCAGTTCAACAAATGGTGCAGCAATTACATGATGCTCACATGGAAAAAAAATGAAATGTGACCCTGCCATTCAGCATATCAAAAAAAATTGTTAAAAAGAAAAAAGAAAAAGGTACTGGCCAGTGCTTTGTACTGCAAAGCCATAAATTAGGACTCCAGCATTAAGCTCACCTCCCCACGCCTTAAGTTGCCTCACTTGTAAAGAGGCAATTTCACCAGAGAATCTCATAGATCCCCTCAGGCACTGGTCTTCCATGATTCCTAGTCAACAGCTTTCACTGAAGAGCACTTTCTCAATTAAATGTAAAGGGGGGAAAAAGGCAGCAGGTAGTCTTATTAACTTTACAGAAGCTTAAAGCATCAATTTGCATTTTAAAACTAGGTTAGAAACATTGTTCATGAATGAAAAGTATAAGATCCTGAAACAGAATGCAATGTATTTTTCACCTCTATTCCAGAGCTAGTCCTGCCTGTGGGACTCCGTCTATGCCCTGACGGGTATTTGCCCATGTCCTGTGCTCCCACCTTGGATACTTTACTACTTAAGCACATGATCCCTGTCTATCCAACAGGTAGCCCATAGCTGGGACCAGAAATTAGCTTGGGCAATCAGTCTAATTAGAGTATTGTTTTAATTGCCAAATAATGAACAAGCTTTGTAATTATAATTCCTCAAAACAATGAATGTGCTGTGGCAAATTTTCCCAAGCAAATATTATTTCTTGGTAAAATATTCATATGCTTTTGAAAGATGTCAACTCTTTCAGAACTTAGCTGAGGATGGATACAAAATGCACATTAAAATCTACTGAACATGAAAATAACTTATTTTATGCCACCTGTTTTCAACTTTCTTCCTTATAACTTCCTATTCAGAAAGACAATATGCAGCAAAATGATTTTAAGGGCCTTCATTTATTACATTCTCAGCCAAGCTTTATGAGGTGGAACAGCAAGACCTACAGTGATTCTGCCAAGATTAAATGCAACTACACAAATACGTGTTAGGTTCCTACTCTGTATAGAGACAGGATGAACTGTATTGACTTCTGCCCTTCAGAAATGTAAGTGGACTTCCAGGGAAGATGGTAGAATAGAGAACTGTACCACACACTACTGCATAGACAGCTAGTGAACAGGCAGAAACTATCTGAAAAAACTGTTCTGGGGCTCCAGAGTCCAGGGGAGTATTATAAAGCATCAAGAGAAGAGCAGGACAAAGAGACTGAGACACTGTGGTAAAAAAAAAAAAAAAAAAAGCTGAACAAAGCACTCAGTGCCCAACCTCCACTGTGAGGACTATTTCAGTCCAGTTCCTGACTGGCTACTGTGGACAGAGAGGGACACAAAAGCCTTCTCCAAGAACAGAAGGGTGCCAGCCAACAACTGATCACAGCTTTTGACCAGCAAGTTGGGATTGCTGGGCCCTGGCTTTGAGCCCCAGTTTTAGCCAACTCTGAAGAGGAAAGGCTGACCATTGATAAAACCCTGCCCCAATAGAGACAAAGGCAGTGAAAGTTCAAAGATGCCAGCCCCCTCTAGGATGCTGGGAAGTTTGCTGAAGAGTTTCACCTGCGAGGCAGTCCAGGAAAGCAGAGCTTTGGGGAGCTATCTAAAAGGCTTTGTGGAGCCTTTCCTAGACCCTCTCTACAGGGATGGTTGGAACTCATCTGCGCTCTTTTGGGTGGGAAATACTAACTTGGGAAAGTCATTTCCAGGATAATCTTCCTCCCAGAATTTTCCCTCTAAGCTAAGGCAACTAGAAGTAATATAAGAGGAGTAAAAAAAAATTATGGAGGCAAACTAAAAACAAACTGGACAGATCAAGATTCCCAGAGAAGGAACAGAGGAAAAGAAACTTTCCCCTTGGGGGGTGAAACAATTACACAAATGGTACAAACTTAAAAAAAAAAAGGATGCCATATAACCAGGGTAAGAGTCAGATAAAAAACAGTTGGAAAAAAAAAAAAAACAATCCATTAAACACAGGCAATTGTAGAGATCTAGAATAAATTGAAGCAAATGTTAGAGGGAGCCTTAACACACAGGCTATAAAAAAATAAAGCCTTAGGCAAGAGGGAGAAACTGATCTTCAATGTAAATTCATCAAGATAATCAGATACCTAGATAACAAAGAAAAATTACATACCATACTAACAACAGGAAGATACGTCCAAGTCCAGGGAACAAATCAAAACATCAGAGGAGACACAGAATTTGGAACAATTTATCAAAGAAGTTCAAATAAACCACATAAATGAATTCAAGAAGATGAAGGAAAATATGGCTAAAGAGATAAAGGATATTAGGAATGCACTGTGTGAGCATAAAGAGGAATTTGAAAATATCATAGAAATTATGAGGATGAAAGCTAGAATACAAGAGATTAAAAATACACTACTGGCATGCAACAGCAGATTTGAACAGGCAGAAGAAAAGTCAGAAAACTAGAAGATAGGACAATGAAATCCTTAGACAGAAGGATGGATGGATAAAAGAATGGAAAAAATTGAGCAGAATTGAGCAGAGTCTCAGGGAATTGAACGACAGCATGAAGTACACAAACATACATGGTATGGGTGTCCCAGAAGGAGAATAGAAGGGAAAAGCAACAGAAAGAATACTTGAGGAAATAACAGCTGAAAACTTCCCAACTCTTATAAAAGACATGAACATACATATATTCTTTAACACAACATGCTCCAAACAGAATAAAGCCTAATAGACCCACTTCAAGACACGTACTAATCAGAATGTCAAACGCCAAAGATAAAGAGAGAATTCTGAAAGCAGCAAGGGAAAAGTGGTTTATCGCATATATCTCAATGAGATTTAAGGTACTGACACTGAATGGAGCTGAATGTGAGAATGATAGAGGAAGAAGAGCTGGGGGAATGTATGAAACCAGAAAGAAAGATAGACAATAAAGACTGAGATGGTATAATTTAGGAATGCCTAGAATGAGCAATGATAGTGACTAAATATACAAATTAAAAAACACTTTTGCATGAGGAATGTTAGTATTGCAGGGTGTTGAAAATAGATGGTCACTCATACCTTAAAACTTCAACTTCTGTGTGAGACTAAAGGGAGAAATGTTTATTTGGTGCAAAATTTATATTTTGTCTAGTGCATACAAATTTAATTTGTATGGTCAGTTTAACTGAACACCGTAAGTACACGGAACTTTGAATAGTTGGGGAAGGACAACTATTGTTGAATGAGATTTCGTTGGTTTGTTAGGTTAGTGTGATGTCTTGATAAATCCCAGAGTGTTTTGAGCAGCGAATAAAGAAATATTTGCAAAGTCCCCTTGGGTAATGGGGAGAAAGGGGGAAAAATTTAACTTCCCCATTTGAAGAATTCCTCATACTCTCGCAGCAGTGGGGACAACCAAATTAATAGGCTGAGCCCTCCATCTTGGGGTTTGCCCCTATGAAACTTATCCCTGCAAAGGATTAGGCCTAAGAGTCACCCCCAGAGAATGTCTTCTGTTGTTCAAATGTGGCCTCTCTCTCTCTCTAAGTTGACACAACAAGCAAACTCACTGTCCTCCCCCATCTACATGGGACATGACTCTCAGGGGTGTAAACCTCCCTGGCAATGTGGGGCAGAAATCTTGGGATGACCTGGGACTTGGCATCAAGGGATTGAGAAAACCTTCTCAACCAAAAGCCGGAAGAGAGAAATGAGACAAAATAAAGTGTCAGTGGCTGAAAAATTTTAAACAGAGTCAAGAGGTTATCCTGGAGGTTATTCTTACGCATTGTATAGATATCCCTTTTTCAGTTTATGGTGTATCAGAGTGGCTAGAGGGAAGTTCCTGAAATTGTAGAGCTGTGTTCCAGTAGTCATATTTCTTGAAGATGATTGTATAATGATATAAATTTCGCAAACCTTATGTCTGATGCTCCTTTTATCTATGGTATGGACAGATGAGTAAAAAATATAGGTAAGAAATAAACAAATAATAGGGGGAACAAAGGTTAAAGTAAATTGAGTAGAGTGAAATACTAGTGGTCAATGAGAGGGAGGAGTAGGGGGTATGGCATGTGTGAGGTTTTTCTTTTTTCTTTTTTTTGCTGGAGAGATGCAAAAGTTCAAAAAAAGATCATGGTGATGAATATACAATTATGTGATAATATTGTGAGTGATTGCTTGTATACCCTGTATGGAATGTTCATATGTCAAGAATGCTTGTATGTTTATTTGCTGTGTACTATAAAAATATTTAAGAAAAAAACAGAAAAAAGAAAAGATTTAAGGTACTGAAAGAAAAAATTGCCAGTCAAGAATTCTTTATCCAAAAAACTGTCCTTAAAAATCAGGGAAAGTTTTAAAAAAAATGAGTGTAAGTTTAAAATATTCACAAGTAAGGAAACAAGAGATCAACCCCACAGGAAATACTAAAGGGAGCTGTGCAGGCTGAAAGGAAAAGATAGGAAAGAAAAGCTTGGAGGAATGTGTAGAAATAAAGATTAATATTAAGGATAACTAGAAGGGAAAAAAAGAGACAAAAATAACTATGCTATAAAAAACAAAGGACAAAACAGTTGAAAAGTATTCCTTTACAGTAATAACACTGAATATGGATGGATTAAATTCCCCAACCAAAAGAGATAGATTAACAAAATCAATAAAAAATATGATCCATCTATATGCTATCTACAAAGTCTCACATAGGTTGAAAAACATATTCCATGCAAACAGTAACCAAAAAGAGTTAGGGTGACTATACTAATATTGGACAAAATAGGTTCTAAATGTAAAACTATTATAAAAAAACAAAGAATGACACTATATACTAATAAAAGAGCAATCCACCAAGAAGAAATAAAAATCAAAAACCTATTCATGATGCCCCAAAATTCATGAGGCAAACACTGGCAACACTGAAGGGAAAAATAAATCTCTATAATAATAGTTGGAGATTTCAATACACTGCATTCAATAGGTATAACATCTAGGCACAGAATCAATAAGGAAACAGAGAACTTGAATAATAAGGTAAATGAACTAGACCTAGGAGACATTAACAGAATATTCCACCCCCAAACTGCAGGATATACATTCATCTCAAGGGCTAATGGATCATTCTCCAGGAAAGACTACATGGTGGGTCACAAAAATGGCTCAAAAAATTTTAAAATGTGAAATTATACAGTGCACTTGCCCAGACCATAATAGAATGAATCTGGAAATCAATAAAGGGTTGAGAACTGGTAAATTCACAAATAAATGGAGGGTAAACAACACACTCTTAAACAATCACTGGGTCAAATAATAAATTGCAAGAGAATTCAGTAAATTTCTTGAGATGAGGAAAAATAAGAATTCAGCATATCAAAATTTATGGGATGCAGCAAAGGCAGTGCTAAGAGGGAAATTAATAGCCTTAAACGCCTACATTCAAAAAGAAGAAAAATTTGAAATCAAAGCCCTAATTGAACACCTGGTGAAACTAGAAAAAATAACAGGAAACTAATTTCAACATAAGCAAAAGGAAATAAAAAGAAAGAAATAATGAAGATAGAGCAGAAATAAATGAAATTGAGACTAAAAAACAATAGAAAGAATTAACACAACCAAAAGTTATTCTTTGAAAGGATCAACAAAATTTACAAACTCTTAGATAGACTGACAAAGAAAAAAAGAGAGAAGATGCAAATAAATAAAATCAAAAATAAGAGGGGAGACATCACTTCTGATCCTACAGAAATAAAAAGAATCACAAGAGGCTAATATGAGCAATTTTATGCCAACAAATTGGACCACTCAGATGAAATGGACAAATTCCTAGAAAAACATGGACAACGCATACTGACTCTAGAAGACTAGAAGACCTGAACAGAACAATTACAAGTAAAGAGATTGAATCCATCATCAAAACCCCTCCCAACAAAGAAAAGTCCAGGACCAGATGGCTTCACAGGTGAATTCTATCAAATGTTCCAAGAAGAATTTATCCTAATCCTGTTTGAACTCTTCCAAAAATTCAAGGATGAGGGAACATTATCTAACTCATTTAATGAGGCAAACATCACTCTAATACCAAAGCCAGACAGAGATACTACAAGACAAGAAAATTACAGGTCAACTTCTCTAATAATATAGATGCAAAAATCCTTGGCAAAATACTTGCAAATCAAAATAATTAAAATAACTTTACACTGTGATAAAGTGGGTTTTATCCCAGATATGCAAAGTTGGTTCAACACAATAAAATCAATTAATGTAATATACCATGTTAACAATTCAAAGGAAATAAACCACATGATCATCTTGACTGGTACAAAAAAGGCATTAGACAAAATCTGACACCCTTCTTGAAAACACATAAAAGATAAGAATAAAAGGAAACTTCCTCAACATGATAAAGGGCTTAAATATGAAAAACCCACAGCTAACATCACACTCAATGGTGAAAGACTAAAAGCTTTCCCTCTTAGAAGTGGAACAAGATAAGGATGCCCACAGTCACCACTGTTATTCAGTTAGAAGTTCTAGCTAGAGCAGTTTGGCAAGAAGAAGAAATAAAAGGCATCCAAATAAAAAGAAGTAAAACTTTCACAATTGGCAGCTGACATGATCATATATGTAGAAAGTCCTGAAAAACTAAAACAAAACTCCTGGAGCTAATAAAGCAGTTCAGCAAAGTGGTGGATACAAGATTACCATGCAAAAATCAGTAGTTTTTCTATACACTAGTAATGAGAAATCTGAGGAGGAAATCAAGAAAAAAATCCGTTCACAATAACAGCTAAAGGAAACAAATATCTGGGAATACATTTACCTATGATACAAAGGACTTGTTCTTAAAATACTACAAAACACTACTAAAGGAAATCAAAGAAGACCTAACTAAATGGAAGCACATTCCAGATTCATGGATTGGAAGACTCTATGTGATTAAGATGTCAATTGTGCCCCCCAAAATTTACAGATTCAACAAAGTCTCAATGAAAATTCCAACAGTCTACTTTACAGAAATGGAAAAGCCAATTATTAAATTAATGTTTTTTGTTAATCACGTGAATTAGCACTGACATGTTAGATACTTGGTGTATTTATGGCTTTTCATCATCACAAAACCCTCAGAATTTGGTGCTATTATTCGCATTTACAGCTAAGAAAATGGAGGCTTAAGGTGGTTAATTCCCATGCTCAAGGTTAAGGTAGGTGCCAGAGCTGGGACTGAAATTCGGGCCCATTTAAAAGCAAAGTTAATATGCTAATCCCAACTGCCTTCTGCTCAAAATAAAATTAAAAAACATCTCAGTCATTGACTATGTACCTATTCTAAATTTGTAAATCTTAATCTTTATCACAATTGAGGCTCATTTCCACTTTGCTTTGAACTTCCTCTAAAATTGTGAAAAGAAAGGCAGCCAAGGATAAAAGAATGAGCAGTTCTCAAGGCTGGACAGACAATTAACAACTAAATAATCATGAAACGAATGTTTTAACTCATGCAAACATTATCTGTTTGCTTAAAAGATGGGAATTTCCTCCCAAGCATAACCGGTGTGCTTAAATAGGTCACACATAAATAAAAGCTGCAGAAAGTGAAATGTTAATTCAGAATTTCCGTTTAAAGGAGACTCACTTCTGGTCTCAAGGCCCAAGTATGGATTGAAATTGTTCCTTCTCTCTCCCTTTATACCCGGAGTTCTTGTCTAATGAAAAGTCTTGAGTGCTCTCCCTCTAAGTCCTTATCTTATGATTTGAAGTACCAGCTTTAGTTCAATGAGCTTTGAGTCATCCTTGATACTTTCAGAGCTGGAACCAACAAAACCAAATCTTAAGGTTGCCCATAACAATAAAAATATAACTCTATTCTTGAAAGTGGTGAACCTGTGGACTCTTAGGGGAGTACACAAGATCTTTTGGTCACTTTCCAACCAGTTACCTCAAGGATTCTGGGGGTGGGGGTGGAGTGTATATTTGTATATGTGTGTATATGTGTACTCTGTGTATGTTTGAAATGCCCTGTTGTACTCACAGGCACAAAGGTCCGAATTTTAAAGATTTCCTGTCATACAAAACATCTTGACAGTGTTTAATATAAACTTTGTATTCCAATTTGTATAAGTGTCCAATAGATTAAGGTAAATAAAGATTTTGTAACCATTACTGTAGCTGCTCATGATGTATCGATTCTCATGTCCAATCCCATGTTCTATGAGTTCAGTTTCACTCACCCATGCACAGTTCACATTCACATACTAACAGATTCAAGATGGTCAAGACCGAAGGTTGGTTTCCAGCCCTGCAAGAATATGACCTTTCCTGCCTTATGGTAGGCATTATTTCCTTTGAAAATTTTCTTCAACACTGATGCTCCAAAGCTCTTTTCCTGTTAGTCGCTCTATCACTGATCTTTTGCTCTGTTCTCTGTTCTCCCTCATGCTGGCTCCCCATTGCACCTGTTTTCAGACTCCTGACTTTCTTCCTGCAATGTTTACCACATGCTTTTATTAGCTATGCAACCACAAGCAAGGTAACCCATCTGTACCTCATCTGTGTTCTGAATGTAAAAATATACTGCTATCAAACTAGTGTGTGCATTAAATGAGATATTATGAGAGGGGCCATCAAGTATAACATCAGGCACAATAATGGGTACTTAATAAATGTTAGAATTGAAAGACAGTAATAAAAAGAATAACAAGAAATAACATTTAATTGACTGCTAAATGCTTTATACACATTGTCTCAAGTAATCCTCACAACAACTCTAGGAGGTGTGTATTATCCTTAAGCCATTTAACAGCTAAAGGAAACTCTTTCTAAGGTAAGGTAATTTGCTTAAAGTGCACTGTAAGAAAGTGGCAGAGCTCTTGTTCTTAGTTATTATGTCCTACTTTCCACAATCTGGTCTTAACAATTGATAAAAGATGCCACATCAGTTGATATTTTAAAAGACTGATACCTCTCAGAAAGACTATGGCTATTATTTGGATAAAATATTAATATACTTTTGCGTAGAGCTAAAGTGTTTAACAAGTTTAAAAACATGGATCTCTGAAAATTCAATGACAAATACAAAGCCTTTCCCAAAGGAAATACATATATGATCATGCAACCATAAACTTGCAAATAATTTCATAGGCTTCAAGAACTCACCGAAGCTCACCCCCAAACTTTCCAGAAGTTGTTCATATCAAGTTAAGAACTGCTGCTAGAGAATAAGAAATGACAGTCCCCTCATTTTCCTAGTAAACCAAGGAAAATTGATTTAAAACTTAAAAATAATCAACTAAATATTTTTCTTCTTAACCCATATCTAGTTAGACACACTCTAATAAATGTCTCTCTACTCCATCACTTCCTTACATTCCCAGAGGAACTGCTCCCGTTAAACACTCATTACCTAATACCTGAACTGTTGCAGTGGTTTTTAACTGATTTCTTAGGCTTCACTCTTTCCCTCTTTAACAAATCCAGAACATCACTACTATTCAGCACAAAGCAACAAGCACTCAATGAGCAGCGACTGGTTTTCAGATGCATGCATTGTGCTAGGGTCACAGAGAGAAAACATGCATGACTCCTGACCTTGAATGGTTTACAGGCTAGTGTAGAACACAAATGATTTTCATACAACTGCTATGCAGAAATAAACACAAGAACCCAGGAGAACTTTTCTCAGCAAAGAGAAGGGAAAATAATGGCGGGATTTTTCACGGAGAGATCAGAAGGGCTTTTTAAAACCCAGACTTGATTTTAAGGACTGATAGGACGTTACCCAGAAAAATAAGGATAGAAGTTGCAGTTCAGACAAGTTATCCAGCATGAACAAAGGCACTGCAACTGACAAATGTATCTTTCTAAAACACTGCCTTCATCATGCCACTCTCCTGCTCAGAAATTTTCAAATATCTCCTATTATATATGGGAGTTAGCAATTTTGATTCTTCTTCTAAAGCCCAGTTCAAGGCTTGCCTCTTCCATGGAGACTTTGTTTAAATTCCAGTTTATTATACTTTCTCTGCTTCTCTCTCCTCTCTCCTCCCTATACCCACCTCCTCCCCCTCCCCCCCACCGTCTCTCATGAGCCATCCTAGTGCTTACTAGTGGTTCCATTCATTTGGCACTTCCTGAACATTGCTATACATGAGTAGTAAATTTCTTGTAAAAATCTTTTACCACCCCATCTAGGTGGTAATCACCTGAGCAACAGGCATCAATATGCACTACTTTGCCTCTATCCCAGCTCCTTGCTCAGAGTAGGGTCCCTATCAATCTGTGCTTTTGAGGAGGACATTAATTTGCCTAGTAGCAACACAATCAAAACCCAAAGGCTGGGAGCCAATAGGCATGACAGCTAATCCTGCTTCTTCCATAACTAGTTGAACGGCAATCAATTTTCCTTCTGAGTACCTCAGTTTCCTTATCTGTGAAATGCTGGATTCTACAAGTCAGACTGTAGAATCATAGCACTTAGTATTGAAATACAGATATCAAATGCTTTACAAGTTAAAATTGCTATACAAATGAAAGTCACTTTTTAATTACTTTTTTATATGCATTATATAATCACTTTTGCCTATAAATAATCTTAAAAGTATATTCTCTGAAAAACTTCTTATATAGAGAGGAATCTGGTATATAGCAAGTATGTGTTAGACTCTTCAACCTGGAAAATTTTACTACTAAGACATTTATAGGTTTCTATATTAACTTTAGACAAAGTAATATTATTATTTTAGCTGATATCCAACTGCAGGATAATGTCCAAAGTTAGATATCTACTCTATTACAGATAATAAACATGAAAAAGCACCCTGGTATTTTTAGACTATACTCTATCTCATTGGCCTTCTAAACTAGTCATGCATCAAAGAAATTAAAAAGAAGTGTTTTTTAAATGGTAACTATGTAAAGTCACTCACATGCCTCTTTATACTGTAGCTTGCAAGCAAGCATTCTTACGATTAATTTTTCTCTCTCTGGTGATTACCAAACATTACTATCAAAGTAGCTTTTATTTTGTCTTACAATAACCTAGAATTTAGTATACCTGGTTAAACTGTTCCAACTTTGCCAAAATCTTCAAGTATTGGTTTGAAAACCATTATGCATTTATCCAAATATAAAAGAACCACATCATTGGGTAATAAATATATAGAATTATATAAAACTGTCAGGCCTCTCAAAAGTACTTATTGAGCCTATCTAGTTTCCACTCTTCTGTCCTGAACGCAGATTTTTTTGTGGTGGGGGAAAATGTATTTCAGAACTTTTTATTCTGATTTTAGTACTCAGGTATCAATTTAACAAATGTGTGCTGATGGACTGACTGAAAATGCTAATGATAACAAATAAGCAATCATTCCTAAGAACTCAGAAGACTCAGCCTTTCAGGGAATATAGAATATATTTTCAATGCAATGTTGTATTAATGTGATTGAATAGTCAATTTAAAAATTCAGCCCTGTAAATCCAAAACAAATCTCATTTCTCTGTCTCTAGAGACTTTTCAAGCAAATTGTTGATGTCCTATTTTTCATTCTGTTGCACGGACAGGAAGGAGGGACAATTTCATTAGGATCCTCACAAGGAATAAATAAAAGAGTGAATGGGAAGTTCCTGGGTTTTGAGATATTTAAAATTAGATAAAAGGAAAGAGTATAAAATCTCTTTCCATGAAAAAAATTATGTAATTTTATTTAACCATGTTCATTTAGTACATACTATGTATTATGTTATGTGCTAAGGACTAAGGGAACAAAAATAAATGAGAAGTAACCTCCTGTGCCATTTTAATAGGACAGAAAAGAAGGAGAGCAAGAAGTGAAAATGCAATATAATAAGTACTAAAATGTAGATTTGCATGAAGGGCTTTAGAGATAAAGATAAAGAATGGTCCATTCTAACTGAGCTTATTAGGAAAACCCACATAGCAGAGGTAACTTTGAACTAGATCTTGAAGGGTGAATAGGAACTGATGGTTAGACACCATGGAGAAGGATCTCCTAGACAGAAAAGAAAGGAATAAGGAAGATTGAAAAGTCAGAGAAAATTTAATTTTTCTAGTTTGGCATAGCTGGGAGAAGATCTTCTTAAAGAAAAACAATAGCTATCATTTATTTAGCACCTCTACTTGCCAGACACTGTGTTATGAATAGGAGCATGTCATGAAGTATTATAAGTAAAACCATACCCAAACATTTAAAAAATCTTTTCTGGCCGAATCCATCTGGAAGAAGGAGCTAACAACAGCCAACAAACGTTTCTGTTCCATATAGCTGAAGATTCAGATTCACTTCCAAGACAGATTGTTCACTTGTTTGGAAAAAGCAGTATGGTGGGGTTTTCCATTGTGCAAATAGAACAGGTGGGATGGAGATGGAGAAGTATGAGATGATGATGATGGAATAATCTTTTTACATGATATAAAAAGGTTGTCTTCATGGAGGGTTGAGATCTACTGGCACGAATTCTTAAAATGGCTGGAAGCTGGCCCTAGAGGGGATGGGAAAATTTTGGAGGCCTCTGGAAGCTCTGTAGGAGGGAGATGGCAAACACACCCTTTTGGGTGAGTTTCTTGGCAGTGGTAGGCCAAGGAGAACAGCAGACAAGAGGAGACTCCGTGAAATGGGGAATGGCCTACACTCCAGGAACAGTCATGCCTGGTACCTGGTTTTAAATTGCTTTCTACCTGATGAATCTCTTGTACTATCACCAAGCTTTCAGTAGAGTTTGATTAAGCATTACAGTTGTTCTTAGTTGTGCTAGGAGGAATTGAGAGAGGTCTGTGTCCATATTTCGGAAGTTGTATGAGAAACGTGACCACAGCCTGGAAAAGCTGATAATAAGGCCAAAGAGTTAGTAGAAGCTGTCCAGACTGTCGCAACCTGGACAGATGTGTGGGCTCTGTAACATTTCAGTGACTATTCTTAAAAATATTAGAGAGGGAATTCTGGGAAAAGCCTGTGTTTCCTGTTAGGGACTCAGGCATTATTATTTAGGCATTTGTTATTTAAGCTGAAGAAGCTGGGGACACGTTGCCGACATGTATCATTACCCTGGGTTTATGTTGCTAAAACTACAGCACAGAAAGTTCAAGTGATCAAGTAAGCAACTCTGGGGGGCCCCGCTGCTGGTACACAGCATGGTTTTCACACTGAATGTTTGCTGGTTCCAAGACAGTGCCCTTTACAAAAAGAAGGAAAAGTAAACTTGATGATAAACAAGTTACTTCAAAAAATTATTATTTCTGTGATTAGGAGATAAGGTATCTGTACATTCAGTGTTATATCACACATACAGGAGCCAAAGAAAATACTTTTTGAAAGAATAACATACAGGTAAAAAAAAAAAGAAAAGAAACACAGATGACAAAGAATGGGAAGGAGACTGGAGTCAGAGATGACAAGTTTAGAGACATGAATAATACAGGCGAAATAAAATTTCTGAAAAAGAGGAAAATAAAACTCTGATAAACATTACTTGGAAACAGAAGAGAGAAAAAAGTAAGTTAAGGAGCAGGGAAAAGAGTCAGAGAGAAAAAAATAGAAGCGATTAATGGCATAAGGCCTAAAGGAAGAAATTCAAGACAAATACAGTCAGTGATATTTGAATCAAGAGCTCAGGGTGAAGATGAAAAAACAAAACATAGGCCAACAAGACAGCCAGAAAGGTAGGGGAAGAGAAGATTAGAAACTATTCACAGGAATTTTGAGGTGAAGAGTAGAGAGATCTAAGGGTTTTCTTGGTGGCATATTTTCTACAAAAAAAAAAAAAAATATATATATATATATATATAGGAGATTGTGGCATATGTAGAGAATAAGAGAAACTGACATAGAGTAGTAAATTGAGGATAGAAGTAAAAATCTGGTGAAAAGAAATTGCCTCTAAAGCTAAATAAGGAGTCTCAAGCTTCAACCCCCATGAGGCTAGAAGTGACTATTTTTCTGTGGTTTGGCTCCAATGAAATCAGCAGCTGAGGAGCAGGAGTGGCTTATAAAGTAGACTCATGACTGAAGAGAGTTGGAGAGGGCATTAAGAAAGGGACAAAGACAGGGAGACGAAAACATTTAAAATGTGGTGAGAGTGTGACTGAAATGATGGTGAATGGATCCTGGAAAAGAAGAGGAAGCCAAGTGGTGTAAGAGACCAAAGACCAGGAGCTGAAAACACAAAACATGTAGCTCTTCATGAGTTTGAAGAGAGATTTTGAAATGGAAGGACTGAATATAATCTATTAAAAATCTGTCCTTTTTCAAAAGTTCAGGCGGAGTGTGAATTATTTGGCCACACATCACCCTCTCGAGGTTTCTTCGGTCTCGTAATAGTAGAATATTAGCAAAAGACCATTTGTAATTATTGCTTTCTGTGATATGCTTTTGCAATTTCCATTTTGTTCGCTCTACCTAAAATTGACCATAGAACTCTATTTATAATTCAATAATGATTAGAGCACAATCTGCCGAACATATCTTTCAATCATATGATAAACAACAATCATAACTGCTTTGTGGATTTTGTTTTTCTTAAATATAATAGAAGAAAAATATTTTAAATTCCAATTATTTTTTTTCAAGCTAGAAAAAGATAATTTCCTATGGTAAAGAGACCAAAAATTCATTTTAATCCCAGCATTCTAGTTTCAAGATTTATGTTTCCTCATCTCCTTCAGAGAAACAGTACTTAAATCCAGTCCCCCTCAGTGTTGGTGAAGGATTGGATACAAAAGGAGATCTAACCTGTGACAGGTGAAGTAATGAAGTCACAGGTTAGATCTGCCTTTGTGTCCATGAAGCAGAGCACCCCTTGCAAAATAATTTTTCTTCTCATTGCATCAACAGGCTTCTCAAGCATTTGTTATCTTGCAGTCAACCATTCCAATGTCTTCGTAAGTAGAAACATAAGGCCAGAAAAAGAAATGACATTACCAACCTAGGGAGCCATATTTCCACTTCCTTTTCTTGCATATCAGAGAGCCATTTTAGGATTTGATGAGCAGTAATTAATTTTTCCACTTCTTCTATGGTCACATCCTCTGCAGGAAGTATGATGATTAAGCTAAACTCGTCACCTTTATAAGGTAATTCCAAAACCTGGTAGCTCACGGAGGATTCAGAAAAATAACCTGGAGCAGAGAAAAGAAAATAGCTAATATTTTGGCAATTTCCAAAGCCATGCTTTAGGCTGTGGTTTCTTCCAGTATTACCATATTTTGTTCTCAGCAGAGCTTTCATCATTGGAATCTTGGCTGCTGAACCATCTTTCTTAGTGAAATTCATCAGCTGTGTGTCTTCCTTTCTGAATTTCTGTTTCCAATCCCCCTTGAAATAAAGAGCATTCACCAGGACAAGTCGAGTCAGGGGGCCAAAATCTTCCTCAGAAAACATGTTTTTAATTTTTCCTGTGAAGTGGGTATAGGAGGAGGCAGGAAGAAATATGCAATAGCTGTTGGGTGAAACTGTTTTAAATAGATAGAGCACAAAAAATTTTTTTCAGGTCAGTTATTGACAGGGTAACTATATAACCTATCACCTAAATTTGGCCAGCAAGTGATGTTCTTGTTTTGTATTCCATTAATAGGGTTTTCTGTGAACATCATTCACCACATCCTTTTCACCTTTCCTAGATATGCTTTCCCACATGAAGTTTCCAATAAAGAATACAATAGCATCCTCATATGCTGTAACTGAATAGATGAGCAATAAATCAAACGACGGATAACTGAGAGGGTCTGCTATATGCTTGTCATCTCTCAAACATTATTTTCAAATCTTCTAGCAATACTGGAATAGTGTCTTCATTTAATAGTATCCTCATTTTGAATGAGTAATACCTTAAAACTTTGTAGGATTTGAACCCAGATCTATTTGGTTTTAAGCTTCTATTATTTCTACTACATCACTAGGCAGGCTGTTTGGAATTTTTGCTAGCTTGCATTTGAATAGAAATTTAGATTATCATGTTTATGATAGGACTATCAATATTTATTATTAAATATTAACACATTCAACTAAGACATATTAATTATTTACAGTATATGTGGGAAAGGGGGCATTTGGAATTGACAGTACTAAATTTTACCAGGCCAAAGAGATTATTCCTACTGCTACATTTGCAAAAGCTTATGCTTGAACAAAAGTTATTATTCAAAATTCTTCCATTAAGAATTCCAAAAGAACTTAGTTTTTCAAAGGAGCTTAACAATTTTTCTGTTTTCTGATCCAGTATTAATTTGAATAACAGTGAAATGAAATAGGAGATTTGATTCCTTTTATCATAGTCTAGTAGGAAAATATTTTCATTCTTTACTTTAGGATATTAAAAAACCATGAATACAATGGCAAATAATGATTTTCTGAAAATGGGAAACTTTACCTTCTGTTTTGCTTTCTACCCAGGTACTTATTGTCTCTGCACAAGCTTTGGCATCCTGAAAATCCACCAGTTTTATAGCACTCTGCAAAAATTCCTTGTTGCCATGGAGATATTGTTCTTTCACAGTGAATCCTTCTTGAAGGTAGAGGGCATTTACAAGATTAAATGTAAGTTCTTGTTTTTTCTCTGAGATGGCAGAGAAAAATGGCTTCAGCACAGAAAAGTCTTCTCCTAAAAAATAATTATAACATGTACTGACATATTGAACAACATAAAAACAATAGCTTTTCAGCTTTGCTATCTAAGCACTCTGATTCATATCACCATTTTTTGCACCCTTAGATATAACTAAAAGCCCTTCCTAAGTTAGTATAAATATTTTAGGCGTTGCTCTCCTGCAGGAAAAAATGCATTTTTTTGAGAAATCAACTTTTATATAGGAAGAAGAAAGATTTGAAATTTGTCTAAAGATTATGCTTTTATATAGACTGAAGGAAACTCTTCATAGCCAAATTTAGCTCATTTTTAGTTGTTGGAAATTTAACTTCAGAATCTCATCCTTTGCATGAAATGAACATGCAATTACTCATCAGAGGGGAACAATAATAAATGCTGATGGGGGATTGACCATGATGCACATCAATGGTCCTTTTCAATATTACTTCTATCTCAACTTAAGAGGAAATTTTTCTCTTATGAGTAACAGCACCTATCCAGGTTTTGAAATTTACAGGGTAACCCTACAATCATCTCTAGAGATGCAAAAGAATCAGAATTGCCCATTTTGTCAGGTTCATAAATCTATATACTTATGCTGCCTATGTGAACAATAAAAGTTTGTAACCATTGCAACTATAACCACTAGCTAAGTGAGTCAGTCAGAGTCAACCAAAAGGGTCACCACTGGCCTATTATTCATGACATGAAGCTGAACATACCTGTAGGAGAATTCTACTCTGATATTTTGCTCAGTAGCTTCCTATTCATTACCAAAGGGTACAGACAGCTTTTATTCCCTTATGGCTCAATTCTGGAACTCAATCACTAAGTCTGGGAACTCTATTTCAAATAATAGGTTCTATCAAAACCTTTGCTACATATTCAGTTAAATACTGAAAATGCTACTTTCCCAACTTAAAAGTTGATTATTTTGAATTAATCTATATTGAGGCAAATATAAATGGTTTATCATTGATATATAACCAGTGAGTAGTTTTAAAAAAAGCATTGCTAAGAAGAACTTATAACTTGATATCAATTGGATAAAGTTGTGTGTGTGTGTGTGTGTGTGTGTGTGTACACATTATTTAACATAGAATGAGCAGGGCCACCACCACCTGCCCATGAACAAATAAGAAAAGGTGCCCTCTCCAAAGGTACGGCCTCACATCTATGGCCTCACAGCTGAATGAAGGCACATTTCAGTCCTGACTTTCCTTCTTGGCCTGTTCTTTTGGAAATGGTGCTACTTGCACAGCCTTACAGGAGGTGCTGCTAAGGTATATCGCCTTGCACTTCAAACTCTGGGTCTCTCCATTCACCAGGATGTAGACAGAGACATAAAAGATTTTAGATACAAAACTTGAACTTCCATATGACTGGATCTAAAGAATTTCAGTAGTTCTGTACAGTCCCAAAGTTCCTTAGATAAGAAAGGGAAGAGAGTTTATCTATTCTACTTGTTCATACATTGATTTCACATGTAAACATTTGTGGTCATTTGAAGCCCCAAAGAAAAATCTCCATAGCTAGGAAGCTACAGGAGAGCACTTTCTGAATGAAGGCACAGATGTTTCTCCAAAAAGATTTAATTAAGGTCAGAAATGAAGTGGTGAAATTTGAAACCAATTTTCAGGAATTTGTAATTTATGAATATTTTCAAAGGAATGGGGGGAAGGGGGGATAATAGTTCCAACTCATTTGTCAGAGCAAATAGATTTATGTCATGAACTTATGTTCTAAGACTGTGTGACAAACAATCAGATGTCCTTTAATAAATCACTAGATTTGGAAGTCAATGCGGTGAGAAACACAAGTTTGGAGGAGAATATAAAAGTACCTACCTTATAAATTGGATTTGATTTACAGATGAATGCTTCTTTTAGCACAGATCAAAATGAATACATATGCATGGCTCATAATAAGCAATAAGAATAAGCTAATTTCATTTTCTAAAATAGAGCCATGGAGAAACTGCAGGTCATGGGGCAACTGCGATTCTTGGTTTGATTATTTCAGACTGTCAGAAAATGTTCTAAAATTAAGTATATGTTCACATCTCCTGCTATTAAGATTCTGAAGGCAAATGCTGCATGTACCATAAGAAGCCAAAGATAAAAACAAGGTAGTCATTGAATTATAGATTATTATCTTGGCTGAAAAGTTCATATGAATCATTTAATTCAAATTCCTCTTTTTACAGTGAAGAATCTGAAGGCCCAACCAGAGGAAGTCATTTGGGGATTGAGGTAACTTGCACCAAATCACAAGCGTCCTTCAGTGGCAAAACTGAGGCAGGAATTCATGCCCAGTTTTCTTTCCAAAAACCCTCTGGGAACAAAGAAGCACCTTTCATTTAGCCTTTTATTAGTAAACTACATTATGAGAGGGAAAGAAAGATGCTCATCAAAATGAAGAAGATAAATTTTGAGCAGATGTCTGACAATGAGGAAAAGCAGAACTGAAGACACAGAGCCCCGGTGGCGTCTGAGATGTCAGGGGTTGTAATTCCATTCAAAACACCCACAGGAGGAGTTAATGTGGAGCAGTGGGGCATGGACCAGGGGATTGGCAGCATGAAAAGTAAGGTAAAGATGGATTCCACAGCGGATCCATTTTGGTAATCAGTGGGGATTGCAGTCATGGCTAGGACAGGAGTGAGCCAATTGGATGCCTCCTGCACAAAGTTTAGAGAGGCACAAGAAACCCAGCCTTCAAGATAAAAAATTTAATTAAATATTTTCAAAGTAAAATTAATATAAAAACCCATGATTAACTACACATAAATATCTTAAAGATAGGGTCAATAGTATTGATTTTACCTTCTGTTTGGGTTTCAATGTGCTCAACTGAAACTGCCTTCTGATCCCCTCTTACCATTTCCACCACCCTTAGCTACCTTCTACTCCTCCTTTCTCCAGACCACCTGTGTGCCTCTTCTCCACCCCCGTCCAGATCATCCTTCTATGGTTCCCTTCCTTAACTGGGTCTCTCGATTTACTTTATTTCTTCTTTTCCTCCCCGCCTTTTTTTTCTCTCCAGAATTTTTTTCATATATGTCTCCCTTTTGGGCTGGTCTTTCTCTTCCTTTTGCAGTTATCTTCCATCTCTGTTTTTCTCTCTTCTTTAACAAGTCATAGTGCAAAACTAGTCTTTCAAATCAAAAATTTTAATGGCTAATTGTCCATATGCACTCTTCCACGGAAAACAGAAAAAAATTTCCTAATTGCTCTTTTTGTCTTATTGTCAACGTTGTTCAACTACGACAGGAATTAGTCCTGGGCAAGTTATTTAATCTTTTTTTGCTCAGATTCCTCATCTGTATCACAGGGTAATTGTGGAGGATTTAATGAGACAATTTATGTCAAGCACATAGAACAGTGGTCAACACACAAAATATGTTCACTGGATATTCTCATCATTATTTTTAGTATTATAAAATTCACAGTTTAGAGTTAAGAATTCTGTGTTTTTCTATAAGCTGTATACATTTAAAGTAACTTAGATTTCAGAAGCTCTAATTTTGCTAGTTTATTGTGGAATCAACTTTACATGAGTTCGTAAATGCCCTATTACTAAGCAGTACCATGTGATATAAATGTTTCTGGGAATGGATAGTGGGACTTCCTAAAATTAATACAGAAATCTAGACTATGTCTTGGCTTCACTTTACATCATTCAGAAAGAAAAACAGTACATTTCATTAACCACAAAGGAAAACTCTTGCAATCACTAGCTAAAATCTGCTCTTCTGAACCAAACTAACTTTAATTAAAATGAACCAAATAAAACTGTGTAAATATCATTGCTTAATAAAACAAATTCCCAAATATAGCTACTCTGAACTAAGGTACACAGTGAGATTAGTTATTAGTTATAGTGATTATATTCCTAAATAAATTAGAAGCATTACATACTGAAAGCAGAGGATGGCCAGGGAGATGGCCAACCATTCTTTCAAATGGGATGAAATATTATTTTTATAAGGGAATGGCAGAAACCATCAATCAAAGAAGTGTTAAGTAAGCAATGGTATTTCCATAAGCAGTAATAAAACTGTTGAAAATTAGGTTTGCAAGAAGTTGCATGACATGGGAAAATGATCACAACATAGCAAGTGGCAGTAAAAAAGTATAAAAGTATATATGGGTGTATATATGCATATAAATATGCATGTGTAATGTATGTATCTATCTACATGTGTGTGCGCACACATATACATATATACATAATCTAAATTAATTAAAATTGGTCAAAACAAATGATTCAAAAGAAAATATTCCAACATATTCACAATTTCATATCCATAGAGGCTTCATAATTTCTTCATATATTATTTCTATAACATTTTCAATAAGAAAAAATTATAAATGAATGAATATTAGTTACATTTAAAATTCCCCATTTTATTATGTTTTACTTTTTATAACTTTTTTCATTGACTAAAATTATATGACTCAGAGCTCCTCTCTAATATTTAAAAAATATATTTGTCATGTTTTATCTATTTTAATTATATGTGAGAATCTCACCAGTTGAATTTTCCTGAAGTTTTAAAGTTTGTTTTATTTGTTGTTGTGCTTTTCCTTTTGCTCCAAGTTGTACCATTCCAAGAATTAAAGTCATTCCAAGGGGTGAAAATATAATGTTGTTTTCGTGAGATAAACAAACAGCTTGATAAAGATCCACTGCGAATTCAGCATTTCTTTGAGCCGAGGGTCTTGAGGCTTGACTTCCAGGAAAAATCAGTAAGAGACTCCACAATAAGATTTTATCCATTTTGACTTCTGTAAAATGTATAATTCAAAGTTTATTGGATTTTTAAATAATCAGAGTTTACTACATTAAGTTCAACAGAAACTTTTCTACCTTATTAGAACTTTCTGTTTTATTAGAACTAACTTCCAAAAAAATCTATACTATGCCTGTTTCTAACAATGCATCATTTTTTAGGAGAAATAGGTCATGCTAATGGTAATTTTTATGTTCTTTCAAGAACAAGTCTGAAATATATTTGAAGTTTCTTAAGCAAAATCAAAGGATAAATTATACTTCTAGAATGTTTTCAATAGCCATACAGTCTCTGAATAGCTATATGATACTTTCTCTTATCTTTTCCTATGGTTTTAAATGGGATACCTTTAATTCTGATACCAAGGGAAACTTTGATCCAGACTACTCTAAAATGGTTTAAGGCTCAAGAAGAGAAATTAAATAAAAATGAACATATTCCATTTTGGTTTTAAATCTACAATATTAGGAAGCTAATGTATTCTAAACCATTTGAATAACTCGCCTAACCTCTTGCAGCCGTGATCCTCACACTTTCCGGAATCCCACTTCTCCCCATATCCTACTTTTCCAAAGGGAGGAAAAAATGCACAAAACTCTGAGAAAATTGTAAGGAAAGAAAATGACAGCCAAATATAAATGGTACAGTAATAACAAAAGAGCAATGCAATTAAAAATCGAACAATACATTGAAAAATAAATGAACAAATACAAGAAAAGCAGCAATTGAAAATCATAACCAATTCAAAACAACACTAATGACATCCTATTAAAGTGTTCTCCATTAAAATTTCAGGAAAATCAACTATCTGGATTATATCCAGAGTAGAATAAGTTTTACAATATTACCACAAACCTGTTAATAGAATACTGGCTGCAAAGGCCTCATAAATTTCATAACACTAATTTTAGTTTACAAATAATATGTTTTAGTGACCTAAATAATTCATTTAGCAGGTTACTAGAAGGTAGGGTGAAATCCTCCATAATATTGTGTTGCTAGCCTTAAAGAAATAAAGAACTGCATTTCTATATCATTTTGCAGACTATTAGGAGAGCTGTCATAATCCATGAATGGGTTAAGGTTCATTGAGAAGCACTAAATTACATACAAAGTATGCATTTTTAGTAAATATTAGTAGTCTCCCAAACTAAGCTGTGGTGTCATTATCTAGATACATCAAAATTTTTCTAATATATGTAATCAAATTCTATTTGCTTAGATATACATTTTGCAATGGAAGAAAATTTCAAAATCCAATTCCAAGCAATTTTTAGAGGAACATGTGTTGACAAACTGCAAATATATATATATAAGCAAGCAAATGTTTTATTGAGGAATTAATTGGACAGGAGGCTGTGACTGGCTTTGTCTCAACAATTAAAGCCAGTGAGTGGGTCAGAGAAGTTGTGCATGCGAAATAAATTTCTTTGCATCACTGTTCTGATATACTGAATTTCTCAGGATATTTCTGACCCAAGTGTGTAGATACATAATTAGCCAAAATGTTATTAGAACTTTTAAATCATGATGCAGCAATTCATTTGGTGTATCTTTAAGAACATGGTTTATTTTAGAATGATAAGCAATATTATGAAGGATATCATTTTACCCTTAGGTAGACTCTGGGCATTAGAGTTATCTTCCCCTTACTATTAACGATCTTACTAATTAAAATTTACATTCTTTAAGCATCCGTTTCTGCCAAAAAATTCTAGGCACTTATAAATTACAACTCAAAAAGTATATGTAGATGAAACCGCCAAAATGTCCATCAACAGACGAGTGGTTAAACAAGCTGTGGTATATACATATGATGGAATATTATGCAGCTGTAAGACAGAATAAAGTTACGAAGTATGTAACAGCATGGATGGACCTTAAGGACATTATGCTGAGTGAGATTAGCCAGAAACAAAAGGACAAATACTGTATGGTCTCACTGATATGAACTAACATTAATGAATGAACCTGGAGAATTTCAGTTAAGACCAGAAGTCATCAGGAGATAGAAATCAGGTAGATATTTGGTAATTGGAGTTGAAGGGATACAGATTACACAATGGGACTGATTTACAAAAATTCAGAAATGGATAGCACAAT
This sequence comes from Tamandua tetradactyla, assembly GCF_023851605.1. Taxonomy (NCBI): domain Eukaryota; kingdom Metazoa; phylum Chordata; class Mammalia; order Pilosa; family Myrmecophagidae; genus Tamandua; species Tamandua tetradactyla. The sequence continues at coordinate 64,579,706 of NC_135331.1, forward strand.
ACTACCTGACTGTAGCACAATAATGTTAGAACACTGAATGAAGCTGAAAGTGAGAATGATAGGGGAGGGGGCCTGGGGGCACAAATGAAATCAGAAGGAAAGATATACAATAAAGACTGAGATGGTATAATCTAGGAATGCCTAGAGTGTATAACGATAGTGACTAAATGTACAAACTTCAAAATGGTTTTGCATGAGGAAGAACAAAAGTATGTCAATACTGCAGGGTGTTGAAAATGGATGGAAATTAATATTTTAAAACTTTAACTTATGTGTGAGACTAAAGCAAAAAATGTTTATTTGGTACAAAAGTTATATTTTGGCTAGTGCATTTCCTAATATAACTTATGTGGACAGCTTTAAAAAAAAGTATATATATATATTTTAAATTTCACTTATCCTACTGGGTTTTGGATCATATGTCAGCAAAAAGCACAAAATGCTGGTACACTAAACAATCCAATTAATAACCCCATGAGAATCCGACCTTCGAATTTATAATAGCAACCTCTACTCTATTAAACCTCCACAGTCAACGTTATTGCATATATACTTCACTCAGAAGATATTTAAATTAAAGTACTTACCCAAAATTGGCTTCTGATGATTCACTGTAATGTTACAACTAAAATGTGCTTGCTGGAGAACACTGGCACCTGATCAGTCAAGGCCAACTCTATTATCTTGAATGTTGCTTGATTAATTCCTCTAAGACCAGAGCAGGTGTTCACTACATTTGTATACAAAGACTAGCATGATCAAGTTAATGAGTAATTTTGAAATACGCAGGAAGAGAAAAACAATAATAGCATCCCTTTAAATCATCAAGTTTATACTATTATTCTATCCATTATTTCACCTCTTTTACAAACAGAAGCAGAATTTGAAAGAATGTGCCTATGTTTGTAATATTGCTGGTAATTAGTTTTTTTTGTTTGTTTCTCACAAGACTTTCACATCACATTACCAACATACTCCATCATAAATATTTTAGAATGCCTATGAGAAAAAGAATAAGGCTAAATCAAGTCCAGAATGCAGAGACAAATTACTGCTGTGCTTACAGAATTCTCAACAATCCATCAAATTATGCAATAGTCAGAGGAATTTCCTGCAGATACAAGGCCCAGTTGAATCCTTAGGAAGAAGAGTGGATATTGATGAAATATGTTCTTTATGTTGAGCCAGATTAAGAGACCAGATTACGATTATTGATTTAACTAATTATATCAGTATAAAATTATTAAACATAGGTAATTTAATAATAAACATCAGTGTTGCCTTTATATGCTTTTAAAATTCTACACGATTTTCTCTCCAAATAAGTTATTAATAAAAAATGGATGCATAATTGAATGGGTCTTGATTTCATTCTTCTATTTCAAATCAGTCATTTCAATGATAATTAGGCATTAAAACACATTGTATTATTTATCAATGGCCTCTGAGAAGAGAAGCAGAATATTTGGTCTAGTAATTAAGCAAGTATGATTGTCACTTGCTTGTCAAGTATAATATTATTTCCAATAAAGTCATGAGGAAAAAATAAAACGAGCATCGTTTTAGTTTCCTAGGCTGCTCTAAGCAAATATCATTAAATGGGCTGGCTTAAACAATCAGAATTTATTTGCTTACAGTTTTGAAGCCATGGAAATGTCCAAATCAAGGTAATGTTTTTTTCCCAAAGACTGGCTGCTGGGGATCCTCAGCAACTCTGCCACATGGCAAGGCACATGGCGTGTTTGCTGGTCTCTCTCTTAAATACCAGGTTTCATTTATCTCCATTTTTACCTTCAGTGGTTTTTGTTCTCCTTCTTTTCCTGAATTCATTCCATTTATAAAGGTCTCCAATAGTAGGATTAGGACCCATCCTGAATGAGGTGAACTTAAGCAGCCTCATCAAAATGTCCTACTTACAATGGGTTCATACCCACAGAAATGGATTAGCTTGAAGAACATGTTTTTCTGGGGTGTATCCAGCTTCAAACCACCATAAGCATAAAATGGCTTTAAAGAGTATTCATTGAAGAAACTTTTTCAAGGATCCTGTTAACCTCTCTCAGTACAGGCCTGAGAAGTCTGGTGATTATTATAGCCATCATCTCTTAGTTTACTAAAATTCTAATTACCGGGATCACCAGTCATCATGAATGACACGGTATCTATGCAGACCAGGAAGCTCATGATCAAGCCACTACTTCAGCAAAAACAAATGGCCATCGCTGTCCTTCACCCTGGAAAGGCAACAGTACCTAAGACTGTTTGGGAAAAACCAGTCAAAATATACATGACCACATCAAACATCATCTTTGTATTTGGATCCAGAACCTCTTTTGGTGGTGGCAAGATGACTGGCTTTGGCATGATTTATGATTCCTTGGATTATGCAAAGAAAAATGAACCCAAACACAGACTTGCAAGATACGGCCTTATGAGGAGAAAAAGATCTCAATAAAACAGTGGAAGGAATGCAAGAAGAGTGAAGAAAGTTAGGGGCACTGCAAAGGCCAATGTTGGTGCTGGCAAACAGGAGTACAGATTCTTCACTGACTTGATCCATGATTGTATAGATATTTCACCAGAGGGTTCATAAAACTAAAAACTTTATGTTTGGTTGCTTGGAGTATATTTGAAGTTTATTGAAAGTGTCATAAAATCGGGCTGCTGTTATGACAGATTTAGATTGATGCACAGAGCTCACATTGTCCTGTTAAACATTCCATGAAACATAAAAAGAAAAAATTCTGATTACCCATCTGGGCATCTCAAAATCTTTCCTAAATCTTGGTCTATTCTGTTACAGCTACTGTAGCACTGGAAAAACTCTATTCTAGCTTTAACTTAATACCACAAGAGACTATATTCCAAAAAGAGTTGTGAAACACAAGAACACCGTCATCATTCCAGCTCTACTCTTCAACACATGAATAATAAGTTGGACTATCCAAGATGATCATGAGTCAATACCGTTATGCCCAAGAAGTGACACTGGACACAGCCATCATAGTATTATGACTGTACATTACTCAGATCATACTATGATAGACCTAAAAAAGGCCATTACTTTTCCAACCAATGACAGAAACATTCACTGTCTTATTAAAACATTTAATGAGGTTATTCTGTAAGAACTGTATGTTTGAGCAGTTCAGCTGAATGTCCATTGTCATTTCTCTTGGGGAATAAAAAGCAACGACCAGAATTCTTCCTCTATTTTAATAGACAATAAAGATATGAAAAAACCATAAAATATTACTGCACACATTTTATGTGTTTTCACAACTCTGCTCCTCCTACAACTCTATGCCCCTAGAGCATCAGTAAAAAAATTACTCATTAGTGGGAGCCAAAATGTCCTGATATAAATTTCTTGAGCACCATTACTATTCCAATGTTAAAAAGAAACCAGGGAATATGTACAAACATAATAGTAAGATATTACAGTTAGAGTTTCATCACCTTTCTTAGCATTTTGTAGTTTTATTTTTAAGAAAAAATGTATTTAATTCCAAACTTTAAAGACATATAAGCAAATACTCTAATTAATAAAAGACTTAGAAGCTATTTCTTCTATTTGAGCATGGTGAATTTCAGGCAATTTTTCTCTGTCAGCTTACTCTATACATTGTAAGTGATTAGATGAAAATGTTCTGAAAGAGAACAAACTAAATTATATTTCATGTAAATCTACATATTGCAAAAAAGATAGCCTATTGAAAATTATGGCACACACTATTTTAATGTGACAAGTTCCTTTCACTGTGGAAAAATGGATCCTAAATAACTGAATCTAAATGTTAACTTCAGAAACAGCTTATGATGGCTTTCGTTCTATTAACAGTTCATGGGTGAGATCCTGCTACCTGCCTAAAACAATTAGATATTGTAAGTAACAAAAGAAGAAGAATACATAAGAGCTAAATTTCTTTTAATTTTTCCCTTTTAATGTGATTTTGTTCCAAACTATTAGAAGCAGTAACATTTAAAAATTTTTCATATCTTTAAGAGTTCTATTCCCATTAAATACACCTGTATACCTTTCACAAAAGAGGTCGACATTAAGACATGAAGTTAGAGTTATACACAGCATAGTACCTTGCACACATAGTAGGTACTTGACAGGTGCTTTTCATATAAATGAATAAGTTCCACCCACACATTGCCCTTTATCCATTACTTCTCTAAGGTTATAAAGAGAAGCTCTGTCTATAAACCAGTTTCAGAATAATCACTTCAAATGAAGTTATCTTCAGGGGTAAAAAGTAAAATGTGTCCAGTGAAAGATTTCCAAATTATAAAATCTAATGGGGCAATTCAATCTTTGTTTAATAAAGTGCAGTCTATGTGCCTTCAATCTAGAAGGCTGAAGGCAGGAGAGTATATCCTACTCATATTCGTATCTCTCTTATCTAACATGGTCCCTTGCATGTGCAGGATGGACGGATGGACACATGGATGGAAAAAAGACTCTTCACAAAGCATTTGGTGCCCCTCTTACATCTCTTTGACAACTTAATATTCCTTTAAATTTCTTGGAATATAGCTCAGATTTATATGATTTAGAAATCACAGGCTCTGAATTTGAAATGATGGTCTGTCCAATCAAATTTCTTTCCCAGTGCAGGAATTCTATGCAATCTCACTGAGTTATCCAGTCGCTGCTTAAATCCTTTGTCCCAAAGCAATGCTTGTTTTTAAAAAATAATTTACTTTGAAATACTTTCAAATTTACCAAAAATTTGCAAGTACAGTGCAAAGAATTACCATTCCCCTCCCATTTTTTCCCCATTTGTTAACATGTACCACATTTCTTTTCTCTATATATGGTTGTGTGATTGTATCTGTGTGTGTCTGCCTCTTTTCCACATGTGACTCTCATTCAATAAGGAGGAAAATCACTATGCATAAAAATCACTATGCCAGACTCAATTTGGATTTGAATGTAGATGGAATAGGCAGCCGCTTCTGGAAACCTTTCTTCCACCAATCACTCTACGCAACCAAGTCCACATTTCCCACTATTGTTCCATAGATGCTAGAAATTCTAAATGTTAGAATTCATTCCATTGAATGAACTAATAGGAAGTGAATGAATAGGATGGTAAACAACAGAAACTATGGTCTTTGGAGTAAAACAAACCTGGGTTCCAATACCAGCTCTGCCATTGATATAGGTTATTCACCTATTGAACCCAAATATCAGATTTTAAACTTAAAATAGATAAAATGATATCCACCTCATATGGCTATTGTGAGATTTCAACAAGATGAAATTTCACAGTCTCGAGAGAAAGGATGCCCCTATATATTGTCAGTTCCTCCACTGACAGCATATATTGTTTTAAAATTCTCATTAAAATACAGATATTCTTGAAAATACATTAAAATTTAAATATACAGTAACTAAAATATGCAAGTGAACTTATGAAATGTCTTCTATAAGACACAGTAAATAAAGTAGCATAAAAATATTGATTACCTGATGGATGGTGATGTTTATAAAGAAAATGGGTCAAAAAAGCAAGGCAGTGAATTTCAGAACCCATTGTTTCCTACTTGACCTTCCACTTTGAGTATGTCCTTTTTTAGCCTCAGGCCCTTCGAATTTTTTTCAAGGATATTATCTCTTTAGTTATTCCATTTCTCTCTATTTTAAAGTATATATCAAAGAATAGAAGTGACACATATCCATAATTTCCCAATAAGTATGTAGAACAGATCTAAGACAATAAACCTTAACAGAAAAGGCTGCTATCGGCAAGTCTAATTGCCAATTTTACAATTAAATCATTAAAAATACTAGAAGTATAGAAAAGAAAGGGGCAAAATCCTTTATTTTTCTTACTTTTATATCTGCAGTTTTATGACAATGAAATATTTGTCCTTCAATTATAATTGCTTCTTATTTCTTTTTATCTTCCCTTCACTACTCGTTTCTTGACATAATTGCTTGGCTCTTCGTTCACGATCCAGAATCTCTTTGGGGAACAGGATTTTCTCATCAAATACAGCTTTCAAAGCTACAAAATGATTAATAAAATGGCATGAAAGTTATATTTGGTAAGAGACTCTATTAAATCAAATAGTGGGGAAAATTCTGATGTTTTACCTTAAAAGTCTATATATTTCTAAAAATAAGCGTGTGTTTGGGGAAATGGTGTTTATGCTTCTGCCATTGCTTTTACTTCCATTTGAATTTAAAAACTAAATTGTAATAGAGTCCATTTTATTAATTATTACAACAGAGATTCTCCATTTAAAAGCAGAGGACTAAAGGAGCTTGGGTTTCTATTTTTATTCTTTAATCTACTTAACAGCTATCAAGAACCCATAAAGAGCCAAAAATATATATTCTGCATTGAAATAAGACAATTAAAATAATCAAAACACAGAGTGACTATCTGCATGACTAAACAAGAGCATCTGCAATCACATCCTTATATAAGATATTTTGATCTACAGGGATCTGTGACTTCAGGAAAAAAAAAAAGCCAAATCATCTTCATGGGTGATTATATTGTGCATCAGTGAGAAGCAGAGGGAAATTATACTATGCATTCAAGATCATCTTGGCCTTTTGCTTAATTTTAACATTTCAACAAATGTTTATTGAATGTACATTATGCACAATGTTCTGTGCTCAGGAATAAATGGAACATAAATATGACTAAATCACAGGCTTTCTTCCAACTGGTAGAAAGTAGGAACAGTACCCAAGTAACTGAAATAAAATATATAGTATGATACAGTTCTAAAAGAATCTGAGCAATATAAACTCTGCTTAAACATATAAAGAGATTATGCAAATATTCAGGTATCAGAAGAAAAGCTTTAAAAATTAGACTCTATGTGATATAGTCCTTGATGTCCAGCTAGAATTCTAATTGGTAATAAAGATCATGGAGGTTGGGAAAAGTTGGCAAAGAGAAAAAGAAATGTCAAGTAGAAGGAACGAAACAAATGAAAGTATTAAGAAACAAAAGCTACAGAAGCATAAAATATATTAAGGATATATATTAAGAACTATATTAAGAATAAAGTGGAATTTAAGATTGGAGCTGCACTGAGGAGGACTGTAACTTGTAAGGGAATGTGAAACAAAGACACTTAAACACTGAATGATTTCACAGTTCAGTGGTATCTTTGTGAATTTTTATTAAAAACAAAACAAAACAGAACTCTCCACCTTCAGGACAAACATGACTGCATAAGTCAAAACATCCTTCCCTCCTTGCACCTGGAAATTATACAAAAACGACCAGAAGCATTTGGGGAAATATCCCTGCAACCAGATTCTACCTTGAGCAGTACACAAAAATGTTGTAATCTGCAGTCTCAAAATATGAAGGACAGATAAACTGCAGAGAATGTGCAGAGGCTACACATCAAAAATTAAGTATAGAGAGGGTAAAGGCCAGCCATGGGAGCCTCTCAGAGAGTGCTAGCAAACTGACACTTATTAAAAGTGGGGGGCTTACTCTGCCACACATTGCTGTATCATTAGATTTTAGCTCTGGATACTAAATTTAGGGGAACAGGGCTAGAAGTAGAAACTGTCCTTGACCTCGGTTTGTTTCAGAGAAACAGCTGAAGCAGGGCTATATAAATAATTGTATACACAAAGTGTCTTTGCAAAAAGCAGTCTGTTGCTGTGTGTTGTAAAATATTGAAAGGAACCCTGATCCCACATCCCCAGCTCTCACACAGGATTTTATTGCAAATTTTAGATCTAAGGAAACACAATTCCTTAAAACCAGTTAATTAAAAGAGGAATTAAAGGAAGAGGCACTGCATGGTTACAAATATAAGCAAAACGAAATGAAAACAAAACAATGGATAAGCACAGCAAGATTATTCAAATGATGGAAATACCAAGAGAAGAATGTTGCCATTGGATATATCAATGTTACCAAGCATTCTGCCATAAATTAGAGAAAAACTTAAAAAGGCAATTGAAGGAAGGAAGATCTGAAGGCAGATCCCAAAGCAGAATTGAAAGAACTCGGTGAAGAGAGGTAGATACAAAAGTGTGAGAAAATGTGAACTGGCTGAACTAAGGGAAAAAAATGGAAAAAAAAATGTTACAAGGGAGAATAGACTGTGCACAAGAGAAAACAGTATAGAAATGAAAAAAAAAACAAATATAATAAGATGAAAATTTAAAAAAGAAAGCATTAGAGAGAAAGGCTAGACATTGAAGACAGAAAATAATAGATCCAAGAAACTCAAAATTGGAATGAGTCCTTAAGAAAGAAAATCAAAGCGGAACAAATACTTAAAGATATCATTTAATACAACTTTCCTCAGATGAAAGATACTGGACGCTTACTGAAAGGACACAATCTATGCCAACGATATATTACTCAGAATAGTCAAAACCCAGGCATGTTCTAGCAAAGTGATTAGACTTTAGAGGTAAAGAAAATAATCTGGCAGCCAGACAAAATGATCAAGTCATTCAAAAGGAGAAAAATATCTTTCTTGCCATTAGATACCATCATAGAAATGATGAATACCAGAAGACAATTGATCAACAACCATGAGATAATCAAGTATAGAACATTTGAGTCAAGAATATTATGTATATTCCAACTGTCCCTCAAATCTGACAACTACAAATAGTTTCAAATATGCAGGGAATTCAGGGACCATGGTCCCAAGCATGGCCCTTTGCGAGGAAATTACTAAAAGATAAACTGAGAAACGAGGGAGGAAAATTTGGAAAAGACCTGGTGGTGTGCACAGAATATATTTAAATACAGAACCAAGATAAAAACAATGTAGAGTTCAGGATAATAAAATAAAAAGTAAATGCTACATGACTGGCAGTCAACAAAAATTGGGAGGGGATGGGAAAAAGAAGCTTCTTTTGAGATGAGTCAATTCAAATGAATAGCCAAGAGACAAAGGTCAAGTAATACCAGCAAAAGCAATTTAACTACATAACAGTCAGCACACGATAGCATTATTGAGTAAAACTGTGGGGTGGAAAAAGAGAGGAGAAATGAGAAACATTTTAATTTTATCACTCATGGCATCAATCTAACATTCATTGTCTTAAAGAAATAAAGGATTTGGGAAGTCATATAAACATTTGATGATAAAGGTAACCACTGAGCTAACCATATAACTACCACCAACACCACACCAAATTAAAAAAAAACAAAAAGGAGAAAAAGCAGACCAGACAGTGAAAACATATACACACACATATCTATCTCATGCACACACACAGAAAAATTGCATAAAATAGTATGAGTGCAAAACCAGATATATCTGTCTACCATATCTATAAATTTAAATGTGCTCAAATTTCTTGATTTAAAAAAAAACAAGGTTTTAAATGGATCAAAAAGCGAAAACAAAAAACATCTATAAAAAAGTGATTTCAGTAATTTGAAATAAAATGATGGGAAAAAGACACTGGACAAATGAAAACCAAAAGAAAGCAGGGGGTCACAATCTAAAGTCATAAACACACGTAAAAACCTTGAAACTACATACCAGAGGCCAGTAAGAGTGGTTACCAGAAATGGTTGAGAGTGGAATTGGGCAAAGGAGAGACATGGGAGGGAGAGAAACTTCTAATGGAAAAACATTTCATATATATATTCTAATATTTGGCCTGGTTGAATATTTTCTCTACATTAGCAATAAGACAAAAAATTAATAAACCTGGAGCTAGCTCATAAATGAAGTATAAATGAAAAGCTACTACTTTCCATTTGCCTTAAACCAGCCATATAAGACAATGTGGATTTCTGTACATTAGCATTGGCTCCTGTCTCATAGGACTGCAGATTAGCATATCATAATCAGAAGGAATTTCAAATGCTTAAAATTCTCCAGAGATAGACTCCAGAAGCCAGAATGTTATTTTTGAAAAAAAACTCTAGCTGTTTTACTGAGATTTGTTTCTCAACTCAAGGGGGAATTTTCACTGTAATTGATTAGGTTTCAGGGCAATTAAACCAGTAAGTAACTGACAGGTTCTTGTAAGAGCTAGAGAGTGACTATGTCTAGAGGATGGCTGATTGCTTTTGAGTTAAAACCAGGTATTTTAAAGTTCACATAGGCACCAGTGGGTCCTTGTCTGCAGCTTATAATGTGGGGAGCTCTCTTGAAAAAGAATGTTAAGCTATAAATACAATATTAGTTTTAAAATACATATATACAAAAAAGTGACTATCCACTTAGAATGAGGAAATGAATCTCAGCAAATCGCTGGGGCCAAGTTTTTTCCTTCTGAGAACTTGTTTAGGAAAAGCGCCCAAAATGTTTGCACGGAAATGATTTTTGCTTGCAACCTGACTTTCCCTCCTCAGCTACAGCTCTAACAACTCTGAGCAATTCCTAACAGTTTTGCAGGTAAGAGGATGTAAAACTTAACCTTCACTGACTTCATCTTACGTCCTATTCTTGGGGCAAAACCTATGTCATTAGCTTAACACTTTCTAAATGGATAATGGTAATCAATCCCTCTCACTATTTATAGAAACTTCTCTTGGATAAATGGCATAAAGTTTTCATATGATGATGGAAGTGCATCTGCCATGGATTATTATACACATAAGGAAGCATTAACCATGTATTGAAATTTGCAAAGAACATAAAAGAACATCTGTAACTCTGACATGCTGCCTTTTTGGACGTATTAACTTAGGTTGACTATGGTGCTCAGTTATTTCCATCAAAAACTAATCTAGGTATTGCAGTTGAAAGGACTGAAGGAAATTTGCAGGTGTAAGGAAAGCCTCTAATAGCTTACTTTCAATAAGGGAGATTATTTATCCTGGGTAATCTTGGTGGGTCAGACTTAATTAATATTGGAAGACCTTAAAAGCTAGGCTGTGGCTTCCCTCAGAATAAGAAGCAATTCCACCTATGGATAACAGCTTCTGCCTGTGCCTATATGCTATCTTATGACCTCCCTTCCTGACTGCCTACAGATTTTGGACATGATGAGGCAGCAAGCATAAGCAATCACATAAGCCAAATTCTTATAATAAAGTTCTTACCATGTGTACTATATGTCCTTCTTTCCTGGTTGAACCCTGACTGAACCACTTGACAGGAAGTACACTGTTGACCCCAAAATAATCCACAAGGGTGATGTGTTCTTATTAGGACAATCAGACTGATTTGACTCATGTAATCGCATCTCTTCTTAAAACTCTACAGAGACTTCCTTTTTTTTTTTTTTTTTGCATAAGTAGGAACTGGGAATTGAACCCAGGTCTCTGGTACCCAAAGACTTCCTTTAACAGTTAGAATAAATCCAAATTCCTTGCAAGGCTCTATGGCCCCACAGGATGTGACTCTTTCTCCCCTCCAACCTCATTTCATACCAATCTGCTCTCTGACCTTTCTGTCCCTGGAACACCACAGCCTTGCTCCCACTTCAGTGGCTTTACACTTTTGTTCCCTCTCCCTGGAATAATCTGCCCTAAAGTCTTTGTGGGACTGCATCTTTCATTTCAGGATTCAGTTCAAATTACAGAGAGCTCTTCACTGACATAACCCCTTAATCACACTCTATCACATCATCTTGCTTTATTTTCTTCAGTTCTTCAGTATTAATATTGCTATCAAAACTTATCTTGTTCTTTTACTTATTAACTATTTATTGTCTCTCTCTGTTCCCCTAGGTAATGAGTTTACTGAGAGCAAAGACCTTGCCTACTCTTGCACACTATATACTCATACCATCTAGCATTGGGTCTGGTACATGAAAGGTGCTGAAAAATATGTTTGTGGAATGAATGAAGGAACCTCCAGGCATACTAAGGGACAAGTCACTCCTTGAGTTTGGAATTTCTGCATTCCACAGACCTCAGGGCTCTACAGTGGAGGAAAAGGGGTAGTCCCTGCTGTCTTTTGTCAGAGACTACACTCCTTCCCCCAACCCCAGCTCTTAAAAATCAAGCACCCAGTGTTATTGGTAACCATTTACATGCACTATTTTCTACCTGGGAAAGCATGACATTTAAACAGTCATCACTTCACTTTATGGTCGGTTGCCTGACAAGATTTGTTATAATGATAACCACAAAGGTGTTTTAAAAGCAAGGAAAGTGAATTAAGTGGTGGTCATTAAAGCAATCCAACACACTTTCTCTAAGTACACTGATATTGTGATTTTAATACAGCAGAGTCAGTTAATCTTTCGTCTTCTGATCCTTCCCTTGCACCCTGATTGGCAACTAAGTCGGATGAACAATAGAGCAACATTCACAATGCTAGCCCGGCAAGAAGGTACTTGTCAGCTACTTTATTTAAATATAGCATCGCAATGACCAGCTGTTAGTCTTTGACTGAACAGTTTTCAAAAAAAAAAAAACTGCTTTCTGGTTCTCATCCTCCATCCTATTCTAAGTTATCTGGACCAGCGCTTTTTAAAGTTTAACATCTGTAAGAATCATCTGAGAATCATATTAAAATTCAGGTATTGATCCAGTAGGTCTAGAAGTGGGGGGGAGGGGGCAGAGAAGGTTGCATTTCTATCAGACTCCCGTGTGATGGCCACGGTATTAGCCACTGATTATATTTTGATGTCAAAACTCTAATTACTAAATCTAAAGTCTAGATTGGCATTGCTGATCGGTCATTGGTTTTCAGCCACAAAGAATCAGGTAATAAAGATAGCAAGTTGGTGAGAAAGGGGTGAGGATTGGTCAAAATACTTGAATAGTGTTCATATGATTCATAAGTGATGGTGGTTTGGGACCTGTTGAAACTTCTAAAAATGTGTTTTATATATATTAACTGTTAGAAAGCCAACCTGAAAGAGAATAAACATTCACCCAATTGTGGAGAAGAAAAGAACTTATTCATGGTCTTGTACAAATGGGCGCCCAGCCTAAAAATGGTGGCTGGCATGCCAAGCAACTGAATGCCATAGGTTTTTATATCCTACGCCTAGCATGCAGGCCCCTCCCCTGTTTATCTGCTGACTGGACGCTCCAGAGGTTACAACCTATCTAGATGGTCAAATTCAAATTTCCCACCGAAGGTTCCCACTTTTGACTACGCTTTACATTTCAGTGACCTTGGCCTTTACTGATTTAAATTTGTTTCTTCCAATTTGGCACCAGTTCTAGACTTACATCAGAGGTTCTCTCCTTCCTTGCCTATAAGACCAATTTGAGCTTTCCTGTAGCCCCTTTCCTGCACCATCTTGCGTGAAAGCAAAACTTAATTTTATTCTTACATTAACTACTTCCCAAATTTTGAATGTGTATGTATGTATGTGTGATTTTCAGGATGACTTGGTGATATATTGGTAAAAAATAAAAAGAAATGGAATAAAAGGAAGGATTTCTACCCTAAAATGCCTCTGAGTTTGGTAATCATTCTAGATCTTTAATTATCTAAAATTTTCTGATGCATGCCATGTAGAGCAATCTCTCATTTCTTACTTGAAAGGAATGCATCATAGATGCTTTCTTCCTGCATTTTAATTATTTGTTCAACTAAGCATTTTTACATAATATCAGCAATTTTTTTTCTTTACTAGTACTAAATTTAAGGCTATATTCTAAAGCAAAAACATACTAAACTGATCTTATTAAAACCCCATAGTTTCAGAACTGTGGGGAAAAAATGGAAAACCATGCATTGTCTCTAGCACATCCTTCTGGATTGTCAGATTCTAGTTGAGTTCACCGCTTCTGAACTACATTGTTCCTTTTCTTAAATTGCAGTGTACTGACAAATATGCACACTCTCTTGTCTGGTAGAGTGTGAATTGACTTCTCACCCTTTGTAGGGAAACCATTTGGGATACCTATCTGCAAACTGGACTGAAACTTGTTACCTTACACAAATAGTCAACCCTTACCAAATTTTCGATTATTTTGGTTTCCTTCAATTTCTAGATATAACCCTACAAACTTTTCTAGTTTTTCTCCCTAGAACTTGGGGACACTGTAACCAAGAACTAAAACCTGACTGTGGAGATCCATAACTGGGTGGACTCTACAACTGACCCTTGCCACCACCTCTCAGCCTAGGTTTGTCTGATTTTGCAATACCAATAAGAATCCCCAAAAGATGGTTTCTTAGACCCAGCTTCCTCAAGACCAGGAGGCATGTGATTGACTCTGAGTGGTTCAGAGGTGAAAGACATTCATTTGTTTTGAAAAAAGGGGGATACTGACACTATTGAACCTTACCTGAGCCCTGTGCTCTGGGAAAGCTGAGCCAATGAAGAAATCCCCCCACCCTTTCAGATTCTGGAAGCAGCTAACCACAGAGGACCTCTCTATTCTCACATATTTTAAGATAAGACCCTCTCTGTTTTTCCTTAGGTGGTCTAGAAGACTTGAGGATGACATTTGTGCACCTGCCCCCTTAAAAGTTTGGATCATTCCTTTTCTTTGAGATGTTCCTCATTAATGATGCTCTCCCTACGCAACAGCAGACTAAAATAATCTTCTTAATTGTATGATGCATTTTGCTTTTGAAAGAGCCAAACGACAACAACAACAACAACAGTTCAGCCATAGTATCATTAATGCAGCATATTCTCTAGCCTCGAAGTTTTAAAGATTTTATAGATACAACGTGAATGGATTCTGGGGAATTTATTGGCAAAACCTGACCCAGAGCTAGTTCTAAGCCATTTTCAGTTTTTTTAATAAGGCATATCAAACAGGAGTTTCAAGCTGTTTGGGAACCCATTGGGAACAACTTGGAAGCAAAGAGAGAGTTTCAAGTTAAATGGAAAAGAAAAAGAATACAAAAGGACATTAAAAACCCAGTAGGTAGGACTAAAAAGTCACTTACGGATTATGAAGTGTTTGAAAACTGTGCCAAATTCCAAAGTGATACTTTAAAACCTTGAAAGTAAGTCTGGAAAATTGCCTCTCATCGTACAATTGCCAATGACCTTTGACATACTTAATTATGGAGATTGCAAGAATGTGTATAAAAGGCAGTGCAGACTTAAGGTAGACTCTCTAATGATTGCTTAGATGGGGAATATATTGGTAATTGAGTAATATATTGGTATTTGGGTTTACAGAACAATCATGCATAAAATACAGGATTCCCATATACAATCTATAACTAATACCGTGCATTGTTATGGTACAATTTGTTAAAATTGGTGAAAGTGCATTTTTATCATTGTACTGTTAACTTTAGACCATGGGTTAACTTAGGTTATACTGCAGTGTGCAGTTCTATGGATTTTTTTTTTCTATTCTTACTACCATATATACAATCTAACATTCACCCCCTTTTAACCACATTCAAATGTGTGATTCACTTAGTTTTATTATTTTTTATTTATCAGCAACTGACTCTGGTAAGTGTTATATACCATAGCATGAATAAAGAGCAAACATACACATATATCGAGTCTCAGCTGCGGAAAAAAAAAAAGTACTCAAAGCGCAGTAGTTAGGATGAATGGTGCTCAACAGTGGTTCCTGGAGAAGAAAAATAGGAAAGCAAGAACAAAGATCTTTCACCAAGTCTTCAAAGTAACAGCACTGAAAAAAAGTGCTCTTTTATAATAACAATTTTAAAATTCAGCAGCATTCTCCTGAAAAGGAGATGAACAATTTGAAAGGAAAGTGATAAAAATGAGTAATATTGTAAAATGGCTGGTTTTAGAAAGCAGCACGAGAACAGGCTGCAGAGGGAACACGATTTGAACAGAGACGACCTCACCAAACTTCTCAGCAGTTTGCAAGTGCTCCATGAGCTGGCCTCCATCTCCCTGGCTAGCCTTCATTCTCACCCTGCTTCTAATAGACCCCAACCTGCTGGAGCTACAATAGAACCCTTCACATACCACGTTACTCATGCCACCTTACACTTGCATATGCGTTACACCTTTGCCAAAAACATCACTCCCCTCTTTTCTTGCCTAGCTAATATCAACTTGACTTTTAATATCCAGCTTAGACATAATTTAGCTGCCCTCAAAAAACCATTTCTAAATCTCCATGTACCCCTACAATACTCACTGCTTATTTTCATCATAGATCTTATTGCAAAAAATTATTTGTTTCCTTCTCTGTCTATTTCCCCAACTATACTACGAGATCTCTGAAGACTGGGCCCATCCACTCTCTCTGAATCTCCAGCATCCTGCACAGGCACTGGCCAGAGTGAGCATTCAATATCTAATTAGGGAAAGGCTGAATACATAAATGGGCAAACGCTAGTTCAGAATCTTCTAGGCAAAGAGTATATGATGTTAAGCAGAATGTGTTATGATCCCCTCCCATTCTCCAGACCTTTGCTTCCAAACAGCACACCCCTTTTCCCCAGGGGACACATGCAATGGATGGAAGGCAAAATTCCATCATCTCCATAAGGAAATAAATACCTCCCTACTGCACCAATTAATATTCCTCAGGGATGATACTGAACTTCTTTCTCAGAGGATTTGAAAATTTCAGAGACTATAAATTTGAGATGACTCAAGTGCATTTCTGATCTTTTCACGGTCACAGGAATTTTTCATTAATTATTTTAATGAGTTTCCCTGCAGTATCCATATGCGAGCTGAGTGCTTCGCTGAGAATCAGGTTGTGCCTTGTGCTCCCACAAGGAGTTGCAAATCCCATAAGGCCCCCATTTGCTGGGAGGATTTTTGTCCAGACATTATTCTCCAAATTCACAGAAACTCAGATTCCTATAATGGTCTGAAAAATAAAGCATCCCTTCTGCACATCTTGTTTCCAAATCTCCAGAGATCATTCACTTATATTGTCTAACTTAAACTTCCTTCTCTGTCCTATCATCATATTAACTTAGCATTGCAGCTGGAAGCCTCCAAGACAATACACTTTAAGTAGCCTCTATTTTTAGTGTTTCACATGAAAAGAACAAATTAAGTTTGTCAGAGATTCTGTTCCAAGGCAGTCTTATGATGTTTCTTTCTCCGGCATCAGTTTCAAAAATTAAGGTTATTTGGGGGCAGGGTTTCTCATCCACGGCAGATTCATGATACATGCTCATGACATTCTGACTTCAGAAAAGCTACAAAATAAAAAGACCTTTCATGTGTTCCAGCCCATTGGCTATCCTTTCTGAAAGCGCAGATCTGCAACCGAGCAATAAATCTTAACAGTCATGCCACACTTCATTTCCCTGCAACCTCACAACACAACGCTTTCTACTTTCATGCTTTTCTACTTTATTTTTAAATGAGTTGAGTTTCATGGGGGGAGACGATGAAGGTTTATGATGGCTGAGGACTTACTTTCGGAAAGTGATGGAAGCTCTGGAATTTGGGGGTTTTCCTCGTCTGGCTCTTCCTTAAAGTATTTCTCAGGGTCAAGAAGAAAAGCAGGTTTATTCACTTCGGGAAGTTCCTTCAGGGCTCTGATGTTTAATGACCTAAATGCGCCTTCTCAAAGCAGGTTTCAGGGGAGGATGGGAGAAAAATACAGTATCAGTAATTCCTCGGAAGAAGCTAGCACACTTCTCAGCAAAGTTAATGTTTTAAAATTTATCCTTCCTCTTACTCAGCTGGTACAGCTGCAATGATCAGCAAACGCTATCAACACAGCTGCTCAAGAGAAATCCACATGGTCCTTTCTATCCAAAGTAACCAAAAGAATTCTAGGCTTCACATTTATTTATTTATTTATTTTTATCTTGTATTCTTTTGCTATTTTCACTTGAAAATGAGTATTCTGAAGTTTTGGAAAAGCTCCAGTCTCTCTTCCATCGACAAGAAAATTGTGTCCTTTGTGAAACGGAATCTACGTTTCTAATGTTTAATTCAACAAAACATCTACAATTTTGAATTTTCAGGTGCTTTTTCATCTTGCTAAAATGTAAACCAGAGCTGGGTTATTGTATTTCTGTGCACAATGAGATGGTGGGAAGCTATTTTAACCACATTCCTAAGAGCAAAGTCCTGGATAAAATGAAAAAAAAAAAGTTTTCATTTTGCTTCATGTGATAAATGGAAATGGAAATCAACAAAAGCTTAATTCAAGGTTTGGTTTAATATCTATGTTGGGTTGTTGGCTTTGTGAAGGCAAGAACTGTCCTGTTGCCATTGCAATGGTCTCATTACCTAGGAAAAGGAAGTATACATATTCCACACCTGCTAAGGACTAGTGATGTGCTATGTCAGTGATTCTCAAACTTTAATCAGCAAAAGAATCCCATGGAGAGCCTATGGAAACCTAGATTCCAGTTTTTTCTTAGTTTGGCTGGAGTAGAGCACCAGAATATACATTTCTAACAAGTTCCAGGTGTTGCTGATGCTGCTAGACCAGGGACCATGCTTTGAGTCAATGTGCTATATTGGTCAAAGAAGGAATCACTACACCCTGTATGATGTCATCATATGTACCTGGCAGATAAGGAAGCAGAGGCTCTGAATGCTTCAGTGATTTGTCTGAGTCTATAATAAGGTAAAGGGCAGATCAGGGATTTAACCTCAAAAATGTTTAACTCCAAAGGTTGTGCACCAAGGTACATAATAATAATAATGATAATCATATTAAGGGTCTACAATGTGGCAGGCACTGTTCAAAATACATATAATAGCTCAGGAACACTATGGAATATATGAGATTATAAATGTATACTGACTGGTAGCAAATAATTATGTACCTTTTGATAGCTAAGTTTTTCCAGAAATTCTATAATCAGCATATCTGCTCTATGGGAGCACAGTTTCCCCTTGGATATAAGGTGAAAAAGAGTAAAAAAGTCTCATGATATGATGGAAATTTGAAAATGATTCTCACACAAGTTTGTAAATGATTCACTTCATTGTGATAGTGAATCCTTTGTTTCAATTACATTTTTCATGGTTCTTTTCTGGTCCACCAAAAACTAGACCAATGCATTTTTTCCAAATGGTTTTAGGCTTCCTAAGAGCAAAGACAATTTTTATTCATCCTCTTCTCTTAAACAGTTAGGGGAAAAAATTAACATTGTGGTGCCAAATATTTGGGGGGAAACTACAGTAAGCACTTCGAATATATTTTCTGGCTTAGACCTTATATTTCTGTATGGCAGCTTTTGCTGTGCAGCCTTGGACAGGTTTGTGCTGTGCAGACCTGGACCAATCACTTAATGTCTCTGAGCTTTTGTAAAATGGAGATCATGAACCTTTACATCAGTTTGTTAAAAAAATAGCATAGCATATAGACTATTTGTCTTAATTATATCAACCTATAAAAAAAACATTATATGCCCTGGTTTGCCAAACCCCAACCAAAACCATTCCTATTAACCTTAAAGAAAACCCAGGGCTCTATATGAGATTCTACAAAAGTTTCACCAAGAATGTTCCAAGAACATCAACCATTTCTATACTCCTATCCCATATTGTTGACACTACTTTCCAATATGAAAAAGTTAGAATGACCATAGCCCAGTTACCCATAAAGATTGGGAGAAGAATCAGAGGAGAAGATAGGATTTAACAAATGAGTATGATTGCTGAATATTGACATTTATTTCAGTCTCCAGTGTCTTGGAGCAGCTAGAGGGAAAAACGTGAAATTATGGAACTGTAACCCATACCAAACTTTGAAATCTGTTCTACAACTAATTGTTGCAGTGTGCTTTGAAATTTATTGCTTTTTTATATATATGTTATATTTCATACTAAAGTATGTTTAAAAATAACATCATAAAAAAATACAGCAACAATGATTACTTACTGGTTGATTTTTGGATAATGTCACTATTGGAAAGTTTACGTGTTTTTTTCTTATGGATAGTTATTTCTTTGTACTTCATATCCAAATTTATATCTTCTGATGATATGACACTGGAAGAAAATAATTCATGATGGAATAAAATATTAACCACATAGAATGAACAGACATTCTCTGGCTATAAGCGCACACCTGACTTTGACAAAACAAAGCAAACAAACATTTATTTTTCTGTGTACCTCAGTAGTGACATTTTTTTACAATAGTCAAGCCATGTCTTTGAATAAAATGCCAAATAGTCAGTTGATAACATAGAAAAGGGTGAGAGTCTGAGAGCTGCTTAAGCAAAGACCCCATTCCTATAAGTGGAAGGTTAACGAAAAACTATATGGAAGAAAAATTGCACAGAAACACGTGCACGCTGTCCTTGCCATGTGTGTAAACTACATAGGTGACTGTGAAATTGGGCATCGGGGTATGTACTTATTGCCTGACATTGCCTTGGATCTTTACTTATGGTATCCAAAATGCAAGAAAGTTCCATGCTTTTGAGATGCGTCATATAAATCTATGAGAAAACGTCAAGTTAACATGGTTCCACAGAAAAGGCTTGTGTCAATCAAACCAAGGGAGTGAAATCATTACGTAACCAAGTATAATTCCAGTCAGAAACCAGAGAATGGTCTCCGATGCATTCAACATTCACTGTCACAGACCTTAACATTATTAGTTGCAAGTCATGCTGCCAAAATTAATTGTTAGTCTCTTGAGAGCATCATGCCAGAAAACACTCCCATTTTTAGCAAAATATGAGTGTTGCAGGGCTCTTGGGCAGCCCTCCCCATTCTGCCTCTCTTCCTCGCATTCATTAGCTCTCCACAGTTACCACTCCCCGTCCTCTAATTTTTATCCCCAATTCTGCTATGTATTTAGAAACTGGGGGATGTTGATGTTTCCTAAACTCTCAGCCTCAATTTCCCCCTCTATAAAATAGATTCTTGGTGTTTTAAAGGACATAACAGATGACAGTTCAGTGAAGCCCCTCACAAGTCATACTATTCAATAAATGTTAATTTATTGCCTTCCTTTGCCTCTTTTTAACAGAATCGTCCAAACTCAAAAAATATATAAAATATTAATGCAAGTGACATTACATGATTTATCTCTCTTAAAGTTAATATTGGGTGTTACTTACATAGCTTTAAGTAGTGTTTTACTAGCTGCTTTTTTATGTTTAAAGAAACATTCTATTTTAGACTTCTTTAGATTTACAGAAAAGTTATGAGCATAGTACAGAGTCCCCACCCATTGCTCACCCAATTATCCCTATCGTTAACATCTTACATTACCTTCCTTCTAGGACTCTCTCAATGTTTTGTACCTCAGTGTATAGCAACAGTACTTTCTCTGGGGAAAAAAATGTATTTTTAACCCAATAGTTATAAGGCCTAATCTTATAATACCCACCAGCAATCTATTATGGTTACAGATTCCCTGATTATCATGAAAGGACTTTCTCAGGACACCTCATTCTTATCTTCAAAGCAATTAGTTACTAAAGAATATGCTCTTTAAAATGGCATATTGTGATGGAGAGCACTCAAACTTAATTTGAAAACTACCCATCTGCCCTACGTCTTTTGGATGGCAAAGCTCCCCTAACTAAGAGAGAGAGAGAGACAGAGAGAGCAATCTGTAATTCCAAATAGTGTAGTAGGTACTCCCACCCCGGAGGGTGTGAAGCTTAACTTAAGTGTGGAAGGCTCTTCTTACTTGCTTCTGGAGACTAGAGAATAGAAAGGAGCGGGAAAGTAACCTATAGTGGAGAACCTTGGGGGGCACAAACTTGGCCAGTTGAGGAGGTTTAAAATCAACAGTGATAAGTCAGTTTGGTAGCAGTTACTTTTTTTTTATTTCCTTTACATGGGCAGGCACCAGGAATTGAACCTGGGTCTCCAGGATGGCAGGCGAGAGCTCTGCCACTGAGCCACCGTGGCCCACCTGTTAGCAGTTACTTTTGAGGGGGTAAAATGAGCATGGCAATTTATCTCTTCTGTCTTTCTCCCAATAACCCATCACCTCAGGCTAATCATGAGAAAAACAACAGACAAACCCAAATTGAGGGAAATTCTACAAAATACATGACCAGTACTCCCCAAAGCCACCAAGGATACGGAAAACAAGGAAAAATCCAAGAAATTGTCAGACTCCAGAGGAGGCTTAAGGAGACCTGGTGACTAAATATAATGCGATATTCTGAGTGGATCCTGGGGCAGAAAAAGGACATTAGGAAAAAAATAGTAAAATCTGAGTAATATGGAGTTTAGTGAATAATAATGTACTATTGGTTTCTAAGTTGTGACAGAAGGTAATGTAAGGTGTTTAACAACTATTTACAAGGATGTCTCATGATGATGCAGGAAGTAGGGTTATTATGGCATCCAGTAACCTCAGCCTCAAATTCTATCAGAAGGAAAGTCTCTAAGTGGTCTCCCATCCCTCAGCTCTGGCTATAGAAGGGAGAACTGGTGTCTGTGATAAGTCCTCTTATCTAGTAGAAATAAAAAGGAAGGTCAAAGGTGCTTACCTATAGCAAATACTTGACAAATATTCAATAACTTGATTCAGAGACCAATTACTTCTTTTTATATATTCACAGGGCACTTCCTAACTGGGCAGGCAGCATAGAGTGGTGACAAAGTATACTGACTCTGGTGCCAGACTGCCTGGATCCCAGGTTCACCCCTTGCTGTCTGACTGACCTTGGGTGAGTCATTTAACTTCTCTCTGCCTCAGTTTCCTCAGCTGTGAAATGGGGGTAATAATAGTAGCTAACTCATAGAGTTGTAATGAGAAGTAAATGAGTCAATTCACAGACAGCTTTAAGAACAGTGCCTGGAATATAGTAAAAACTTAGTAAAGTGTTAGCTACTAACACCTAAAGCAAGAAAAAATTCTCACTCAAAGCAGGGAGTTTCAACTTCCTAGTAGAGCCAGTTCTCATACTGGGAACTATCAGAATGATGGAACAAAAAAAAAAAAAGAAATGTAGCACTCTCAAAAACAATAATTTGCTGCACTGGTATTTTAAGACAATTTTTTTTAATTAAATGTACTTAAATTTGTCATACATGGGGTATTACCACACATTTTTGGTGAAATTATTTTGTTAATCCTCCAAATAATTTATATCATATAAATTCTGATTTAAAATGGGATTTTAAAGTTTTGTGTGTTTTTTTCTCATAGCTGTCCATCAATTTTCTAATTTAACGTCTCATGAGATCTGCTGGTAAAATCATTAGGTAATTGATGGCATAAAAATAATAATGTCAGTTCTCTTCTAACAATAATATGGAGTTTAGAACATTGTAATTATTTCATATATCTTAAGGAGCATCAACTTGAAGTGCGCTTTCTACCTTCTATAAACTTACTGGAAAATTAATGGAAACTTCTGTTTCATTTCTCATATGATTATTTTATTCTGGTTTCTAATAACGAATAGGATAAAATACCCCCATAAACAATTATTTGTAATGATAGCCCAAAGGAAAATATGTCAGGTAATAAGGGGACTAGGTCAGCTCTTTGTTGTCTTAGAATAAAAATGAAGATCAAATGGTGAGAGTTTTAAAACTGGACAGATTTTGATTTAATGTTAGAGCCAATCTGTAATAAAGAGTGGTTCAGCAAGAGAGAAGCTACATGGAAGGTGTTAAGGTATTGTCACACAGGAATTACTCAAGAACAGGCTAGATGGCAGGTGATGGTGGGGCAGTGGCAGAGTTCTCACCTGCCATGCCAGAGACCCGGGTTCGATTCCCAGTGCCTGCCCATGCAAAAAAAATAAAAAACAGAACAGACTAGAATGTATTTCTCTTAAGGCTGCTGTAGAAGAGAACTCTACAGCATATAACAGACTTTAAATCAGATATAACAGACCTTATATGTTATACAGCTGTATAACAGACCCTAGTATCTCTTTTAACTTCATTATTGCAATTACGTAGCTCACTAGAAATATTAAACATTACTAAACATGAACAAAATATATGCTCACAAATAATAAAAATACACAATTTAAAACAATGAGAACTTATAATGGCAATACTTCTAAGACAACGATAAAATACACTATTGGTTCAGAGTCAGGAAAGAGCCATTTTCATACAGTGGGAGAGAACACACTGGGGACCTCAAATTAGTAAGAAAACCCAAATGCCTTTAAGCCCTTTGAGTCAACAATTGCACATCAAGGAATTTATTCTAATGCTGCATTCTGTCATGTACTCTCACATGTGCACATAAAGGTATTTTAGGAAATATCCTCCAGGTTAAAATTTACAAATAGTCTAAATGTTCAAAAAGAAGAGTGCAACAGTGAATTCCTAGGGAGCTATTATAAATGTTGATGTTCCTGGACACTCATGCTGATTTAGCGGCAAATGTGCTTACTGTATTGTTTTTATTTTTATTTTTATTTTATTTGCATGGGCAGGCACTGGGAATCGAACCCGGGTCTCTGACATGGCAGGCGAGAACTCTGCCTGCTGAGCCATCATGGCCTGCCCTCACTGTATGTTTTTGAATAAGAATAAAACAACTTATAAACTGTGTCTGCTAAGTTCCCATTTGAATAAAATGTATATATGTGTATTTCCAGAACAAGACATAGAGAATGAAATGTCTAAATGTTAGTAATGGTTGTGCTACAGCTGATTTATTTTCATTCTTTTCTTCTTGCTTCTTTATGCTTCCAAAATTTCCCATAATGAACATTTATTATTTTTGTGATGAAGAAATATTCAGGATTATATTATCCAAATTATTCCTCTTACCTCTAATTTTTCTAGATTAGAATAAGTTTATGGGAATCCAGGGGCCAAATATTGATGTCTATTAAGAAAAATGCATGTCTGCTCTGGTTTTTGTTCCTTATCTTGTCCTTTCATTTATTGCTTCAGGTTTTTTTCATCTTCTAATGGTAGTATAATTTTTATAGAATCTAAAGAAGAGAAAAATCCATTTCTCTCTACCTGTTGTTAACTTAGCATTTGGATTTCCTACTAGTCTCTTAAATCCTATATTCATCTTCATTTCCTCAGGACTTAACGTGAAGATAACTCTTTACCACCTTCCTACTTCTCACACGTAATATTATAAAATATCTTAAGCACTATGGAAACCAGGATTTTATGCATAAATCAGAAGACAATATTCACCAAGATTGTTATCCAGAAAAGAATTTTTGGAGTTAAAAAGAGAACAGTGTTTAAATCATTTCTTGTGTTCCTTCATTATTCCTGCTTCTTCTATTTTCTATTGCCTTTTCTTTCTGCTTTTCTGTCTTTCCTAATATGTTTTCACCCTCCATGTCAATATATCCCACCTGTATATACACACCAAAACTTGCCTTTTCACCTTCAGTCTCTTCCACACCTTTACTTTTATTATATATTTTTCATATGGGCAAAAAATGTAGGATTCTTTCCTTGGATTTACTAATCTGATTAACTACAGGGGCACATTTTTTTAGAACTATATTTTCTAGGGAGAAAATGATTTTTAACCTCCTCAGTATTGGTTGGAAGCCATGAAGGACATTTTACAGCTGACAATTTTATTGGGCTTGTGTGTTTTCCACAGAGGATTCCTGGTCACATTCCTGAGAGAAGTGACAGATGTACCTGACAAGCCAATTCTGAGGATATATTTTTAGCCATTTTCTTTCAATTAGCTCAACAGTTCTTAAACGGCATTCATTCTACACTATCTCATTTCTACAAATCTTAAAATTATTTTAATCCAGGCATCTCTAGTTGATAAAAGCAGGCATTTTAAAGATCACAGATACTTTTTGATGTATTATTTTGTCATTGAAAATGCTGTATAAAAGAGATAACTATGTGTATTTTTACCCCTGGAACTCGCCCAAGACCCACTGAAACTTATATCCAAGGTGAGATCACTCTGCTGTGTTTATACTTAATTTTGTAGGCTGCAAGCTCCGGTTTTCAGAGAAATACCTGAACGTAGAGAACCTCCATATCAGCACTAATTGTAGTAATAAAATCTGTCAAGTAACATTAGGAAATGAAATAAGATGAGATAGAAGCCAAGAAAGAAGTAAAACTGAGTAAAAATGGTCAAGTTTTTAAGTCTAAAGAAAGGCTGATAAAAGAATACAAGGGGTGGGAGGCGCAGTGCAAGAGGGGTTCAGTGGTAGAATTCTTGTCAGCCATGTGGGAGACCCAGGTTCAATTCCCAGTCCATGCACTTCCCAATACAAAAAACAAGCAAACAAATAAAAAACAAAAACTCAACAAATGGTGCTACAATAAGGGGATATTCACAAGGGGAAAAGAATGAAATGTGACCTCTGCCATACAGCATACAAAAAAAAAGAAGACAAAAAACACAAAGTGGGGGCGGTCACCAAGGTTGTCATAAGGAACAGGGAATCAATACATTGGCTGAAGTACTCTTAAGCAGGACTCTACACTTGTCGTCACTCTTCTAGGAGTGTGACAGGAAGACCATCCCTTATCCATCTACATTACCCTAGGGAGAGGAACACTGCAGACTTTATTTCCTCATCTGTAAAACTGAGTTGGGCTTGGGGGAGGGGGATTTTATCATATGTAAAATCTTTCCATTCCCAGCATTCTCTGATTACAAGGGACTGATCATGCTTTATTTCTTAATTCGAAAGGATCCTTCTGCCTGAAAGTAAAATGCCACTTGACATTCAGCAAGCCATAATTCCAGGAAACAGAAAAGCAAATACCAAAGCATTGTGTCTATAACAGGATGTTTAAAGGGGAATTTCTTTTTGTCTCCCTGTCAGCAGAGGTCTGAAAAGTCTAAAAGCAAATGAATTAATTAAAAAGTAAAAACATTTCCCATATTCCAAAGTGAAGTGTTATACTCCTTTCGCAGGTCTGCTTTTGCCAAGATGACAGCTCCAAAACTGACCTCATGATCTTTAGTTCACCCACCACTCTAGGGTATAAGGAGAACAAGTATGCAAAAACCAGAAGAGAGTCCAGTACTGGAAAGAGTAGTAGGTGAGGTGTGCATTGAGTTCCACTCCCACCCAATGCCTGGGAGGAGAAGGAAACTTTCTTCTCATTTCAAGCCTGGATTTACAGAGATTCGCCAAAGACTTAATCATGTTTCTCCTGGGGTAACAATTAGAGAGACACAGTGAACCAGTTTCTCATTAACACCTGAAGAGGTCTACAAACAAAAGTTATGGCTGGACTACCCAGTAGGGCAGGAGAGAGGGCATGACAGGGGAACAGTTGGTGTGGCAAGGACCAGTGAGTTTCCCATGCGCAAAGCAGAAGTTAACCCAGAGGGAGTTGACCAAGGTGGGAGGGCTGCCAGTTTCAGAAAAGGACAGTGGGGTGTATTGTCAGAGGCACGAGCTGGGGGCGGGGGGGATTGGGAGGCTGAGCCAAAGAGATTAGCCAAAGAGTGCATGTTTCCAGAAACACGCAGTGCAGAGGTCTCTGATAGAGGCCATTAAAGAACCTCAATTGTATCCCCTGAAATAGAGTAAGTTTGAACATCTGCCATACTGGCAGAAAAATGCCAGCCCTTTCCTTCTCCATTTCCATCCCTTATTCAATCTTCAAGGGGTAGAAAACTGTGGGCTAGTGAGCTAAAAGGAAGAAGAAAAAGAGTAAGGTGGAGTCAGAGGAGAAATTTTTAAAAATCCATCACCACCACCACTTGCCACCCTTGAATTTTGATGACATCCATCAGAGTCATGTGAGGAGTTGAGAAAAGCCATGGGAACTAAGTTTTCTTGAAAAGGGCAGTGGAGGTCAGTCCCTCAGGGTGGGTGTGAAAGGCCATCAAGAATGGAGCAAGAATAAAGTTGGGGTATGAATGTCCTCTATATAGTTCCATCTATTCAATAAAAGAGATGAATGTAGCATTGAATTTAAGCATGGTGGGAATTACGTAAAACTATTTTCTTGTCAGTTCTCAGTAAGCCCTATTTCTTTACTTACTTGGAATAGACAAAAAATCAAAGTACTAAAATACTTTTCCTACTTTTTTAGGTAGTAGGCTAAAATATGTCTACAAGAAATTCTGCTTTATAATAGTGGATATATCTTGTGAGGAGCGAATCTTTTTAAAAGCATTGAAAAATTATTTAGGGTGAAAGGTGAGATTATGAGATTATGAGAGCAGGAGTGAAGGAAACAAAAGAAATACACTTCCTAGTATTAGGGAGGTGAGATGAACGTAAGGGGCCTAGCAGATTAGCTACATAGAGAAGAAATGGCTGAACACCATGGAGGGATAGCTAGGCGCCTTAATGGAGAGTGATATCAAACATTCAAAACTAAATTATTTGAAATTCTGCATGTATAAACTCTTGTTCACCTTACCAAAACCGGGAATGAAATCTTCACATATTTTAAGAAAGGGGCTAATTTCCACAATTAGATTAACAATGGAGCAGAACTCAAGACTAGAAGGCATTGAATAGAAATCAAGAATTCAGTGTAGGCAAGAAATAAGAACTAGATATGATCCTGAGAAATAGGCCCCCTTCTCCAACACACATACACACAATACCAATCCTTAAACATTTGATTGAAATGTCCCCTGTAGTCACTGGGCACTCCACAGAGCACAGAAGGGCACTGACGCCAATCTGGTGGAGATCTCACAGACCAGAAGGACTCCTGCTAACATCTGGGGAACACTTAAAATTACTTACTTATTTGTTAGTTCTTCTTTAATTTTCTCATCAAGTAGAGATTGTTCTGCTGGATCTGAGCACGATTCTTCCTTAGAAAGTATAGGTATCACCCTTGTACCTTCCTCTCGAATCTCATTTTCCATTAAATTAGCATCTCTTTTTGGAAGGAAAAGGCTGCTTTCAAGTTGCCAGTGCTTTGCCTAAAAAAAAAAAAAAAATAGCTTTTATAAAATAAAAGATTTTATTTTATAAAAATTATCATTGTCAAATATATATTGAGTGTCTACCATGTACAGCACACTAGCAAATCCAGGCAACTCAAAAAATGACTAAAAATGGGATGGGCCATGGTGGCTCAGCAGGGAAGAATGCTCGCCTGCCATGCCAGAGGACCCGGGTTTGATTCCCGATGCCTGCCCATGTAAAAAAAAAAAGAAGACTAAAAATGACTATAACGTGGTTCCTGTCCTCAGGGAGCTTGCAACCCTTACAGAGGAGATGAGGCTTTGACATGCAATTTGTGATAAGGGCCATAAGAAAAACACAAAAATTCTCTGAAGGAGTAATAAAGAATGATGAAAAAAATAAACAAACTGCCCTCTCCAATAAAAAATTCTAAATAGCAAGATTTATAATTGCTAAAAAGGAAAAATTAAGCTTTTGTTGAAGAACTGCCAGCATTAATTGCTCCTCCAGCTATTTTCTTTGCATCTTAACTTCTAAAATTCCAAAAGAAAGTCATTCTTTAAAACCCAGGCCAAATATTGAGAATTTATTTTTCTCAGAAGATATATATGTCATATGATTATTTTCACAGATCTTGGCTACAATTGTCAATATGCATTCATCTAACACAAGCTCACCAATGACAACCAATTTTATATTTTAAATACAGAGCCCATTTCCTTGTCTCATATCAATTCACACCACCCACAGAGAAGTGTACCAGAGAACACAGCCTGTGTGATATGAGGGGGACATCAGGTACCCCAAGAGTATTTGATGACAGTATTCAGCGTTTTTTATCAGGGTTTGTAAAGTAAAATGCTTAAGAAGACCAGGCAGGTAGTAAGTGAATGAACTGAGTCATATAAAATGACAAAAAGCAAATGAAATGTAGCCTCAGGTATTTCCAGGCAAAAAGGAAAGGGATGAGGACTGCAGCGAATGAGAGAACCTAGTTTACATAAAGTCAGGTATAGTTACTCTAAGTGATGGTCTACATTCTTTTTCAAGAGAAGCCAGAAATCTGGATCTTTAAATGAACTCTCTCGATGTTTAAATGTGGAAAGCTTAATCAAATTTTTTTAATTGGGTGAATAGGCACAGTCAAAAGCACCAACTATAAAATCAACGTAATAAAGGGGGGTGGCAGTACATAAACTCTGCTTGGCACAGTGGTGATTAGTGCTTAAAGAGGGGTCAGATAGCACAGGCTTCAGCTGATTTATTTTTAATCCCACAACTGTTTCCTGAAATAAATGTGTATCTATGGATAACCAAACCACCTCTATTTCCCCAGCTCTAGAAATAAACATACCAAACCTCTTCCTTTTAAAAATCTAAGCTGAAACCCAACTAAGATCAATAGCTATGTTGTAAAAGTGATTCACAGTTCTTTAAAAAAGCAAAACTTCTCTCAAGAAATTTATAGAATCATTACATACAACGGACTTCTGAGCGGCTACAAGAATAAAGTTTGAGACCTGAACTATGCGAATGAAACTTAAGGACAGTAAGTTGAATGAAATGCCAGAAACAAACAAACAAACAAACAAAACATATTATCATGCCTCTCTCATATGGGTTAACTATAATGTACAAACTTGGAGAATTGAAGTTGAGAGCATGGGTTATCAGTTTGGGGCCTCTTGTAAGGGTTCTAGATTGTAAGCTCTTACAGCAGTCACATATATTCAGGAATTGTAACTGTTATTTCTAAATTCTGAGATATTGAGCTGTTTGTTTATAACCTGGTCATTCCCAGAAACTTCGAGTATTTTGGTGACATCTGAGACTCAGAGTTAGAATTCTGAAGCTATGAAAGTCAGCAGTACGCCATACGGCAACTGTTTAAAAAGGTGAAAAAGGGACCAGACTTTAACTAGAGAGATGAAAGAAGCTGATCTGGATAGGGCTAAGGTAAATCAGAATACAGGGTAAAGGATGATATGGTCCATATTTTAAAACTTCAACTTCTGTGTGAGACCAAAGGGAGAGATGTTTATTTGGTGAAAAATTTATATTTTGGGTAGTACATTATCTAATTTAACTTGTATGTTCAGGTTAGTTGAACACCAAAAGTACATGGAATCTTGAATAGGGCATGAGATCTTGTTGGTTTGTCCAAGTTAGTGTGATGCCCTGATATATCCGAGAGTAATCTGAGCAGTGAATAAAGAAGTATTTGCAAAGTCCCCTTGGGAGACTGGGGAGAAAGGAGGAAATATTCAACTTCTGCATTCAGTGAATTTCTGACATTCTTGTAAGCAGTAGTGCCAACCAAATCAATAGGCTGAGCCTTTAATTCCTGCAAAGGAAAAGCTAAGCCTACTTATAATTATGCCTAAGAGTCATCCCCAGAGAACCTCTTTTGTTGCCCAGATGTGGCCTCTCTGTAAGCCAGCTAGGCAGGGGAACTCACTGCCCTCCCCACTACGTGGGACATGACTCCCACGGGTGTAAATCTCCTTGGAAACATGGGACAGAACTCCCAGGATAAGCCAGGACCTAGCATCATGGGATTGAGAAACCCCTCTTGACTAAAAGGGAGAAGAGAGAAACGAGACAAAATAAAGTGGCAGCGGCTGAGAGATTTCAAACAGAGTCAAGAGGCTATCATGGAGGTTATTCTTATGCATTGTATAGATATCCCTTTTTAGCTTATGGTGTATTGGAGCGGCTGGAGGGAAGTACCTGAAACTGTTGAGCTGTGTTCCAGTAGCCTTGATTCTTGAAGACAATTGTATAATGATACAGCTTTTATAATGTGACCATATGATTGTGAGAACCTTGTGTCGGGTGCTCCATTTTTCCAGGGTAGGGACAGATAAATAAAAACATAAGGATAATAAATAAATAAATAATAGGGGAGATAGAAGGTAAAAAAATGGATAGATGGAAATATTAGTGGTCTATGAAAGGGAGAGATAAGGAGTATGGGATATCAGTTTTTTTCTTTTTTCTTTTATTTCTTTTTCTGGAGTGATACAAATACTCTAAAATGGTCATGGTAATGCATACACAACTGTGATGATATCGTGAGCACCATGTATGGACTACATGTGTTTGTGATTTCCCAATAGAATCACATTACACTAAATTTGAAGTATTTTAAACAGACTGCAGGCAATTTCTTACGAAATTAACATACATTGATGCTATTTCTAATGTTTTCCCACCCTGTTTTTATAACTGCTAGAGCAGTATTATTGTAACTAAAAGATAACATTGAAATGTAGGACAAGTCATTTCCCCGTTCAACTCAAATATGTTCAATAAAACTTGTTATATTTACCCATAGAGACCTTTCTCCTTATCTGCGTATTTCCATCTGTTCTCCATAACTTCCAGTTCATTCTGTAAAAGGGTGCCTCACACACCATGAAAAGCACATTCACTTCTCTGCTATTTTCCAGTGTCTTCTAATTTTTTATCTCCCTTCCCCTCCCTTCCCTTTCCTTTCCCTCCCTTCTTTCTCTTCCCTAATACCGATTAGGACTAGTAGTTCCCATTTCAAGACAGCTTGATAAAAGTAAATACTTAAAAAAAAAAAAAAGCTCAACCAAAACAGACTAGAAATTTCAGCTCTCTCCAGTTTTGCCCAACTTTTATTTTCCAAAACTGCCACAATTCTAGAGACTGTTTTCCTGTCTTGAACAGAAGGAAAAACCACAAATACACACATGCATACATGCCTGTTCTCATACAGACTTATTGGGGCTGAAGTCCTTCAAAAAATGAAGAATTAAAAAAATACAAAATAACAAAAACATAAAAGTGAATAATTTCACTATCACAAACTCCTTAAACTTTACCACAGATTTTGTTTGGGAGACACAGATAAGATGGCACCCACACCTAGAATGGCCTTATTTCTTGCTTCAAACCTATTCAAAGGGACTTTTATTCCAGACATCACCTGCATGATGATGCTTTCTTTCTTTACCTGTGATCCAAACCTCCTCTTCATCTCTCCAGAGCTCCCTGCCCTTATAGAAATGTTGGCATTGCATCAGCTTCTTCAATTGCCAGATGTAGACTTTTCAAGTCTTTTTCCGTTGAGAATGCCAGCCCTGTCCCAGCCTGTCTGACGCACCCACGATTACCCACACATCCACTTGAGTCCCTACTCAGCTGTTGCTTTTCTGACTGAGAAAAGTCTAGCAGCTGAGTTATTTACAGGGTAGACGTGACTGATATAGCTCTTGAATGTTATATGGAGATTTGTGGGTTGACTAGTTAAACAGGGGCCAACCTCCCCAGGTTTTTTTCTGATTTACCAGCACCCTCTATATCCTGAAAGCCTGCCTCGAATTCTTTCAGCTCAGGTTAACATCATCTGACTTCACAAATACAGCAACGGACCTTGTCTTCCAATGCTCAGGCAGGAGTTGTACTTTCACCAGGTGAGAGAGGCACCTGAGGCTACTAAGTAGAACCAAGTCAGTGGGCCAGGCAGAAATTGAGGCTCCAGCCTTCACCTCATACCATGCTTGGAACAGTCCTAAAAGTGAGGGGATGTATTTTGTCTCCATAGCACAAAGAGAGCAGGGTCAGAGATCCCATGAAAGCAAAAGAAAAAAAGAATAGAAATGTGAGACAATAACTATTTCTTTTTTCCAATGCCCGTTGC
Organism: Tamandua tetradactyla; assembly: GCF_023851605.1. NCBI lineage: Eukaryota > Metazoa > Chordata > Mammalia > Pilosa > Myrmecophagidae > Tamandua > Tamandua tetradactyla. The sequence continues at coordinate 64,612,935 of NC_135331.1, forward strand.
TTCCATTTCATATCTCTATGATACAAGTGCATAACTCAGGGTTAGTTTCATGGGACGAAGAGGTTAAAAGCATTAGATCTAAAGTCAGCCAGCCTGAGTTAAAAGTCAAAATCCTCTAGTAGCTCAGGCAATTTGCCCTAATTCTCCGTGCCTCTGAGAATGATAGGAGCTTCTCTTTTGTGGGGGCAATTGTGAAGATTAAATGAGGTAATTCATATCAAGACCTTACATGCCCACAAGAAAAAGTCAGGGATTGTTTGCTATTGTTTTGGTAGGAGTGGACCAGACGATGAATGAGAAAGGCTTGTTTGTTCTGAATTTGTTTGTATGCTGTATTGCGCGGGGTTACATTTCATTCTTTTTCCAAGTGAGTATCCCCTATTGCAGCTTCACTTGCTGAACTTTTGTTTAGTTGGTTTTTCGTTTGTTTGCTTGCTTCTTTGTTTTTTGGGAAGTGCATGGACCGGTAACCGAACCCGGGTCTCCCGCATGGCAGGCGAGAATTCTACCACTGAACTACCCTTGCACACTGTGTTCTGAAATATTTTTACATTTGATTATTACAGTCATCCTCATCTGTTTAATGATAACGTGGTAATTTCTATCAATACCACAGTTTTACTACATTTTGAAATGGAAGGAATGCATTTGTTTTAGAGGAGGAATCTTTCCCAGAAATCCTGGGATATTTGGGGCTGCGCGGCGCCCCCATCCTTCCGTGTCACCAGTGTCCTGCTCTTGCTGGAACCGCCGTGGTCAGTAGCCCACCGTCCGAGAGAGGATCGGAGCTACAGCCTCAGAAATGCCAGTCGGCGCTCTCCTGAGGATGCACATTGAACAGCCATTCAAATAGACAATCAGCCAACATTCGTGCGAAATACCAAGCATACACTACAATAATAAGGAAGCAATGTTTCTACCTGACCGAAGATCCAAACCGAAGTCCCGCAGACGTCGGCCAGCGCGATGCTGCAGTCTGCGGAGGATGAGACCGCCAGCGAGCGGCCGCCCAGCTCGCACAGCGCCAGGGAACTGACCCGGTCCTCGTGGGGGCGGAACGACCTCAGCAGAGCTGGGGCCTGAGTGACTTGGCTGTTGGTGGAATGAAGGCAGTACTCCTGGATGGAAAGATATGCCAGAATTCCAAAACACAGAAAGTAAAAGATCACAGTGACTGCTTTTTATTTTGTTTTGTTTTGTTTTGTTTCAAAAAGGTTCTGATACGGAAATGAGAAAAAGGTAAATTTGGAAACAATATTCTGAGAGCCAAAAGCAGAAGATAAGTTCATGATAACAGAGATAAAAGCAGTCTCAACAGTCAAAAAAAGTTTTTGAAATGGTTTGACTGACTTGAGAAGTGAAAAGAGAAGGGGAAGAGAGAGGGGAAGTAGAAAAAACCAACAAAGTCAGATAGTTCATAGAGATAAACTTTACCGTGTACACACAGTTACGTATTGAACAATTTTATATTATTAGATATTTGGGCTGGTAATGAGTGACTCAAAAAATCCTGAATTCTTCATTTCAAATAAGGCATATCTTAATTACTTATGTTCAAATAATGCTGCGTTTCTTACCTGGGTGATTGACTTAACCATATATTAACAGAAGATTTTCAATACTGAGAAAAATCCATGCATTTTTCTCCATAAATTATTTAAAAGGAGTTTCTTTTCATTGCATGTAAATTTTTTAAATATTTTTAAAAAAATATTTAGACTGAACATTTCATCCTTGATCTAGGAAACAGACAAGACCTGACTCATAGCTCCCTGCAACAAAATGCAATCAAAAATAATAAACACAATGGGAGACATTTTTCTGTTTACCTCTATATTCCAGATTTTCAACCATCCATCAAGATCGCCTGTGACAAGGTAGCGACTCAACTTATCAATAGACATAATAATGGATCCAACACCACTGTGAGCTAAAAATTCAGCCATAAGTTCCTTCTTAACAGTATTCCAGAATCTGACATAACCAGATCCTCCACATGATACCAGGTTAGCGCCTCCTAATATGTAAGGAAAAACCTAATTAAAAAACTGTTGGAACAAATACCAGAAGCAACTTCCTCCGAGGTTTGCCCTATGAGAAATATAAGGACATTGGAGAGATGGGAAGAACTGGGGTCACTACCTAGCAGAGTCCTTTCAATTCTCTCATATGTTAAATGGAGATAACCCTATGATGACTTTACTGGGTTGTGCTGAAAATTAAATGACACAGAATATGTAAGGTGTTCTGTTAAACCTAACTTCTTTCCCTTTCCTTCATTCATTACTCTGATATCATTGGGCTTTTAAAATTCGATGGAATTGATTTGTTACTTTTAATAAACTTTAAAAATATTAATTTTGACATTATGATAATATTCAAGTTACATAAAACCCATCCTCCTTAACCTGTTGGAAACATACACTGAAGGAATAAATCTCCTCATGCTAAAATTTGGATACATATATGTAGTTATAGCACCATAGATAGTGATTTCTCTATTTAGCAGATGGCTTGGAATTGTATTCACGAGGTTGTTTTAAAAGTTTTCATCAAGAATTTATTGTAAGCCCTTGTGGAACTCTTGTTTCTGTTCATAGGCCTAGAATTAACATTTTCATTTTAAATTTTATATGCATTGTGGAAGTACTTTATCTAAATTATTCTTTCCTTCATTTTTTATTAGAGAAGTAAGTTTACAGAAAAGGCATGCAGAAAATACAGTTCTCATATACCTCTCCTTTATTAAAACTTTGAATTAGCGGGGTACCTTTGTTATAACTGATGAGAGAATATATCATATTATATTATATATTATAATATATAACAATAATCGTATAATATTATTATTATTGTCCTATTAACTACGGTCCATAGTTTACATTAGGGTTTACTGTTTGGGTTGTGTTCTAGTTTGCTAGCTGCCGGAACGCAATATACCAGGAATAGAATGGCTTTTTAAAAGGGGAGTTCAGTAAGTTGCTAGTTTACAGTTCTCAGGTCATAAAACTGTCCCAATTAAAGCAAGTCTATAGAAATGTCCAATCAAAGGCATCCTTCCAGGGAAAGATACCTTGGTTCAAGAAGGCCGATGAAGTTCAGGGTTTCTCTCTCAAGTGAGAAGGCACATGGTGAACATGGTCAGGGTTCTCTCTCATCTGGAAGGGCACATGGCGAACACAGCATCATCTGCTAGCTTTCTCTCCTGGCTTCTGGTTTCATGAAGCTCCCTGGGAGGCGTTTTCCTTCTTCATCTCCAAAGGTCGCTGGCTTGTGGACTCTCTGCTCTTTGTGGCTATGTCGTTCTGCTCTGCTCTCTCTGAATCTCTGTCATTCTCCAAAATGTTTCCTTTTTTATAGGACTCCAGAGACTACTCAAAACCCACCGAAATGGGTGGTGACACACCTCTACCTAATCCAGTTTAGCAACTGCTCTTGATTAAATCACATCTCCAGGGAGACGATCTAATTACGTTTCAAACATACAAAGCCGAATAGGGAGTAGATGAAGTGGCTGCCTTTACAAAATGGGATTAGGATTAAAACATGGCTTTTCTAGGGTCCATACATCATTTCAAACCAGCACAGGTTGTATGGGTTTATGTGGGGTTTTTTTGAGTAACATATATAAAACCTAAAATTTCCTCTTTTAACCACTTTCAAATATATAATTCAGTAGTGCTAACTACATTCACAATGTCGTGCCACCATCATGCTATCCAGTACCAAAACTTTCCCATTACCAAACACAGAAATTCTGTACCAATTAAACATTAACTACTTGCCTACCCTAACCCAAATCCCTGGTAAGCTATATTTTAGCTTCCAACTCTATGAATCTGCTTATTCTAATTATTTAATTTCAGTGAGATCTTACAGTATTTGTCCTGGTGTGCCTGTTTATTTCACTCGTCATTGTGTCTTCAAGATTCATACATTATTGTGCATGTGTCAGAATTTCATATCTTTTCATGACTGAATAATACTCCATTGTATGTGTATACTATATTTTGTTTATTTATTCATTAGTTGATAGACATTTGAGTCGCTTCCATCTCTTGGCAATTAGGGATAATGTTGCTACAATCATCAGTGTACAAATAGCTACTCCAATATCTGCTTTCAATTCTATTAGGCATATACCTGGAAGTGGGATTGCTGGTTATATGGTAATTCTATACTTATCTTTCTGAGGAACCAACAAATTGTTTTCCACAGCCCCTGCATCATTTTACATCACAAACAACAATGAACTAGTACTCCTAGTTCTCTGCATCCTCTCCAACACTTTTTATTTTCTGATTTTTGTAAATAGTAGCCATTCTACTGGGTGAGAAATGATAATTTATTGTGATTTTGATTTGCATTTCCCTAGTGGTTAATGATGTTGAGTATCTTTTTATACATCTTTTTTAGCCATTTGTATTTCTCTGGAGAAATGTCTATTCAAGTCTTTTGCCCGTTTCTTAATTGGGTCATTTGTCTTTTTGTGCTGAGTTGGAGGATTTCTTAAACTCTTACTGGATGTGTGGTTTATGATTATTTTCTCTAATTGCATAGTTATTCTTTTGATTTTCATGATGAAGTCCTTTGATGTGCAGTTTATGTTCATTTTGATGAAGTTACATTTATCATTTTTTCTTTTGTTGCGTCTGCTTTTGGTAAAAAGTCTTAAGAAAATGTTTTTGCCTAACACAAAGTCCTGATGTTAGACTTAAGATTTCTTCTAAGATTTTTATAGTTCTAGTTCTTATATTTAGGTGTGTGATATATTTTGAGTTGATTTTCATATATTGTGTGAGATGGGGGTCCACTTTCATTCTTTTGCTCATGGCTGTCCAGTTTCTCCAACAACATTTTTGAAGAGATTATTTTTTCCTAATTGAGTGGACTTGACACTCTTGTCAAAAATCAATTGGCTTTGGATGTGAGGGTTTATTTCTGAACTCTCGTTTTTACTCTTTGGCTACATGTCTGTCCTTGTGCCAGTACCATGCTGATAATTTCTATAAATTTGTTTTGTAATTAGTTTTAAAAACCAGGAAGTATAAGCCCTCCAACTTTGATCTTTTTCAAGATGATTTTGCCTTTTCAGGCCCCCTTACACTCCCATATAAATTTGATGATTGACTTCTATATTTCTGAAAGAAGACTGTTGGAATTTTTATTGGGATTGTGTTGAAACTGTGAATGCTTTGGGTAGAACTGACATCTTAACTATGTAATCTTCCAATCTGTGGACAGTGAATTTCCTTTCATTTATTTAGATCTTCTTTTATGTCTTTTAGCAATATATTATAGTTTTCTATGTATAAGTCCTTTACATGCTTGGATAAATTTATTACTAGGCATTTGATTCTTTTAGTTGCTATTGTAAACATGTTTTTTCTCTTGATTTCTTCTTCAGAAGTGCTTATTACTAGTGTATAGAAACACAATTGATTTTTGCATGTTGCTGTTGTACCCTGCCACTTTGCTGAATTTGTGTATGAGTTCTGGTAGCTTGGTTGTGGGTTTTCAGAATTTTCTCTATGTAAGAGCATGTCATGTGCAAATAGAGAATGCTTTAGTTCTTCCTTTCCAATTTGGATGCCTTTTATTTCTTTTTCTTGTATAATTGATCTGGCTAGAAATTCAAGCACAATACTGAATAATAGCGGTGATAGTAGCATCCTTATCTTCTTTCTGATCTGAGAGGGAAAGCTTTCATTCTTTCACTATTAAGTAGGATGTTAGCTGTGGACTTGTTTACATGTCCTTTATCTTGTGGAGGAAGTTTACATCTATTCCTGTGTGTTTTTATCAAGAAGGGGTGCTCAGTTTTGTCAGATGTCTTTTCTTTGCTTTGTTGTCTTTTCATTTTCATTTGCTTCAAAAGTTTTCCTCTTTCTCTTATGATTTCTTTATCCCATTGGCTGTTTAAGAGTGCCCTGTTGAATTTTCCACTTCTGCCTCTGTCATTTGTTTCTAGCTTCATTCCACTGTGGCGGAGAAGACACATTGTATGAGTTTTAAAATGTATTGAGTGTTGTTTTATGACCTAAAATCTGGCCTATCCTGGAGAAGGGGAGAAGGATCAACATGCATTAGAGAAGAATGTGTGATCTGCTGCTGTTATGTGAAGTTTGTGGTATACGACTGTAGGTCTATTTGGTTTACAGAATTGTTCAAGTCTTCTATCTCCTTATAGATCTTCTGTCTAGATAATCTGCCCATTATTGAAAATGGCACATTAAAATCTCCTACTTTTAATATAGAGCCATGTATTTCTCCATTCAAGTCTGTCCTTATTTACTTCATATATTTTAAGGTTCTGCTGTTAGTGCATACACATTTATAATTATGTCTTCTTGTTGAATTGACTCCTTTATCTGTATGGTGTTATCTCTCTGACCCTTGTAACAGTTTTTGACGTAGTCTATTTTATCTAATACTAATATGGTTACCCCAGCCCTTTGGTTATCATTTGCCTGGCATATTTTTCCCATCCTTTCACTTTCAACATACTTGTGCCTTTGAATTGAATATGAGTCTCTTGCAAAGAGCATAGTTTTGAGTCATGCTTTTTAAATCCATCCTGCCAATCTCTGCCACTTGAATGGAGAATTTAAGGCATTTACATTTAAAGTAACTCTTAATAATTTAGAAATTTCTTCTACATTTTCTTCTTTGTCTTTGTAAGTCTTACATCTTCTTTGTCCATCAGTTCTTAAATTAATGCCTATTTGTTCCTCAATTCTTCCACTTATGCCTATCTATAGATTTATTTGAGTTTTTATTATGCCATTTTGAGTCCTTTATCAATTATTCATATTGTTTGTGTGTAGTTACCATTATGGGGCTTAAATTTAACATCTTAAATCTCTAATGATTACATTTAATTTTGATACCAACTTACCTTCAATAATATACATATACACTTTCTATATCCCTCTACACCTGTTTATTGTACTTCCTGTAAATTATATCTTTATTCTGTATATCCAAACCCATAGATTTATCATTACTTTTTATGCATTTGTATTTTGGAACTTATATGAAGTAAAATGTGGAATTACATACCAAAATGTACATTAAAATAATACTGGCATTTATAAGTACTCATTTGGTAACCTTTACCAAAGGTCTTTATTATTTTATGCTGCTTCAATTCGCTTCTATTCTTTCCTTTCAATCTGAAAAACTCCCTTCAGCATTGCTTGTAGAATGAGTCTAGTGGTTGTCACTCCCTCAGCTTTTTTTTTATCCAAGAGTATCTTTACTCTCCCTCTTTTTAAAAGACAGCTTCATCGGTTAGAAAATTCTTGGTTGACAACTGCTTTCTTTCAGCACTTTAAATATTTCATCCTTCTGTCTTTTTTGCCTCCAAGATTTCTGATGAGGAATCAGCACTTAATTTTTATTGTGATTCCTTTCTAAATCACATGTTGCTTTTCTCTTAAAGCTCTCAGAGCTCTCTACTTGTCTTTGGCATTTGACAGTTTGATTATTATGTCTGAGCATTGTTCTTTTCCCATTTGTTGTGTTTGCAGTTCACTGGGCTGCTTAAATGTGTCTATTCATGGCTTTTATTAAACTTGGGAAAAATTCTCCCATTATTTCTTTGCGTACTCCTTTCTCCCCTTTCTTCTCCTTCTGGAACTCCCATAATGTATACATTGGTATATTTGAAGTGTCCCAGAGGACTCTTAGGCTCTGTTCTCTTTTTGAAATTCTTTTTTTTTCTCCTTATCAGTCTGAATCATTTAAAGTATTCTGTCTTCGACTTCATTTATAATTTCTTATTCCAGCTCCAATTTGCTACTGAAATCCTCTAATGAATTTTTCATTTCAATTAATTTTGTCTTCTCCTCCAGCAATCTTCCTCGCTTTCCTTTTCAAAATTTCTCTTTTTTAAGATTATCATATTGTTCATTCACTGTTTTCCTCACATATTTTAGTCCTTTTTATGTGCTTTCCCTTATCTCCTTAAGCATATTGTGGTTTTTTTTAAAAGGCTTTGCCCAATATGTCCAAAATCCGGTCTTTTTTGTTGCTGGTTTCTGGATTTTTATCTTGTTCCTTTAGATTGGCCATCATATGATGATCCTTTGTTTCTCTTGTGATTTTTTTGTTGCATACTATATGCTTAAATATTTTTTTAAATGTTAACTCTGGAATTTGGTCCCTAAGCAGTTGGTCCCTTAAGTTTGTATCCAGATAGTGATATGACAGAGATTCTTAAATGCCAGAAGCTTACAGAAACACACAAGCCAATGCAAAAAAACACCTTTCACAGTCTTTACAAATTGGCTCTGCTTTGGCTGATGCTCTCCTTCACAGTTTAGCCCTTCTATCAAGATTAGCCTGAGGCAAGTGCAAAGTGCAGGGTCCTTTCTGTCTTTTTTGAGTCTGAGTCTTGTCTTGGGTCTAGGCTTGCTCATGGCTTTAGTAACTGCCCTGTTTATAGGAATTCAAATGTTCTGTCTAGTCCTTATGAAATAGACTTTCTCCCCTGCCTGGGTGTTCTAATGTATCACCTAAAGTAGGCACTCCTTTTCCCCACACCACTTTAACTTAATTGTTCCTTATACTACTTTAATTGTCTTTTAACTGCTTCTCTCTGCATGGCTAGGTCTGGGAGAGTAAGCCAAAGATGAATGTCTTGGTTCAGTTTTCAGGCTGCCACATACAAGCATACCAGTATGCTCATAGAGATTAAACTTTTACCTCCAGAACAATACAAAGAACCCACAATGGGAACATGGCTTGTCTCCAGACCATGCCCAGGAGGGATGGCACAGGGGCATCTAGTATACCACAAGCCACTCCTACCATCTTTAAATTTATATTTTCTTGTTTCAGCACTTGCCCAGTTACTGAAACCCTTTAACTGTTTTCCATAGTTTTTGAGTAGGATAATCCTGCCAGCTTTTGCTAGTTGTTAAAAGATTCTGGGTGGGGAAAAAAAAAAAAAAAAAGATTCTGGGTGGGAACGGCTCTCTGGAGTGTCTTACACTGCTATCATGGTCTAAAATTATTCTTCTGTGGCAAAGTTCCTGTTATTATTTGATAAACCTGTATCAAATTCAACTGCAAAGTTGGCCCTGTAATTAGGTAAGTCCTGGAGAGAGTGAAATTTTAAATGTAGGTAGGTCAGTAAACTTCATATTGTAATACTTCAGAGATATCTTGTCTCTTTCCTGTAAGTTTTTCTTCCTCATAATTGATGACTTTTTTTTGAGTCTATATAATTGCAGACTCTCTTTATAAATTGCTTTCTTTGGCAGGAAATGATACAATTTCTGGTCCTCTTTAATATCTCACAACAGAGCACAACCATGAACCCTTTTAAGAGCTTGGATTTGTAGACATTTTATGAGGCAAATCTTTAACCAACATTAACTGGACTAAATTGTGTCAAAATGTTGATATGTTTCCCTTAGGAGATCTCTTGAGTGTCACAAGAGAGTGATTCCTACCTAACAGCCTTAATGCTGTACCTGGAAATGGTCAATAAATTTTTTTTAAGTTAATATTTATTGATGAACTTATTGTGTGTTAGGCATTACGTTAATCTCTTATGCAGATTACCTTGTTAGTATTTAGTATAAATCAAGATAGAGAGGTAGAGAGGCAGAAAAAGACATTGACAGAGAGAATTAACCAGCTATGACTTAGAGTTGAAATAACTTGCTCAATTAATGATGCAGTGGCAGGTGATGAAACCAGGCTCTGAAGCCATGTAAACAGGCTCTAGAACTGGTCATAACAATTAAGGTATTACCCTAGAAATAAGTAACAGTATATTCAAGCGCAAGGACTGTTTTTCAGAAAATTGATACATTTTGCAGATGACAAAAGTTTTTTTTTTCTTTAATTGTGTGTGGTGAATGACCCCAAAGAATGCAACTTTTCAACACTGATTATCAAGTGAATGTTCAATTAACCTGTTACAAGAGTTTGTGGAGGTGAAAAAGCAGCACACAAGATGTCATCATAATGCTGTACTCCTCCTTTCCATTCCTCAGGCTGGATGAGAAATTGATTGAAGTTCTGGGATCGAAACACAGTAACAGCCCTAGTAAAAAGGATATAGGATATAACTGTGGGTCTGAGAGGGATATATATATATTGAGTAGCCATCATCCACTTGGGTGGTGTGGTTTGCTAGGTCTGAAAGACCATACTGCCTACTTTTATCCCCATGTGTCATCTATATTACCTGAAACTCCCACACTGAGATTTCCTTTGGATTCACAACTTGAATTTTGGTAAATTGTGAATACTTAATTAATCAGAAGGTTAATTATCCTTTCAAGACCATTAAGACCAAACATGCATTCATCTATCAGATTAATTATCCATCACCAAGATCCTAAAGTTTCTCCATAGGGGTACCATGGAATCACTAAGAGTTTCATGATTAAAAAGGGGTTCTGAGATACAAATAATGTTTGATAATTTAAACAAAATTAATAAGATTTTTTGTCATCAGAGCTTCTCGGAACATTTAAATTCCCAGTACTTGACCACAGAATCCTTTCTCATGCACCATCTTTCAAAATTACTTTTTACTGGAACACACTTGGAAAATGTCACTTCAAAGGAAAGGGACATAGGACAGATAATGTTTTGAACAGAAAGAATACTTTTAAAGAGGTCAGTATGCTAGGAGCACTGCTGGTGAATTTGGGGATGGGCCAGGTAGGACAGAGAACGAAATGCCTGGTTCCTGGTGTGGAAGGGAGGAGTCTAAAGGGAAATTGTGTGGGCATCAATGCCACCCTGTTTTCACTTGATGTTCAAGCTCTGGCTGCCAGCCTGTGCTAAGCCTCTCCCTCCTTTTAAAGCCACATCCATCTCAAATGAGCAATTAGTAACCACAGGTTTCACATTTTCACTTGCATTCTCTCCTTACCTCCCTGATGTCTTGCTTTTTTCCTGATCATTCTAAGTGCCCTCTCACTGTTATTCCTCCTCAGTCTCTGATGCAGATGCTGTCCTTTCCTCCTTGAAGCTCTTCTTTCGTCTCCAGGGTGTCTTGGTTCTCTTCTGTTTCCCAGATCTCTCATTCCCTATTCTCTATCTTCCTGCCCCCTTATCTCTCACCCCTTTAACATGAACAGTCCTTATTATCGTGCTCCACTCCTCTCTCTCTCTACTCAAACGGGCTCACTCAGACATCCCACATACCACCATGAGTTCCACTCTCACTTCCCTTCAAATGGCTCTTGAATTTCTTCTTCTTTCATAACCATTTCCAGTGTCAGATAGTTTCTACTGGCTAGTTTATGGTTCCCAATAATGCTTCCATCAGCAACAATTCTTATATCCAAATTACAAATTCATCATCTTCCCTCCACAACAGCCCTCCATCCTGAATTCCCTAATTTGTTGGTAGAACAGCATTCCAGACTCCCACATGGCTTTCTCTTCCTTAGTCAAACCATAAATGTTTGATTCTACTTCTACAATACGTTGCACAACCGTTCTTTCCTTAACCAATTGCAAATTCCTGGTTCAGAGCTTTCTATCTTGTGGTTGAACAATTTTAACAGTCTCCTAACCAATTTTGCTGCCTCTAATAGAACTCCAACTGGCACATTCTTCATCCTGCCACTAAAGTAATTCTCCTACCTGAGGTTCTGAACAGTTATTCATTCCACAAGCATTTCTTGTCTATTTTCAAGTTCCTGTTCCTGGTGCTACAAGGGATGGAGCCATGAACATAACATGACTAAAACTGAAGGTAAAAAGTGGTAGGTCCAAGGAACTCCCCATCAATTGCCATGGAAGTCCAGATGTAGAAATCACAGAGGGCTGAGTTGAAAGTGTGATATTTGAGTGGGACCATAAAAGAGAAGCGGGATTTGGAATAGAAGTTGCACTCCAGGCAGCGGAAACAGCCTGACCAAAGATAAGGTTCATGCCTTATCAAAGCAAAAACAAAACCAAAAATAATATTTACTAGTTTTCCTATTCCTGTATGACAAAATTAAAATCTTTGGGCTTGTTATTCAAAACCAATAAGATATGAGTCCAACCTACTTTTACAGATTTACTTCTTGCTATTCTCCCATCCTTGCTTTTAAAACCAAGGTATAGGTGTTCAACCAAATCCTTGTGGGAGTACTTGCAGCTGCAGGGTATCTATGATGCATTTAAGTGTGAATTTTGCTCAAAGAGTCTGTGGGAAATATTGTTATATTAAAGTAAAGATAGATGTCTTAATGCAAAGAATGCAAAATTCACTTGAATTTTAAATGGAGCATACAAGGTTTAGTAAATTTCTTGCTTGCAAGAGCTGTTTTGAGCTGGTAGGGATATTCAGAGTCTATTTCAGAAGCACCACCCAACCCCAAAATATTCATATTCCTCTCTAAGCACCCCTTACATTTCTAGCCATTTTCTTTTCACTCATGGTGTACTCTTTTATCCTTCTACGGATATTGTTTCATACACAGATCCAGATCTATCCATTCACACACCCATTCTCCCAGGTCTTTCTTGTTCTGGTAGACTTCTTCAATAACTGGAGTAGAAAAAATGTTTCCTTCTTCTGACCTCTTACATTGTTCAATTTTATTTATAATCTTTAGTATAAGATTGTCGCTGCTATTCTACTACATTGTAAGTTCTTAGAAACCAAGATCTTGTCTTATTCTGTAACCCTCCAGCAGCAAGCAGTGACCTACATATATTGAATACTTAATAAATGTTTGTCAATTGAATTAATGCGAAATTCTCTACTCAAACACCACCTCCTCAAGTAAGTCTTCCCTGACCACCTTATTTAAAAAGAGTCTTCTTCAATCTCTCATCCCTCACCCTACTTTATTTTTATTTACAATGCTTATTGCTACATAACATTGTATTCTGTATCATTTGTTTGTTTCTGATCTGTCTCTCCTACCATAAAGTAAGTTCTAGGAGAGCAGGAAATTTATTTTCTTCCTTCCTTTATCTCCATTGCTAAATAACACTCAATACATAAAAGGTATTTAAGATATATTTACTAAATGAATGTGTGAATTATTCAATTTCCAAAAACTTTATCATGAATTTTAATATTAGTTATTTTAATAATATTATTAGTTGAAGCTGACCCAGTAAAATAATATAAACATGGCAATTTGCAGTTCTGAAATTGCAGTTCAATCTCACGATAGCTTTGTCTGTATCTATTTTTAAATTTTCTCTTTATCATTGGTAAATTTGATTGAAGAGATTATACTGTGTGGATGGAGCGTGTGGAGTGGGACTGGTAAGGAAGATGTCAGTCCTCCATTGCTCCTATTATTTCTTAGCCAAAATTGAATTTCAAAAGTCTTTTTGATTTCATAAAAAATAATTTTAAAAGTCAAATTATATTAATAACCATTTATTGAATGCCTTTTATACAAAGCACCTGAAAATGATACTGCCAAAAATATTTTCAGATTTATTTCTAATTATATGAAAGTTTATTTTTTCATATTTTGTATATGTTTAGATTTTTTTGAGTGATAAGAACTTCATAAACCAATGAGAATCAGAACAGAGAGAAATTAAGAAGGAGAGACCAACAGTCTGAGTCTATTTTTATATAGAGTTGAAAATCTAGTCTAGAATCATAGAATTTTAAGGAAGGATAAAATCTCAAACAAACCATTGTGAATATTTACTTTTAGTTTATCAGAAGTACACATAATTTATGCCTACTTTAAACAAATGAAAAATGATCATCTATGCACTTAACTTTACCCATGAAATATGACCAAAGACTTGCCCCATTTTTGAAGGGAAAAAAAGTTGAATTATGTTAGTTCTATTCCACCAGGTATTTTTGAATTGAGCCTATGTCAATTCCCCACATTGCCACTAAGTATATTTTGCTTAAAAATAATAAGAAACATGCTTCCAACAGTACTGAATTTGTGTTCTTTTTTTTACTGACAGAAGGATTCTCTAGTAAGAATGACCATATTACTAAACAACCAACAGAGTTTCTCAAATTCCTAATTGCTTAGAACCATTTTACAGAGATTTTCACCATATCCTGCTTTATCTATGTTGACCTTATAAATGTGATGCTTTTGAGAGCAAGAATCATGATTATGTACATTCAGCCTGCCACAGTCTCTAACTCATTGCTTTCCGCATAGTTGCAGCTTAAAAATATTTGTTGAAGAAAAAGAGAAAAATAATGGTAAGCTAAAATTTCGAGGCATTGTTAACTTGAAAATGCAGCTTTTGTGTGTTTTTTTTTATATGCACAAAACTGATTCAATAGGTTTTGATTGGAATGAAAACCCATTCAGTCAAATTACTGGTGTAAAAAGTATAACTGTGCTCTCGTGATTTAATGAGTCCATTTGTAACTAGTCACCTCAGGAGTGGTGGAAAGAGCATGGTCTTTGGCATGCACTCCTAGCTCACCTGCTTTCTAACTTTGGCACCTTGGCCAAGTACTCAACCTTTACAAGCCTTGGTTTCTCCCTTGTAAATTAAGACTGTTAATACTTATCTTTCTAATAAAAAAAAAAAATGAATATCTACTCTGCTTGCTTCCTACTGGGAATGTTGGCATGGATAATTAATCTCTCTAATCCTATTTCCTTGCCTATTCAACAAATACTAACTAATTCATTCAACAAATATCACTGAGCATCTAATAAGCATTAGATACCAGCTATACAGTTAGGGCTAAATCAAATATGAGTGCAGGGTGCAAGGACAGAGCAAAGACAAAAAAAAAGGCATATTTTCACCCTGTGTGTTAAAAGAGACTGAATGACAGTAGACTGAAATGCTAGTGATCAGTGAAAGGGAGTGGTAAGGGCATAGAAAAAAATATTATTTTATATTTTTTTATATTTTTATATTTTTATATATTTTATATTTTTATATTGGAAACAAAGGCTAAAATACATTGGATAGGTGGAAATACTAGCAATCAATGAGAAGGAGGGGTAGGGGGTATGGTAGTATGAGTTTTTTTCTGTTTTCTTTTTATTTCTTTTTCTGAATTGATGCAAATGTTCTAAGAAATGATCATGGTGATGATATTGCGAGTTTTTGATTATATACCAACAATGAAATGATCATATGGTAAGAATGTTCATGTTTGTATGTTGTGATGTTTAAAAAAATAAAAGATAAAAAATTAAAAAAAGAGAGAGACTGAATGAGTCTTGAAATTGGAATAAATGTTAGCCAGATAAACAAAGTTTGGAGAAGGATTTCGAGTTAAAGAGAATGCATGAAGAAAGTCAGAAGATGTCAAATAGTGTGGTTTTTAAACATCCTGACAGCAGGTCACTTATGATAGAATTTAGAATTCTATAGAAAAAAAATGAATGAAAATGAGACTAGACTATAGGTTCAGAACAGAGAGAGCTTAGATTTCTTTTGTAGATATTCTTGAAAAGTTCTAAACAAGGAAGTGACATAGATAGACTGATTAGAAAGAAACCACTTTAGTTAAAGTAAACAGAATCTATTTTAAGGGTGAGGGATGGGCACTACTAGACAAAAGGACAAATTAGGAGGCCATTGCATTGGTCCAGGTAGTAGCACAGTTACAGTACTTTGTACTATATATGCTCTGAACAGTACAGTTATAGTAGCAATTAAAACAGGTTTGATCATATCTAGGAAATAAAATAAATAGGGTTTAAGTGACTACTTGGTTGTGAAGTTGAGTGAGAAGGGAGAACTGAGACGGATGTTCACATCTCTGGATGTTACTTTAGGATCTGATTCTAAGAGAAGCAGATTTTGTGGATGAGTAGTTAATGAATTCTGTTTGAGGATGTGGAATTGGTATTACAGTCAGACACACCTAGCAGGCAAATGGATAGTAAGCTTAGCAGAGAGATAAGAGCCAAAGATAGAGATTTGACGTAGCTGTAAAATACTTCCTACCTTCCAAGATGAAGGGAAGGATTAAGTTAGATAAGGTATGTAAAGTGCTTAACGGTCCACAGCACTACAAATGCCAGCTCTTTCTAATAAATATAAATCAGAGGGTATATTGAGGTATCCCACTCAATAAATGTAGTATCTGTGCTATCCTGGGCAAAATTATCAAACCAATCTCTTCATGTAGATGGAGCCTGAAGTTAAAGCCACAGCTTAAGTTAGCAAAAGCAGCAGCCTCATGCTGGATTTTAAAGAAAGCTTAATAAACTGACTGTCAATCTTCCAGTTATTTCTTCCCTAATCACCAAACTACTCAGGAGTCAGCTTAATGCTTCTTCCTTCCCCAAATATAACCAAGGTTAGTCTGCCCTCTTGCCTTTTTGTTAAACGACACCTGGTAAAAAAAAAAATCCTGACTTAAATCCTGCCAAACCCATTCTTACTTAAACCTCTGACTTGGAAAATATAATTTTTGCATTCACAATTATAAAAGTAAAACAATATAATTGAGAATGTATTAATACATTCTCTTAGTTCTATAACTAAGAAAGTGTTAATTCAACTTTTGGTCCCAACTAAGGGATCTGTGTCCTGACAACCTTGTGGAAGTTGGAAATAGTGGGGGAGGATGGAAGAAATAATAACTTTTCTGACACTTCTTCCAGTCGTCCGAGAGCTGCTTCTCCAAGACTTTAAGAAAATGACTACCCACCAATACAGATGAGAAAGTCTGGTTTGCTGTTCCTTCAAAACATTTTTAGAATATATATCTAGTCTTTAAAGTTTTCCCTTTTAAATAAGCAAAAAAATGTTTGTATTTCATGCTAAATTCTAACCATGGATGTCTAAAAAATACTTAAGAAAATGGTATCGCCACCTTTTGACTTACACTGAATAATTTTCAAAATTTGTCTCTGTTATGCCCCAAATTTGAATTGGATCAGCTGGATGCTAGATTTCTAACCTGCCTTGATATTTGAGAACTAAACTTATTCATTGCCACAGCCTAATTACAGAAATCATTAGGCCATAGACTATTGAAGTGGTTATTAGTGTTAATCACAGTTGCTCCCAGGGATGTGAAGAAGTCTTGTCTTTCAAAGGCATGGGCGATAGAATTAGCTCTTAATATCTAGGAGAATAATTTGGGCTGTCTTTTCTTTCCTTTTACTCAAGCTATCCATGAAAACTAAGCTGAGTGACACGATGTTTACTAGTCTGTATATGCACATTTGCATTTGAAGAAAAGTCTGTTTTATGATTGATAAAAATCCCCCCAAATATACTGCCAGTGTTCTAGATGTAAAATCAAATTTAATCCTAGTTTCAAACCATTAAGATCAAAATTCTGTAAGAACGGGGTGGGCCACAGTGGCTCAGCAGGCAGAGTTCCCGCCTGCCATGCCACGGAGACCCAGGTTTGATTTCTGTTGCCTGCCCATGCAAAAAAAAAAAAAAATCTGTAAGAACCCTTGATGGGGCCAATTACCTATTAAAGCAATATTTTGTGAACTGTTGAATCTACTGACAACATATTTTCCAAACATATCACACTGTAATTTTCCTGGTGCTATACAATGCCATAGAAAAAAGACCCTGTCTACAATCCCTCGGTTCTCTCAGGAAAAAGGGAAGACAGAGTAACTTTACAATAAGCTGCAAAAGCTGCCCCTTGAGAACACTTAAATGGGCTGTGAAAGGCCCTTCTCTGAACTGACATGAAGGAAGTGCAAACACAGAATCCAGTGGATTGTTTCGCTCTTGTGCAGCAATTTAAAATTAGAAACAAGAAGAGAAGGGAAGAGTTTACAGTGGGAGAAATGAAATTCACACATTGTGAACTATAAAATTTGGAAATCTTTTTTTGGAATTAAAACTCAGAAAGTGGCATTTTGCCCCTACTTGGAATGGTGAAAGGAAAAGTGACAAATTTCCAGAACCAGGAGCAACTACAACACTTCTCAAAGGCCCTTGTGACATGCGACCTTACAATCGTTTATTCAGTCAATTCCAGCTAGAACTTCATTCACCTAGTTTGCCAGCAGATTAATGGCTCAGAATCAGTCCAGATGTCTAGGTTCTTTTTCCTTCTAGCTTTTGATTCAAATAAAAAATTTCTTCTTTTACCTTCCACATTTTACACGAACCATATCATACCTCTGCCAGCCTGTAACCAGTATTGTCTTCGTAAGAACTAATATCTGTGAAATATCCACAACTCCTTCTTGCCCAACATTCAGTGTGTGGTGACAATATCCACTGAAGTCCCATACCTTGGTGCAAAAAAATTAAAATTACGTTTGAAATGAAAAAAAAAGTCTCTTTAATAAGTAACACAACACCCTTCTATAGGATTATATTAAACTTGTGTGTTTACATTCTGAGCTAAGGTTGATTCATGTACATATATAATAATTAAAGTCCCCTTTCTGTTTAAGTTTTACCATTATTTATTTATTACTCTGCTTGTAACTCTGTCCATCTGTTATAGTAATAGTTGGTTCACAGCTATAAATTTGTGTACATTTTTAAGGGAAAGGCGATATAAAATCCATTTGGAGTGTGTTGAAATCCTAGTTCTTTCTCTGTGTGGCACTAGAGTATTTACTTAATCTCTCTAAATTTCCATGCCTCATTTTGGCACAGGATCATTGCTTCTCATCACTAACAACTCCAATCCTCTGCTTAGAGGATTAAGCATCTAATACAAAGCCCAAA
The DNA here is from genome assembly GCF_023851605.1 of Tamandua tetradactyla. Taxonomy (NCBI): domain Eukaryota; kingdom Metazoa; phylum Chordata; class Mammalia; order Pilosa; family Myrmecophagidae; genus Tamandua; species Tamandua tetradactyla. The sequence continues at coordinate 64,631,538 of NC_135331.1, forward strand.
CACAGAAATCATGTACTAGGTTTCTCATCGTGTCCCTATCAAACTTCCTGTTGGTAGTGGGTGCCAGATCCAGTCCCACGAGGGCACGAGGAGTTGCAGTTTTCCTATTCAGGCAGTGGGAGGCGTAGATAGCCCAGTGGGTCTACTTCGCAAGACAGCATCATTAGGTCACTTAACTAAACTAACCCTACTATGAAGCCCGTTAATGGATCATGTGTGGAGGATGCATTGGCATTATCCATCAAGTCAAAAACACACATAACCTTTGACTCAAAACTTCAATTTCTAGCAAGCTTTTCCACAGATACAGATATATATAAAATGACAGATATTAAAGGATGCTTTTGCAGCATTGTTTATAAAAGCTAAATGATTGAAAATCTAAAGGCTCATTTAGAAGGGACCGATTAAACCCAATACGGCATATCTATAAAGCAGAATGTAATGGAGCCACTAAAAAAATAAGGCATTTCATGTCTCTAGACTCTACGAAAATTGGACCAGTTATGGAATGTTGAGCCAGTTGCTAGTTGCTTTGCTTCACTGGGCTTCAGTTTCCTTATCTGTAAAACTGTGATAATAAGTGTGTGTGTGTGTGTGTGTATGTGTGTGCGTGCGTGTTTGAAGTGCTTAGAACAGTGCCTGGTTCCTAGTAAGCGTGCAATAAAAGTTAGCTGCCATTATAATCACTGGATGCACTGACATGAATCAAAGTCTATGACAGGAAAATGTAAAATTCAGAATAGCATGTAAGACGGGCTGCCGTTAAAAAAGAAACTGTCCTCCTAGACAACTCTAGAATAAGCCACAAGAAACAGTAACAGTGATAGCATCTGCAGAGGAGCTGTGAACAGGGTCAGTAGAGAGACTTTTTTCATGGTCTCTTTCATCTTTCAAAATTTGTATAGGATGCATGTATCGTACTGTATGCATTAATTATTCAAAACTAATTTTAAAGCAGATCCTTCAAAACTATGAAAAATTGGGCAATAATTTTAAATCTTTGATTACATATGTACTAATCCTGGATTCTAAATTATAAATGAGCTGGAAAATGTCATTCTTGTTTTTTCATTGAATATGGCCAGAGCAGCTCAACACTAATTTATGTGTTCCAGGCAGAGGTTGCCAGATTGCAGAATCCTTTTGGGCTATTGTGATAAAGATAAATGCACCTTCAAATCAGTGATTATACTACTAAATTCACATTAAATTCTAAGATGTCAAAGCCTAAGCTGGGATGCTGAGAGGCATATCCTCTTCACCTATGTCACTTTATTTTCCAAACGTGGGTTTTACCAAGTCTACCTAAAACAGTGCCCTCAAATAGATAATTGTAAAGGTCTGACTGCCCCCACATCCTACTAATTCCCTTAACTAGGATCATTTTAGCAACTACCCACAGATTCTGCCCTACCCTGAGCTCAATAACCAGTTATTTTCTAAGATGGAGTAAAGGGAACCTAATCCACTTGCTTCATTGTTCAGTTCAGTCTCTCAACCCAGACCTGATAAGTAGCTACTGGCTGTTCGTTTGCCTAAACCAAGTTCAAATACTCCAATTCCAGTTATTCCTGTTTTATTCTGCCTTGACTACTAGGATTAGGACTGCCAATACCTTCATACATCTTGCCAGTTCTCCCATGAACTAAATTTAAACCCACTATCCCTATCCCAGTTCATATGTGTGCAGTTAACTTTCTCAAAGGAGCTCGGAATCCTATTGCTTTTCAGAGACTCGCACTGTGGCCCGCTGGAGCACTCCCTCACATTGTCCATGGCCAGGCTGGAACCCCTTGACTACTTATTTCCAACTTCCAGGATTTCCACCAATCTGAACAGATAGCTTTCTATTAACCATTACTCTCCCCTGCAGCCTACCTGAATGCAATATATGCCCCATCATGGAAGGCAGATCTAGCACCTTTCAGACCCCTGAAATAAAGCAGGAGTTCCATAGCTATTCAAAGCTTATTCAGGAAACTGCCTTATATTGCCTCAAAATATCCCAAGCCATCTCCAATGAAAGACTCTCTTTACTACCAAAGTTGAAGGTAGCAGAGGAGATTCACTGGTAAGCATGATTTCAGATATGAAATTTTGATCATTTTTGTAAACTAAAAGAACACCTTCCTCTAAGAAGAAATTAATAGTACCAAATAAGAAAACCGAAAATGGTTTTAGTTTAATAGGGAAAACTCTGTGTGAGAGGGGTATAGATGGGAACTCTATACCTTCTGTATCACTTTTCTGTAAATGTACAACTGCTCTAATAATAAAAAAATGACACCAGGGGAAAGCTAGCAAAGTCCAAATAAAGTGTGGACTTTAAAAACAGTTTTAGTTTAGGATGGATAACAAATAAAATCATTATAGTTTGTCTTACTTTCCTTCTTCATTGCCTCCCTTACCCTCGAAGAGCATAACTGCAAATCACAAAATAGGCTGATTATAAAATATTCATTTTTTTGAAAAACTTGTATTTATGACATTTTTCAAAGTTTATGTAGTCGCCTGGCCTTCTCATTTTATAAACTGTGAAACGTAATAATAGAAACATTAGCTGAAGTAGATGAAAAGTATTCTGAGTTCTTATTCCCCAAAGTAGTCCTCTATCCAACACACTGGAAAAGCTTTCTGAAATAAGTATGCCAGATTGTGCTTTTAGTCTAAATAATTTATTCAGTGAAATCATTTATTCACTTTTCCACAGCCATTTATTTTCCTAACAGCTTTGCTATTAGATGATTTGGGTTATTTCGAATTTCTTATCTTGTCTCGTCTCTCTTTTGCAAGGCCAAAAAAGGCAAAAACAAGTAAAGCTAAAATAACACAATATTTTCGTCCCCTCATCTCTGGATAGAAAAGCCTCTCTGTGTTCGCACCTTTATGGTTCCATCTGCGCTGCCAGTCAAAAGCCGTGTCTCATTTGCATCTAGGGCCATGGTGCTGATTTCTGCATTGCCATGGCAACCAGTAAACTGTTTGATTTTCTGCCCAGTGTCTATCATCCAGAAGGAAACCGTAGACCCAGTATCAGAGCTGATTACCTAGGAGAAAATAGCATTGTAGCGAAATTAAATAGAGTCCCACAACCAACCGTTTTTATTTCCATAAAAATACACGGCCTGTGTATTTTCACTCCTGAAGTCCCTCAACAGTTATGAGACACCTGAGTAATGTATTTTCTTTCTTTTTGTTAAACTGGTACCATTTCAATCTCTAGACCAGAACCAAGCTAACAAAGCCATGATTCTCTTTCTCAGAGAAAACAGGAACCGGCTTCCCCACAACTTAATGTCTAGAGGCCATCCTGAAATCAAATCTGATTGAAAATAAACTAATGCCTCATTTTCATTTAGAGGAGAAAGCGGACTTTATCAATCATGGTGCGCTGACACTATTTACTGTGTGAAAACAAACATTTGATGTATATATATATATATATATATATATATATATATATAAGCTTCCTTAAGAATTCCAAAAAGAAGCAATATCAGCCGTTACGGGAAAAAAATTATTTCAACAATTTGCTTGAGCTATTCCTTTCATGCCATTAGTTCCTTGGTTTCTCTTCTCTTGAGGTGCTGTGTATACCTTTTACAGTAAAATACAATTATTGATGGGTCACTAAAGAAAATACCAGATGGTTAAATATAACTCTGTGCAGATAATGTCAAGAGGTAGGCAATACAATAAAAACTAGAAGAGGAAGGAGTCCAACGACAAGAAATTTTTAAGAGACAAGTAGACTGATAATTTCAGCTTTAACTATTTAGGCATCTTTTCAGAGACTTATACTTTAAAACCACATAACTAAAATGACTTCGGGACCCAAAGAATGAAAGGAAAAAACAACTCAACTCATAAACGTATAGATAGGAGGTTACCTGAAACAATACCTAGATTTTTAAAAAACAGAAAGCATTTCTGCTTAACTATTGATTACCATTGCATAATCAATAAGAAAATGCTAAGTTTGAATGTCACATTATCATAATCAAAGGGCTGAGGTTTATTAAGTGAATATTCCAAAGTCCTAGAGAGCTGGTGCTGTTCATTCATTCTTCAGGCAGTTATTGCACATCCACTCTGTGCCGGGATCCACAGTGGCAGAGGGGCTCCACTGATGAATCCCTGCTCACAAAGCCTGCAGTGTGGACCTGTTCATTAAATTCACCCGGAGAGCTTTAAAACCACCACTGTCTACCAGAACAGAGGCTGATAAAATTGGGCCAAGCAGGAGTTTGTTGTTTTTTTTAAGGAAAGGTTTCTTTTAAAAGCAATACAGATTATTCAAACGTGCACCCTGGGTTAGGAACTACTGATCTAGACGGAGAAATAGATAAATACCGAACAACACTACAAGTTGAGAGGTATTGAAACACCAGGTATTGTTCCGGGGTGTCGTGGGAAACAGAGAGGAAAACCTGAAATTCTCTCCCTGGGCTGGGAGGTGGCGGTGGATGGGAAGCGGGAGGTCAAGTCAGGAGTCACAGAAATGGTCATAGATGATCTGGGATTGAAAATGAAAACATGTATTTATTGAGTGCCAAGCCCTTTGCACTCATTATCTTGTTTGAGCTTTACAAAAACGCAGCAAAATAAATAACGTTAACATCCTCATTTCAGTGGTGATGAAGCTGAGATTCTTATCAACTAAAGAGCATTCTGAAGCCTATATTACTAGGTTTGAATCCTTGGCTGTCTATACCAGCCACATTGTATGGGTTTCCTCTATCCCAGCCTAATACAACCGATGATTAAGAGTTTGCTAAGAAGAGAAGAGGATCTAGAGAATATTCCAAGCATGAGAAACAATAAGAAGTTTAATGGAGCTGGGGTGCAGTGTATTTGATGGGTTAAGTTGTGGGACATCAAATGAGGAGATAAGTTGAAAACAGATTTTTGAAAACCCTTGTAAGCAATGACAGAGAATGATTAATAATGTGTATAAAGTGTATTTTCTAGGAGAAGAACCGTAGCTTTCCCTGGATCATCAGTGGGGTCTGTGATCACAAATAAGATTAAAAACAATCTTACTGTTTTTAATAAGCGGGAGAGTAACAGCATGTTTTGTTTGGTTGTGAATATACCCCTGGCAGCAACGTGGCAGACAAACAGGAACTGTGGAAAGACCATTTGGAGGCTGCGGTAATAGTCCAGGTGAGAGAAGCCCGCCTAAGGCAGTACTTAAGGGGGTAAAAAGGAGAGCACGGATTGAAAAAAGGGCCACCATTCAGCAACATTTACATCTCAGCAAAAATTTGCTTGTAAGCATTACGATTTCTTTTAGCCTTCTTTTCCTGAAGTCACAATCCTGAATCGACAATTTCTTAAATGATGTAAAACTATATTTATGTTATTTATTTTCTCGCAGTGATATCAAAAGTGGCTTAAACTTCAATTACCATTGTTAAACTGTATTCTATTTTCTAGGACAAATGACCCTGCCTCTTTGAAATAACGTGACCCAGCACTTTATCACTCCACATGCCTGACTCGCGATTTTATTTTATTTTGTTTGGAAAATATGCAAAGCGGTTAAAAGCGCTTGGGTCTGGAATCGGATGCTTGAGTTTGAATGTCAGCTGCCCACATACTGGTTGTGTGACTGTGTGGGCACAATACTTCACTTCTCTGTCTTTGCTCATCAGTGCTGCCATGACAAATACCATATGTGGGTTGGTTCAAACCACAAACCTTGCTTGTCACATAGTTTTGAAAGCTGGACATTCCAAATCAAGATTTGAGCAAGGTGGTGTTTTCTCCCAGAGTGACTTGCCTTCTGGGAATGGTAGCCTTCCACCATGTGCTCATCTTTCTTTCTCGCTCCTCTCTGGCTTCTTCTGACTTCTGGTTTTTTCCTCTTCCAACTTCTTCTGACTTCTGGCTTTTACAGATTGCCTCTGAACTTCCTCTCTTTACAAGGCATCCATTCACATAGATCAAGAGCTACTCTGATCCAACTTGGCCACACCTTAATTAATAAGAACATCTTCAAGGGTCCTGTTGACAAATGGGTTCACTCCCACAGGAGTATGGATTAAGATTTGACCATGTAGGGTTTATAATTTAATCCCCAACACTCTCTCAGCCTCAGCCTCCTCACCTGTAAACCAGTGAGAATCATAGTTACTGCCTTGAATTGTTGTTAGGAGGTATACATAAGCTAATATTTGTAAAGCCCGTGGTACTGTCCATGGCATAAGATAAGTAAGGCATAAAAGTTAGCTGGTATTACTATTCTCCCTAAGCTTCATCTGCCTAACCTTTTTATTTGGGCTCATATCACTTTGCATATCCAAAGCAATTTAAGAAAATGGTTTAATATCCTGCCTTCATCCAACCATGATGGTGACTGTAGACAATTGAAATTTTAGAAACCAGATTTTTAGATGTACATTGTGACTCTCTCATATAATTGCTTAGGAATTTAGGTCATATTCATTAAAGACAAAGTCATAAAAAACATAATTTTGTAAGCATGTGTGAAAATTCTCACAGTGGTCCTTGATGAAAAGGTTAAAGCATGTAAAGAATTTTCCTATTTCAATTCAAAAAAGCATTTATTGAGCACCCACTATGTGCTGGGCATTTTCTATACTAAAAGATGGTCATTCCCTAATAGAAACAAAATGAGCAAAATAACATAAGGCTGTGTTAAAGAAAAGTCACACTTATTTGTTTAAAGTCTGGTCTCACCCGCATTACAGAGGATGGTAGCCATCTGCCCGCCAGTTTTATCTAAAGCACACATTTGATCAAGAATTAGTAACAGTTCCTTGTGGTTGCTTTTTTTCTGCCCACCTGACTGTGCCCTAAAATACCTATTCATCAGTTTCCATCACCTTTCTCTGCTCATTTCACAACTTCTCAGGTAATGTGAATCAATAATGACAGCAGTGTAGAGCTAGTCTGATTTCATTTTATGACAATACGCCTTAAGGTACAGTCTTCGGGAAAACAACAAGGATTGACTATATAAGCATGCAAACAGCATTAAGCACCATCTATTCTCACTATGAAAAAAATTGGAATTCAAGAATGATATGCGGGTGAAAAGACTTTTCAGAGTTTAATAAGACAGAAATGCATTTAACATCATTTGGAGAAGGAAGTGGCTGGACTACAGGTCTGTGGAACTTTATTTTTAGCAAGCTGTTTCTATCAGTGATAAAGCCCAGGAATATGTTTTGACCTCACATGTATATGCCACATTTTTGAGGATACCGAATCCCTGTAAATTTGCAGTTTATTCCTGGCTTGTCTCTTATTAGCCCTTCACTGTCAAAGACAGAGCATGGCAGGCTGCAGAGTAGAAATGGCTCTGTCCAAGCAACTGCCCGCCAGTTCAAATGCTCACTGTAAGGGAGCAGGCTCCACCTTATGGCCCCAAGTTAATAACTGTTTAGGGATAAATGGGTCCATTTTGTTTTGCTCATCTGAAGATGTCACAGCCAAGGAGACAATTCTAAGAGATGCGAGGCTGTATCCACGTCACTTAATTGTCTTCTTACTCCAATGATGGTAGGCATTTTCATTGTTGTTTGGATGCATCCCTAGTTCCAGATCTAGGCACAAATGGGAATAAAAAGTAGCAGCAGCAATGTCCAAGAAGTCAGGATATTTGATTTAATCACTGTTTTTATTTTTTTGTTTATTTATTTATTGTCAATGCTCTTTACAGTCCATAATATAAAGCAAGTTACCTCCTTCATTTCCATTTTGTATCAAATTCTTAGAAGCTAGAGCTCAGTAAGTAGGGAGATGAGGAAAATGATATCTTAGAGCCTGAGTATAAGGCATTCAAATATTTCAAGGCAGCCATTCTCCATTTATAAATTTGCGTATCACATTCCACCTCTTCTTACATTAATTTATAATTAATTCCTTCAAATTCACACTTTGTATTCATTCTAGACATAGTTAGCTACCATTACAGGTACTGGGGACACAACAGTGAAAAAAATTTCTGTCCTTACTCATTTTTTCTTCTTTTGGCAGGGCAGAGTGATGCAACCAGATAAGCAAAAAATGGTTAAAAAAAAAATGTTTAAACACACACATATGTGTAATGCTGTGCATCTTGAAGATGGCATCTTTCGTCCTTTTCAAAAAATCTACAAAGGTAGGTGTTCTAATTTACTAGCTGCTGGAATACAATATACATTGCAATGTATGGAATGGAATGGCTTTTAAAAAAGGGAATTTAAAAATAAGTTGCAAGTTTACAGTTCTAGGTCTGTGAAAATGTCCCTATTAAAGTAAGTCTATAAAAATGTCCAAATTAAGGCATCAATAAGAGGTTACGGTCACTCAAGAAAGGCCGATGAAGTTCAGGGCTTCTCTCTCAGCTGGAAAGGCACACGGTGAACATGATGACGTCCGCTAGCTTTCTTTCCAGGCTCCTTATTTCACGAAGCCTGGGTTCTCTCATTGCTTTGAAGCTTTTTCCAAATGTTTCCTCTTTTAAAGGATTCCAGTAAACTAATCAAGACCCACCTGGAATGGGTGGGGTCACATCTCCCTCTAATCAAAGTCTCACAATTGAGCGAGCCGTATCTCCACAGAGATAATCTGATCAAATTTCCAACCTACAGTGCTGAATAGAGATTAAAAGAAACATCTGCCTCCACAAGACGGATCAGGATTGAAACATGGCTTTCCTAGGGTACGTAATCCTTTCAAACTGGCACCGTATTATCATTCCCATTTTACAGAGAAGAAAGCTGAAGCTCAGAGAAATTAAGTGACTCACTCAAAGTAAAACATTGAGAACTCTCCTTGCCTCCAGAACCTCACCACTTGCCCCCTATAAAACAGTTATGAAAAATCTGCTCCTAAAAACAATAGATATTGTGACACTGAGAGAATCTGGAGAAAGGACCTTCTCCTATTCTGTTGATGGATTCAGTACAGTGTTTCTGAAGACCATTTGGCAATGTCTATCAGAATTATAGATGTAAGTACTCTCCGACCCAACAATTCCAGTTTTAGAATTTATCCTATGGATAGTTTCTCGCTGGAGTTGAAAGACCTGTGTGCGGAGTTAAAAACCACTACATTGTACATTGTTTGTAACAGAAAAATATTGGAATCAATCTAAAGCCCATAAGAAGCTGGTACATAAAAGCTGTATTCTTATAGAATGGAAGACGACGTAATGACTTTACTCTTTAGGTAATGGATTAAATGATCTTTAGGCTGTATTGTTGGGTAAAAAAATCAACATACAGAAAAATATGTCCATGCATATAATAAGCTACAATTTGTGTAAAAAGCATTTAAAATTATATATAAACATAAATATGACATCATTTGTATATGAATACAATGGCCATTAAATGTACTTATGGAACCCCTAAAAATGATTGCCTCCCAGGAAAGACGCTGAATTATTCTAGACAGGAATAAGAGAAAATTTTCATTTTATACCCTTCTGTACTTTTGAATTTTGTAACATACGAATGTGTTATTCCTTCCAAACTAATCACATTTAAATAAATAAGCATGTGTGTGTGTATTGTTGTAGCCTACAAAGGTTATTCCCCCTGTTTCCATCAAGTGACCAGAGCACAGAGCCTCAAGCTTGACATATAACCAATTAGAGTTTTAGGCTGACCAGTGAAGAAAAGCCACATTAACAGAAAAGAGGAGGTTACTTGGAGTTGAGCATTAAAACAAGCAAAGAGAAAGTTTTCAATAGTATTCATCCAGCTCTGTTCAAAAGAAAGAGAGAAATTTCCCTCTAGTCTGTCTACTCTTTGCTCAGACTCTCCAACTACAAAGGGAACTATCAATTGCATTGTTTGGATTCTTAAATATATCAAATCTAACAAGCAAACAAGCAAACAAAAAAAGGTGCTCAAAAAAGACGACAGGCAATATACTATCACTAGAAAATTGTGCTCAGGCTTCTGTTTTTAATGAATGATTTGGCTTTAAGTTTCCTATGAGAGCATGAGTTGGTTTTCAAGAAACAGCATGGCTCTGGATGAACTGAAGAAGGTCTCCTCAAATCTGCAAAGCTAACCACCCTGACTGGAGTATGACAACCACACCGAGCCCCCTGTAGCCTGGCCAGAGAAAACCAGGCAGCCGCTCTCTGGCAGGTCTCAATATACATAAACCATTTTAGCTTCTGCCTGCCCAAATAAATGCCTTAAAATGAGTTGGCTTAATAACAAGAATATATTGACTCCCAGTTTCAGAGGCTAGAAGCCTTAGTTTCAAAGGTTAAAACGCTTGTTTCCTTTGAGGTCCATATCTTCTGGCTGGCCAGCCATCATTGGCTTTCCTTGGCTATTCTGTCACATGGCAATGTACTTGGTGGTGTCTTCTCCTTTCCTCCTGATTTCCAGCTTCTGGCTGTTCCCTGTGGCTTCTCTCTTTCTATGTCCAATTTCTTTTGCTTATAAGGACTTCAGCCATGTTGGATTAAAGCCTGCACCCATTCAGTTTGGGCAACCTTTACTAATAATCTTCAAAGGTCCTATTTACAAATGGATTTGCACTCATATGCCTTTTCTGAGGGACATGATTCAATCCCCACGGTAACCGTACATGTGTTCAACATGTTTATTCTTAGAGATGGGTAAAATGGAAAGATTCTAGGAGACAATTTGGAAATGTGTATTAAATTATCTAATATGCATATCTTTAACCTAGAAATCCATTCCCTAGAATTTACTCTAAGAGATAAAGTCATGAGTATGAATATATTCATGCACAAAAATATTTCTAATAGCAAAATTGCCATCAAGGGAAATGGATCAGTAAATTATGATATACCCTGCAATAACATACTGTGCAACCTTTAAAAATGATGAAGCAGATCTCCATTTTGGTACAAGGAAATATATTACAATATATTATTGCATAAAAAAGTAGGTAAGAAAATCATTTTTATGTCAAATAGTCAATGCACAGAAAAATGTTTAGAATATGATATTTTTAGCAATATTTAGCTCTTTATTTGAGCTTTACTGCATTGTTTTAATTTCTTACAATAAGCATGTAATAGCTCACCTGTAACATTTTACTAAAATAATGAAACTATTTCAACAATAAAATAGTAAATACCATTTAGTCTGTCAAAATTTGATGACTCTTAAATAACAAGCAAGACTATAAATGTGCCCAAGATGCGAGACAAACTGAAACATTACCCATCTTACAAAAACACAGAAACCTATATCATTAGAATGAAGGCCATGATGATAATTCAGAAATTTTATCTCTTCCAGTTTATATGCAACCGAGAAATACATTTTTAACATTCACTGGCTATTAAGAAAAGCCTTATTTAGGAACTCAGTGCAAAGACAGTTCATTTGAACTGCTTCTAGCATACTCGAGTTACTTTAATTCTTTCAAAATTTTGCATCCCAGGGATTCCCTCCCTTATCTGGGCCCGACTTGTTCTGCCACTAGCTGTGATGGGAAGCTTTGCCAGGTGAAAGAAATCATGTGGTTCCTTTTCAAAGGCCTTGAGTGGCCTAACATTGCTTTCTTAAATTAGAATGTGACAGTATCAAAAAGTAGGAAGATTAAAAAGAAAAGAAGGCCAGAAATGTGCTCAGTTGCTTTTATGTGGGATTTGTTAAGTCTCCACTGAAGTTAAAACAGAATGAAAGAATAATGAAGTTGTAGGCTACATGTGGAAATGACAACAGCAGAAGAGGAGTTAAATTCAGACAAATCCTACAAGAAAGATACCAAACCAGATAACTAAAGAGCAAGAACTAGCCGACTGAAAAAGCATGGGTTACTTTTTGAATTCAAAATGGTGAAATGATGTAATGGACTAAATTTGGCAATTAAAGAGCCATTTGTTAGGAGCAGTGGGAAGATATCAAAGTAAGAGACAAGGATGATGGGTGCACGGGTGGCTCAGTGGTAGAATGCTTACCTTACATGCCGGAGACCCAGGCTCGAGTCCCAGACCATGCACCCAAGAAAGAAAAAGAGACAAGGATCCTTTCCTTACGCCAAAAACATAGGAGGTGTGTGGGAGAGAAGGAGGCGGATAGAATATCTTTTCCACCTCGAGGGACACCCTAGGAGGAGCTGGTCTAGTGATAAAACCCAATTCAGGCTTTCCTCTCCAGAATTCTTCCTAATATCAGTTCCAACATGACACCTGGTTAAAATAAAGAACAAGGAATGCCAAGAAGTTGATGGGAAAAGTAGCTGTCATAAAGCAGCAACATTCAGCCCAAGAAGTATGGGGTTGCTGATTTCCAGCCTAAGAGGCAGGAGGACAGCTTCCCAGGCACCAGTCCTAGTCAAGCGATGCTGGAGAGGTTCCTGTTATTATTATTATTCATATATAATAATCCCACTAGCCCCCTACACAGGCACTTATATTTTTAGCCTCAGTAAACTGAAGCACAGTGAGGTCAAATAATCTGCCCAATACTTGAACCCCAATTTCTCTAATCCAGTGGTTCTCAAAATTTTTGGTTTCAGGATCCTTTTACACTCTTAAAAATTATTGAGAAATCCAGGGACCTTTTATTTATGTTACACACACACATACCATACTGGAGATTAAAACTGAGAAATTACTAAAATACAAGAATTCACAAGCACACTTTCCATCTGCAGTCAGAACAAGTGTCATCACACATGTGTAACCTCTAGAAAATTCCTTGGTACTCTTGTGAGAGAATGAACGGGACAAGGCAAACAGGCTAGTATAATAAGGAAACTAGTTTTGATATCACAGACCCCCTCATAGGATCTGAATCTCCTGAGGGGTCCCAGATCACACTATGAAACTGCTGTTTTAACACCAAGTCTATGCTTTATTTTTCCAAGACCAGACTGTTGTGTATTCAGTGAATAACCTTTACCATCTGGCTTTAACCTTCATTAATGGACTCAAGTCCTACAATGTTTGTTAAATACTCTCCAACCTAGCTACACCAAAATAAATGCTCTTTCCCTAAATGACTGTGAGGCCTCAGGCCTCCTTCTTTTTACTCTTGTTGTGTCTTCTGCCTGGAATTACTTTCTTCTCCCTTTCAGAGAACCCCACTCAAGTTCTCAGGCTTCTGCTGAAATGATGCTCAGCCCAGCCCAGGCAGAGTTAATCACTTTCTATAGATAGCCTCATTCCTCACCCCTCATAGTTGTTCTAAACTATTTTATTTGCTTTTGCTCATTGCTTTGAAATGATAAAAGTTATCTCTGGTGATGGGACTGCAGATATTTTTCTTTGTAGTTTTCTGCATTATTTTTTTGTAATTATAAATATAATAGGATGGTAAAATGTTTCTCTGTAGCTTAGCAGCCAATACGTAGGATACTTACGTGTGGGATGAAAAACTCTATGTTTTGATACATAAATATATAAAACACTTTATCTACTAACAACCACGAAAATTAGAGATGTGAATACCTAGTCAATTGTACAGTGATTCTTTCTACATCATATATTCTATTGTTGCTTAAAATTTGCATAGTTTTCCAATACCTTTGACTTTATCTTCAAATCCCAAATAGAAGATTCCAGATCTTCTTTGTGTCACATTCCCTAAACTCCTCATGGGAAATATCCTTATCTCATGACTAGGCAACGTGGGTTCTTAGCATCTAAGTGCAAGCCTAACTTCTTAACTCTGCAGATCTCAACTAGCAAAATGTTCTCCTGGAAACATGTACATCTCTCGGTGGCCACCAGGGAGCCGAATCCACCGGATGCCTTCATAAAGTTCAGTAACACATTTACGAGAAAATGTTTCTCCGCAGATGGAACTCAAAATGGATTGTTTTGTAAGGGACTTTTATCTCCTAGAATAACCAGAACACAGAGTGTTTGAAGTGTGACATGACACACCACTCATTACTAACAAAGGGCTTCCCACCCCTTGCACAAAGTCTGAACTGCTCATTTCTGCACGAATGCAGGAGCTTCTGCAGAAGGCGAAAGAAAGAATGGGCTGGAATTATTGTTTAATTGGCCGCAAGCTGGATACTTGGTTTCTGCTGGGTTCCTGCTGGGCTGTTACCATCAGACCTGATCAGCACAGCTGTGTAAACTGTGACAGTACCTGCTCCCCCCATGCCCCCCACGGGCTGCCCCACACCTCGCTCTTGCTGCTTCCCTTGCTGGACCTCCCTGTCCTCTAAGGTAGACTTGGCTTGTGCAGCATCTCTGTTCCAGAGCAGCCGTGCTCTTCATTGAGATGCAGGTAGCACTCCCATACGCAAAGGCTGCAGAGCGTCATTAAAGTGGTAGGGAGACAAACAACACTCGTGCTGCATACCAAGTGGCATCGCATTTAACTGAATCATTTTATTAGGAGCACATTCTGTGCTGCCACTGTGAGCCACTGGTGTAAAATATGCTGGCAAAATGGATCTCTGGTAATTACGCCTCATGCATATTTCAGGACTTTCCACAGGGGATACAGGAAGATGGTGTTCATAAAAGGGAGTTTTACAATCAGGTTCACTTGCATTTGGCATCAAGACCCAAACTAGCTGGTGCAACAAAGAAAAGTGCAGTTCCACGGCATGTTGTGTTTGTTTTAGCTGGAATTACTGTAGTTCCTTAAAACTCTATCAGGGCTGCTAAGGGCAGTGCTGCTTGAAAAGAAATCACTCATCAGACCCACCTGAACATACATCAGTGCAGAAAAGCCCATGGCTATTAAATCATTTCTTTCCCACATTTGTTTGCCTCTATATGTGCCTTCAATTTTACTTTAAATTGAATTAGGGAAATGAGCCTCTGGTGACAAAGTGCTTGGAGATGAGTTAGGAGACTGGCAAAACAGCATCGTTACCTGCTTCAAGGTGGAGCTGTAAAGAACACAAGTGACTGCTTTCTCATGGCTTTTCACTCTCTTGCCTGCTTCCCTTTTCATGGCCAGCACTGCTAGCTGGTTATTCAATGAGATGAAAAGTCTTCCATGGGCTTCATCAAAGTGGAAAAGACATCTGAAGTCCTGACTTTTGGGGAAAGGGCAGGCTATCCTCTGGACGGACAGCTGGTGTTGAATATCCCAGAGTCTCAAAACCTGGGTGAAAAGAGATAAAGTCATCCATCAAGTCAAGAACAATTCTAATTTTTTAGCCAAAAATATTTCTAGCTTATCTTCAGCCCAATCCGAAAGTTGCTATACTTGGATCACACTTCGGTCACAGTGCTATTATTTTATATATCATTTGGTACTACAATGATCTGTTTAGAAATCTCTTAAATTATTAACTCCCCTAGGGAAGGGATTGCATTTTATCACAGAGTCTAGAATAGAGCCTGATATTTAGTAGGTGATTGTAGTCAGCAGAAAATTGGCCCCTCAAAGATGTCCACGTCCTAATCCTCAGAAGTTGTGACTATGTCACGTTACATGGCAAGAGGGGTTTCACAGATGCGATTAAATTAAGGGTCTTCAGAGGGAGAGATTATTCTGTATTAATTGAATGGGTCCAATGAATACACAAGGGTCTTTCAAAGTGGAAGAGGGAGGCAGAAAAGGAAATCAAAGTGAAGGAACTCTACCCACTGTTGCTGGCTTTGAAGATGCAGGAAGGAGGCCACCAGCCAAGGAATTCAGATGAGGAATTCTAGAAGGTAGAAGAGTTGTAGTGTGTGTGTGTGTGTGTGTGTGTGTGTGCACATGTGCACAAAATAAAAGCAGTGGTATGAAATATAATCAACTGCAAAGAGACTGCAAGAAAATAGATTCTTATTCAAACACAGACAATTAAGACACACAAATGGGCATGCATTTATCCATGGATAACAAGCACAAACATTAACTCCTTACTCAATAGAAAGATTGGTTCAGGTTCAACAGACATTAAAAGATTGTATTTCTTGGTCCTCCTTCCCCTGTTCACTCCCTTCCTTCTAATGTGGGCCACAGTAAGATTCCCAGGAAGTAAACAGAAAGAGTAGTTTGGCAGGTACAAGTGTTGCTGGGTGCAGAATTAACACAGGCTAGTGGGCAAAAGAGGGTTACAATAAAACGGTAAAAATCCTCTCCAGAGGGGCTAGTGGGCAAGTTCTAGAGCCAGACTTCCTGGGTTTTAATCCTGAACAGGACGGTAACTTCTGGCAAGTTTCCTTGACTCTCCAAGTTGTTAATGCAGTACCTACTCCATCCAGATGTTGTGAGGATTAAGTAAGAGAATCGATGTCAAACATTTAGCATGATGACCAGCATGTAATAAATGTTCTTTTGTTATTTCTTCATTGTATAAATACTAGAACCTAAAAGCAGAAAGGTTCTTTTCTAATAAACTACTCAATGCAATGTGAGAATTATTCTAAATTGTTTCTAAGAGATGGTCTCTGTTTAAATGAGTGCTTATTACCCCATAAGGTAGGTGGCCTGTAGTTGAGTAGTTCTTAACCTCATTCTTAACATACTTTAAATCGTAAACTCCTTTGGGAAAAAAAATTGTTGAAAATGATGGCTCTATCCCACCACATACAAGTACCCACAAAGACATAACAATTTTACATGTCATTTCTTTGGGTTCATAAATACACTCTCCGCTCCCATGTCTATCAACAGGACAGGAATTCCTAAGTTCAGACAAAGACCTCCTCATCTACCATTTGATTTATCCTACCCTCCTTTCCCACATTTAGATAAGTCTCCTCTGAAGTTTCTCTTCTTCGGGATAAATGATCCCACTTACTTCAGCCATTGGGACCTCAGGGTTCACAGTCCACACTGCAGCCTCCTGAAACCCTGTCACTGTGTCACGGTTTACACTTTCTCTCCAGGGGAGAGTTAGCATCCAGGCCTCATTTTACATTTTAAAAATCATAGTAGTCTGAAGATGTGGTATAAAATAGAATAGCACCAAAGGCTTTTTTCCCAACTCATTTCTCTCAACCCGAGTGCCACTTCTAGGAGATGGCTGCCTGTATTCCTTCCTGGGTTACGGCTTTCTCTATAGCACTAAATAATATCATTATATATTTCAGTACATATTAACTGTACATATATTGACCCACTCCTCTGATTTATTTGAAAAAGACTATTAAGCCAGTCCATTATGGTTTCGCCCATCCTGAGGTTCTGATCAAGTAAAACCCTAAATCCTACTCCCGTGAACAAATGGTCAAGTAGATCTCTACCATCCTACTTTTAAAAACCTGATGCTTTAAGCTAAGATTAAGATCTTTATTTAAAACTATTGCTTTGTGTTCCCTAGTTTTGATTCAGAGTTCCAATGAGGAAATTTCATATTGAATCAGAACTCAAATAAATGGAAAATTCTTCCTTGGTTTGTCCATGCATGCCATGGGACATTGTGGATACTCAAACATTTTTTTAACTTGTTGAATGTTCTGGTCTGCCTAATAACTTGTGTCTTTTTCCAGCCCATAAATGAACAGATTAGATAAGACCAGCCCAAGGATACAGCGCCCCAACAAAGAAACTGCTTTGCTTCTTCTGTATAGTTATTTCCCCCAACTACATATCTCACCTAGTCCACAATAATATTTTATGAGACTTTTTTCAAACATTTTGTAGAAATAATTACATTTGATCTATAGAGTAACCTCTCCATTTACCAACCCTTATAAATTAGCTTGAACTAACCTAGTTAATCCCTGCCATATAAATAGCATTGCTAATCACTGTAACTGCAAAAATACCCATTTATTAAATAAACTGACTTTTCTTGGGAAGAATTTTTATTAAAATAACTCATCTCATTCCTGTTCTTAAGGTTTACAAAATTATTTTAATTTTAAAAATCTGCCAGTTCTCTAGGAAATGTTTATCTTCGGAAATATAAATTCTGTAAGAACCAAGATATGCAAGCATATTTCAATGTGTTTTAAATGTAACTAGAATTGATAACTCATTGTTCCGAATTTTAAGCCATAAAATTAGACACATCTAGATCATTCTCAAACACTCGTGATATTTATAATAACTATACATACCTTCATTGTTCAAAACCGCAATTTATTCAGTAAGGACCTACATCTAAGAAGCAGAAACTAACTTCGTGCCAGAATCACAATCCAGGGCATAGTTGAATTCAAATTAACAGTAACTCAACAATATTAATGGACTATAATCTCACCAGAATCATTTTCCGTTGCACTGCTCGAGCAACTTAGGTTGGCTTTATTAATTCACTAGCATTTAGTCATATAAATTAAATTAAAAATTAAAAATAGATAAACCATAACCTCTCTAGTTTCCAACAGGTTACTTCATGCTATTAATAAGTAAAACTAGATATTTTAATGATCAGAATGTGTATATTCATTAATTTTCTTAAAATTAATTTTCATGTTATACTTTCAATTCTTTCTGATTAAATCCCTAAACTCCCACAATTAATAACCCCAGTAAGTCTATCTTCTAGGTTTAATTCTCTAATTTTTCTCTGTTAGGAAACAAAGCAATGACATTGACATAACTGCCATCAATGCATTAAAATAGTGTCCCAGCATGCTTCTAGAAATTATATGCTGGTGCATGACCTGCCAGAAGATTTGCAATTCTCCCTATACTGCTATATCCTATACCAAGGGTTTTAAACATTGCATTAGAAATATCTATGGTGCTTTCAGAAATTATCTATGCCTGGGTCATTTTCCAAGGCCAAATGTATCAGAATCTCTCAGAATGGAGCTTGAATATTAGTAATATTAGTTGTATTTTTTTCATTTTCCCAGATATTTCCTTTGTACTTTACTGTAACTGCTCAACTTCTCATGGTTTTAAAGACAACAATAATGTCCTTGAACTAGAAATCTTCCACTCAGCTTAATCAAAAAATATCATGACTTGGCTTTAAACCAGATAAGCCTGCTCTCTTTCTTTCCTAATCAGGTTATATCCTTTAAATCTTGAAAAATATCTCACATTAATTCAGTTTTATTAACCAAGTCCTTTAACAAACAGCCACTTAAATATCTAATTATTACCTAAGGACCTATCTTGGGTTACCCCTTCTTTCCTTTCAAGTTTACTTCTAGAATAGAATTAGGCCACTGTGCAAAAAGGGGTACTTAATATTAATTTTTATTCCAGAGATGCTAGAGATGGTTGCTTTATTCTTAGTGAGAAAAATAAATACATTGAATCAACTAAACCTAATAATTACAACTGAATATTTAATGCTTTTTTATTTATATTTTCCACACATTTTAATCTTCATCCAAACTATTGTGTTTCCTATGTATATCACAATATCTGAGAAACTTGTGATATCTGTCCAAACTCAGGCTTACTAAATCAAGTTCTCAAAATAGCACTGTGGGGGAAGGATGTTCTCTATCCCATCTCTGTTTTATATTAGCAGAACTAAGTAGATAAGCTTATGATTTTATATCAAGAGAACATTTTGCTTTTCACATGATAGAGTTGACTTTTTCCTGCTTAATTCTTTATCTTATTTCAACTGGTAATCTTTTAATAACACAAAATTTTAAGCAAACACTGGATTATCCTTATATACCAGAACTAGAAAAAAAGTGGATTGAGAATTCCAGACACCTAGATTCTAGTTTTATTATTACTCAGTTTTTTGGCTTAGGCATGTGATTTCTCTCTTCATTTTCTCCTCTTTCTGCACAAGGAATCCCTGCTGGATCTGAAATTTTGTCTGTTTTGTCTAGAATGTAGTTAAATTGTCCAATCCATTATCTAAATATTACAAAATAACAACAATTCAAACAAATCCAAGAAGGTGTATTGCACGGATTGAATAGAAAGGTAGGAATTCACCACGTTTTCACTCTCACTTTGCTGAAAATTTCTTCCTGCTAGAGACAGACAGAATTATTTCCATAGAAATAATAAAACTACAAATTCATTCTCTTCATTTGTACCACAAATACTATGTTTATAAATTTGTCACTTTTTGGATAGGGAGGTGCATGGATAGATGAATGGAAGGATAATCTGTTTTCAATGTACTTGCTAAACTCCAGTCAGTGTTATTTACTTATTGGCAACATGTCCACTAGTATGTAGTCAGGAAGAAAATAAATATATCCACAATTTCCTAATAATGGTATAAATGTGAGGAAGAAGTAGAAAACAGACTCAGAAACATAATTTCTAATTATTGAAATGAAACTTGCTTGGTTTCATCAAATTATTACCTCCTGATGTCCTGTAGGGGGACAGATATAACAATAAGAAAAAACAGGGGTCTGTTTGGGCATCACCTGAGCATTTTGAGGAAAGCAGTGTAGCAACAGAGCTTCCCATGGGCAATTCACAAACAAACGGATCTTCTATTTGGAGATAATTATAAATAAATTCTACATTTATTTAGAATTTAAGCCTTTTTAGAATCCACAATCAGTAGATGCTTAGAGTCAGTGTGGTTTGACATGATATATGCTGGGAGGAGTATTTCACTGAATACCATGGCTAATGTTTTTATCTTAGAATCACACATCTGTTCTTCCTCTAAGAAATACCTGTACCATTTGTCCCCAGGACTGAAATCAAACTTAAAATACTAATCTAAAATTAAAATACATTTTTGTGTTACTCTTCACTCCATTGTTACTATAACCATTATCTCCATTTTCTTTTCAGTTCTTGTCAACAGAAATGAGGAAGGAATATCTTAGACTCATATCTCTAAGTGTCTGTTTGTGGATTCTGTCATTAACCTTGAAAAAGCTGAAACATTTCCAAACACTACGATTTGTTCTGCAGAAATCTCATCTATTTCCCAGTTCAAATGTGACATTAACTTTAACTAATGTTAACATTTTATTCCAGGTGCTTTCTTTTTTCTTGACAAAAGTTCATTTTTAGGAATTTTTAAATTTCAATTAAATTGATCCTTTGCCATTACCATTATTCATATAACATTGAAAATCATAACAGAATTTTCCCCAGTCTTTAAAAAAGTTTTCCAACTTTCACGTACCAAAAACAATTACTTTCCTCTATTAATTTACAAAGTAAATTTAAACACCTTAAATTTCTTCAATTTTTTACTCACTGAATATTTACACTAACAACATAGCTTTGAATGAAATAAATTAAAAGCTGATAGAAGGAGGGAACTGTGGTTCGAATATCATTGCAGAGTAGATTTTTGTAGGGGGCCCTCCTGCTTCAAAGAAACACAACTCTGGGGCAGGTCATGGTGGGTCAGTGGCAGAGTTCTCACCTGCCACGCCGGGGACCCGGGTTCAATTCCCGGTGCCTGCCCATGCAAGTTAAAAAAAAACCACAACTCTGAATGAAACATAATTTATGGAGCCCTGCTAGGCCTTCAGGGATGGGGAACAAACTCCAAAGGTCCAAAAGAAGGAAGAGAGAAAAAAAAGAAACATAAACTTAAATGAGGACAGTAAACAGTAGGCACAAATGAAGGAGGTCTCACTAGGAGACTGAGATGAGATCCAGCAGCAAGGCCTGAGCCCTGATGGGAGACACTTAAATTAAACTAGACAAATGGGAGGAGAATATGGTAGCCTCAGGACAGTAGTTTTCCTCATCCCCATCCTGCAAAAACAAATGCAAATCTTTTCTGGAGGAAAGCATCGTCAAAGTAGATTCTCAGAATGCCTGCAGACTGTCGGCAACAAAATAGGAGGTAGCAATTAAAGATAACCAGACATAAAAAAAATGAGTTATCATGAGGGAGAATTGACAGCAAAGGGAATATCAGATTTAGATCACCAAGGACTCCAGCTATTGTAATTATCAGACAAAAATGTGATGTACTTTAAAAAACAGAAAAAGAAAAAAAAGAGAAAAAATGTAATGTAATTAAGCATGAAAGCATTTAAGAACTAGAAGACAGAATCCAAAAATGAGTAAGCAACAAAAGAATATCCAAAATTATCAGTCAGTTAAAAATAAATTAAAAAAAGAAAAAAAAAACAACCAATATCATTAAACTTAAAAACTCAAATGTATGACTCATACAAAAAGTAGGCATATCCTCACTAGAAACACCATCAGAAATATGAGTGCTTCCTAAAATATGGAGGGGAAATCTGAATAGGGAATGTGAAAGAAATCTGTAAGGTTTTTCTGAAAGACGACTGAAAGATTGAGTAAATAGGGAAACACTGGGGATGATTTTTCAATATTTTAAAGAACGCAATATTCTCAAATTCAACTCGGAAGGATAAAAATGCCAAAGAATAGTAAAAAAAAATATATATGTATTGAAAACTAAAAACAATCTGTAGGACTTTCCGTACCAGGTGTCAAAATATACAATAAAACTATGGTGGTTAAACAGTGGTATATTAGTGTAGAAAAGATAAGTAGAGTAACAAAGAATAAAGCCTACTAGAAAAAAAAATAATGCCTACAAGGTAATTCAGATTATGATGACAAAGCACTTCAAACCAATGGGAGAGACTAAATATTCAAAAAAGGAAATTGGACATCCATTTTTAGGTGAAAATAACTTCACATAAAAATAAATTGCAAAGCTAAATGCAATAAAATAACATTCAACAACAGAAAAAAAATCTTAGCTGACAATGAGAATATTTTGATAAAACATGAGGTATGAAGACATTCCCTAAGCTAGGCACAAAACATTTAGAGGCCAAAAAGAAAATCATTTTATATACTCAAGCTTCATAAACATTAAAAACTTTTGAATGAGAAAAATAATCTAAAACTGAAAGAGGTATGCTAGAAAAGGGTAAACTATTTACAAAATAAATAATGAACAAACGATACCCAGAATGTTTTCAAACTACTACAAATCATTAAGAAAAAGACAGAATGCAGTAAAAATAACAAGAGTAAGGCATGATCAGACAGTGAACAAAACAAGAAATGTAAATAGCCAACAAATATTTGGAAAAGAAGTTCACACTAATTTTTTTGTCCATCAAATTCAGGGGGAAAAAAAACAAAACGTTGATGGTATCCAATATTGACAAGTGTGGGGGAATAGATACATTTATACATCTCTGATAAGTGAACCAGGTAGTACATCATTTTTTGATAGAAATAGGCATTATTTATGAAAATCCTTAAAGAAAAGCATGCCTATTGACCAAAGATCATCACTTCTAGGAAATCATTATAAAGAAATGATCTGATGAGTATTCAAGATTGTGCATGTGTATTTGTGTGTTTAATGGTTTATAATAGTAAAAAACTATAAATAATATCTCTTCTGATCAATAAGTGATTGAATAAATAAATTATAACCATCCACACCACATGCAATGAATTATTTTGAAGCCGGTCTATGTATACGCACAGAGAAAGATCTCTAGGAGATATTGTTTAGGGAAAAAACAAATTGCTTAAAAATATGTAGAGTGTGATTCCACTTACATAAAATGACTAATGATAACAATCTGTATTTGTACATCAACGTAGGATAATATAATAGCAATATGTTGTAAGAATGTACTATATAATTAATATAAGTATATAATTAATTAATATGATAACACATAAAAAATTTATAATTGTTATTTCTTGGAAGAGGAATGTGATTTGATGGGGAGTGAACTAGAGAAATACTTTTTGTTCTACATGCTTCCCTATCATTTTAAATTTTCATGGGAGCGCATTAACCCATATTTGTGTATATTTAAACAAAATGAAAATACTGCATTTCACAGTGGCTGATGGAAGTTGATGATTGTAGGTGTGGAGAAGAGAGAAGGAAGACAAACAGGTAATATATATTCCCCAACACAAAAAACTAGCTCTAAAAAAAAATTAACTTTGTATTTTCCTTACCAATCTTGCATCTACTATATAGATGCCAGCTCTTGGGAAAAATCAGAACCTCAAACAGATAAGAATAAAATTAGAAATACTAATCTGATGCTGGTGGCCAAATCAAAATTAGTAACGCAGGAGAGAAGAGTTAGGAGCAACAGAAAAGCCTATTCAGGCCTCTTGGTTGGAATGTCAAAAAGATTTTCCCTAGGCTTTGAAAATCTTTTTATTTACCTTGGTAGTTCTCCCTCCAAATGACCAAGTCACTGGGACTCAGTTGGACTTTGCCACCAGTGACTGCCATCTTATGAGAAATACTTTTTTTTAGATGTCCAAAGCAAAATGCAATTGGAATATTGTCTGGTATGGTATCAAATTCTATAGGTATAAATTTCTTATTTAGTCATCACCGAAAAATGACAATAGAACAGTGGAAACAGAACTGAAGTCACAGATCATTTTTGGAGGAAGTTGTGTAGATGTAAATTGCTTCTGTGGCAAATATTCTAACTTAGCAACTCATTGCCAAACATGGTTCAATCAAAGGCCCTTTGAAGAAGGAATGCTTTTATTTATTTTCTCTTCTCTATCTTAGCACAAGTCCTAAAAAAAAAAAAATCTGAAAGAATTTTATGGCAATAAACCAGAAGCTTAACCTGGTATCAGAGAATTCACTTGTTTGTTGTGAACATATAAAGACTGAGATAGTCATGCATTCAAAGTGAAATAGACTAATGTGAAGGAGAGCATGACAAACTTCTTATAATGAAATGCTTTAGAATTCAAAGCAAAAATAGAATGAGAAAACTGCCCTTGGAAGAAGTTAGGTAATCATAACATTGATGATAGCTGCACACAATCAGCTCTGGCTCTAAGGTCTTTCTCTTGCTTTTAACCTAAACCTTTCAGGGAAACTCTTCTGATAAATATTTAATATTTGTTCTATGTTTATATTTGATATATTCATTAATTTAACTATTCATTTAAATATGGGCATGGCACTACCCAAGAAAGACATAATACCTAACCTCATGAATCCTATCATTTATTTGATAGCTATACAACTTTGTATATTATACTCAATAAGCATTTAATATATATTAATATGTGCTAAGTCCTGGGGGACTCAGGGAAGTTTTAAACAAATAATCCTTGTCTTTAAGCATACAATCTAGCAGCAATGTATGTGCTGGTCTGCAAGGATGTATGTACCATAGAAAAGCCATGTTTTAATCCTAATCTCATTTTGTAAAGGCAATGGTTTCTTCTAATCCCTATTCAGTGTTGTGTGTTGGACACTTTAATTAGATTATCTCCCTGGAGATGTAACTCAATCAAGAGTGAGTCACAGGATTAGGCAGAGATGTGTCTCCACCCATTCTAGGTGGGTCATGATAACTTTACTGGAATCCTATAAAAGAGGAAATTTTGGAGAAAGTGGAAGAATCTGAGAGAGCAGAGAATGCCGCAGCACCACAAAGCAGCCCACCAGCCAGAAACCTTTGGAAATGAAGAAGGAAAATGCCTCCTGGGAGCTGGAGAGAAAGCTAGCAGATGACACCATGCTCGCCATGTGCCCTTCCAGCCAAGAAAAAAATCCTGACTGTGTTCACCATGTGCTTTCCACTTCATAGAGAAACCCTGAACTTCATTAGCCTTCTTGAATCAAGGTATCTATACCTGGATGCCTTAGATTGGACATTTCTATAGACTTGCTTTAATTGGGACATTTTCATGGCCTTCGAACTGTACACTAGCAATTTATTAAATTTCCCTTCTTAAAAGCCACTCCATTTCTATATTGCATTCAGGCAGCTAACAAAATAAACAGTGTACATTTACAATTCTCTAGTATACAAGTCAGATTGTGATAAATTCAATAAAAGAAGTTAGAATAATATGCTAAAAGAGCTAAAAAAAAAAAAAAAAAGCAACTAGATCTAAATAGGGTACCATATAAGTTTTACTCTGAGCTTATTTCATACATTTATGAAACCATTTTTTTCTGGACTACCAAAAACCTGCTGAAGATTCACAGTAAAGCGTATTCACTCTGAGCTGTCAACAACTATTCCTTGAATAAACATTCTGAGGACCAAGCACTGTGACAGACACTTAGGATAGTATAACACAGTACTTGCTTTCATGAGGGACAAACAGGTGTTTGTCATGGGCCTGCATGAGAAGTCACAAAAGTCTGAGACGTGAAGGATAACTAGGCATTGGCCAGCTGCCCATGAAGAAAAGGGAATTGAAGGTGGAAGGAAGAGCATGTTGCAAAGTCATGAGACGGCATGGCTGAAAAGGATGCCAATCTTTTGGCATAGATGGAGCATTGAATGAATGGAGGAGAAAAGCAGGAAGTGAACAGGGACTGGTAGATGGGGGAGGGCTTTGAATAAAAGTTCAAGGATATTTTAAACCGAGAGCAGAGACGAGAGATTAGAGAATTTTTCTAACAAGCCTCTTTATTAGCAGAATGAAGGGTAGATTGGGAGACATGTTAGAAAACCTTTGCAGTATTTTGGGAAAAAAGAAGAGTTTTTTTTTTTTTTAATAAGGGCAGTGGCAGCTGAGATAGGAGGTGAGGATGATAAACATATTTTGATGATATAATCAACAGGAATTGGCAGTTGACTGATGAAGTCTAAGGGAAAAGGAAGAGGTTTATGTGATATGTAATATAGTATAGTACACTGAGCAAATTTGTCAGGACTTATGACTAGGCAGGGCTAAGGAGAAAATGAATTCCTATTCACTATTTACATATATACATAGAACTGTCAGGTTCACTGAAAGAGTCTCAGGTACTGTCCCTAAGACGCTTATTCTCTATCCTTCTTGTCTTCAGAAGGAAGCCTCTCAAAATCCAGTCTCCTATGCTAATTATATATGAGCCAACATTATATAAGATACTATTTATGAATCATCTCATCAGTCCTCACAGCAGTCCTTAAAACACTCTTGTTCTTTTGTAAAATTTTGGAGAAATTTTACATTTTACAAAGGACAAGAGTCTTAGAAATTAAGAACTCTGCCTAAGGGGACATAAGTAGTAAATAGTGTGGTAAGGGTTCAAACTGGTCTATCTGGCTCTAATTCCATGTTCTTTCCACCGTATTTGGAATACCCCATCAATATTTCCAATTAGCAATAGACTGATATACTTATTTGCAATGTTCTTAATGGATTTGGTATTCTTCAGATTAATTTTGATTTCTAATTAACTGAGTCTATTCAAAATCAAAGCACCAATAGCTAACTGGCTGTGTGTGTAGTTCCTCATCTCTATCTCTGTTCTTTCTACTGAATTAGTGAGAGTTTTAGAAACTGTCGGGATGTGACCTACTGAATGCCCAATATTAAGGATTAATTTCAAGAATGCATGGTTTGTCCTGATGGGTCCCTGGACCAGGAAAGTCCTGAAAGCAGGAGGGGCCAGCCTCTCCAGAACATATTATTGACAGCCCCTTCCAACACGAAAAAGTTAGAATGGGCATAACCCAAATACCCCTAAAGAGTGCAGAGAAAGATCAAAGGTGATGGTGGAGTTACACAGAGAAGGTCGGGTTTAACAAACGAGTGTGATTGCTGAATCATTATATTGATAGTTCTTTTAGTCTCCATTATCTTAGAGCAGCTGGAAGTAAAAACCTAAAATTGTGGAATTGTAACCCATACCGAACTCTGAAATCTGTTCTACAACTAATTGTTGTGATGTGCTTTGAAATTTATCACTTTTTGGCACATGTTATTTTTCACAAAAAAAAGAAAAAAAAAGTCGATTGTGATGATAAATGCACAGCAATATGAAAAAAAAAGAATGCACGATTTGAAAAAAAGTTTTTAATGAAATATTTTGTCCATTTGCCCAAGACTACTGTTAAACAACCATCAATCAACACCTTAATATAGATTACCAAATACATAACAATGACCCGGAATATTCTTAAAACCTACATCTCCTCTCACAAAAATTCAGGACCGAGAGTTGATTTGGGAAGGAATTGAGGGCAGAACTAAATGAATTAAGTGCACAATGTTACTTACTTTGTCTGTGGAGAAGCTGAAAAGTTGTTTTCTGTCAGCAAAGAATTGGACGGCTATTACACTAGCAGAATGGCCCCAAAGGACACCAACTGGCTTAGAGACAACGTAGGGATTCCAAAGGCAAACTTTATTGTTAATGCCAGCAGTTGCTAATCAGAATTCGAAAGAAAAGAAATGTGTTTTAATAACATGAATGGTCCATGGCATTTTCCCTTTGAAATAAGTTTATCATGGAGCTGTAGATTGATCAATTCTGATGAGCATTACCACCCCCTGACTAGAACAGTAGAAAGTCTTGCCATTGCCCAGCTGGCTTAGGATAATAGGGCATGGGTCTGTCGCTGGGAATAGTAGAAATGGAGGGAATAGGGAAGACGGGGCATGCATGAGGTGGAAGGAAGGACAGAGACACTTCCAGGAACCAATGAGCAGCCCAGCCAGGAGGGACACAATCCTCCTCCTAGTCCCTCTATTTTCCCTCTCTAACCAGCACAGCCTCGGAATGTAGACAGTGTTAAAGTTATCCCAGGAGGGAGAAAGAACTAAAATAATAAAGTTCCTGCATAAATAGAAACGTATGGCGAAACAAATGATTTTCACTGCCATGTGAATAACCAAGTATTAACAATCCAGCAGCAAAGAATACCCTTTTGACCTGCTTTATTTACAGAATAAAGTCTTTTGGGAACACTAATTGGCTTTATCCAAGCAATGCTTCAAGAGCAGATAATAGAGAGGTTATTCGGGTCTGTGGACACTCAGTATAGTGTTTGTGTTCCTTGATTTGGGGCAGACTGTGGAACTGAGCTTCTTCAGCCTTATTTTTCCAGCACTGTGGCAGGCACAAAGCATACAGGGGTAGAAGAAACTAATCAATCAATGGATGAAATGGTTGACACCTGAGTCTTTGCCAACTTGCTTCACAAAACTCCAGCATTCTCTAATAAATCGACAATACTCATTAAAAGTTTGATGTTGGCATATTTCTGAGTCCATATTCAAAGCATCTTTTACCGTGATTGTCCGCTATCATTGTTGGAAATGTCATTGACTCAGACCTCTAGCTGATATTTGATACTGTTTGAATGACAATTATCAAATTGTTGTTAATATGGCCCATTCTGTAGGCTAATTATGTCTCTATTAATATTTCAAAAACAATATCCTATATATCGACATCAGTTTTCTAAAATGTCTAAATATTTTGTTTACAAAGTTAATGCTTACAAACCCTTATATTTCTTCAGCTAAAATATGCCCTTTTACATCAAAGGAAGGATTCTCATTTAGTAAACTAAAGCTAGAGTTATCTGAAATTGTCCAAAAAGCATTACAGGATACACTCTGAGAGGTCAGCAAAAAACATTCTACATTTTGCAGTTCTCTTAGCATGTGTGTGCGTGCATTTGTGCCTGTGTGTATGTATATACGCGCATGTCTCTAAATATATATATGTATGTGTGTGTGTGTGTGTGTATACATATATATGAGCAATAAAAATGAAGTATTTGTTTGGGTCAAGCATTTGGTGGTGTTAGGAAGATGGCAGAATGACAGATGCTGCACAAACTGTCCTCCGTCTCTACATCATTTTACACCTCCCAACAATCCTAATAAAAAGACTCATTAAAGCATTGGGGCACTTTCTCATATTTTCACCCCAGTGTCGTTCCTTTACACCACACATCATAATGCACCATTATCAGACATTCTCAGGTGATAAAATGTGAGCTGCTCAAGTTGCTCTCTCTGGCAATAAAGCAACAAGGTGGAGAGGTTTCATGCATACAAATATGCATTTCAGACTATTTATGAGGCCCTCATAGTTATCATGATTCATTTTACATACCAATTAAATTGAGCTGAGAGTGGTAATCAAAAGCGTGAATGCCCTGGGCAATGTTGAAGGATGTCATTTTAAGATGTTTTTTTGATTTCTCTCTCCAAGCCAGCACCACAGTCTTTACATTACTGGTTGTACTGGAAATGATAGCATCTAAAGATGCATTGTAAGTAACTGATAAAAAATTAAAAAGAGGAAAATAATCTTTAGTTGATTTCTCATGAGATATTAGAATAATAGAATCATTTCAATATTTAAAATTAAAAATTAAACTCAGATTATGATGATACAACCCAACACTTAAAATACTTCTCTAACCTCTTCCCCCACCACACACCCAAGACTCTCTAAAGAAAAGTTACAGCAAATTGAGCATTCAGACTTTTCTTCCACTATAGGAATACTGTTAATTTTTTTAAATTGGAACACATGGCAGGAAACAATATTAACCATGATAATATTATAATATAATATAATAATAATAATAATAATATGGGATTCTAGTATATAAAATGAGTAATTGACAAAATTGCCAAATCTTGGGCCTGGTAGAGGCAAACAGCTTAATACCCATATGCTATTCCCCAAAGGTCCAGTTCATGCCCAAACCACAGTTTTCATTTATGAAAATCTTGACTTGTCTAGGATGTTTATGTGTACCCCTGCCAAGTTTCATAAAGGCACTGGAAAGCTCTGCTTGAAATGCCTGTTCCTACATTCCAAATAGCCAAATGCCAGGTATTGTGGAGCAAAATCCCTCTTCCCAAGCAAAGATAATGCATCTGCTACATTTTTTTCAGCGGGAAATTTCCACTGCTCTCAGATTCATAGGCTTCAAAAGGCAAATAGCCCTAGCTGCTGTTTTCTCCAACTTCAAACAACTCTGTTCTCCATGGTTAGGTGGAAGTTCTCTTTCGCATTTTGCTCAGACAAGCATTATGCCCCAAAGTTGAAAGAGTTCTGATTTGACCTCAAGACCAGCTTCCTGCTTCACACAAAAAAGGATGTTGTAACTTCATACAACTTAAGGAAATTTGTTTTAAGAGAATAGCTCTTAGAAGTATTTTTGACCTGCTTATTATATAAACTCAAAGGTGGCAGTCTTGAGAGACAATTCTCAGTGGATCTCGTCTGTCTTCACTTCTCATGAAGCTAAATGCCCTTTGCTCCAGACCATCTTTCAAGAATGCTTTTCATAGTGTGGTAGGTTGAATTATGTGCACCAATTTAGAAAGGGTCTTAATTTTAATCTGCCTTATTGTGGGTGTGAACCCTTTGTAAACAGGGCCTCTTGAAGATGTTACTTTTAATGAAGGTGTGACCTAACTGAGTGAAGGTAGTAAGAGAAAGACACAGGGAGAAGCCAGAAGCAAGAAGTAGGCAGAACCTCAGAAAAGAAAAAGAGGACATTACTATGTGCAAGAAAAAGTGATTTAAGCCAAAAAAAAGTACAAGGATTGTGGCAGGCGAGCACTGGGATGCTACCAATCTCAGGAGGAATCAAGCCTTCTACCTCCAAAACCTTAAAACAATAAATTTCCATTTTTAAGCCAACCCATTGCATGATGTTTTTCATAGGAGCCTGGTAAACTGCTCATATAGTAAATAATCTTATAGAAATGGTTAGTGTCTTCTCTGAAGCAAAATTCAGACATGCTTACTGCTCAAAATTATAAAGATAACATCTTCCTACTAAAGAAGATTTGAATTCTCTAAGCTCAAGGTCCCTCTCCCATAGCACAACCCACTGGGTGAGCAGGCTTCCATCTAGGCCCATCCACACTGTCCCCATGGAATTTGGGGGTAAAAGGGAACTGAAATGAATATGCTGATACTGCTTGCTGTGCTGTGAGTAATAAGTCCTTTGTCTCTGACACAGGAGTCTCCTATCTTCTGTTACTTTAAGATGCTTTTTCTATTTCTGTCTCAAAGTCAGCGCTAGATTATTTGTACTGTTGTTGTCCTAGAAATGGTAAACTAACTTGTTAATAGCATAAAATCTCATACCCCTCATGGTTTGTAAGAGGCACCTATACAGAATTGCAAATTCTTTTTTTAAGAGAGCAGAAAATGTACCCAGTGAAAAATAAAGTATCCCTCAAATACAGTCAATTCAAACTCAAATACAGTTTTCCTACTTTGGCAAATAACTTGATTTGCTTTTCTACAATTACAAATAAGTATTAAAGGCACAGAAATTCTTCAAGATAGAGGGATAGCTAGGTATTTGCCTTTTCCTCAGACCTATTAGATTGGGTTAGGTGCACTCAAACAACTAGGATTTATCCATTTGAGCGCTGATATGGGTATTTTGTGATATGGGCAATATAGGTTAAGCAAGCAGATGGTTTTCCACAAAAGGACTTTTTGGTGGCTACCTGAGTCATAGGTGAGGACACCAAAGCAGCCACATTGGGATTCAACCAAGACTGGGTCAGTGACTGTGGCTAAGGTTGGTTCTAGAACACCCCACCCATATGTCACTGCCTATTAACTTTGCTTTTAGTTGTGGGTTAAAGGAGTGAAAGAAACATCACGAAAATCTACATTCTCCTCTGTTTTCTAATTTATCAAATTCAACCCTTTTGTTATTTCATGAATATTTTTTGCATGCAATGGGAGGATCTTACATTGAGGAGCTTTAATCTCCCATGACAATAAATGGCTACATGTTACCTAGATTAGGCACACTTAGAGATACCAACACTGCTACTAGCCTGAGCCACAAGATGAGGCTGGTCCTGAGGAACTCAGTGATGGTCTCTTCCCCTCTCCCCGACAGCACGTGTGCCAGCAGAACAGCTCACTAGAGCAGCCGACATTCACATCTCTAGACCCACCTGCTCCGTGACAATTTTGACCTGTCACATGATAAAAACAAGCCAGTTACCTAACAGCTTTAGTCAAGGGCAAGTAAGAATAGAAACGCAATTCATATTAACAAGGAATCTGAGTTTGACCACTAAGTACCTGCATGCTGACTTCCCAGGGGACCATCCCACCATTTCCCCCAACTCATCCCACCTTGTGTACTAAGAAGTCTTTAGCCACTTGGCCATCTACTTGTTTCCAACTCCCTGGAAGCCAGGGGAAACTTGAAGAGGTATCATACAATCATGCTGGCCCATTTTCATATGTAGATGTGCCTGGATTTTACAGCCAAAGCTGGTGTTGTTGTCATACAACTGACCAAAGTCTGTGGGGCACTGACTGTGAAAGTATCAAAATAAGCTTTCCATACACTGTGTGGGAACAAGGCAGCTTGCTTCACCTAACAAAACAGTTTCCCCTTGAAAATTAAAATATTTCTCACAGAGGCTTCAGGGGAAAGTATAAGCAGTTAATTGTTTCTCTTTTAACCGTTCTTTTTATGGGTATGAACTGTGCTGGCTGCTGAACAACCTGAGGAGATAAAAGGTCTATTTTCTGAGGAGTAGAGGGGGCATTCAAATTCCTATAAATAGAGGAACTACTAAGGCCACTAGCTAGCACAAGCCCTGGCCAAAAAGTTCATGAAAAGATGCTCAACATCATTAGTGATCAAGGAAATACAAATCAAAACCACAACAAGATACCATTTCATACCCACTAGAATACTGCTACTAGAAAAACAGAAAATTACATCTGTTGGAAAAGATGTGGAGAAATAGGAACGCTCGTTCATTTTTATTTGGAATGTAAAATGATGCAGTCACTGTAGAAGACAGTTTGGCAGTTCTGTATTTAACAAAGTTAAATATAGAATTACCAAAAAATCTGGCAATACCACTTCTACACATATATCGAAAAGAATTTTGGTCTTAAAGAGATATTTGCACACACATAGTCATAGCTGCATTATTCACAATTGCCAAAAGAAAAAGGCAGCCCAAGTGTCCATCAACCAATAAATGGTTAAGCAAAATGTGGTATATACACCTAATGGAATATTAGTCAGTCATAAAAAAGAATGAAGTTCTCATATATGCAACAGCATGGATGAACTTGAAGATATTGTTTTAAGCAAAATAAGCCAGACACAAAATACAAATGTTGAATGATCTCACTGACATGAAATAATTAGAATAAGCAAACTCATAGAGTCAGAATATAGAATATAGGTTACCAGAAGATAGAGTAGGGGTCTGGAATAGGGAGTTCATGTTTATGATGTACAGAGTTTCTATCTGTAATGATGGAATAGTTTGGTAATGGATTGGGGTGATGGTAGCACTACAGTGTGAATGTAATTAACAGCACTGAGTTATATATTTATATGTGGTTAAAAGGGGAAATGTTAAGTTGTTTATATGCTACTAGAATAAAATTAAAAAAAAATTCATTGGGCTATACAGCACAGTGAACCCTAAGATAAATCATGGACTACTGTTAACAATACAATAAAAATGTGCTCTCATCAATTGTAACAAATGTACCACACCAAAGCAAGGTGTTAACAATATGGGTAGAATATGGGAAACCTGTATTTTGTGTGTGATTTTTTTACAAACCCACCTCTCCATAAGAAAAACATATATTAGGGATTTTTATCACATCGTCAAACCACTCTAGCATCTCTGTGGTTCTCTTGCATACATCTCTGGTTCATCTTCCCTTGCTGCTTCTAACTCTCTGTATAAAGAATTGTTCAAAACAGTGCTGCCATCATTTTATACTCTAGAGATTTAATCAGTAGTCTTAAATTGGTAGCCCAAACACCACTTAAGGAATCGATGAAACCTATAGATTTGCATATATACATATTTTTGTACAAGTTCTCAGGATTTTCAGAATGCCCCACCTCTACTCAAGAAGCCCATGACAGATCTGAGGAATGAACTTCAGGTTACACAATAATTTGGGACTGGGAAACACTTCTACCATCCTTCTCGTCCTACTTTCCCAAGTGATTCTTAAAATTTCTATTACTTGTACTATATGCCCTTTGTGTTAATCCATGCCCACTTTGGGTTTCTCCTTTCAGCTTTTAAGTCCTTAATGTAAATTGGCCTTTGATGTTGAGATTCTTCTAGACAATGCAAGAACCAAATTTACAAGAGGGAAAAAAGGGATGCTTAGGATGCCAAGGAGACTTCCAGAAAGAGATCAGTGAATCCTGTCATGCAATAAAGAAGTGCTGCCCAAGACCATAATGGTCTACTTCTTTTCTCTGCCTAGAATTTGTCTGGAAGGTGTGCTTCTTGATCATCACCCTTTTGCAAATCTACCCTCAGCTATTGATTACTTATAATATTTATTTAATCCCACTCATGTGTCTGGCATCATACTGGTGCTTGGATGCTACAATAATCTTCAGGGGATAGATTGTCACAGATTTACTGGGTGAGGAATTAGAAGCCAACTTGCTTAAGGGCACGCAGCTAATTAGAGGTGGAGATTAGATTTAATGGAATACTGTTTGGCTGTGAACTCTCCATTTTTGTACAACTGTACTTCCACTAAGCAAGTACAGTTACATGCATGCCAGGTCCGATTTTGTCATTTCTATTACCAATTACATTTCAGTCCCCCGTACCCTACTTCCTCTTCAGTCTTCCCTTTCCTGATATCTTCACTTTCCTATAGCCACTTATCCCCATAGGGTAGTATTCCTATGTTTCCTTTGCTTTCTCTCCATTTTTTTCTCTCATCTACTGTCTTTTCTTTTCCTTTTTTCAAAAAATTTTTTTAAAAAAGGAAAAGAAAAAAGGCAGGGATTTAAGCACTAATCAATTCCTTTAAAGGGGACTCCTTTGAGTTTCATTAGGAAGCAATTAACTTCCAGCCAAGAGGCTCCTTATTACCTGTTAATGCTGCTACTGTTGTTTACTAGAAGTACCAACAGCATAAAAGCTGAAGGCAAGTGTTCTCATTCAGGAAGCAATCTCACCGAAAATAGTCCCTTTGTTTACAGAAAATGACAAGAGTTATTATAGCTCAACTCAGTGAAGCAATATTAAAACTTCTAAAGTATACAACACAGCACTATAATTATATCTTCAAATCCATGGACATCCCATAATATAATTGCAGTACAATCAAAATAAAATATTTATGCCCACAAAATTACCTTGTTATGTGTTCCCAGATTGTATCAAAATATCACCGTTAGTTTTGAGACTATAAAGAAGGACATAGAAGTGCATCTGCTCTGGTCTTCAAAGCATTGCTTTAAGATTTGAGTCTCCAGGTTACCAAGTGACATCTATGGGTTCCTGCAATGTCACATTTTGGAGGCTCAATAATTCACACTTTACTTCTAAGCCAAGATATAACTTGTTTCTGATTAAATTGTAGAATGCCAAAGCTGCAGAGAATGCCTAAGTAAAAGGTGAGAGTAAAGCCATTTTCTTAAAATCAAACTATCTGATAAATGAAAATTTTTCTTCACTTCTTGAACAGAGGAAAGGAAACGACAGGTTATGATGGAAGAAAATTTTAAATTATCAAGCTAGGAAATAGGAGAAGCTGGTAAAAGAAATTATTTGTTTTTAATATTCTCAGTGAGTTTGGGGGTTGTGCAGGACAATAAATTTTAACTTGTTTGGATAATATTTTGCTGGAAATATTTTCTTTAAAAAGAAAAACCAACTTGATCATTTCTGCCTATTATGATCAACCTTCCACTGTCTTGTCACAAAGTTGTAAAAAAAGAAATTGAGGGAACCTGCGATCGATTGCTGTCTTTTTATGTGCTGTCAGAATGACCCAGTATCGCAGTAATTAGTTAATGTGGGAAAAGTAATTTGAAAATGAAAAGTGCTACCTCAAAACTAAGTAAGCCATGCTACTAAGTGCACTTAGAGTAGGATAGAATAAGGACATGCTCATATTTGCCAACACATAGAGGCTTTATCAGGCTAGAAAATTGGGCCATTTCAAACTGGGAATTCTTATTATCAGGTTTTTTCTTTAAGGTCACATGACTTTAAAAACCACCCTACCTTGCACTTTCTTTTATGGTCTCTTGTTGGAGGGAGTTTATTTTCAACTGCATTTTTCTTAGTCTGAATGGAAGTGCCGTTCTCTGAGACGGCCAACACGCTCCCTACATTCTGAGCAGCCACCATTTCAAAGAAGAAGGATGAAAGATGAGAGAGAATAACCAGAACTGTTCCATTTTTAAAAAAACTAAAATGCATTTAATTCAGCACTGTTAACCACATTTTAGAATAACAGTGCAATTTAATGACTTTTCAAAACACCTATTGTACAACATCCATAATACAGGTGAATGTCACAGTCCCCAGTGCTATGGAACAAGCTGCAGGAAAAGATCACCTTTGAAGCTAAGCTGCTGGCTCCTGGTTTTTTCAACTGCTTTAAACACAGAGAGAGAACTGGCAGGAAGGCAGCATGGTCGAGCTAACTCAGTGGTGCATCACCATTTGTTTGGAGGACTCATTCAGATGCAACCCACAAGCAAGACACTAAATCTGGCTGCTCTTCCAAATTTCTCTCTATCAATTATGAAAGCACCCCAAAGAAACAGAACCTGGTGTCTATATTCTAAATTCTCTGAAACCTCTTTGTTAATTGGCACGGCAACTGGTGACTTTGTACCAGTCAAAACTGTTTTGTACCTGCTCCTCGCCACGATCAAACAGAGGGCAAAAGCAAACTTTTCAACATAATAAAAAAACAATGGTTTTTTTATGGTTGGCAATTTAGGGCTGACTGTTTTTGAAAACTGCATTTTCAGTTGACAGTTTCCAAGGTCGCCAATGATATTGTCTAGATGAGGAGGCAATTATTTGGGACACAACTAAAAGATTCTCTGAGATTCAAGGCATTTATATCTTGCCAGCATTACCTTGAAGCTCCCCACTTACTGCATAAGCATTTCAAAAGTTAATTATTTTTTCCATTAAAATTTGACACACTGAGAGAAAAAGAAGAAAAAAGAATTGACACAAAACCACTCAGACAAGATGAAAATAATTTCTTCTTTAAAGTTTAAAGAAGTATGAACGTTATCTTAAAGCAGTAAGATAATACTCCTATGTCTGAAACTGAATTTTTCTTTGACCTTTCAGTTATACAGATATTTCATCCTTAGTTTCAGTGAAAATTTACCATATGGATTCATGTATTTCTTTCTTTCCTCAATTGTACATCCCCTCCTCACACTGAGAAGAAAACCAGCAAAAATATTTATTGAAGAATTCTAAGAATACCAGTGCATGTTGCTAGGGTGAAAAGACTATGGACAAAAAAGCATTACAATTCCTCTATCCTACTTATGTCTACATCCTATCTTCCCTTTAATCCTTCCTCCTAATTTCAACCTTCCTCATATTGTGTGTGCACATACACACACAAAGTTGTCGTTAAGCTTCCAATTTCTATTGCTAAATCTTGGAGAAGGCAACATTTATTGCTTAGAAGAAGTAGCTCTCCTTTTTATATATATTCAAACTTCAAAATTAAAACTTAAAATGATAGACAATCATATAGATTTTTTATATTTCAAAACTCTTTAATATTTTCCTTTTCTATTGTTCTACTATTCTACTTATTTTTCAACATCTACTTGTACAGCATTGAACCCTAAACATTATTTGTAAATATCTTTACTCCAATCATCATTTTTTAACCAGAAAGATCCCTCTACTTTTTAAAAAAGGAATTGTTCAAATATTTAGCGATCTTTCTCATGGTATTTTCTTTTCTTTTGAAATATTTTTCAATAACATTCACCCAATAACCTATCTAAGACCTTCAAAGTTAATTGGAACTTTTTTTCACAATCAAAATCTAAAATCTCATAGAGGTGTTCATGGGAGTTATTAATTGCAGACACAAATACAACTTTTTTAAAAAAATAAAAAGTTAATTTTAAAAGAAAAAGGAAAAGTATATTTAACGCTGTTATACAAGTTCAGCTATTCACTATATTAGTACTTCCCACTGATAAAACACAGCTCAGAAGTTCAGCACAAATAGGTAAGCTGCTCGTTCTTCTCTTCCCTAAACCATTCTCAACAGGTCACTCACTCATTTCAGCATCTTTTGGCAAATTAATTGCTCATTGTTCCAAAAAATAATCATCACAAAATTCCTACTACACAATGTCTGTGCAGATGGACACTCAGCAAAGGTTGCTGCTTGGCTGCTGTGTTTTGAGTGCTTCAGGGTAACCATGATAATAAGTAAACACTGAAGCAATAGTAAAAAATGTCCTTAGTCAGAGTATTAGAAGGTAAGTTTCAAAGGACTTATCTAGAAAACAGAATAGAACTCTATAAGTGCTTGGTACCATGCCTATTATATAGTAGGTGCTTGAACACTTCTGAGTTAATAACATTAGCTGGAGGATTGTTAAAGTGACTAAAAGAACAACAAAGGATAGAGGCTAACTGATTAACTAATATTTGTTTTATTAGTTTTAAATAATTTATTTAAATATTTAAAAATATTTCATCATTTTAAAAAGCATGTTCTGGATTTCTGCTTCCATGCATGATGAAGTAATAAGGATGGAATTTAACCTCCCCCTATAAACAACTAGAAAACTGGACCAATATTGTTTTACTCTTAAATAAAATAGACATTTTATTGTAGGTGATGAAAATCTGTGAACTCTGAGAATAAAATGTGGTGAGCCCTACACTCATCCCAGCAGTCTTCTTGGTGGTAACTAACAAACTACGGATATAGTGAAGAGGAACTAACACAAAAACTGGCAACCTTGCTGCACTGAAAAGATGGATATTGAAGTAGAATTGTAGGGCAGAGCTCTGTGAAAGAGGAAAAAGAGCTCCAGAAATCTACACATGGGTTTTCTTGAGTCATTGCTGAGTACTGGCCATGCAGGTATAAAATAAAACTCCAGGGCAGGCCATGGTGTCTCAGCAGGCAGAGTTCTCGCCTGCCATGCTGGAGATGTGGGTTCGATTCCCAATGCTTGTCCATGCAAAAATAAACAAATAAATAAAAATAAAACTCCATAAAGCCAGACAAAGAGCAATGAGGAAGATGTAAACTGAAAAATTCCCAGTGCTCTCATAAGGCAGAGAAATACTAAAGCTATGATGGGCCAGAGTGAAGAGTTAATGGAGGTCACATGGGCATTTGATGTAGCTAGCAGAGGGATCATGCACTAGTAGGAGGCTATTAGACAGCAACATCCAGACACTCAACAACATATCATTCAAAATGTCCATCTTCAAATAAAAAATTACTAGATGCGCCAAAAAAAAAAAAACAGGAAAATATGACCCATAATCAAGAAAAATCAGTCAATAGAAACCCAAAAATGACAAAAAACAAATGGAATTAAGATGTTAAAATAGCTTTGTAGTTATAAAATTATATTCATGTATATAAAGGAAGACATGACAGTGAGGAGAAAAATAGAGAATATTTAAAAAGAATCAAACTGAATTTATAGGAACTAAAAGGGCAATATCCGAAATGAAAAGTTCATTGGCTGGTATAACAGCAGATAAGCAGCTCAGAAGAAAAGATGCAGGAACTGGAAGACAAAAAAATCAAAGTAAACTGAAGCCTAGAAATAAAGAAGACATTAAAAATGAATGGAACATCCAAAACAGGTAGGACAATACCAAAGCTCTATATAAGCATAATTAGAGAGCCAGAAAAAAGGTGGGCAGAAACTTTTGAAAAGTAACAAAAATTTCTAAATTCAATTCAAATTACAGACTCACAAATTCAAGAACCTCAATGAATTCTAAACTAAAGTGTACACACACACACACACACACCAGGCAGACTAAGACACAGCATAATCAAATTGCTTAAAATCAAATATAAAGGGGAAATTAAATAAACAATTCAACCATACTTAACACTAGAGAGAATAAAGATACATTGCCTGCCTCCAGAAGGTTGCTTTAATTTGGGGATTATGTATAAATGTAATACACAATTACATTTGGTGTGAAGCATCTAAATATCTTTCTCGGATTGGAAGGATAATAACAGGCAAGACTTAGATGCTAATGTGGTTACAAAAACTGGTAGGGATGGTTCACAGTTTGAGTAGCATCTGAAACCAAGACCTTAAAGAAGAACCCAAAACAAAGCTAGAATTGAGAACCTTGAAAATCATGCAACAAATGGTACATCTGAAGTAGATGAATGAAGAGGAAGCATGAGTATTGTGACATGAGGTGAAGTGGCAAGAGGTGAGGGAAATTTCAGGAACAATGACAAGAGAAGCTTTTCTTAGAGAGTATTTCAGAATAAAGAATCTCCAGAGGTAGTATGAGTTGAGGTTAGCTGGGAAGAGTCTGAGCATTGAGATTCAGAATGGATGTGTCACTTGCAAATAGAACCTTCCTCATCTGGAAACTGAAGTTTTTGTAGGACATTCTAAAATGATTCATTCATTCCCCGTTTTCAGTCATTAAGTTCTGAAGATTCTTGCTTCAGATGGCTGCTTGTTTTCTCCTTTCCTGATCATTTCAATTTTCACATGATCAAAATCCTTCTAACTGTCCAGATAAGGACAGATATAGAGACCAATGGAATAGAACTGAAAGTTCAGAAATAAACCCATACATTTATGGGCAAGTGATTTTTTTTTTGGCAGGGGGAGGTGCATGGTCTGGGAACCAAACCCAGGCCTCCCACTAGGAAGGTGAACATTCTACCACTGAACCAACCATGCAGCCTTGACAATTGATTTTTGGCAAAGGTGTCAAGACCATTTATATTAGTTTGCCTAAGCTGCTATCACAAATACACAAAATGGGTTGACTTAAACAGTTTCAGAGGCCAGAGTCCAACATGAAGACATTGGCAAGGCTTGCTTTCACCCCAGGCTGTAGCATTCTGGTGCTTGGCTGCCAGCTCCTTGGCTTTCCCATCATATGACAATATCCTCCCCTTTGTTCTGCTCTTCCATTTTGTTTTTGCTTTTGACTTTGGGCTTCTGGCTCTTTATAAGGCCTCTGGTAGTTCAGATTAAGACCCATCCCCATTCAGTTGGGCCACACCTTAATCAAAATAACATCTTCAAGAGGTCTTATTTATAACGGGTTCATTCACAAAGAAATGCAGAGTACGATTAAGAACATGTCTAAACTGGAGTACACAATTTAATCTGCCACATGTTACAATAGTGTCTTCAACGAATTGTGCTGGGAAAATATAGCATCTTGCAAAAGAATGAAGTTGGACCCTAAATCAGAATGTTATGGTGAAGATACGATGAGCAGCAAATTCACACTGATCTAAAGAAAAATCTCCAATTAAGAGACAAATGCTCATCAACAGGTTATTTCAACTAATAGGGCTTGATATTCAGAGACTTAAAGGAAATTGCAGCAAGTTCTAAAAGAGTGAAGATTGTTTATTCTCTTCCTGAGTACAAAGAGTATATTTAGATCTGACTCATCTTGAGAAAAAAAAAATCTAAATTTTAAAACTTTAGTTTTTTATATCAACTTTTTCAATAAATGCATTTTATTGGGCACTTCTCTGTATTTATCCATATTAATTTAAGATCATGGAACTCAAATAATACACAAAACTCTAAAATATTGCTTCTTACTGCAACTACATGTGAAGAACTATTACTTTATTACTACAGTTTCTGGTTTATGTATCAGAATATTAGGCTGTTGGAGCATGAAGGAAGTAGTTGCAATGGCTTCCTTCAGTCTGTTTCTAGGACTATGATTCGTGTTTCAATATTATGAAGACATGATTTTATGTCTGTCACTCATAGTGAATGACCAAAAAATATCATCCTTTTTCCCTGCACAATTAAGATATTAAGACAGTAGAAAGGGATGGATAGAATGTGCCAAAAACAGGGTATGATTTATATTGAAGAAAAAAATGCAGCTCCTTTAGGTCCTTATGTATTATAATATTATAATAAAATGATAATATTATTGTTGATTGTACATTAAAGAATCGTTCCCAACTTATTGAGACCAAAAGAGGTTTCACTGCCATGAAAACCAACAGTTACGTCCATTTCGAGTGTCCCTTCTTCAAAGTCTACTAAGAGTCAAAAACGTTATTCATTTCCATCCTCTTCAGTGGGCTCTTTTAAATGTAGCAATTTAGAAGTGAGAAAAATTACTAGAGTCCTTAGTGCCTGGACCAAAGGAATTATCAATGCAGACATTGCACCTTTG
Organism: Tamandua tetradactyla; assembly: GCF_023851605.1. Lineage (NCBI taxonomy): Eukaryota > Metazoa > Chordata > Mammalia > Pilosa > Myrmecophagidae > Tamandua > Tamandua tetradactyla. The sequence continues at coordinate 64,674,209 of NC_135331.1, forward strand.
GATCTTGAACCCTCAGATACGCGTTTTGTAAAAATTAGGGATGTAATGAAAGCAATTCATTGGTGACTAGATTTTCGAGAAAGTCCTGGCTTTCTGTAGATGCTGCTAAATGACATATCCCATCACATAGAGAATTCTTTTCAAGTACCCTAAATTAATGAAACTCAATTATTATGTCAAAAAAAAATTCTATTTTAAAGTCATTCAAATGAATATATTTCCCCTGAGAACATAAAGAAAACAAAGAAGTGGCTTGAGAAGAACTTTTCAGATGCTTTTATTAAGTAGCCCTGATTGTGACTTGATGAGATTATTAGGGGCAGTTGTTTGGGGCTAAAAGGATTTAATGACAATTTGCTTCCTTCTCTTAGGATTTCGTGAATGCACATTTCACCTGAACCAGTTGCATAATGAATACATTTTTGAAAGAAAGAAAGAATTCCTACCAGTGTTCAAGGGATAGCAGAGAGTCCAGGGCAAAACTTCCAGGGAACCAATTAACACTGGTTTCTCAACTTAAACCTTCTGTGCAAAACATTTTCATCAAAGAATATAATTGTAGAAGCCAAGAGTGAACTTTTTCTTTCATTACTGTTCAAATTCAGTACCTTGCCTGACCCAGTCTCTGTGATGAAGCTTGTGCCCTAATATAAGGCAACATTTGTGATGGCCAGAAAGCAGTTCTGTCCAGTTAATGGTGACAGTAGTGGTAGCAGCGCCATCTTCACAGGCACTAGCAGGCCGCTCAAACAGGGAAATCAAGGCTGCTGTGAAATAAATTGCTTGAACCTGCGACAGAATGTCATTGAAAGAAAAACAAACACAGGCAAGGTAATTTTTGTTGGAAGATTAAAATTAATATTAATATTAATAATGAATAGATAGTGAATTAATAGGATTCCTTTCAACATTATTAAAAGAATAATAATATTAACACTGAACATATTAAAAGACATACAAGGCTATGAGGATGGTAAAGCAGTTACCAAGAGCAGTTTATTGTTTTCTTTCAAGATGCATTTGTCATTAAAATTGGTAAAAATGAAAAGCTTTCACAAATACGAAAGGAAATTGTTCAAATTAAACTATTTCAGAGGTCACAGGTGTATTCTGGTTCATTCAGGAAGTTATAATTTTCTGTAGGTCTGGGTGGAATTTGACAGGAAGGCAGCAATTTCATTTCCTAGCTACCCTCTCTCATTCATTCATCCCTTTGTTACATGGTATAGGACATGCTCACTCACTGGGAGACTGGTTTTGAGAAGACTGCAGCCTTATAAATGAAAATCAGACCAATTAATACAAGAGCATTGCAAGAGAGAAATATAAACATTTCATATTAAAGTTTATTAATATTGGAATTCAATTGGTTAGGGACCCTATGGTGAAAAAGGTTGACAAAAATCTTGTTTCTAAGTGAAGAAAATGATAGTATACATACATGAGAAAACTACAGCGAGCACTGGTTTTAATAAGCAATAAGAGGAGCTGTGACCTAATCCATCTCTTCCACATCAAAAATGTTTGACTTTATAATCTATAATGTAGTTCAATGAAGAGGGCACACATTGCATTTTAATATCTATTTTGAGCTACTGTCCACAGTGATCAATGTTATGCTTTCCCCACTTACCTTTCCAGTTATGTCCCCAAAAGAAAGAATCGATTCATTGGCATCAAGAGGGTCATACCAATAATCCATGCAAAACGGGGTTCCTTTCAGACCTTGGAGTTTATATTGACAAGGAAATTCTTCCTTGGACAGCAGCTCATAGAAGCAAATCTCTTTGCTGGTGAAAGCCACAGCTATCTAAAGTTGCAGAAGAAAAAATTAAAAAGCATTTCTGATGGATTTCGTGAAACCAAAATGCAGAGTAGAAATGTGAAACTTATCACCAAGTCGGGCATTGCTTCAGGCTTAGCTCTTTCTTCCCTGGGAGGGGGTGGGCGAGCAGGTTATGGAAATACACATAATGCAGGCCATGAAGGCATTAAACACACTGTTTAGAGCTTGGGTCCCTACGCATCCTTCACATTATTACAGAAATGCAACAGGATGGCACGGCTGTACTTGATTCTAAGATCCTATTCAAGGCATTTGAATACATTTTCTCCTTATCCCCATTCCACATACCCACTAACCTCCTCCATCCTTTGGAGACTGGAAGACTAACCACATAGGAAGGTAAAGACACAGAGAGCTACAGAATTACACAGTCACAACAGAAACTTTTAAAAGCATGCTGAAATAAGCAAAGGTTTTCACAGACATCAGTTAATAAAAATCCTGTAAGTAGTTTTCCTAAGTAAGATACAAATCCCAGAAGCAACTAATGGGCAAATTAAAGGAAAGACATATGCGACAAGGATACTCATTTCATCAGTGTTATTAATAGCAAGGAAAAAAGCTAATAACCAAAATGTGCATATATCAAAAACTATTAAATTCATAAGAAGTTTTACAATAGAATTCCTTTGCTATGATTAAATTTTATAAAGCTAAAAAAGTAAAAGGTAAAAAAGAATGAAACTGACACATATACAGTATTTCTAAGAGTATTACGTGAAAAAACATGTTACTGAGATATATGTATATAGTATGATATTATTTACATATAAACTACATATCTATATACATATATAAAGATATGGAGGCAAATATAAAGAAAAAGGAATTCAAGAATATTAAAATAAACACCCCAAAACTATTAAAACTAATAAAAGTATTCAGTTAGGTTGCAGGAGAGAAGATCATTATACAAAATAACCTATTGTATTTCTATACAATAGCAATGAACAATATGAAATGAAAATACAACAGACACTCTTAGGAGAATAAAAAGACAAAGTTCAGACTGGGAAAATATATTTGTAAAGAAGCCATATGATAAATTTATATACCCAGAATATACAAACAATTCTCAAAACTGAATAATAAGAAAACAAACCCAATAGAAATGGGCAAAAAGTGGAAAAATCACTTTACCAGAGAAGATATACATATATACTAAGATATATCTTAAGAGTTAAGATATATAAGATATACTAAAAGTGATACTCAACATTCTTAGTCACTAGGGAAATGCAAATTAAAACTACAATAAGATATCAATACACACCTATTAAAATGGGCAAAGCTAAGAGAGAAAGAACTGATCACACCACGTGTTGATGAGGCTGTGCTAAATACACATAATGGAAAACTACACAGCAAGTGTTTTAAACGAACTACTGATTTACCCAACATGGATACATCTCAAACAATTATGCTAAATGGAAAGGGCCAGATGAAAATGGGATATGTACCATAGGATGCCAGTTATAGAAAACTTCATAAAATTCAAACTCATGTGTAGTGGCAGAGAGCATATCAGTGGTTGTTTGAGAAGGGATGATAAGGTATGGCAGCAGGAGGAAGGAATTACCAAAGGGTACAGGTGAACTTTTTTGAGAGTGATGAATATTTCCATTATCTTGATTGTGCTGATGGGTTTTCACAGGTCTATATATGTACCCAAATCTATCAAATTGCTCTATTTTAATATGTACAATGTATTCTGTGTCAATAATGCCTTAATAAAGCTATTTAAAAAGAAAAAAGAAGGCAACATTCTTTAAAATTCTAGGTTGAGTAAGTACAAAGGAAAAGCTAAGACTTACGTATCTGTCCTGGAAAGAAAAAACATACAGCACAAAAACATCACATAATAACAGTAATGCAACATCACATGATAATTACAGCACAGGGCAAACAAAAAACAAAAACATTACCCATACAAAACGCATTCTTTTAAACATAACACAATATATGTGTTAGCACCAGATCTCCAGCAAGAAGGAATGGGATGTGATGTCAGCAGCTACTGTGGAGGCAACAAAACTCTGAAGCACATTTTCAGACATCAAGCTCCCTCAATTTACAAGATTTTTGCACCGTTGGTTACACCCCCTCTGACCCAGGGAAAAGTGTGCCATCTCTCCTTGCCATCTCTTCATTCTTAAAGCAGGAATAATATCTACTTTATGGTGATATTGAAAGGATCAGAGCCTGCCACATAGGAAGCTAAGGGCAATGAATATTATTCTTTATGACTCCAAGCAGTAGAACATATCATCCCCACCCCCACCGCTACCCACAAATAAACTGCTACTTTGGAAAAATAGCTGATTCCAGAGTAGCATAGGAAATATACAGGATGATTCTGGATCTTCTTGTCATACAAGATAATTTCCAAGAAGCTTTCTAAGACTGTTAGGATGGTGTCAAAAAGATTCAGAAGCCAACGTGAGTAATTTCTCATCAGCTAAAGATAGGACAATTCTTGGGATGGGAAAATGACACAGTGGATTAAAACAAATCAAACATATTTAAATACATGGGTCTGTAATGATGATGATAATGATAAGAATAGTCTCTCTGTGCACTGTTCATCTTCAGATATTAGATGATATTAGAGCACCAGCTCATTATTTTGAAGACCATTAAATAAAGATTTTTAACACTTACATTGCCTTTCTTGTATAATTTGTGCCTCAAAATAATTAAATAATTACTCAAGGAGAAGTTTTTTTTATAGAGGTATTCCAGATGATGAAGGAAGAGAGGATGAGGAAATTAGAATGTCATAATCTTGTATCCCTTAATAAATTAATGGATTTAGGAATAATGAACAATAACCTCCAACATCTCAAAAAGAGAAAGAAGCAAGCATTTTAAACATCCTGATTGAAGAACACATAACAACCTATTGAAAAACCTATTTTTCAAAAAAAAAATCAAACTGGAATCTGATCAAGGCTTTAGATTTGACTACCAAATGACAGGAAATGCAGGGACAAACAGGCATGTTAGCCTCACGTACATGAAATGTCTTGACCTTGGGAAACTTTAGAGGACAAAAACCCAGTTTCTTCAGTATCAACAGCAACAACAACAAAAGTAAGAATGAAGAAGAAATGACAAAACATGCAGCTCAAGAGACTTAACTTCACAATATTCGGATCTTATCAGATCCTGATTCAAACAAATGTAAAAATTATAAGACAATCAGGGGAATATGAAAATGGTTGGACATTTGACAACATCAAGAAATTATTGCTACTTAATAAGTGTGATAATAATGAGGTTATATAACAAAGGTTTCTTTTGGAAATACTGAAATATTTACTGATGAAATGATTTGACATTTGGTATTTTAATGGGGGGGCAGGGTATAGGTGAAATAAGATTGGCCATGACTTGAAAATGGTTAAGAGTGAATATTGGATAAATCAGGTTCTTAATACTATTCTCTCTGCTTTCATAAGCATTTGAAATTTTTCATAGTAAAATTTGCCATTTTCTTAAAACGAAATGTCAACAATATGGATCCTTTAAGTTGCAACCTTCACCCACAAAATTATTTTCCTTTCTGTATGTTATTTCTCTCATAGGTATGGTTATACAAAGATATTTAACTTGAGTGCTTCCTATTAATAATAAATAATAATAATATGATAAAAGCAGTTATTTTAATAAGCAGTTAAGTTTGATTAATAATAAATCAAATAAGCAGTTCCCCTTAATTGCATCAAACTGTGCTTGCACTGTAACATCCTCTTAGCTCTGCATAAGATCCGTGATCATGCTGCAAACTGGAGAGGAGTAAAGGTCTTATCAGCTAGCAATGCAGCATGGTCACCTTTGGGACAGAGCCAAATATGTGAGTCATTATCAAAATTGACATTTAGAGACTCCCAAGGGAACACCTTGAGGATTCGATTAGCTCAATTTGCTCCACTTCCTTTTCCTTTAGGCCAAATGAGAGGCACCAAAAATAATGCAGCTTTCTGTTACTGCTGGTGTTATACTTGTATACTGATCAGGAGTCCTCTCCCCCCATTTCATCACATTTTACAAGCAGTCCTTCTATCTGTGAAGATCTTGTACCTTGTTTACATTTTCCAGAGAAACCAGACTTGTGACCCACAGGTGTTTGAGCTTGGTGGCATCTGAAGTGATGGGAAGTGTTTCTTGCAGCTTTAAATTCTCTCCCCAGATTCCCAGTAAACCTTCTTTACTGATAGTCAGGTAACGACTTGAACTCTTTAAGAAAATTACTTTTTGAAGGGTGTCCTTGTGTTTCGCTGGGAGGAATTCAAGGTCCTTCCACTGGGGAACCTCAGCTGCCCTAGCTCGTCCATCTTTCTCATAGAGTGCTAACAGTATAAATGAGGTCAGCTTGTCCCAATTAATAAAGCCATCTCGGGCCACATCCACTTTGTCAAACAGCTCTTGATATTCTTCCTTTGTGCCCCAACCAACAATGTCTGCCATTCTCTGTACAAACTCTTCTCTGGACATGGAGATGGTTTGCCTTGGCTCTGGGGACTTCAAACAAAAATAAAAAACAAATTAGACAACAGTGAAAGCATCACATGCCCAAGAGACTTGTGCTACTCCCAAAGGTGGCTTTAATCAGTTATTCATCCAGAGGCAAAGAACAGAATCTCTTTTTTTTTTTTTTTTTTTTTTTTTTGCATGTGCAGGCACCAGGAATTGAACCTGGGTCTCTGGCATGGCAGGCGAGAACTCTGCCTACCAGTAGTATATTTATATGAATCTGGGCTGGGGTGCAAGTAAAATTGGCAGGGCTAGAAGGCAACATCCTCAATTTTTATCACTCATAAACAAAATAATTCTCCAAGTAGGGCATAAAACCCAACCTTTCAAAACCATAGAGGTACCCCAGCTGGTCCCCCAGAGAGTATTGTACTCGAAGAATCCCATCATGTCCATGGTGCTTATGGTAGGCAAAATCATTTCTCCTCAGAGATGTCCACATGCTAATTCTCAGACTCTGTGGACATGTTACCTTACATGGCAAAAGAGACTGTGCTGATGTGATTAAGGAGCTTGAGATGGGGAAGAGTCTCCTGGATTATCAAGAAGTCCCAATGCTATCACAAGGGTCTTTATAAATAAAAGAGGGAGCAGGAGCGACAGAGAGAAGATGTAATGATGGAAGCGAAGGTCTGAGTGATGCAGGCTTACAAGCAGGCACCCTCTTGAAGCTATAAATAAAAGGCAAGAAAACAGATTTCTCCTTGGGGCCCCCAAAAAGAGCACAATCCTGCCAGCACCTTGATTTTAACACTGTAAGACGCATTTCAGATATTTGATCTCCAGAATTGCAAGACAGTCAATTTTAGGCTACAAGTTTTGTGATAATATGTTACAGCAGGAACAGGAAACTAATACAACAATCAACAGAAAATGGGCGAAAGCCTGAAGATGGTTTGCATAGAGGATAAAATTCTACCACAAAGAAACAATAATCCAAGGGCAAGAAGTCCACTTCTTCACATACACCACTTCTATAAATATACCATTACAAAGAATATTAAACAGTATATTTTAAGTAAGTATAGAACTTAATGGAGAAAGGCAGTTTAGTTCGGTGAGATTCATGAGGAGACAATCTAATTTTTCTAGAATTTCAGAGCCAAAGACTCAGGAAATCAGGGTTGACAGTACACATACCCCGAGGCAACATGTTGTAGAGGAAATAAAAGGTCTTTAATCAAACGTAGATTTAATCTGGGTTCCACCAGTGGTTGTGGGAACTATTGGCAAGTTACTTCATCTCTGAGGCTCAATTTCCTTATCTGTATAATGGGTGTATTAATATCATTCATAGGAAGATTGTTACAATGATTAATTGAGCTATCACATACACAAGAATTCAGTAACCAGACATTTAATAGAGGTTAATACCTGCATTTAACTAATTAGATTAACTTCATAAGAAGTAATTGGCATCTAGCCCTTTGACTTGCTCAGAAATTTCATTATTCTTATCTTTGTTCAATTATTTTCAGTCTGAAAGCTTAGATAAGTGGAAATTTTTCATTGACCTATATTTTCAGTGTAGAGAAATCTCCTCCTAAAAACATTCCATCTGAACCAAAACTGCAGTCTTTCTGATAATTAAGTTGATATTGATCTATTATTCAAACTATTATACATATGACATCTGTCAATTTTTTATATCTATATTATCATCCTATTAATAAGACAGTATTTTAAAGTAGAACCTTGGATATTTTCTTCATATGTCATAGTCATATATATTTTTTAAACTTTTTTATTATATACTATAACATACTCAAAGCAATAGCTTTCAAACCACTCTTCAACAAGTACTTACAGAACAGATCACAGAGTTTGTCATGGGCTATGTTCTAGTTTGCTAGCTGCCGAAATGCAATATACCAGAAACGGAACGGCTTTTAAAAAGGGGAATTTAATAAGTTGCTAGTTTACAGTTCTAAGGCTGAGACAATGTCCAATTAAAACAAATCTGTAGAATTGCCCAGTCTTGAACCTTGGTTCAAGAAGGCCGATGACATTCAGGGTTTCTCTCTCTTAAGTGAGAAGGCACATGGCGAACACAGACAGGGCTTCTCTCTCATCTGGAAGGGCACATGGCGAACACGGCGTCATCTACTAGCTTCCTCTCCTGGCTTCCTGTTTCATGAAGCTCCCTGGGAGGTGTTTTCCTTCCTCATCTCCAAAGGTCGCTGGCTGGTGAACTTCCTGCTTCGTGGTGCTGCAGCATTCTCTGCTCTCTCTCAATCTCTCATTCTCCTAAATGTTTCCTCTTTTATAGGACTCCAGTAACTAATAAAGACCCACCCAAATGGGTGGAGACACATCTCCCCTAATCCAGGTTAACAACCACTCTTGATTGGGAGACATCTCCAGGGAGATGATCTAATTACATACAGTATTGAATAGGGATTATTCTGCCTCTACGAAATGGGATTTTGATTAAAACATGACTTTTCTAGGGTAATACATCCTTTCAAACCAGTACAGGCTACTATACGATCCTCTCAGATATTTCCTTCTAGCTACTCCAAAATATAGGAGGCTGGAAGGCTTAAATATTTTTATGGTCACAATCGACATTTTTTCCTTCATTTTCATGAAAAATAGCATATATCAAAAAAGCTATAAATTTCAAAGCACAGCACCACAATTATTTGTAGAACATATTTCAGACTTTGACATGGGTTACAATTCCATAATTTTAGGTTTTTACTTCTAGTTGTTCTAAGATACTAGAGACTAAAAGAGATATCAATTTTAATGATTCAGCATTCATATTCATTTGTTAAATCCTATCTTCAATGTATGACTCCACCATCACCTTTGATCTCTCCATCCCTCTCTTTAGGGGTGTCTGGGCTATGGCAATTCTACGTTTTTCATATTGGAAGGGCCTGTCACTAATATGGAGTAGGGAGATGGAACTATCTGATGTTCTAGAGAGGCTTGGCCCCTCCAGGTTTTAGGATTTATCTGAATCAGGGACCCATCTGGAGGTTGTAGGTTTCTGGAAAGTTACTGTAGTGCATGGAACCCTTGTGGAATCTTATATGTTGCCCTAGGTGTTCTTTAGGATTGGCTGGAATGGTCCTGGTTGGGGGTTGGCAGATTATGATAGGTAGCAGTGTCTACCTGAAGCTTGTGTAAGCATGACCTCCAGAGTAGCCTCTTGTCTCTGAACTCTCTCAGCCACTGATACCTTATTTGTTACCCTTCTTTTCCTCCTTTTGGTCAGGATGGAATTGTTGATCCCATGGTGCCAGGGCAGGATTCATCCCATATATTTCTATTTTTAAGAACAAGAAATTTTCTAACAAATATAAAGAAGGTATTTTTTCTTCTACATCCAAGAACACAGGATTGCAAACAGATCTTAAATAACAAAAATTTTTCTTCAAAGTAACAAACAATCAACTACAAAGAGTTTTTTCAGCATATCAATAATGCCAATATACACCAGCAGAATCCACCCGATTCATAGAACTTGACAGACAAGTGCAATGATACCTGACAGTTCCATTTCATATTGATCATCCATTACCTTTTCTTGATTTATATTTAAAAACAAAACACTGTTTTTGCCATATCATCTATTAAAATACGCTAGTCTTGCCTTTACTAAAAAATCCTCGCTCAATTCTAGAAGTATTGTGCCTTGATCAATATGTGGCTTATGTTTATAAATTCTGTTACATGCCAGCTTGCATAAATTAGTTATACACACAAAGTACATGATCTAGTATACAAACTTTTACCACACAACTAATTCTTTGTATCAATGTTTCCCACTTACTCTCTGGAACTAAGAATAGTTCATTTGTTCCATCCTACTATACACATCACACCCAGTGGTAAGGAGATTGTGTACAGCTGGAGCTCTAAGCCTCAGCCTCAGTTAAATCACTTCTAAATGGGAATAATATCTAACTACTAGTTATCAGAATTCATTGATAATTTAATGTGTAAATGGTACATTTCTATTCATAAATGCTAATTCCCTGGGTAAGGATTTAAAGACAAGAAGGACTAGTAAAGAAATCAACAGGCAATGACTGTCTTCTGAGGGCTTAGCCCAATTCACCTGCACGTGTTGCATGGGGGAGAGGGGGCGTGCTTTGGAGGTATACATAATTATCAATTTTAGTAAATTGATCTTACCTATCTTGGATGGCTAGTTGCTAATTCAATAGTTTTGTGTTTTAGAAACTTCTCAGAGAGAGAGTCAGAAGAATGCGTGTAGGGTAATCTTCCTACAGGATTATCTGATTCCCCTCAGTTTCTATGATCATAGCTATTGTGGCAGAAAATCCTCAGCTTAAATGAGACAGTAGCTGTAACACTATTTCAGCTATTCTTCATCAGAGGCACACACAGAAAACTGTCTGGAGACTGCTAAAAGGAAAGTTGACCTATTTCCAGACTCCAAGACTGTTGCATATAGACAAGGCCCACATGACATCAAGGGAATGATAACTCTGTCTTGGCCTGAGCCACTTTCGGACCCCACTTTGGGGATATTAGTTGGACCTGAAGTCTCCATGCTGGATTTCTAAGTAGACGGTAACTCCACAGAAAGGAAGTTAAGATAATTCTTCAATCTAAAAGTGAACTTTCATATACCATGATGTACTTGTTACAAACTCAGTCTATTTTAGATTTAGCACTAAATTCCCAAATTATTTATGTTTGAGCCATCTTTGGAGAGATAGACAGACACACAGACAGACAGATATTTTAGTTAATAATAACTTAGTTAGCATCTGAAGTTTATGCCTGATTTTGCCACATAAAATCTGTGTGACCTTAATTCTCGTTATAACCTCTCTCAGGGGTTATGTGAGACCCAGTAAAAGAATTCGTATAAAATGCCATCTGTACATTAAATGACTCTATCCACATATTAGTTAATTCCTGTTGAGGACACAGTCTCATCAAGCTAAATTTACAAGTATATATTTAGTGTCAATAGGGAAATATCAGGAAGTTTGATTTCATTGTAAAATATAGAGCATGAAACAATTAATTCTCAATTACTTCCACTGAAATTTTAATTACTATTTTAATAAAACCTTTGACCCAATGGACAAACTGTCCCAATATGAATATAGGCCTTCCACATAAAAGCCATCCAATATTGTTTTTTTTTTTAAGGTGTGTCCTTTTATTCCTGCTAGTCAAGATTTTTGCCTAGACTTTTTGAAGTAAAAATCAGTCACACTGTCTTTCCTAGATCTGCTCTTATATAATAAAGGTGAGAAATGCATAGGCCATTAGGAAACAAAGCCTCGTTAGAACCTTCCTTAAAAAAGGTTTGTAAATGTATTTTGTTATTTCTATTTGAACTGTTGGTTAAGAAAATAATCAATTCTTGCCTTCAACTGTTTTAGCAAGAATCAGAAAGCTAATATACTTAGAATGTCTGGTTGATTATCCCATACACAACTTTAGGCTTTCATAAAATCTTTGTGTTCCTGAATCCCATACAAAGAATATTCTAAAAACCATTTCCTTTTGCCTAGAAAGCCTTTTTCTGCAATACAGTTTTAGTGAGCACCTTTTTTTTAAAAAAAAGTATGAGCTCTGTAAAATTTCCTTCAGCCTCTCAACTTTGTCATATTCAGATTTCACTGTAATTTATATGAAAATGCAGAACTAAAGCTAAATTGAAAAATTCCTAAAATATACCCTCTGTAAGAAAGCTGACAGCTTTTCAGTCATTAAGAAGAGGTAGAATGGGCTTTCTATTGGCAAAATATGTGTGCCAACACACTTTAAAAATTATCTATTTTTGTACATAACAACCACATTTATTATGAAAAACAAAATACAGATAAGTCAAAATTAAAATTCTTCCTAATATCAACCTTTCAGACTTTTTTTTCAAGGCAGAAATAAATATAACTGTATTATTTACTACATGCTGCCACAACATACATCTTTTGCATGCTGTTTTTTTCCATTTCACTTCATACCATGAAGATATGCCTATTACATTACATAATGGCTAAACAATATTCTCTGCAGAGTATATACAATTGTTCATAATCCCCTATTATTAAAAATTTCAACGATTCCCAAAGATTTGCTGCTTTATATAAACAACCCTGTGACAAATATCCCTTCACATACATCTTTGCTCATTTGTCCAATTACTTCCTGTGAGAAATTTCCTGGAAGCAGAATTGCAAACTCTTAAAGTTTTAAAACATATTTTGTCAACTCCATCCTCTGGAAGGTTGTACCAATTTATTTCCCATCAGCCAAAGTAGGAGAATGCCCATAACTCAGACTCTCATCAAGCTGGGTACTCTCTTTCTTCTCAAGACTTACCAATTGCTTGCTAAGAAATCATTTTAGCATGCATAGACATCTACATATTTTTTCCTGGAAAAAAAAAAAAAGACAGTGTATTCCTCACAGCAGACATTTAATTCCTTCTTTTAAAATCTGCCAACCCTTAGAAGTGTTTATGATGTTTTCTCCCCTCTTTCATGTAGCTGTATTTAAGAATGAAACAAGGGAAGAAAAGCTTTCTTCTTTTCTCCTATTCTGTAAATAAGGACTCCTTTTCCCTCACATGAATACATGCCCTACTTTAAGCTATGGCGAGAACCTAATCTGACCTGATCAGAAATTCAGGAATTGTCTCCTGTCAAAGCCTGGCATTGGTTTAGACTGCCACTGGCCCAGGTTCACTGCCCTCATCCATTGGCAAGTATTTGCTTCAGGTCCTAGAGATTAATGTCAAATGGTGAATTTAAGTCACATGCAGAAATATTTTCATCCATCTGTTTATCTATCTGTTCACTAATAAATGGCCTGAGACAGGTGCTAGGTTTATATATTCATCCATTCCATAAATGTTTATTAAGTGCCTGCTCCATGCCAAATAGAGTTGTAAGCACTCAGCATCACCTTTGAACAAAACAGACGAGATCTTTGTTCTTCAATTACTCACACTTTGTTGGGGAGACTAGATGTGTTGGTCACAACAAATGACGCACAGTCCTAGGTGACTAAAAGCATCACACTAATAATTATTTTTCCTAATTCTAAACTGAATCAAGTCTTTTGACATATCTAAACATGTCATGAACAGAAATTTTGTTGGACCAGGCTTCTTGCTTTGAAAAGCCTTCTATTTGCTTTTACCTCAGATCATTAGAATTCTTCAGTGCTTTTTCTTCCCTACCTGAAAAATAGTTTCTAAAAGGATCTCAGAATCTTGTTTTCTCCAGAACCTGCTAGTTTTATCAAGCACTACACCCAAAATAATACTTCTTCTGTCAAATATTCAGCATGATTTTTGGGTAATGTGCTGTGACAGATGAATGAGTATACACTATAAAAATTCATCCTTTCCCCCTATCTCTATAATTAAATTTAAAATTAACATGCTGCTTTCTCATGCTTCATTCTGTTGTACTTGCCTCAATTTCCCTTGGTTACAAAGTATATTGGTTATGAATATGTATAAGGGCTTGCTGTCAAACCCTGTGAATATCTTCTGGAGCAGAAGATTAGATATGCTATTTCAAAACAGATGCCTCAGTCTATTTCACCACTGCAATTTTCACCTACCAATGAACATTCATGAGAGATTGAACACCAGAAGAGGCTAGTCTGCTAGCCAAGGTTCATATCGCTCCTTTTTTTCCCTGCTTCATTGGATTTCATTGGATGTCAGTTGCTCAAAAGGTCACCAATTTGAATGGAATTGGTAAGTTTTGTGAATAGCCAGGACACAGAACTGAAATCCTTATACTGAATTTAAGTTGGGAGCCAAACTCTCCCGAACCAAAAATTCAACGGTTAAATTTCTTACCCAGCTAGTTGAATTAGAAGTGAATTGGAGCTGTAGGAGAGAAGAAAATATATTAACCTTCTTCTTTTATATAAAAAATCATAAACTCCGAGAATGTAATTATCCATATCATTTTCCCTCATGTCTCCAATTCTCTGCTATAAACCTAAGAAGATGTTTATTACTGCCTTCAGTTTTGCCTAAGCTAGAAATTTGGGCCCAAGACTGACCAACAAGATGAACTTAATTGGCCTTTCTTTGGAAATCTCATTATAATATAGATAAAAATATACTTTAAAAATTGCTGTTGTCTCTTCATTGGAAATCAAAAGATTGAGCAGGAAAATGTCATCTATCTATTGGTCACAGATTAATGGCATGTTAGAGCTAGAAGGAAGTTTAGAGAATTTAAAGAAAACCCTTTATTTTAAAAAAAGAAACAGAGGCCCAGAGAGTTAAATGCCTTCTCTGAGGTCACATAGTTCACTCTTGGTAAAGATAAGCCTGGAACCAAGGATTTTATATTTTTAAATCTCTTTTTACCACACCACAAATACATTTACTTCAACCAAGCCTGATTCTCCCTAGGATAACACATTCATCAACAAACCTAAAAAATATGAGATTGGCATATGGATACCCAAATGATCTTGTATGTTATGATAAAAACTATTTATTTAAAATCTTAACTCTTTATAATGATATATTAATATTTAACAAATGAACTTTGAATGAATAAAGTAAACCAGAAATTATTGAAAAATCAGAAAAGACCAATGCTAATTCAGATTCTAGGGGAAATCCCTCATCATATTGTCAAATCCTTCCTACTCTTGCATCTATCTCAAACCAATGATCCAATATTTGGACTAATCTCTGACCATTATCCATTCCTTTGATCTACCATACCAAGTATCTGGCAAAACACTTGCACTGGAAAAGATCTTCTTCATGTCATACCTAGGAAGCTAAATACTGATGGACAAAATCAGCAAATCAGCAGAACCATGCCACTGCGGTAAAATATGTGATCCCCAACCTCCAAAGATCTCTCTATACTGCCAGGAGCCCTTCCATATTTCCTTGCTGTGAGTTCATTCTTATTCTTTACTTTCTTCAAACTCCTGCCTCATCATTAACTCGTCCGTTCCTAATAGAGAAAGCTGACTACTAATTCACAGAAAAAAAAAAAAAGGAGAAGGAAGAGGACAAGGGGGAGGAGACACAAATCAGATGGGAATTTCCTCAACTTTCCACCACCTTCACTATAGAGTGACATATATCAACATCATCTTCTCCCTTCCTATGACCACAGAATTTCTCCTGTATTCTGGATCTGTCCTTCTGCCACCACCTCAGAGAATGTCTTCCATCATCATCCTCTTGTTCTCTATTGGTACCTTTTCAGCAGCATTTAAATATAATCAAGTCACATGAACTGTTAGAGATAGTCCCTTAATATTACCACCTGCTTTTAGCAACTTTCATGTACTATGTTGAATTATATACCCCAGAAAAACATGCTCTTTCTCTTATTCCATTCCTGTGAGTGTGAACCCATTAAAAATAAGACCTTTTGGAGATGGTATTTTAGTGAGGGTATGGTCAACCAAATCAAATTGGGCTTTAACAAGGATGGCTGGGGTCCTTTATAAGCAGAATGAAATTCAGACGTAGAGAAAGAAAGCTTTGGGATGAAACCGGAAGTCAACAGAATCTGGAGGAGAAAGCAGTGACACCATCATGTGCATTACATGTGACAGAAAAGCCAAGGACCCAAGGAAAGCTGGTAGCCATCCACAAACACCACAATATTCAGGGAAAAAGACTCCTCCTCACCTCAAAACTGTAAGCCAATAAATTCCCATTGTTTAAGCCAAATCATTTTATGGCATTTGTAATTGCAGCTGGAAAACTAAGACACACCCCATCCTTCCTATCTCTTTCAAGTAGCCAACTTGAAAGAATCTTGTTCACACATTGCCTCAATTTTTTTTACCTCCAACTTAATTTACTGTAATTTAGCTGCTTTCCCTTCTCTTTCAATGAAGCTGCACTTACCAAGAAGACTAAAAACCTTGTGGCTAAACATTTAATGGATTCTTTCCAGTTCTTCCAGTGAAAAAAACAGTAGGAGACAGATCAAAGGTGATGGTGGAGTTACACAGAGAAGGTAAGGTTTAACAAATGAATATAATTGTGCAATCATTATATTGATATTCTTTTAGTCTCCAGTACCTTAGAGCAGCTAAAGTACAAAAGCTGAAATTGTGGAATTGTAACCCATATGAAACTCTGAAATCTGTTCTACAACTAACTGCTGTGGTGTACTTTGAAATTTATTGCTTTTTTGTATATATATATTTTTCACAAAAAAAAAAAGAGAGAAGGAAGAGTATAACAGAGAAGATAGGATTGAACAAATGAGTAGGACTGCTGAATCCTTATACTGATATTTCTTTTGGTCTCCAGTGTCTTGGAATACCTAGAAGAAAAAACAATAAATAGTGGAACTGTAATACATACCAAACTTTAAAATCTATTCTATAACTATTTGTTTAAATGACTTGGAAATTTATTGCTTTCTTGTATATATGTTATATCTCACAATGTAAAGAAAACCCAATCAAACAAAAAAGGGGTGGTGATTTTGGTAACAAAGGACTATAGCTCTCAGTTTTAAGAACAGGGTTAAAACCAAAGGAAGAACAATTTTCAACTGACTCCTCAGTGATCTCTCTTCATTTTTACCTGGTAAGTAGGTAAGAGTTCAATAAATATTTGTTGGTTAAGAAAAAAAAGAACAAGGGTCAAGTTGCTCTGGAGGAGAGAAGAAGAATTTGGTATTTGTTTTCATTGATATGGTTTATTGTTTGATTAAACAGAGGGGAGAGGCGGAACATGGCATGTGCTAAAGTGATAGGGATTGAGATGGCAACTGCATGGAGGGAATGCAGAGGTGACTAAATTTGCATAAATTTAGGAAGGGTTCTGGATATCCAGTAACAAGGGCACAGGACATCTGAACCAATATTTCTACATCTCCAAGTTTTGAAGACCCCAGCCCATGAGATATAAATTACTTTTATTTAAATATACCTCTCTGCAGAATTTACCATTCTTCTTAGAATGCCTGCTTTCTTGGCTTCTGTAACTGCTGCGTTTCTTGGTTTTTCCCTTGACATTTATTTTACATTACTTTTCAGTCCCCTTTATGGACACCGCTTTTTCTGCATGTCCCTTAAAAGTTGGTTTTCCTTAGCTTTCTGCCCCATGACCTCTTCTCTTCTTACTTCACATACCCTACCAGTTCATATAAACCTATCTTAAGGTCTCTACCTTAGTCTAATTGCTGAAGATGCTCAATGGATGCCTTTATCTAGTTTCCCTTTGGCGCACCAGACATTTATGTCCAATTGCCTACTAGATATCCCAACCTAGATAATCTATTCTAGGCAACTCAAATCAAAATATTTAAACCTCCATTTATCTTTCTTGAAAAAAATGTGGAGGCAAAACAGAAGCCTATAAGTCCATGCACAGAGCAGTGGTTGAATATACTATGGTACATTCAAACAACTGAGGATAAATCAGCTATAAAAATGAATGAAGAAATGCTCCCTTAACTGACATGGAAATAGAGTGATAAGGGAATAAAAGTAGTGTGCAAGAAAGAATAAAAGTATGCCACCTTCTATGTGAGAAATATGAGGAAGTTAAAAAACACACAAATACACATGTGTAATATGTATTTCAAAAAGAAAACCACAATAAAGAAAATTCAGAAAATGGAAATGGTTATTTGGATGGAGTAGAGCAAGGAATGAGGTTAAAAGAATAGGGATGGAGTAAACCTTTTCTGTGTATACTTTTCCATGCAGTTTTGACTTTTGAACAGTCAACAACGAAATTAAATAAGGGTCTTTAAAAAGTAACTAAAATTTAATACATACTAGCCTAACTGTTTAACCAGCTGGTAACAAAACCACACAATTAAAGGAATTAATTCCAGTAACTTTTAAACACAGCTTTCTGACCATGTACCCTTAGTAAAATAAAATAAAAGGATAAGAAAACTGCAAAGAAATTTTGCATCTGACTTTTTTCTTTAGAGTTGTATTGGTGTAGTAAATATAAAACTATTTTGTATTTATTTTAGAATATGCCATATGAGTAAATATATTGATGTAGTTAAGGAGAATGACAGTAACAGATAATAATACATTAAAGAAAATAAATGAATCCCCCAGCCTGTACTAACACTTGAGAGGAGAGAGAAAACAATTAAGTGTGTGAGAGGGAGAGAGATAGAGATTGAGATGGAGATAGAGATAGAGACAGAGATACAGAGAGAAAGTGAGAGAGAGAGGTGAGTGATAAAGAGGTGTGTGTGAGTGAGGAAGAAGAAGCCTCTTTCTTACAGAGGCCACCAATAATAAAGGATCATCATTTTCCACCCTTGGATATAATAATTGTTTCAGTCAAAGATCATCAATCAATGCTCAAACCAATGGGTGAAAGTTTGTTGACCAATAGTCATGAAATAGTATCAAAGTGTCAGCCCACAGGTACCTTTACAATGGTGGAGAACTCAAGCAAACCTAATTCTGTCAAGGGATCCAACTTATAGCATCACCAATAATGGGGCAAAAAATGACATTATGTCCCTTCTGATGTCATACAAGAAGGACATAGCATCTCTTACTCTGGTCAAAAATGGTAAACCTGAATCTAAGAAAGAAGAAGCAAGCAGAAAACCCACACTGTGGAATATTTTAAATAACTGACGTAGACTTTTAAATAATGCCCATGCCATGAAAGATAAGAAAAGATGGAGGAATTTTTCTGATTAAAGGAAATGAAAGACAAATCAAAGACAATGTGTGACCATAGTTTGGGTCTTTTTTTTTTTTTTAAAGAAAAAAGCTATAAAATACATTTTGGGACAAATGGGGACATTTTAACATGGACCTTTTTATTAGATAATACATTGTGTCATAGACAAAGTTAAATTTCTTGGTGTGACAATGGCAATATGGTTATAAAAGACCATACCCTGTTCCTAGGAGGTATTTGTTGAGCTATTCAGAGGTGAAATACCATGAAACTTGCAACTAACTTTAAAGTAATTGAGATACCTACCCATGCAAAAAAAAAAAAAATTAAAGTAATTGAGATACAACATGTATATGTGCAGAGAGAAAGGTAAAACTAATACGGCTAAATATTGACAATCCTTGAATCTAGGTGGATGGTATATTCTTTGAATATTTCATTGTACCATTCTTTCCACATTCAACTTTTCTGAAACTTTGAAATTTAAAAAAATAAAATGTTTAGGGGAGCAGGATAAACCTTATTCCTCCTCTCCCATTTTTCCTCGCTCAATATTTTACTTCCTTATTCCATACAGCCAATCGGTCAACAAGTTTAGTGCAGTATAGTCCCTGAATATCACTTGAATCTCCCCACTAGCTGTCCATGTATTGACAGACCAGCCTTCTAAGTAGCTTCCCAGCCCCCTTTTTCCCACCTCCCACCACCACTTAACTCCCCCCGCCGTACTATTCTCGATAACTACAGTCTTCATGGTCATTTCCAAAATACCAGTCTCTTTACATCAGTTCCATGATTAAAACATTTCAATGGCTTTTCACTGCCCCCCACCCCCAATAAATGTCAGTCTCTTTAACGTGGCTCTGAAAGCCCCTCTTGATATGATTCTGACTTAAAGCCCCAGCTCCTGGTAAAAAAAAAAAAAATGGGGCCAAAAATGAGGAAACAGAACAAGTCGATGGAAACTGTGAGAAGGATATAAGGGAGCACTGTCCAGTAGAACTTTTGCCATGATGAAAATGTTCTCTAATCATTTTCAGGATTAGAAAGACCGGTAGCCACTAGCCAAATGTGAATACTGAGTACAGGAAAAGTGATTGGTGTTTGTGAGGAACTGAATTTTGTATTAAATTTAAAAATAATTTACATGTAAATAGCCACATGCGGCTTGTGGCGGCCATATTGAACACTGCAGGTCTAGAGCCCGGACGTGGTGACAATCTTGCCTCAGGTGTGTTGACAGAATTAGGGAAGAGTGTGAGCCCATGTGGGAGGCAGAACAGAGGAAAACAGAGCCCCTGGTAATCCTCAGCAGAGAATGTAGGTGCACACGGAACCAGGATTTCATCAGAGTCATATCCATAAAATGGGGATAGGACATGAGGAGATGAAAGACCCCAAGGGACCTTGTGCCTGAGAAAGTGTGAGGCAGAGCCTTGAAATAAGCTCAGAAATCCCCAGGGCAATCCCCATGCCCAAATCAAAGGGCATCCTATTTCTAGCAACAGAGCTCCTAGGATCTACTGTCATCATTAGGAGCATTATACCTGTTGTTTAAAAAAATGTGGCAAATATGAAGTCAAATGGCAAAATTGTCGTTCTTGCATTGCCGGTTTTTTTCATTTCTCTCTTTGAAGTCTCATGAAATTTGAAATGCTGTCTGTGCCCTTGATTTGCAGGACTAACTAAGTTGCTGCCCCACAAGTGGCTAGCAATAGTCACCTTTGTTTCTCTTAAATCCCCCCACCCTTATAAATAGGCTTCTTCTGGGTTGCTGGCCAGAGCTCAAGGTTAAAATGTTTGTTCACCAAAAGCACTCTTCATCACTCCCTCTGATCCAAATTTTTATAAACACCTTTTACAAAAGTACATAGAGAAATCGGAAAAGATATGAAGTTGTTACTACTATTCACAAATTCAGCAAAAACACAGCCGCAAAATTTTCATTGGTGTTAACATACAACTTCACTTGCATGTGTTCTGGTAATTACATCATTTGCTTAATCAAGCAAGTCAGACAAAAACCAGCAAAGAATTCCTCTATGTCAGATAGAGCAGTATTGGGTTTGTCTTCATGCTATTACCTTAAGGTTGAGGAGGGGGACATGAACAGCTTCACTGATTTTTCTGCTGCCATCAAAAACAGGGGCTTTTTTTCATTCCACGAAGGGAGGTGGGGCAAGAAATGCACTAACCTGCTGTCTTTGTTCAGCAGGTGATGAACTGAGGCCGCTGAATGCATTTACTATATAACAGAGTCATAGATTAAACTGACCTCTTTACATACTCAAAAACTTCCACTGAGATGTTGTTAGAAAGGAAAAAAATAATAAATAAATAAAGCAACGGGTTATTCTTATCTTTTCCTTTTATTCTTCAACCCATTCTCTACATTGATTTTATTGTAGAAGTCGTTGATTATCAGCTGATTGTGTATTAACTTGCAGTTTCCAGGGTGCAGAGCCTGTGTGCTAATACCATAGCATGTTGTTTGGTTACAGAAGTCTTTATCCTATTGGATTCCTGTTCCTTAGCATAACACCCTAAAGGGGGGTTGCCTTGTGGCCTGTGGGAGGCAGGCCACACTTGAAGCCAGGAAGTTGACAATCTATTCCTGAGCCCTGGCTCTGCCCCATCGGGAATTCAATAAAATATTTTGAACCTCATTCTCTTTATGTGTAAGTGGGAAATTAAAGTGTCTGCCTGCCTATGTTTCAGGCTAGGGAAAGGATCAAATAAAACAAGACCTACAGAAGTGCTTTATCAAATCTTGCCACACTTGAAAGGTATTAAATTTTTATTCATCGTTCTTGCCTCCGCTGATTTCCAGAAACAGTTCTTGTTCAGTTACAACAGAAGGCAGGGCCATTAAAGCCAAGATAAAAGCACAAGAGTCACATAATGAAAACTGTAGATCAGTGTTCCAGAAAAGCAAACATCAAGCTAGCTGTATCACTTTAAAGCTAAATTAGCATTGAACTTCCTGGTAGTTGAGGCAAAACACAAAACATAACTAGGTACATGACTAGCCCTAATTTACAAAATGAAGCACATTGGTTCATTAGAGGAGTTTTCCTACCATCAGCTATTAGAGGATCATAGGTGAGATTGATTTCCTGGGCACATAAATGACCTACACTTCGAGGCCCCTGCTGTTGGTTCTTGCCATGTGACTGTGTTCTAACCAAAAAAATGTGAGCCTGGCCCACAAAACCTTCCCCAAATGCTCCTGCATCTTTCCCCTACTACCATTACTTGATGCACATCAACACTGCAAAGTTAAAAGATGGAAGAACCCTGGTTATCTGAATCCCTGCTTGGAACAGTTAGCCAGTTAGAAATGCCCATTTTCTCTTTTATGGACAAGAAATAAATCTCTATCATAATTGAGTCATGGTAGAGTTTGCCTACCCTATAAACAACAGAGATTTTCCAATTTGGAAAATTTTTCTCTAATGTAATAACAGTTGGTTTTACCTAAGAAAAAATTTTAAATACTCTATATGGACCATCTCAAATTTTTTAAGAGAAAAGCAACATTTAAAGGTTCTGGGAGAAGGGACTGAAAAAAAACATGGATGGTTTTGTTGAACTGGTTGGGATGGTGGAACTGGGGTAGAAAGGAAATAAACAAGAGTAAAGAATAGCTCTGGAGCAGGAGGCATGCCTGTTTTGTTTTATCTGCTTGTCCATTTGGGTACCTTACCGGAGAAGGCAAAATCAGCAACGAGAAGGCTAAGATGAGACTGGGTCTTCTGAACAGAGATGAAGCCTGACAACTGGGGAAGAAGGACAAATAAAGGAAAGGTAGGAAAGATCCAAATGAGACTTTCTGGATTCACCTAAATCCTATCCTGACTGACAGGGTATGATGACCCTCAGCTTTGTCCCATCAGAGCAAGGAAGATTGCCCCTTGGCCCGGCTATAGAATCTGCCTACAGGCATTTTGGGGATTTATGAAGATAATCAAATGTGAGGTTATCATGAATTCTGTGGATTCAATTATTTTATTACTCTTAGCACAATTTTAGGACCTATGCATGGCCTCCTGAATTTCTCAAGTCTCTTGAAATTAAATTAGTACTAGTGCATTGGATTTAGATTCCATCCACTCCCATGTCACTGGACCCTGACACAGGAACCCTCACTGGACAGTTCCTGAAGGCCAGAACTTCCTGCTAGGATTGTTACTACTTCTTTCTCATCCTAAAACTGTCTCAGCCCTTCTGCTCTGAGCATTAATGCCTCATGTTTTATACAGGACATTTCATTTTTAGCTGTAGTTGAATCTAACAATTTATTGGGACTTGGGCAAATGACTGCATGGCTCCAGATCTCCAACCTGGCCTGACCTGATGCTCCAGGAGAAGATACAAATGCAGTTGCTTTCAGAGGCAGTTCCGGCCCCAGCCCAATGAATTCTGAGCACAGGGTAAACTATGGTTCCAGTCCAAAGAGGCAGAAGGGAATCCCAGGATCAAGGATGTGATGTCCTACCATGCAAAAGTCAACAATGGATAATTTCAAGAAGGAAATACTCCGACACCAGTTCCAATGGGGGTTTCTCAAAATTCCATTTTCCTTGGAAGTAGGAATGAAAAATAATTCCTATTTTTCAACATTCCCATGAAATTAGCAAACCAGAGCCACTCTTCTTCAAATAATAGGTGATGCATAAAGTTTCTAAGAAGATGCAAAATACAGTTGTCATCAAAACAATATAACTATCCAGAGATGGTGTCATTTCCGTAAATACTACAAGTGCTAAAGGGGAAAGTGTGAGTAACAGTCACTTTACAATGCTATGAAGAACACAAGTTTCACCTATAATTCCACTCCCCTCAAGCTGATATATGGCTTCTCTGTTTTTCATTGTTTTTTTTTTACCAGCACTTGAGACAAAATGAAATTCACAAGTTTCTTTTCTGGCCCTCCTAACCAGGTACACCTTTGTTCCAAAGAAGAGGATCAAGACATCAATTAAGATATTTTTCATATTAATAAAATGAAGTAGGAGATGGAAGGATCATGTTTTTTTACTTTTCTATGTGAATTTATGCCTTTGCAACTCTTGTTGCTACCACTTCCTATCACACACACACAAAAATACAGAAGCACAGCAATGCCATTGGAAGTGTAATTTCTTTTAGGAAATGCATGAATTAGATTCAAGAGAATGTTAGACGTTATGGTGTTTCAACCCCTACTCACTGAATATAAATATAATCCCTAATGTTAACTGAGCAAATACTCTCTGCAGGTATTCCTCCAAGTGCTTTCCAGATGATACCTCATTTAACCATTATAACAACCCTATGAGGCAGGTACTATTTCCTTGTCAGAAATAAGGAAACCGAGGCTTACAATGTTTAATTGATTTGCTCAAATTCACATAGCAAATGAGAAGACTGAGACACAAATCCAGGAAGTCTGAGTCCTGGTTTTCAAACACTAATTGAGTCTTGCTCACTTATGCTGAGCATAAGTGAATGAATTCCATACAGTGAATGGAAGCATTACTTGCTTTATTCCTAAATGTTATGACTAAGCTTTCTGAATTTCATTCAGAAATATATGTGAAACATTCACTATCCAATTCAATGACCCAACTTGCTGCTATTCAAGAGAGCTATTTAAGGAGATGGAGTTTGCCTAATAGCTGAAAGTATTCAGCCCCAAATAAGCAATCTTTGTAAAATGCCAAAATAAGAGAGAAAAGGATCTAGTGTGAGAATATTGGCAT
Organism: Tamandua tetradactyla; assembly: GCF_023851605.1. Classification (NCBI taxonomy): domain Eukaryota; kingdom Metazoa; phylum Chordata; class Mammalia; order Pilosa; family Myrmecophagidae; genus Tamandua; species Tamandua tetradactyla. The sequence continues at coordinate 64,698,966 of NC_135331.1, forward strand.
TTGCAAGAACCTATATTTAATGACTGGACCACAAACCACTACCTTTAGATTTCTGTGTTACAGGATGCCTGCTGAGGATCATTTTTCCTTTCAAAATAATCTACACCTATGTCCTGTGAGTTGACACTCATTACAGAAGGCCTGGACTCCACTGGAATCATGTAGCACACCATTCTTTTCTGGATGTCCATGCTATATCCGGAAATTGTGTTGACTCAAGAGACTAATTTTTAACTGGTTGCACATTTGCCATTGGATTGTGCAGTGCTGTGACTATTGAGTCTGTTAAAAATGTATGGACTTCGCTTTCTTTTCTTTCTTTGTAGATATTTTTATTGATAAAACATCATACAAACACAAACATTGTTAACATACAAATTTTCCATGCATGGTGTACAATCAATGGCTCACAAAATCATCACATAGCTGTGACTTCATCACCATGATCATTTTTTAGAATATTTGCATCACTCCGGACAAAGAAATAAAAAGGAAAAAACTCATACGTACCATAGCCCTTGCCCCTCTCTCTCATTGACCACTAGTATTTCCATCTACCCTATTTATTTTAACCTTTGTTTCCCCTATTATTTATTTATTTTTATCCATATTTTTTACTCATCCATCTTTATCTATACCCTAGATAAAGGGAGCATCAGACAAAGGTTTCACAATCACATAGTCACATTGTAAAAGCTATATAGTTATAAAATCATCTTCAAGGAACAAGGCTACTGGAATACAGCTCTATAGTTTAAGGTATTTCCCTTTAGCCACTCAAATACACCATAAACTAAAAAGGGATAGCTATATAAAGCATAAGAATAACCTCCAGGATAGCCTCTTGACTTTGAAATCTCTCAACCACTGGCACTTTATTTTTTTCTCATTTCTCTCTTCCCCCTTTTGGTCAAGAAGGTTTTCTCAGGCCTGTGACGCCAGGTCCAAGCTCATACTGGGATTTCTGTCCCACATTGTCAGGGAGATTTACATCCCTGGCAGTCATGTCCCATGTAGTGGGGGGAGGGCAGTGGGTTCACTTGCCGTGTTGCTGTGTTGGCTTAGAGAAAGAGGCCACATCTAAGCAACAAAAGAGGTCTTCTGGGGGTGACCCTTAGGCCTAATTTTAAGAAGATTTAGCCTATCCTTTGCAGGAATAAGATTCATAGGGATGAACCCCAAGAAGGAGGGCTCAGCCTATTGACTTGGTTGTCCCCACTGCTTGAGAGAGTATCAGAAATTTTCCAAATGAGGAAGATGAATCTTTCCCCCTGTCTCCCAGTTCCCCTAAGGGGACTTTGCAAATATTTCTTTATTCATTGTCCAAATCCCTCTGGGATTTATTGGGGCATCACACTAACCTGGACACACCAACAAAATCTTATGTCCTATTTAAAATTTCCTTTATTGATGGTGTTCAACTAAACCGACCATATAAGTTAAATTAGGAAATGCACTACCCAAAATATAAATTTTGCACCAAATAATCATCTCTCCCTTTTGTCTCACACAGAAGTTGAGGACTTCATCTTCTTTAAAGGAAACGTGCAAAGCCCAAATTGTTTTTTAAAAACTGTCATAGGTTCTCTATGTTTATGCAGGATCTGAACTGAAATCTCTTCACCCCTTTGGCTTATCAGTACCTGATCAACTGGTGAATTCAAAATGAGTGGCATAGTTTTTTAAATGTTTAGATTAAAAAAAAAAGTCTTGAGACCGAATAATCCAGTTTTACTGGAGTTCACTCAAGACTAAGCTGTACTTTATTTGAAAAGAGCAGCTACCCTCCTGTATCAGTTTTAATCGCTAACTTTATAACGTTGATTCTCCTGATAGAACCTAGCATTCAAATGTTTCGTGTTCATAGCACCAGGACAAAACTGCTGCATTTTTGTTCATTCCAGAGTTAAAGCTGTCATAATCTGCTGTTATGTTGCTCTGTCGAAATGTTTGCTATGTCTATCAAAATATGCCAAACTCATTTGGGGCATTGGGCATGAGTGGCACTAATTTTTTTTAGACAAATGAGGTTGGATGAAGACTAAATATATAATTACTAAAATGAGAAAAGTATAGAACAGAGCATGGTTTTGCCATTATCAAAATGATTGCTGTTATTAGTATATTAATTTATCAATGCAGGAAGAGTCTAACTTGCTTTACAAAGTAAAGTATAGCAGTTTTTTTTTAGTGATTAGCAATTCCACTTTGGATAGTTGGAGATTAAATGTTCTGCCAACTGCAGGCTAATAAGCTTTTATTAATTTCAAGATGGTCTTCCAAAATATTGTGTGTCTCTTTCAAATTAAAACTGATACTCCTAAGCACCCCTGAAGGACCTTCTGAAGCCCTGAGAATATATTTTAGCAAACATAATGAAATAGAAAGAATGAAGGCTCATGTCTAGCTAAATTCCAGGATACTGAAGAGCACTTCTTCCTATCCCCCTATGAAATGAAAAATCATTTTGATGTATGCTATTCATAATGCACAGATGCAGAATTCCAAGTTAATTGAGAGACCGAAAATCTCTGTTTATCACTAAATTCCTCAAGTTTCATCTTCTATGTAGAATCAAAATGAAAACTAATCTTGTCCTTATTGGCATTGCCCCAATATTTACAAAAAGAGTGGGAGACTAACCCACCACATAGGATCTTGAGACAATGACGTGGGAAAATCCTTTTGGAGCAGAAGCTGTGCCACTGAGGGTGAGGCGGGAGGAATTTCCACAAACCGGATGTGCCTACCTGAACTTCCAGAGTTCTGCTTCCCCATTACAGGTGAGGATGTTATGACCAGAGTCACCTTAGAGATCTGGCTTTCCCCACTCACAAACGTTAAGTTTTGGTTTCCCCCAAAATATGCTGATCTCTAAGAAAAATGTTGTCCAAGAACATCTCTTCCATCTTTGACGGTAATGATATCCAAGGACAGCATTTTAAAGTTAGCATGTGCTTGGCAACTTTATTCCAAGGAACAAAGTTATCAAGTACATGGTACGAGATCCAGGCCTGACCAACGCTTTCCAGTTCCCTGCTTTGACTATTAAATGCACGAAAGCTGTTTAAAAGGAAAGGCGTTCTGTTTCATACCAGTTTTCCTCAGAAGCAGCTCCAGCTGTCCCCTCAGTAAGGTGAACGCTTACCTCGAAGGCGCGCTGTATTTTCACGAAGTCCGCCACGCTGAGGTGCTCTTCCAGCAGTCCCGGGGCAGCGGCCCCACCCGCGGTTGCACCTTCCCTTCTCCCAGGTCTTTCTGGCCCGGGTCCCGACCCCATATTGAACTCCAGGGCAGCGTTCTGGTTACTCATGATGGCTTCACCTTTTATCAACAGTCTTCAACTGTATCTAATGTGGGATTTTTTTCCCCCAACAGGTGCTTTTGGAAAGAAATCCAATTTAGCAATAGAATTCCAAAATTTCAAAGCATTCAGTTAGGAAGCAAAATAGTCAAGCTGAGAGGAAGGAAATTCCTCACCCCCCCACCCCTCCCAGTTTCAGTTTATTTTCAAAATCCACATTTGAATAAAGGCTGCACCCCACCCCCACCCTAATACTCTGTTTAAACTGGCTTGATTACAATGCATAAAGCTCCCCCCTTGTTTATAGTAACTGACACAGAATGCAGCTTCTATTCCTCAATTTTAAATGCATTAGAAAAGTAACTTTTCAGAATCTCTTTGGCTAACCTTGGTTCCGTTAACATGTCGCATTAAACTCCATTTACTCGTCTGGAGATGTTAGGTGAGACAGCTACAAAGCTTCCCTCCTAATAAAGTGCTTTCCTCTGAGAGCAACTTCCCAGCAGCTTAGAGTTGTTTGTTTCATCTCTTCTGATGCCTTTGTATGTTTCCTGGCAACCAACATAAAGCCAACTGAAAAAACTTTTCCTTTCCCTCCCCCTCTCCAACTAATGACTTAACTAAAGGTTTGAATAGATGATATAAATGTTGTTTTTGTTTAAATAAATATTCAGGCCATTAATTTTTTGGGGGGGCGGGGGGAGGGCATGGGCAGGCACTGGGAAGCAAACCCGGGTCTCGGGCATGTCAGGCGAGAACTCTGCCAATGAGCCTCCATTGCACCGCCCAGGCCATTAATTTTTAATAGCATTTTTTTTTCAGTTTTATTGATATATACATTCACACATCACAAAACTATCCAAAGTATACAATCACTTGCTTACAGTATCATCACATAGTTGGGCATTTTAGAACATTTTCATTACTCCAGAACAGAGATAAGAATAAAAAATAAAATACAAATCCTCCCATACCCCTTATTCCCCCCTCATTGTTGATCCATAGTATTAGTGGTAGTAAAGTTGTTACTGTTGATGAAAGAATACTAAAATACCAGTTAACCCATTAATTTTTTAATTAAACTTCATCTTTGTACTATTTCAAGACAATTTTTATGAATGTATTTTCTATGAAGTACGTTATATATTATGAAATAATGTGGTTAGCTAAAGAAAAGAGAATGGCAATCTGGAATTTTATGTTTTATGTTAATAAAGAGGAAATGCTTTATTATTTTTTTTGGCTTTTTTAAAAAATTTTTTTAATTAAAGAAGTTGTAGGTTTGCATAAATAGCATGGAAAATATACATAGTTCCCATATACCTCTCTTATTATTAACACTTTGCATTGCTGCGGTACCTTTGTCACAACTGGTGAAAGAATACTTATACTATGATCTATAGTCCATAGATTACATATTAGAGTATATTAAGTTATATATTTTTTCACATATACCACTCCATTGTTCGCGCCTTGCATTAGTGTGGTACATTTGTTATAATTCATAAAAGAACATTTTTATTATTATACTATTCAGTATATCTCATTGTTTACAATAGGATTCACTGTATTGAACAATCATGTTTTTTCTCTTGAATTAAGTTCTAGTAACATATATGACCTAAAATTTCCCGCTTTTAACTACATTCATATATATAATTCGGTGCTGTTAATCACATTCCCAGTTTTGTGCTACCATCACCACCATTGATTTCCAACACTCTACAACCCCTCAAATAGAAATTCTGTACACTGTAAGCGTTGTCTCCCCATTCTCATCCCCGAACCCAGCCCCTGGCAGCCTAGAGTCTAGATTCTGATTCTGAGTTTCCTTACTTCAGTTAGTTCCTATCAGTAAGATCGTACAGTATCTGTTCTTTTGTAGTCTGGTTTCTTCCAAGGTTCATATGTTGTTGCATGAATCAGAACTTCACCCTTTTTTAATACTGAATAATATCGCACTGCATGCATATACCACATTTTGCTTATCCATCCACCAGTTGATAGACAGTTGCGTTACTTAGATCTTTTGGCAATTGTGAATAATGCCACTATGAATGTAAATGTGCAAATGCCTGTTCAAGTCCATGTTTTTAATTATTTGGGGTATATACATAGCAGTGGGATTGCTGAGTCATATGGTGATTCTTTACATAGCTTTTTAAGGAAATGCCAAACCATCTTCCACAGCATCTGCACCATTTTACATTCCCACCAGCAGCGTATGTGTTCCTATTTCTCCACATCCTCATCAACCCTTGTAATTTTTAATAGTAGCCTTTCTAGTGGGTGTACAATAGGATCTGACTGTGGCTTTGGTTTGCATTTTCCTAATAGCTAGGGAAGAATGGGTATCTTTTCAGTGTGTTTTTAGTCATTTATATATCCTCTTTGGAGAAATGTCTATTCAAGTCTTTTACCCATTTCTAATTTTTTGTTTTGTCTTTTTAAGTTGTAGGATTCGTTTATAGATTCTGGATATTAAACCCTTATCAGATAGATATGTAGTTTCCAAATATTTTCTCTCATTAAGTTGTCTTTTCACTTTCATGATAAAGCCCTTTGCTAAACAAAACTTTTTAATTTTGATGAAGTTCAACTTAACTATTTTACTTGCTCGTGCTTTGTGTGTAAAGCCTAAGAAACCATTGCCTAATTAGAAGATCCTGAAGATGCTTCCCCACATTTTCTTCTAGGAGTTTTATAGTACTGGTTCTTATATTTAGATCTTTGATTCATTTTGAGTTAACTTTTGAATAAGGTTGAAAACGGGTTATTTTTTATTCTTTTGCATAAGGATATCATATCTTTTGTCAGGAAATATGCTTATTCTTGTCCAATTTTATTCCGACTCTTACAAGAATTAAAGAATAGAGTTACATTTTGAAGATCCCATACTATTGGTTTTGCATTTACACTTTTAGTTACTTACTGAATATCTTCATTTCTTCACACGACTCCAAGCCACTTGATATTTTCCTTTCAGCCTGAACAGCTCTCTTTAAGCAATTCTTGTAAAGAAGGTCTTTTATTGAAAAACTCTCAGTTTCTGTTTGTATGTGAATATTTTAAACTCTCCCTCATTTTTGAAGGACAGTTTTTCCAGATAAATAATTTTTGGCTCGTAGTTTTTCTCCGTCAGGACCTTATGTATATCATACCACTGCCTTCTCACTTCCATGGTTTCTGATGAGAAATCAGAACTTAGTCTTATTAATATCCCTTATGTGTGATGAATCACTTTTCTCTTGCTGTTTCAGAATTCTCCTTAGCTTAGCATTTGACATTCTGATTAGTATGTGCCCTGTAGTAGGTTTATTATAGTTTATTCTGCATTTCTTGGACATGTATGTGTATGTCTTTCATGGAAATTTGGGGCCATTATTTTCTCAAATGTTCTTTCTGCCCCCCTTTCCCTTCTTTTCTAGTTCTGGGACTCATGATGCATGTGTTTGAATGGTTCATGCTTTCACTCAAGTGTCTGAGATGCTGCTCAGTTTTTGCTTTTTCTTCCTATTCTTTTCTCTATCTGTTCTTCTATGATTCAATTGCCTGTCTTTTATTTCACTGATTCTTTCTTCTGCTTATTCAGATTTGCTGCTGTGTTCCTCTACTGTATTTTTAATCTTCATTACTGTGCCTTTGAGCACCATAATTTCTGTTATGTTTCTTTTTAAATTTTTGAATTCTTCTTTATACTCTCACATTGTCTTTTTAATATTCTTTAGCTCTATATCCATTAGTTCATTTCTACCCATATTTTCCTTCATTGTCTTGAATTGACTTAGGAGCTTTATCTGGACTTCTTGATTAGGTTGTTCCAAATTCCTCTGAAGTTTCAATTTTTCCCTTGACTGAGCCATAGCTTCTTGTTTCTGAGTACGGCTTGTAATTTTTTGCTGTTTGGGCATCAGATTATTCTTATATATGAACTCTGAAGGTGGGTTTCTCCCTCTTTTCTAGGATTCTGTTGCTGATTGGCATTGGTTTGAGGCTCTTCTTTGACGCTTGATTAAACTTTTTCTAGACTTTTAGAATTGCCTTTGTTTGCTGCTGGGGCCAACGTATTCTGGATCTTTAGAGTAGGCTGTACTTAATGTTCAGATTTTCTCAGCTCTTCTACACCTGTTTCTTCACCTGGATATGTAGTACAATTTTTGAGATTGCACTTTTGTGTGCAATTGCTTCACCTCCAGGAGAAAGGTCCCTTTACTCTGTTCCTTTTCTAGGAATCTTAATAGGTCCTGTTTGTTTTTGTGCAGAGTTTTCTTTCCAGCTCCTATGACTTGCTTAAATTCGCTCCCTCACTCAGCACCACCTTTTCATTATACTTTTCAGTTCTGGTATTCATCCTGTCTTACAACAAGTTAGTTCTCCCTCCCCCATTTTGTGTCTGTGAGACTTTTATGCCTCACTTTTCTTCCCCATTAGGGTATCCTGTCCTGAGGAGCCAAATGGGGTCAAGGCAGAAAGGTCTGTTTTGCATGCAGCAAACAGAGACTGGGTGAGTGTATGCTTCTCTTGCCAACAGTTCTGCTGCAGTCTCTTTTTTCCTGAGAGCACTTTTGTATGCAGCATTCCTCAGCCACATGTGTTCCACCCTGGGTGTTTGCAGACTTAGGTCTCTGCGCCTGTATATGCATGGGATTCTAACTCACTGCTATGAGTGGCTCTGTGGTCTGCATCCATGACAGGTGGGACCTGGGCCATGCTGACTCTATACAACTTCCAAGTTGTGTGGGACCAAGAGAAGGGGAAGGGTCTGGACTGGTAGCTCTGGCACCTAAATCCCCTGATTTTGGTGTGTTTTTTTCTTTTGCTTCAGTTTAGCATTTGTGGAGTCCCTCTCCATTCTCTATGGTATTCCAGGGACCCAAGCAAGTGGGATTTGTCCTTTTTTTAGTTGACTTTGAGGGGAGATTTTTCCAGGAGATGTCGTACATTGTCATAATGATGTCACCTAGAAAATGTTGTATTCTTATTTAATAAGAACCAATTTATTATATTCTCTTTGCCTTAATTTCTGTGTATATATAATAAGGATGATTTGATAAAGTTTTTAATTCATTGAAAATATGAAATAACAGCCCTACCTCATGTTAAAACTGCTTACAGTATTATCATTATCATGAATTATCATATCATATAATATAATTATTATTATCATATAATAATAAAATAATAATAAAAAGGAGAAGGAGAAAAGCTAATTTGGGTGGGGGGAGGGCAGGCATTTACCATGTGCCAGAAACTACACTGAGCATTTTGGATTCCTTGTCTTGATTAAGCTTCACAACAATCCTGCTATGCAGTTACTATCTGTTTTAGTTTGTAAGCTGCCAGAATGCAATATATTAGAAATGGAACAACTTTTATAAAAGGAATTTATTAAGTTGCAAGTTTGCAGTTTTAAGGCCAGGAAAATGTCCAAATTAAGGCAAAGCTATAAAAATGTCCAAACTAATGCATCCAGTAAAGGTACCTTGGCTCAAGAAGGCTGATGGCATTGGGGGTTTCTTTCTCAGCTGGAATGGCATATGGTGACATTTCTCTCCTGACTTCTTGTTTCATGAACCTTCCCCCAGGGGCATTTTCCTTCTTCAACTCCAAAGGTCTCTGACTGGGTGGATTTTCTTGGCTCTGTTGGCTTTAAACGTTTTTCTAAAATGGTTCACTCCTCTTCTTTTTTTTTTTTTAACTTTATTGTATAACATATATACAAAGCAAACAAAGAAAAAATAATAATTTCAAAGCACTCTTCAACAAATAGTTACAGGATAGATCCAAGAGTTTGCCAGGGGCTACCATTCTATCATCTCAGATTTTTCCTTCTAGCTGTTCCAGAACACTGGAAGCTAGAAGGAATATATATATATTTTTTATCATCACAATTAACTTTTTTCCCTTTTTGTAAAAAATAACTTATATACAAAAAAGTAGTAAATTTCACAGCACAGCACAATTAGTTGTAGAACAGATTTCAGAGTTTGGTATGTGTTACAATTCCACTTAATTTCAGGTTTTTATTTCTAGCTGCTTTAAGATACTGGAGACCAAAAGAAATATCACTATGATGATTCAGCAATCATACTCATTTGTTAAACCCTACCTTCTCTGTATAACTCTACCATCACCTTTGATCTTTCTCCCACTCTTTAGGGGTATTTGGGATATGCCCATTCTAACTTTTTCATGTCGGAAAGGGCTGTCAATAATATGGGGTGGGAAGATGGAACTAGCTGATATTCTGGAGAGGCTGGGCCCTCTAGGTTTCAGGACTTATCTGGTCCAGGGACTGATCTGGAGGTTGTAAGTTTCTGGAAAGTTACCCTAGTGCATGGAACCTGTGTAGAATCATATATATTGCCCTAGGTGCTCTTTAGGATGGGCTGGAATGGTTTTGATTAGGGTTTGGCAAGTTATGATAGATAGCAATGTTTAACTGAAGCTTGCTTAAAAGTGACCTCCAGAGTAGCCTCTCGACTCTATTTGAAGTCTCTCAGCCACTGATACCTTATTATTGTTACACGTCTTTCCCTCTTTTGGTCAGGATGGCATTATTGATCCCATGGTGCCAGGGCCAGATTCTCCCCTTGGAGTCATCTCCCATGCTGCCAGGTAGACTTTCATGGCTGGATGTCATGGACCACATAATGGGTAGGGCAATGATTTCACCTGCAGGATTGGGCTTAGTAAGAGTGAGGCCACATCCGAGCAACAAAAGAGGTCCTCCAGAAGTAACCCTTAGGCAAATCTATAGGTAGGCTAAGCTTCTCTGCTACATACAAAGCTTCACAAGAGCAAGGCTTAGGATCAAGGGATTGGCCTATTGATTTGGGTGTCCCTAATGTTTGACAGAGTATCAGGGTTTCCCTGGTGGTAAAGTTTGAAGTTCCATATTTTTTCTCCCATCCCTCAAGGGACGTTGCCAATACTTTTTTATTATCTGCTTAATAGATTCTGGGATGTATCCAGACATTACATTAAGCTACACAGAATTAAAGGCCCTCATTCTTATTCAAAATAGTTCCCTCTTAAAGGGCTCCAGTAAGCAACCTCACCTTGTGTGGGTGGAGACACATCTCCATGGAAACCATCTAATGAGAAGTTACCACCCACAATTGGGTGGGTCACATCTCCATGGAAACAATAAAAAAGCTCCCACCCAGCAATATTGAACGAGGATTAAAGAACTTGGCTTTTCTGGGGTACACAGTAGATCCAAACTGGCAAACTATCATTATCGCCATTCACAGATAAAGAAGGCAAAGAAATTGTGAAAGTTTTCAGTTTGTAAGAGGTAGAGTGAAACAGAATGTCTGGCAAGTACCAGAGCCTGCACTATAGCCCTTTTCTGCCCCCTTGCTTTCATCTCTGTAAACTGAAACGTTTGTACTACATATTCCCTAAGGTCTCATCCAGCTCTCACATTCCATGAGCAGATGTCAGCTCACCAATTACATGGTGACATGCTGTGTATTCCCTGTAACACAGACAAGGAAATACCTTGCGAGGCCTTCTGTGCCAGTTTGAATCTGTCATGTACTCCAGAAAACCAAGTTCTTTAATCCTCATTCAATATTGCTGGGTGGCAGCTTTCTGATTGTTTCCATGGAGATGTGACCCACCCAGTTTTGGGTGGTAACTTTTGATAAGATGGTTTCCATGGAGATGTGTCTTCACCCATTCAAGGTGGGGTTTGCTTACCGGAGCCCTTTAAGATTCAAACTGACACAGAAGGTCTATAGGACATTTTCTTGTGTGTATTGTAGAGAATACACTGCAATCACTATGTACCTGGTAAATTAACATCTGTTCATAGAATGTAAGAGCTGGACGACACCTTTGCGAATATGTAGTGCAAACGTTTCAGTTTACAGAGATAACATTTTGGAAAAAGCTTTAGAGCCCATGCAGCCAGAGACCTTTGGAGATGAAGAAGGAAAACACCCCAGCTGACAGAGGTGTTCCAGATGGCATCAGCCTTTCTTGAGTGTAGGTGACCTCCTTTTGGTGCCTGAATTTGGGCCTTTCCATAGCCTTGGAATTATAACTTGCAATTTATTATGTTCTCTTTCTAAAAGGCATTCCATTTCTGGTATATTGCATTCTGGCAGCTTTAGCAAACTAAAAAGCCATCATAATTAAAAATTAACAGTTTAGATCAGCTGGATCAGCCCCATAAATATTTGTAAAATGTTTTATAACTGATATTCTGGAAAACCAGGCTAGTTTGGTAAGAGACACTAATTAAGGAAGGAAAGGGAAGTAGGAAAAACATTCCGTGAAACTTCACCAGATGAGGTAGGTGTCCCACTGACTGCTGTAAAATTCTTGAATTACTCTAAGTCAAGCTTCCTGGCCTACTTAACTTCCATAAAGATACACCTCAATGTTTTCATTAGTCAAAACAGGCAAGTATAATGAGAAGCTTACAAATTACTGTAGAACTTAATTAACTGACAATTTCTTTTCCTGTAAAAATTATGGCGTTAGAAATAGCTCTTGATCATGAAGTCTTAAATGGCTTCAACCTTCTTAGTAATCGTGTGGTTAATGCTCAGCTTAAACTTCACCATCACTGTAAAAACCACAGGTAACTTCTTGACTCTGCTAAAAAAATACCTTCTTGCTTGTCATGAATCAATTATGATTTCTTACCTTCATTCCACGCGCCCAGTCCAATACTAAACTGTATGTGGAATGTATCAATGATGGAGCCAGTCTTTGTTCTCAAGGGGTTGTCAATTCAGTCAAGAGAGAAGGCTAATAAAAGAAGTGACACTGCTCCCCTCTCCTGTAGGGACTGGCCAGTCTCCTTTGCTTCCCGTGGAAACTTGGGGCTAGACAACTGTTTCCACTGCACAGATACTCATATGTGTTCTTACCGCTCACTGAACAGATACTCATGTGTGTCCTTATCACAATTCACCAGTTCACCTCCAAATCCCTGCTTTCTTTCCCATAATTGATACTTACCAGCTTTCCCTTACCAAACCTATTTCATACCAAACCATATCAAGTAGAAGCTGCTTCTTGTCTAGTCTCCTTCACTTGGGGCCAGGAAAAGGGTCTCTTCCAATGGTCTCCTAGCTTTTTGGACACATGCCTTGCCAACATGGTTCTCAGGGATAAGATACCCCCTTGCTCAGTTTAAATGCAGCTTCCTTTGTGTGTGGGCAAGAGCCCCAGCTGTGCATTTTGCACACATTGTAAGGCCTCAGTTAATATTAGTTTTTTTCCCTCTTTTTTCCCAATTCTCCCAGTTAGAATTAATTACTCATTCCACTCTGCAATCACAGCATTTTGTTTATACTGTAACTACAGCACTTTTTATTTCTGCTTTGTAATATAATTAGTTGTCTGGATATTTCTTTGCCACTAGATTAACTTCCTAAGAACAGTGATGATACCTCTCTAATGCTTATAGCCTTACATTACCAACACAGAGCTTTGCATAAGCTACACAACAGTAGACTAACATGCTCTTTTTAAAGATAGCATGTGAAAAAAATGGAAATTCACTTGTAACTTTGAGTTGTCAGGGAATAGTCCTGGGAATAGGTGTATTGACTCATAAAGAGCAGTTGAATTCCATGAGGGAAAAAATAATGAAGGAAACAAAATCTGAGACACTATCTTCAAACCACCTGACAGACTAAACTATTCAAGCACATTTTAAACAAAGCATTTATTTTTATAATACAGTTTCTCTTTATCTTGTATTGAGGCCCTACTCTGTTCCAGTGAACACCAAAATGAATGAGATACATCTGTGTCCACAACTGTTCTAACACTAGTGAGAAGGGACACACATAATAGCATATGTTGGTTTTAAATTGTTCCTATCTTTTGAGAAAGTGGTCATCTCCAAACTCAACATAATTGACTTTTTTTGATTTGCTGAACAATGTTCAAAGTTAAAAAACTATAATTTTGTAACTAGCATTATTCACACTATTCAAGTATTTGAACACTGTCAATTTGTGAAATAATGACGGCTTAAAATAACTAAACATATAATTTTGCAATAAATTGCATACCATTCTAGGTTAAATTCTAGCCTAGCAAGCAGTAAAATGATGCAATGGGAAATGGAAAAAAATCGAGTGGGAGGAGAATATAAAATTTAGAAAATTCTAATTATTGACTTAAACGTTCCAACCCATTTGAAAAAGGCCACCCCTGGCTTTATTTTATCAGTAGACATTTAGGATCCACTGACCTTAATATTGAAAGCAACTACTCAAAAACAGTCTCAAATCCAATTTTTTACTGCAATTCAATGGGCTTTCCCAACAGCTAACCACTTTTAAGCCCCTCTTTGCATTAACACAAGTCCAGTGTCTGTGTTCCAAGTCATGTGTGGGTCTGTTGGCTGTCAGCAGGGTTTTTACCAAGGAACCACTTTCTGGACAATTACTCTGAACTAGATTACCAAATTCCTTTATGCTGTCTCTCTGAAAGAATGCTGCATCCTATTCTATTTGGAGCTTTAGAACAATTTGTCAAAATCACCTTGTTATTGGATACTAGCTTCCATGTGTAGACCCATTAAAAAATAGTCATAAAATCATTGAATGAAAGGAGTCATTGTGAATTCAGTAAACATTTATTGACTACCTGCTTGAAGAAAGAAGGAAAGCAAGTAGATGGGAAATTAGCATTTATTGAGTTCCTAGTATATGCCAAATACTATATTGGGCACTTTTACCATATCCCTGTAAGATACTTAATATTTTTTCTATTCTTTTTATCATGAGAGAACTCAAGCAAGATTAACTAGCTTGTCAAAGCTCAAACTTGTATATTTTATAAGTATAAAATGCCATAAAATGGTGCTATGAACTCTGCTAAGAACTTTACATAGATTATTTCATTTAATTCCCCTTGACTTGGGCACTATTATTACCACCATTTCAAAGATGAGGAAACTGAGGCTTGGACAGATTTACTCATCTAAGATCATCCAGCAAAGAAGTAGCAAATCTGGAATTCAAAACTAAGATCTTATTATATACTCTATAGGGTATACCTATGCCCTAAAGGTGCATGAAAGGTAAGGAAACAAGAAAGCATGTACTAGGTAATAAAGTTGAAGGAGATTAGAATTTAGAGTCAGAATACCAGTTCAGGCCTTGATTCTCTCATGTTTAGCCTATACTCTTGGGCAGCTGAGTCACTTCTCAAAATGAATATAGTAATACTGTTCATCTCAACAAATGGTTCGAAGGTTAAAATAAATAATACAGTGAAAGCTCTAAGTAAATTGTAAAAACACTATGAACATGAAGTAACATTAATATTAGTATAGATTCAGAGGAAGGAAAATACCCTATAGCCAGGGAGAGCGCAAGTAAGTGTTTGCAGAGGGATCAGGGTGCTGTAATTGTAATGGAGAATGAAGCAGTTATCCATGTCATGATGTTTTGCACTGAAGCTGATATCCTATACCCATTTTCTTTCCATCCTGGAGAGAAAAACCATATCAATATTTTCAAGGTTAATTATCAAATGCAAGGATTTTCTTCTATTGTTTTTTTTTTCATCACACAGAAGAAAATGCTTGCATTTAATAACTAACCTTGAAAATATTGATATGGCTTTTCTCTCCAGGATGGAAAGAAAATGATTATTGGATATCAGCTTCAGTGCAAAACATCATTTTATCACTTTAAAAAATATTTTCGGCTTTAGGATTAGTTGGAGCTGATATCAGCTACACATGCCTTCCTAAGACGATCTGGTCTGTTTGGCACTGTCTGAATTTATTTTGGCAATAACAAGCAACAGTATGGGAGAGAAATGACTCTTCCCCATAACCAAGGCAGGATAACTACTATCTGTCATAAACATGGCCCTTTTAGACTGACTATTCAGGTGTCTGAATCCCGAAATTCAGGTGTTTGCTTATAAAGCTTTAAAAACTATTGTAGAAGGGAAATGGATTCTAGTTCAATATGGACTCTCTAAATTGCTTAGCCCCAAGGGAGGAGAGAGTTGGAGAGAGCTGGGAAGCAGGAAAGGGGAGAGAGAAAGAGGTGGGGGTGGGGTGGGGGCGACACTAATAGTCTAAGAGTGGGTAGCTTCTTGGGCAGGTTGCTTTATAAAGGACTGTGGCAGTCACAGTGCTTGGGTGATGACTGACCACTAAGTGGGATGGCAAGGGTGCGATGTGGAGAGAAAGTCTCTGAAAGAAGTAAATACAATGGGGCAAGAGCTCTAAGGTCAGAGTCAGGAGACCTGGGTTTCAGTGCTATCATCACCACTTCTATGTAAAGACTCTGAACATTTAATCTCTTTGGGCTTCAGTTGCTATGATGATAAGTAGAGATGATTCCTAAGCAGCCTACTTCAAATGCTTATTTTGAGGCTCAAAATGACATCATGATGTGAAAACATTTGCTAACTAGAAAGGGTTATATAAGGATTTGTCACTTGGTTCTTGTATTCCTTTTATATTTTTGTGATTCACATGTGCAGGATGCCACCCTGGTGATAGCAATGTGTCATGGGTCTTAACAATATGGGGCACAGAATCTAGAAAATGAAAGATGCCCTCTCTCTACACTAATACCTACACAGTTATTTTATACCATGAGTATAAATGACATAAATGAAATACTACATGAGTTCATTAAGAAGAGGTTACTTAAACACAGTTGAGAGGGAGTGGTGGATGGATCAAACATTGCTTTGAAAGAGGTGGGATTTGATTTGGTTATGTGCAAATACAGGAAAGACAAATTATGTCCATTATGTTTATTATTATACATTATATAATCAATGTTATAGATTTCTAAAGTCTGCTTTATACTATTCTTATTTTGGGGGTCAATCCTGTGCTTAGCACAAAAAATCAGAAAAGCCAACATTCCTGTGGAAAATTCTGCCTCTTCACCTTTGTTTATTCTAAGAAATTCTGTCTATGAAAGCAAAGAAATATTTTTTTTTCAAAAAAGAGCAATAAAAAGGTATTCAAAGCTTGTAAAAATCAAAGTTCTGAAACAAACTGCACTTTAAAAAATTGAAAGCTACAGTCCTGACAGAAAACACTGCTACAATAAATATTTCTCCCAGAACACAGTGCTCCCAGACACCAGGCCTCTGATTAAAAGCTCTGAAGACCAAGGGCTTCTATTTCTCTGCAGGCAGGAGCAGCAGTCATCAAATTAATATTGAAAGTACACTCCCAAATCAAAGTGCCACAAGTGTACTCATAGAGAAGGCATCTTACAAAATGCAGATGGGACTCTTGCAGTCATTGCCTAGACCAAATGCTCTTAGAGCAAATGGATCTTAATTTACTCAACATATTTTGTTTTTGTAAATTTCAAGCTTAATTTTTGCCAATGTCTGAAAAAAAAAAATGAGGTTCTTACCAGCAAGCTTTAAAAATGCACTCTATAATGAGTTAGGGAGGTATGCATGTTCAGAGTAGATGGCAGGAGTGCCAATTACTGTGTTCATGTCTGCTGCAGATGTATGTGCTGTGGGGTGAGGGGCAAGTAGGCGGTTAGCACAGGAGAAAAAGCTCATCTAACTATAGGGAAAACATAATGGTCCTGCTCACAACTTTACTAAGTAGGATGCTAAATTTAGGGAAGTTAGTCATATAGATCTATGGCAATGACCAGCTGCATGACTTTGGGGAAGTTACTTACCTCTTCTGGTTTCAGAATCTTTACCTGTAAAATTGAGATCAAATCATGTGATCTTTAAAATCTCTTCGAGTACTTAATTAAAAAGCGGGGGTGAGTGGAGTGAAATGCCATTCTTTAAGAATGTGAGCTCTGTAGAAAAAGAAAAGATGCTGTGTTCCCAGGTAATATTATTGGGTTCCTATTTGAAGTACCCAGAACATGATTTTGGACATTATAAACACTCTTTTAATCATGATGAATGAAAAGTATGGATCAACTAATAGATCTGTCAATCAAGCATCTTGAACACCTGCCACATGCTAACCCTTACACTACCTGCCTCTTTTGTCAGATAACCAGTGACCACTGAGCAGGGGACTGTGGCAAATGGATTCTCTCAAAAGAATGTAATTTATATGTATTTATTTATTTCCTCGATCAAATATATATATGTGTGTGTGTGTGTGTGTGTATATACATATACATACATACATATATATATATATACACATATATCCTTATATATTGGTTGTGCACTTAAATCTGATGTCTGGCACATTAAATATGATGGTGACATAAAGTGACAAGATAGACTGGATCCTGTTATCATGAGGCTTACCATTTAATTGGCAAAATAACTAAGAAGCAGAGGATTACTATATGGTGTTATAAGAGTAGTTGTGGGGGTAGGGTGGGGATGGATGGGATAGGAGGAGATTCAAGGAAGAAGATAGTAGGGTCTCCATTCCCAGAGTTGGAAAATCAGAAAAGGAAGATGTGACTGAAGGAAGTTATATCTATGATGGTAACCAAATGATGATAGATATTAGTCAAATAAAAAGCAGAAAGAAAAAAAAAAAGCAGAAAGAAGAGTGGTTAAGCAGTGAAACATTATATGCAAAGGCCTGGTAATGACTTAGTCATAATATATTCCTGGGGATAAAAGTGGTTTAGTCTGCAGGGCTCGTACAGATAGGGCAGGAGGGATGGAAGGAAGGGGGCAAGAATCAGGCTGGAGTAAGCTGGACCAGATCTCGACAGCTACGTTGGTGGCTGGGTCATGGGGGAGCAACGGGAATTTTTAAACAGGGGCTGTAACATGATGAGATGTGCATTTATGAAAGGTCAGTGATAACCCAGTTGTTCTTAGTTAGTTGGTTTTTAAAATGTTCTAGGCAGCTTTTAAAAATCCAATGTCCAACTCCACTACAGAACAATTATTTTAAATCTCTGGAGATGGAATTCAGGTACCAATATATTTTTTAAAGCTCCTTAAATTATTCCATTGTTCAGTCAAGATTCAGAACCACTGAACTGAAAAGGAAGCAAGACCATCTAGGAGACAATAAGGTAATAAAGCTGACAGGTGATGATGGCATATATATATCTATATATATGTATGAAAAATGTAATAGATCTAAGAGAGTATTTAATGGATGTAGAGAATCTAGAATGAGCCCTAAGGCAACTTTGAATTATCTCCTCTGTATAGGTTTGACCTTAGAAACCATGTTAATGTTTAAAATATTTTTAAAAATTAAAAAAAAAGTTTTATAAAGATGGAGGGAAAAAATAAACTAAAATTGATATAAACAGAAACAAATGAAATTATCCAAATAATCACAAGATTGAAAAAAAAGAAAATCCCAAGGAAATCTTGAGAAGGATACAATTCCAATCTAAAGGTAAAAACACTGCAAAGAAATCTTGAACTTCAATAGGTTTATTGATTGTGATGGTATGGGTGAGTAGTTTAAAAGCTATGCTGTGGAGTACACAAATGAACACACATATCAATTTTGTTAGGAATCAGAGTTTTCATTGTGGGAGAGGGGAGATACAAATATGGAATTGGGAGAAGCAAGGAAGATCCCTATGCTGTTGGACTGGAATTAAAGGTACCAAAATAAACTTTCTCTGTCACAAGCACACATAACATTTATGTCCTAGCTCTGACTCTGAGACAACAGTGAACACAGGAGTGCCCAAACTTTCATTCCTAAATATCACTTTACACTAAAAGGAACCAGGCCTCTTTGGAAGAATGGCTGATTCTAGGATTAGGGTAGGGCAGAGGTGGGACATGATGCACCTGGGTATCTTATGATGCTAAAAAGTAGGGAAATACTTTTAAATGATAGACATGTCAAAAGGAAATAGGAAAAAGCATAAAAGGGGTCCCCATGGGCCAAACTGGGGTCAATTTTAGCATCAGAACGAATAATCACAGGAATGGGTATCAGATAATTTTTAAAAGGATCCAGTATCATATGTAGTCTATCAGTATATAGTATCAGTTTACTAATATGAAAAAATGTGGAAGAAAGAGAAAGGAAGGAAGGAATGAAGGGAGGGAGAAAAAGGGAGGGAAGGAGGAAAGGGAGGAAGTGAAGGAAGGAGGTAAAACTTGATAGGATTAGAAAATCAACATTTTACAACCAAATTTAGTAACAATTGACTTAGCCAAGGATCATTGGATGAAAGTCTCTTAGAAAATAAAATATTCAGACAATCTCGTAGTATCTTCTCCACTGTCAAATTATAATTACAAAAGGCAAACGGTATTTTGCAGTGAAGAAAGTTGTCCAAGTTAAAGTCACTAATAATGGACATACTGATGTGATACACTAAGAAGGACTTATCATTATTTCTCCAATATTCCTGCCAAAAATGTAAAATCTGGATCTAATCATGAGTGAACAATCAGACAAACACAAACTGATGGAATTCTATAAAACAGCCAGCTGTACTCTGAAAATGGCAGTCTCATGACAAGACAAAGGAAGGTTGAGACTGAAGATTCATGGCACCCAAATACAATATGTGTTCCTGGACCGGCTCATGGTTTGAGACGCAGTATTGGCAAAATTTGAATGTGGACTGTATATTAACTAATAGTATTGAATCAATATTAACTTTAATGAATTTAATAATTGTCCTGTGATTATGTAAGAGACTGTATTTGTTCTTAAGAGATGGGAGGTAAAGTATTTGGAGTAAGGTCATGATGCCTACAAAGTTTGCAACTGGTTCAAAATAATGCTAATACTATGTAACAACTATAAATATTCCCCCCCCCCCCACTCCCCTTTACAGAAAAAGAGTCAGAGATAGAGACAGGGAGAAAGAGAGGGAGGGAGAGAGATTATTAGACTATTTTTGCAACTTTCTGTAGCTTCAAAAATTTTTCAAACTAAACTTTAAAAGAAAAGGTACTCATTTCAGGGTTTATTGGATGAAAGTCTCTTAGAAAATAAAATATTCAGACAATCTCGTAGATTGGGCTAGAGCAGTTGAAGGGCCCAATGATGCTCAACTTAATATGTGAGGAAAACCTCCTTTATGGAAGTCATAGGCTCTAGAATCATTTCAGCTTTTATTCCTGGGCTGTCACAATGTACACACACATACACATACACACACACTCCACCCCAGTGTCCATGACTAGTGCCCATTCTCCAGTCTGTAGCTCATTAATAATGATTATTCATTTCCTCATAAACATTTGCACGTGGTAGACCTGCCTGAAGAATTACAGTTCTTAACTGATTTCTTATTTATTTTGGATCCAGTCTATGTAAACTCTTTACAATTCTTTGAGTTAATGTTACAAGAGAAATTCTACCAAAAGTCAAATGCCCAAGAATTTCTGAGGCAATGCTTCTGAATGAGCAGTTCACACACTGTTAACACATTCTTTCCAGCCATCTTGCAAGTAGTTTGGGTTGACTACAAGTTTTAGTTTCCTGGGCTGTGTAAGAAAATACCATGAAATGGGTCAGATTAAACAATTTGAATGTATTCACTCATGGTTTTGAGGGGAAAAGAAAGTCCAAATCAAGGCATCATCGAGCTGTGCTTTCTCCCTGAAGACTGTGGCATTCTAGAGCTGGCTGCTGACTATCCTTGGGCCTTAGTGTGTCAAATGACAAGTCACATGGCTGATCTCTCCCTTCCCTTAGGAGTTCCACTGTTGTTCAGCTTCTGACTGCTCCCCCTAGCTTTCTCTGTTTGAATTTCATTCTTTTATAAAGGACTCCAGTAATAGGATGAAGACCCATCCCGGGCCGTACTGTAACTTAAGTAATCTCATCAAAAGGTCCTAAGACAGGACAAGACATGGTGGCTCAGCAGGCAGAGTTCTCACCTGCCATGCTGGAGACCTGGGTTTGATTCCCAGTGCCTGCCCATGCAAAAAAAAAAGAGGTCCTATTTACAATGGGTTCACACCTCGGGATGGGTTAAGACTAAGTATGTGTTTTTCTGGGGCACATACCTCCAAAATGTGATAGTATACAACATCTTTTCCTTGCCCCTTCCTCATTAACAGAACCTCAATTTCATACAGAAAACTGCCCAATACCAGGTAAGATATTTACTCAGATTCCAAGTGACACAATTCTAGCGAATAAATCCCTAAGTAGAAGACTGTTGGGGGTCCTGGAAAGGTTTTTGCTTTATTTGATAAAACAGGAAAGGTGCTCCCTCTTCCCCTCATCCAACCTTGAATATGGACATGATGACAAGTAGCTGAGGGAAAAACAACAAAATTTTCAGAGATTTGATACTTGAGCCTTTTAACCAACATCAGCAATTGGCTTTCTCCAGATTTCATTATGTTAAAAAAAAAAAAGACAAACTCTATTTGTTTTAACTATTACTTAGTGTTTCATACCTACAATTAGGAAGATGAAAGCAAAATTTGTCTCATTAGAAGATACCAATTGTCTTTAGGCAATATTTCAATTTTACGTTATGTGGAGTTAGGGATTGAGAACCAGCTAAAGAGGGTGTCCAATAAAGATCTGGCTATGCAAGTTGGAATGTGTTTTCTTAGGTGTTTTGTATTTTGGAAGGATGGAGGGAGGAGACAAAAAAGTAGAAGGGGGAAGACCAAATGAGGATTATCAGTGCAGAAGAGTATTCTCACCAGTATTCATAGCAAAGTTATACTTGAAATCATTTTCCTATACTTCTCTGCTTTTTATATTTCAAACACAAGGAGGCAAAGGAACAGGTAAGGACTGTTCATTTGCACTTTTCCTGTTATCCGAGAAATATTTGTTGTGTGTGGACTTTTTCTGCTATGTGGGAAAGAGAAAGTGAAAAACAAAATAAATAAGCAAACACCCTAGGTGTCTTTTATTAATTAATTACAGATAGAAAATAATGATCATTAAAATTTCTAAGTAATAACTAAATAGCTACCTTCTATACTCCTTGTAATTCCGATTAGTTGGGGGAATTCTGATGCTCATAATTGTGCAGGCCCGCAGAAAGAAGAGAAATACATTATTACCTTTGTCCATCCCATTTTCTCCTTCCTTCTCCGTCGTAGTAGTATTTAGAAATTTAGTAGTAAAATAGCAGCCAAAAAGAAAAAAAAAAAAAAAAAAAACAAAGGTCAAAATATGTTTTGGGGGAAATTAAGGAAATAAATATAGTATTTTGGAATTAAGAAAATAAATATGAGTACTTAAAAATCATTAGGCAAGGTATTCAGGTTAACTTGTTTATAAAGAACAGGCTCACTCAGGTAACCACATAAAGGGGATTTGTAATATATTGGCAATAAGTGTAATTAAAAAAAAATAGAGAGATTCCAGGAGAAATAAAGAACTAAAGAACAGCCAAGTTTGATGCAATTTGGAACTGGCAGACCATTCTGGAATTAAGCCAAGGTTGGGGAATGGATTATCTTATCTCAATAGCAGTCATTTGAATCTTCATTTAAATGTTATCTGAGTAAAAACCCAGCTATTTGTTTCTATACTCTACTTTTTTACTATCAACTGACAACATACCCTCTGATCAATTTTTTCCTACCCCATCCTTACTCATGGTTTGTGCATCCTCTTAAGGTTGGCCCTCTCTCTTTTATGGCCTCATCGTGAGTACTCTTTCAGTTTCCTCTTGCTCTGCCAAGCAATTCTGTTAGAACAGTACAGTTCAGAATTTGGGGCAAGTATCTGAAAGGGCCCAGATCATCATGGTTGAGAAGAGAAATACAGATGGGCTAAACCAAAGGCCACTGGCCAGGAATTTCTGTTCTTGGATAAGATTCTCATCTAATGTAGCTTGGGAAGGGTCACTAAGAAATAGCCAAGTTATCTTTCCCTCAGCAATGTCCAGGATAGGGCAGCTTCCTTCAGAAGGAAAGCCTGGAGGGAACCAAGGCAATAACTCATCCAGCACACACACACAAAGGGAAAAATAAGAGTAATGTTAGTGAGTCTATAAATATGTTAATGAGTATACTAGTATGCATAGTTCCCAACCCATATTCACAAAAACACACACTAGAATTAGTATAAAGTAGAATGTAATAATAAATAAATTTCTTGTATAGCTGATTTGATTAGCACGTTTGCTTGGAATATAAATGTCAAACTTCTAGAATCATAGACTCTAAAAAAGTTTTTGGAAAAAGCTTAACAGAAAAGAGAAATGCATGAACATTATAAAGAGGTAAATTATAAATGCTGATCAAAAGAAAATAGGTGAAAAGGTAAGTATTCAGCTATTTTTTCCCCCCACAGAAATCTTAATTCCATTTGAAACTTAATTAATGTAATTTCTTTTTCACGTTGTTCTAGTTTGCTAGCTGCCAGAATGCAATACACCAGAGATGGATAGGCTTTCAATGAAATGGGATTTATTTAGTTACCGTATAGTTCTTTAGAGGAAAGGAAGCTAACTTTCAACTGAGGTTCTTTCTTATGTAGGGAGGCACAGGGTGATCTCTGCTGGCCTTCTCTCCAGGCCTCTGGGTTCCAAGCTTCCCCGGGGTGATTTCTTTCTGCATCTCCAAAGGCCTGGGCTGAGCTGCCAGTGCTGAGATGAGGTATGCTGAGTTGCTTGGGCTATGCTACGTTGAGCTCTCTCATTTAAGCACCAGCCAATTAAATCAAACATCATTCATTACAGCAGCATGCCTCCTAGCTGATTGGAGATGTAATCGGCAACAGACGAGGTTCACACACCATTGGCTCATATCCACAGGAATAGATCTAGGCACCTTCACCTGGCCAACTTGACAACTGAATCTAACTACCACATGTCTACCCCTTGTCAATTTGGCAACTACACACATCACCTTAAACAATATTAAGGTGAAAAAACTTCCCTTCTAGCTGTGGGCCTATGAATCTCAAAACAAGTTATCTGGTGCCAATATGCAAAGGAGGACTGTCACAAGATATAGCTTTTCATTTCCATAGGGAAAAATTGAAAGGAACACATGAGTCAAAGACTCAAACAGTTGTGAAAACCTGCAGGGCAAACTCCATTGGATTTCTAAGTCTGAAAGTCATTTATCCTTTGGTTTTAGAAAGTGGCAGTCCAACCGTTTCCGAGGGCCTATGCAGTGGCCTGCCTCTTTCCAAATCAACCTCAGGGGACACTGAGAACACCTTTTTCTCAGCTCCACCCTCTCCAAGCATTAAGGCCATACCTAGGCTCTCTGCCATTTCTGGGGCACATGCTCAACCCCTCCATGTGGTGGCAGCCAGGCTCTCCCCAGTCCCCAAGGAGTATGCTATACATTCTCAAAGGCCTGAGGTGGCACAACTCTTCCACTGCAATGAGAGGGGAGACTCACCCTCTCCATGTATATGGGTGGGTCCACTCTCCTGGCCCAGGTTTCTTGGCTTCAGACCCGAGCTTCCATGGTTCTCACTCTGCAAACTCCAATTTGTACCTTTTGTGCCCCTCTTTGTCCACACTGGCAGTGCTTCCATTTAGACCAACAGTCTCTTCAAGCACTCTAGGACCTCTCCATCAATCTCTTCACAGTTCCTCCAAAATCTTTTCCTTATGCATCCAAAAAATTGGTTCAACATGGCTAGTATTTGCAAACTGCAGCAGCATCTCACTTTTCCAGTAACAAATCTGTTCTAGTTTGCTAGCTGCCGTAATGCAAGACACCAGAAATGGATTGGCTTTTAATAAACGGGGACTTATTTTGTTAGTTTTTCAGAGGAAAAGCAGCTAACTTTCAACTGAGGTTCTTTCTTATGGAGGAAGGCACAGGGTGATCTCTACTAGCCTCTCTCCAGGCCTCTGGGTTCCAACAGCTTTCCCCGGGGTGATTCCTTTCTGCATCTTCAAAGGCCTGGGCTGAGCTATGGCTGAGCTGCTTTGGCTGTGTTAAGTTGAGCTCTCTCATTTAAGCACCAGCCAATTAAATCAAACATCATTCACTGTAGCAGACATGCCTCCTAGCCAACTGCAGATGTAATCAGCAACAGATGAGGTTCACATGCCATTGGCTGATGTCCACGACAATAGGTCTAGGCACCTTCACCTGGCCAGGTTGACAACTGAATATAATTACCACACTCCCCAATTATAAGACATAGACTGGCAGAATGGATTAAAAAACAGGACTCATCTATATGCTGTTTACAGGAAACACATCTTAGACCTAAGGATAAACACAGATTGAAAGTTAAAGGTTGGGAAAAGATATTTCATGCAAATAACCATCAGAAAAGAGCAGGAGCAGCTATACTAATATCCAACAAATTAGACTTCAAATGTAAAACAGTTAAAAGAGACAAAGAAGGATACTATGTATTAATAAAAGGAACAATTCAACAAGAAAACATAACAATCATAAATATTTACACACCGAGCCAGAATGCTCCAAAATACATGAGGCAAACACTGAAATCACTGAAAAGAGAAACAGACACAACTACCATAATAGTTGGAGATTTCAATTCCCTAGTCTCATCAATGGACAGAATATCTAGACAGAGCATCAATAAAGAAACAGAGAATTTGAATAACCACAATAAATGAGCTAGACTTAACAGATATTTATAGAACATTACGCCCCACAACAGCAGGATATACCTTTTTCTCAAGGGCTCATGGATCATTCTCAAGGATAGACCATATATGCTGGGTCACAAAGCAAGTCTCAGTAAATTTAAAAAGATTGAAATCATACAAAACACATTCTCAGATCATAGAGGAGTGAAGTTGGAAATCAATAATAGGCAGAGTGCCAGAAAATTCACAAATATATGGAGGCTCAACAACACTCTTAAACCACCAGTGGGTCAAGGAAGAAATTACAAGAGAAATCAGTAAATATCTTGAGGAAATGAAAACGAAAACACAACATATATCTATGGGATGCAGCAAAGGCAGTACTAACAGGGAAATTTATTGCCCTAAAAGCCTATATTAAAAAAAGAAGAAAGAGCAAAAATCAAGGAGGTAACTGTCCACTTGCAAGAGCTGGAGAAAGATTAGCAAACTAACCCCAAAATAAACAAAAGGAAAAAAGATTAGAGCAGAAATAAATGAAACTGAGAACATGAAAACAACTGAGAAAATAAAAACGAGAAGTTGGTTCTATGAGAAAATCAATATGATTGATGGACCCTTAATGACGTTGACAAAAAGAAGAGAGGATGCACATAAGTAAAATCAGAAATGGAAGGAGACATAGCCACTGACCCTGCATAAATAAAGTAATGAGAGGATACTATGAACAACTTTATGTTAATAAACTCAACAATGTAAATGAGATGGACAACTTTCTAGAAAGGCATGAACAACCAACTGACTCAAAAAGAAATAGATGACCTCAACAAATCAATCACAAGTAAAGAAACTGAATCACTCATTAAGAAGCTCCCCAAAAAGAAAAGGACCAGATGGTTTCACATGTGAATTCTAGCAAACATTCAAGAAAGAATAAGTACCAATTCTGCTCAAACTCTTCAAAAAATTTGAAGAGGAGGAAAAGCTACCTAACTCATTCTATGAAGCCAACATCATCCTCATACCAAAGCCAGACCAAGATATTAGAAGAAAAGAAAACTACAGACCAGTCTCTCTAATGAATATAGTTGCAAAAATCCTCAACAAAATACTTGCAAATCGAATCCAGCAGCATATTAAAAGAATTATGCACAATGACCAAGTAGGATTCTTCCCAGGTATGCAAGGATGGTTCACCATAAGAAAATCATTAATGTAATACACCATATCAACAAATCAAAGCAGAAAAACCACACGATCATCTCGATTGATGCAGAAAAAGCATTTTACAAAATTCCACATCCTTTTTTGTTGAAGGATAAAAATAGAAGGGAATATCCTCAACATGATAAAGGGAATGTATGAAAAACCCACAGCTAACATCATCTTCAGTGGGGAAAAACTGAAAACATTTCCAAGATCAGGAACAAGACAAGGATGTCCACTATTACCATTGTTATTCAATGTGGTGTTGGAAGTTCAAGCCAGAGCAATTAGACAAGAAAAAGAAATACAAGGCACCAAAATTGGAAAGGAAGAAGTAAAATTCTCACTGTTTGCAGATGATATGATACTATATGTCAAAAACCCCCAAAAATCCACAGCAAAACTACTAGAGCTAATAAATTAGTACAGCAACATTATCTTAGTTGATAATGTTGATCTTAGGTTATAAGATCAACACTCAAAAATCGGTAGTGTTTTTATACACTAGTAATGAACAATCTGAGGAGGAAATCAAGAAAAAAGTTCCATTTACAATTGCAACCAAAAGAATAAAATATTTAGGAATAAATTTAACTAAAGATACAAAATGCCCATTCAAAGAAAACTATGAGAAATTGTTAAAAGAAATCACAGAAGACCTAAATAAAAGGAATGGCATACCATGTTCATGGACTAGAAGACTAAGATGTCAATCCTACCTAAACTGATTTACTGATTCAATGCAATAATAATTAAAATCCCAAAAACTTAGTTTTCAGAAATAGAAAAACCAATAACCAAATGTATCTGGAAGAGCAGGGTGCCCCGAATAGCTAAAAATATCCTGAGAAAGAAAAATGAAGTCTCACACTACCTGACTCTAAGGCATATTATGAAGCTGCAGTAGTCAAAACAGCATGGTACTGGTATAAAGAAAATGGAATTGAATAGAGTGTTCAGATATAGACCCTCTCATCTATGGACAATTGATCTTTGATGAGGCAGTCAAATCAACTCACCTGGGACAGAACAGTCTCTTCAATAAATAGTGCCTAGAGAACTGGATATCCACATGCAAAAGAATGAAAGAGGATCCATATCTCACACCTCATACAAAAATTAAGTCAAAGTAGATCAAAGACCTAAATGTTAGATCTCAGAAACATAAAATTTTTAGAAGAAAATGTAGGGAAATATCTTATAAATCTTATAATAGGAGGTGGTTTCCTAGACCTTGCACCCAAAGCATGAACATTGAAGAAAGAAATGGGAACTCCTCAAAATTAAGCACTTTTGTGCATCAGAGAACCTCGTCAAGAAAGTACAAAGACAGCATACACAATGGGAGACAATATTTGGAAATGATATATCAGATAAAGGTCTAGTACCCAGAATATATAAAGAGACTGTTCAACTCAACAACAAAAAGACAACCCAACTACAAAATGGACAAAAGACATGAACAAGACACTTCTCAGAAGAGGAACTACAAATGGGCAAAAAGTACATGAAAAGATGCTCAACTTCCCTGGCTATTAGGGGAGCACAAATCAAAACAACAATGAGATATCATCTCATACCCACCAGAATGGCCATTATCAATAAAACAGAAAATGACAAGTGTCAGAGAGGACATGGAGAAAGAGCCACTCTTGTCCACTGTTGGTGGGAAGGTCAAATGGTACAACCACTGTGGAAGGCAGTTTGGCGGTTCCTGAGGAAGCTAAGTGTAGAATTGCCATATGACCTGGCAATACCATTGCTAGGTATCTACTCAGAGGACATGAGGGCAAGGACACAAACGGACATTTGCACACCAATGTTTATAGCAGCATTATTTACAACTGCCAAGAGATGGAATCAGCCAAAATGTCCATCAACAAACGAGTGGCTAAACAAGCTATGGTATATACACATGATGGAATATTATGCAGCTGTAAGACAGAATAAAGTTACGAAGTATGTAACAACATGGATGGACCTTAAGGGCATTATGCTGAATTGAGATTAGCCAGAAACAAAAGGACAAATACTGTATGGTCTCACTGATATGAACTGACATTAGTGAATGTACTTAGAGAATTTCAGTTGGTAACAGAGACCATCAGGAGATAGAAATAGGGTAGTTATTGGCAACTGGAGCTGAAGGAATACAGATTGTGCAACAGGACTGATTGTAAAAATTCAGAAATTAATAGAATACTATCTAACTGTAATACAATAATGTTAGAACACTGAATGATGCTGAATGTGAGAATGATAGAGGGAAAGACGATAAAGACCAAGATGGTATCTAGGAATGACTAGAGTGTATAATGATAGTGACTAAATGCACAAATTTAAAAATGTTTTTGCATGAGGAAGGACAAAAGAATGTAATACTGCAGGGTGTTGAAAATAGATGGTAATTAATATTTTAAAACTTTAACCTATGTGTGAGACTAAAGCAAAAAATGTTTATTTGGTACAAAATTTATATTTTGACTAGTGCATTTCCTAATATAGCTTACGTGGACAGTGTAATTGAACACCATAGTACATGGAACCTTGAGAAGGGCAGGAGATTTTGTAGGTTTGTCCCGAGTGATTTGAACAGTGAATAAAATAGTATTTGCAAAGTTCCCCTGGGGGAATGGTGAGAAAGGAGGAAAATTCAACTTCCCCAAGTGCAGAATTCTTGATATTCTCACAAGCAGTGGGGACAACCAAAACCATAGGCTGAGCCCACAATCTTGGGGTTTGTCCATATGAAATTTAACCCCCCAAAAAGGATAGGCTAAGCCTACTTAAAATTGTGCCTAAGAGTCACCCCCAAGATAACCTCTTTTGTTGCTCAGATGTGGCCTCTCTCTCTGTCAACACAAGCAAACTCATTGCCTTACCCCTGTCTATGTAGGACATGACTCCCAAGGGTATGGACCTTCCTGGCAACGTGGGACAGAAATCCTAGAATGAACTGGGACTCAGTATCAAGGGATTGAGATAACCTTCTTGAACAAAAGGGGGAAGAGCAAAAAGAAACAAAATAAAGTGTCAATGGCTGAGATTTCAAATAGAGTCGACAGGTCATCCTGGAGGTTATTCTTATGCATTGAACAGGTACCACCTTTTTAGTTAAGGTGTAATGGAGAGGCTGGAGGGAACAGCCTGAAAATGTAGACCTGTGTTCCAGCAGCCATGTTTCTTGAAGATGATTGCATGATGATACAGTTTTCGCAATTTGACTGTATGATTGTGACTGTCTGATGCTCCTTTTATCTACCTTATTGGCAGATGAGTAAAACATATGGATTAAAAATAAATAAGTAATAGGGGGAAGAAACGTTACAATAAATTTAGTAGATTGAAATGTTAGTGATCAATGAAATGGAGGGGTAAGGGGTATGTTATGTATGAATTTTTCTGTTTTCTTTTCATTTCTTTTTCTGAATTGATGCAAATGTTCTAAGAAATGATCATGATGAAAACACAACTATGTGATGACACTGTGAGTTATTGATTATACATCAAAATATGGTAAGAATGCTTGTTTGTATGTGGTTATGTTTAATATGTTTATGTTTAATATGTTTCATAAATTAAAAAATAATAAAAAAGTATGTATGTGCTTGTATGTTGTTTCATCAATAAAAATTAAAAAAAGAAAAAAATTTAAAAAGTTAAAAGTGAAAAAGAAACAGAACTGTACAATAAAAAGTTAGCACTAAAAAAAGTAATGATAAATCTATGATTTTTGACATATAATACAGAAAGATGTATTTTAGTCAAAAGCACAATAAAAAGGTGGAGAGATGAATGGGTTCAGGAAAAGTGTGTAACTTACTGAATTTAAGTTGGCATCAAATCAAACATGACTGTTATAGATTTAGGATGTGAAATTGTAAGCCCATGGAAACCACAAAGAAAATATATGAAAAATATATACAGAAAGAAATAAGGGAATCAAAATGATAAAATGTTAAAAATCAAATAAATGTGAAAGTAGACATCAAAGAATAACTGGGATCAAAAAAGTATAAGACTTAAAATAGCAAAATGGCAGAAGTCCTGGAACATCAGTAGCTACTTTAAATGTAAATGCACTAAACTCTGCAGTCAAAAGGCAGAGAATGGCAGAGTGGATTGAAAAAATAGCATGACCCTATCATATGCTATTTACATGTCAAAGACACAAGTAGGTTGAAAGTGAAAGGAAGGAAAATACACACAATGGAAATAGTAACCAAAAGAGAGCTGGGGTAGTTATGCTATTAACAGATTATAAAATATACTTTACGTAAAAAATTGTTATGAGGTACAAAGAAGTTTACTACATACTGCAAAAGCTGCAGGTTCAACAAGATATAACAATTACAAATAGATGTGCATCTATTGAACTAGCCCCAAAATACATGAAGCAAATACTGACAGATCTGAAGGTAGATATAGATGATTCTATATTAACAGGAGACTTCAATATAACACTTTCAATAATGGATAGAAGATCTAGACACAAGATCAGTAAGGAAATAAGACTTGAATGATACTAAAAGCCAACTAGACCTAATGGACATATACAGAACACTTCATCCAACAGCAATAGATACTCATTTTACTCTAGTGCACATAGATCATTTGCCAAGATAGAGCATATGTCAGATCACAAGTCAATTTATTTTTAAATACTGAAATCATGCACTGTACCTTCACAATGGAATGAAGCTAAAAAATCAATAGCAGAGGGAAAACTACAAAATTTACTAAAATGTGCTAATAATAATTCAAAGAAGAAATCTCAAGGGGAGTTAGGGTTGAATGAAAAATAAGAATTACATATCAGAACTCATAGGATACAGCAAGGGTGCTCTAAATAATTACATTTAAAAAGAAGAAAGAACTCAAGTTAGAAAGGATCCTTTCTAGGAGGATCTAGAAAAAGAAGAGCAAACTGAACCCAAAATAAGCAAAAGAAAGGACACAAAGATTGGAGCAGAGATTTATGAAATAGAGAATAAGCAAAGCTACAAGTTGGTTCTTTAAAAGGTCAACAAAACTGACTAAACTGTAGCTAGACTGACAAAGAAAAAAAGAAAGACACAAATAACTAAATCAGAAATGAAAGGGGGGACATTACTACTGACCCCACAGAAATGAAAAGCATTATAAGTGGATACTATGAACTGCACACCAACAAATTAGATAACCTAGACAAAATGGTAAAATTCCAAGAAATACACAAACTACCTACACTGATTCAAAAAGAAATAGAAGATATCAATGAACCAATAACTGGGAAAGATAATGAATCAGTAATTAATAATAAAACAATAAAAAATAAAAATAAAAACCTCCCAACAAAGAAAAGCCCAGGACCAGATGGATACACAGGGGAATTTTTCAAACATTCCAAGAATTTATACCAATCCTGCTCAAACTCTCCCTAAAAACTAAAGATGTGTTAAAAACTTTCTATCTCATTCTTTACAGCCAACATCACCCTAATTTCAAGACAAGATAAAGATACCACAAGAAAATTATAAACCAATATCCCTTATGCATATAGATGCAAAAATCCTCAATTAGAATACTTACAAATCTAACCCTACAACACATTAAAAGAATTATAAACCATGATCAAGAGGGCTTTATCCTAGATGCAAAGGTGGTTCAGTATAAGAAAATCAAAGTAAGAGACCACACTAATAGAATGAAAGGAAAAACAACACATAATTATCTCAATTAACACTGGACAAAATCCAGTAATCTTTTCTTCATAAAAACGATTAGAAAACTAAGCATCATAAAACTTCCTCAAAACAATAAAGGGCATACATTGGGCAAAATATGGCAACCCCTTCTTCATAAAAACACTTAGAAAACTAAGTGTCATGAAACTTTCTCAATATGATAAAGGACATATGAAAAAGCCAAGACTAACCTCATACTCAGCTTTTAAAGACTGAAAGCTTTCCTTCTAAAGTCAAGAACAAGACAAAGATGTCCACTGTATCATTTAACTGTACTGTAAGTTCTAGCCATAGCAATTAGGCAACAAAAGAAATAAAACTGGAACAGAACAAGTAAAACTTCCACTATTTGCAGATGATATGATCCTATATATAGAAAATGCTGAAAACCCACCAAATAGCTAGTAGAGATAATAAATGAATTTAGCAAAGCAGTGGGATTAAAAATCAATGCATAAAAATCAGTGGTGTTTCTATATACTATTACAGACAATCTCAAGAGGAAATCAGGAAAAAAATTACATACACAATAGCAACTAAATAATCACATATCTGAAAATAAATCTAACCAAGGATATAAAGGACATGTATATGAACAACTACAACACACTGCTAAAAACATTAAAGACCTAAATAAATGGAAATACATTCCATGTTCATGGCTTGGAAAACTAAATGTTGTCTAATATGTCAATTCTACCCAAAGTTACTTATAGACTCAATGAAATTCCAATAAAAATTTCAACAGCCTTTGTAGAAACAGAAAAACCAATCATCAAATGTATGTGAGATGATAAGCTATCCTGAATAGGAAAAACGATTTTGAAAAAGAAGATTGAATTTGGAGGACTCATACCCTGTTGATTTAAAAATTTATCAGGAAATCACAATAATAAAAACAGAATGGTACTAGCACTAGGACATACACATAGACAAACAGAATCGAACTGAGAGTTCAGAAATAAACACTCACATTTATAGTGTGATTTTTGGCCAACAGTGCCAGGGCCCACTCAGTTGGGAAAGTATAGTCTCTTCAACACATGGTGTGGGAAAAGGATGACCATACACAAAAAATGAAGATGGACCCACACCTCACACTATATACAAAAATCAATTCAAAATGGATCAAAGATCTAAACATAAGGAACAGAAGTATAAAAATCCTAGAAGAAAACGTACAGAGCATTTTCAGGACCTTATTTTAGGCAATGGGTTCTTAGACTTTACCCCAAAGTATAAGCTAAAAAAGAAAAAGTACATAAACGGGACCTCATCAAAATCAAAAACCTTTGTGTATCTATGGAGTTTTGCATGAAAGTAAAACATCTTACACAACAGAGGAAAATACTTGAGAACCACATGTCTGATAAGGGTTTAGTAACCAGAATATACTAATAAATTCTACAACTCAACAACAGAAAAGAAATGCAAACCAATTAAAACTGGACAAAAGACTTGCATAGACATTTCTCCAAGCAAGCTATAAAAATGGCCAAGAAACACATGAAAAGATGCTCAATGTCATTAGTTATTATATAAATGCAAATCAAAACCACAATGAGATACCATTTCATACCAACTATAATGGCCACTATTTAAAAAATGGAAAATTAAATGTGTTGGAGAGGGTGTGGAGAATCAGGTACATTCAACCACTGTTGTTCAGAATGGAAAATGTGCAACCACTGTGAAAGACAGCTTGTCAATTTCTCAGAAAGTAACATACAGAATTACCATGACCTGGCAATCCCACTTATAGATATATACCCCAAAGAACTGAAAGCAATGATTTGAACAGATATTTCACATCGATGCTCACAGCAACATTATCCACAACTGTCAAAATGGAAGCAACCCAAGTGATCATCAACCAATAAATGGATAAAATGAATACATATACGATGTAATATTACTAAACCAAGACAAAGAATGAAGTTCTGATACATGAAAATGGATGAACTTTGAAGATATTATGTTGAGTGCAATAAACCAGAAACAAGAGGACAAATATCGCATGATCACAGTGATATAAAATAAGTAGAATAAACAAGTTAATGAAGTTAGAAACTAGCATACAGTTATAAAATTCTGGATGGGGGGAGGAAAGAGGAATTAATGTTTAAATTGTACAGTTTCTATTGGGAATAAAAAGCTCTGGAAATGTATGGTGGGGATGGTACCATAACACCATGAATATAAATAACAGCACTAAATTTTATAACTTAATATGGCTAAAAGGGAGAATTTTAGGTTATATATACGCTACTAGAATAAGAAAAAAAATATGAGCGTACGACACAAAGTGCACCCTCACGTAAATTATGAACTATAGTTAACTGTATAATTACAATATTCTTTCATCAACTGTAACAAATGTACCACACTGATTCAAGGTGTTAATGGTAAAGGAGAGGATCTGGAAACTCTCTAATTTCTGCATGATTTTTTGCTAAGCCTTTAACTTCTCATTAAAAGAAAAAGGACTAAAAAAAATGAACACAAACAACAGAATAAAATAAATTTTAAAACCTTCCTAACTGCCAAAAGTAGTATCTTTAAAAAGCAAAAATGTGAATGAACATGTGGGACATTTGGTGAGACAAAATAAGCCAGAAACAAAAGAACAAGAATGGTATAGTCACCTTCAGAAAATGATTGTAAGAAAACAGAGGCCTAGATTGTAAGCTTTTAGAGCAGACACATTAAGTTCAGAGTGGTGATTATTATTTCTAGATTTTGAGAGGCTGTTTTATATATATATATATATATATAAAACCTGATATTTAGAATTAAGAACGAAGCTTAACAGGTTGGGGTTAAAGAAATTCAGAACATAGGGGTAAGGAAGACAGTGTCTATATTTTAGAATCACACATACTCTTTGAGACCAACGGAAAAAAGGTCTATTTGGTCTGGAACTAAAATTTTCTGTAGCGCATAATCTACTTCAACTTATCTGTAGAGCTCATTTGAACAACTGAA
The DNA here is from genome assembly GCF_023851605.1 of Tamandua tetradactyla. NCBI lineage: Eukaryota > Metazoa > Chordata > Mammalia > Pilosa > Myrmecophagidae > Tamandua > Tamandua tetradactyla. Next base: position 64,734,608 of record NC_135331.1, read on the forward strand.
TCACAGGGAGCACAGAATAAGAAAGAGATCCTTTATCCTGTGTAGATTATTATAATGCCTGGATACATCCTAGAGCATATTAAGTAGATAATCAGAAAGTATTGGTAAAGTCCCCTGAGGGATGGGAGAAAGAATATGGAACTATTAAACCTTCCCATCAGTGAATCCCCTGATACTGTGTCAAACTTTAGGGACACTCAAATCAATAGGCCATGCCCTTGATCATGAGGTTTACTCTTGTGAAGCTTATGTTAAGTATCAGAGAAGCTCAGACTCCCTATAGGTATGCCTAAGAGTTACTTTTGGAGGACCTCTTTTGTTGCTCAGATGTGGCCTCAGTCTCTTTAAGCCCAACTTTGCAAGTGAAATCATTGCCCTCCTGCTAATGTGGGACATGACATCCAGGGGTGAAAGTCTTCTTGGTGCTGTGGGAGATGACTCCCAGGGATGAATCCTGACTTGGGACCATGGGATCAACTTCATCCTGACCAAAAGGGGGGAAAGAAGTATAATTAATAAAGTATCAGTGGCAGAGAGAGTTCAAATAGAGTCAAGAGGTTACTCTGGAAGTTGCTCTTATGCAAGCTTCAGGTAGACCTTGCTACCTATCATAACTGGCCAACCCCCAACCAGAACCATTGCAGCCAATCCTTAAGAACACCTAGGGCAATATATAAATTCCACATGTGTTCCATGCACTAGAATAACTTTCCAGAAACCTACAACCTCCAGATGGGTCCCTAGTTCAGTAAGTCCTGATGTTCTCTCCAGAACATCAGATAGTTCCATCTCCCTACCTCATATTAGTGACAGACCCTTCCAATATGAAAAATTCAGAATTGCCATAGCCCAAATACTCCTAAAGAGAGGGATGGAAAGATCAAAAGTGATAGTAGAATTATACAGAGGATTTAACAAATGACTATGAATGCTGAACCATTAAATTGACATCTCTTTTAGTCTCCAGTATTTTAGAGCATCTAGAAGTAGCAACCTAAAATTGTGAAATTGTAACCCATGTCAAATTCTGAAATATGGTCTACAACTAATTGTGGTGCTGTGCTTTAGATTTATAGCTTTTTCATATATATGCTGTTTTTCACAAAAAAAGAAGGGAAAAAAGTCAATTGTGATGATAAAAAAATATTTAAACTCTCGAGTCTCCTATATTTTGGAGCAGCTAGAAGGAAAACTATGAGAGGATCATATGGTAGCCCATGAGAAACTCTGGGATCTGTCCTGTAACTACTTGAAGAGTGCTTTGAAAACTATTGCTTCTTTATCTCTTTGCTTTGTATATGTTATACTATACAATAAAAAAGGAAAAAAGCAAAGAGGATACACATAACAAATAGAACAAGATATGCAGAAACTGTAACAGTATACAAACAGGACAGAATTGAGAACAAACCTAAGTCATATCAATCACTGTGAAGGAGTTTAACTCAAAGTCAAAGACACATTTCAATAAGCATTAAGACATTTTCTAATGTTAAAATCCATTTGCGGGTGGGCCGCGGTGGCTCAGCGGGCAAGAGTGCTTGCCTGCCGTGCCAGAGGACCCCGGTTCGATTCCCGGCCCCAGCCCATGTAAAAAACAAACAAACAAACAAAATATAATAAAACAAGAAAATGTTTAAAAATGTTTCCCTTTCTTCCTCCCTTCCTTCCTTCCATCCTTCCTTCCTTCTCTGTCTTTCCTTCCCTTCCTCCCTCTCTCTTTAAAAAAAAAAAAAAAAAAAAAAAAAAAAAAAAAAAAAAAAAATCCATTTGGCACAATTAGGATATGATAGTGATGAGCATCAAGAGGATGTTTAGCAACCACCCACACTAAACAAAAACCATAAAAAAAAAATGCAAGCAGAAATAGCAAGAAACACACTAAAATAATAGGAGACTTTAACATACTTAGTACAAGACAGGTCAAGTAAACTAACAAAAAAGGATAAATAAGCAGCATAATTAGGGTAAAATGTAGCAAAATCAATAAGGTAGGATTTTTAGATATATACTGACTATTACACCCTAGTAATAAAGGATATGCCAATTTCTCAAATGTATATGGAACATTCACAACTAAGTTTCAAAATATTTGGTCAATACTGGGGAGAAAAAGAAAACTTCAGTGGCTACTATAAAGAAAAAAATATTACAAACAATATTCATTGATTACAATGCAATAAAAGAGATTAAAAAGAAAAACAGCCTTTCTATTTGGATATTAAATCTATTTTGTAAAACTTAACTCTAGGGGAAACAGTAAATAAAACAAAAATTTACAGAATTTCTGAAAACTAATAATTAACAAATACCTATGGGGGTACATTTTAAGCAATGTTCAGAGAAAACCCCATAACACTAGAAATATATGAACAGCACATCAAATGAATGGTCAAATCCTCAAAAAAAAAAAAAAAAACATAGACAAATAGCTGCTCTGTTTAAAAAAGGAAACAAGGCAGAAAGAGCAGATCTATAGAATAAAAATGGCAAGTGAAAAATAACTACTGACACAGATTAAAAAAAAAAAAAAAAAACCATTGAAAAGACTATTTCATGCCAGAAATCCAGGTTCGATTACTGGAGCCTACCCATGCCAAAAAACAAAACAAAACAAAAAACTACTTCATTCACTTCTATGGAAATAAATTTGAAAATCTAGAAAGAATGTACAATTTGTAGAAAACAATAGTTCATCATAACTGACCCTATACAGATAAAAAGCTTAAAGGAATTATTTTATATATTTGGAGAAGTCAAGAAACTTCTCCAAAAAATAAAGCAGTAATGTCCCAGATGATTTAAAAGAGAAACTGATAAATTGGATGACATAAAATAAAAATTAAAAAATTACATGACAAAAACCACCCAAAAAATGGATTATATATGAAAAGATTTTTAACGTCACTAATAATAAGATAAATGCAAATTAAGATTACATGATAGCATTTTTTTTCACTCATTAGGATTGACTAAAATTACGCTACAATATATTGTATTGAAAAGTTGTGAGAAAAGGTTATGTGGTAGAATGGAAATGTTAAAACCTTTCAGAAAGGAATTTAGCTATATCTAACAAAACTACATATGTATATATATATATATATCCTTTGATTCAGTAATCTCACTTTCAGGAATTTACATTTAAGATATACCTCAAATAAACAGAAACATGTATGGAAGCCTATTCCCTGTATCTGCCATTTTGTAAAATGCTGAAAACTACCTAAATGCTCAAAGCATACGAAATTGATTGACTAAACTATGGTACACTCACATCATGGAATTCTATGCAGCTATAAAACAAATGAAAAAGATCTTTATAAGTTTACCTGAAGTAATTGCTGGAGATGTTAAATTGAAAAGGAGAGCACAGATGAAATGGCTAATTAACATATGAAAAGAAACTCAAGATCATTAGTCAATAGGGAAATACAGATAGAAAGCACAAGGAGATACCACTTCATACCTACTAGCACAGAGCTAATAAAAGTCTTTATTCTTCCTCATGCAAAAACATTTTCTCACCACCCTCCCCGTCTACCTGGGACATGACTCCCAGGGGTGTGGACCTTCCTGGCAACGTGGGACAGAAATCTTAGAATGACCTGAGACATGGCATCAAGGGATTGAGAAAAACCCTAGAATGAGATGAGACTTAGCATCAAGAGATTGAGAAAACCTTCTCCACTAACAGGGGGAAGAGTGAAATGAGACAAAGTGTCAATGGCTGAGAGATTCCTAAGAGTGGAGAGGTTATCCTGGAGGTTATTCTTATGCATTTAGATATCACCTTGTTATTCAAGATGTAATGGTGAGGCTGGAGGGAACTGCCTGAAAATGTAGAGCTGTGTTCCAGTAGCCATGTTTCTTGAGGATGATTGAATAATGATATAGCTTTCACAATGTGACTGTGTGATTGTGAAAACCTTGTTGTCTGATGCTCCTTTTATCTACCTTGTCAACAATCGAGTAGAACATTATGGAATAAAAATACATAATAGGGGGAACAAATGCTAAAATAAATTTAGTTTGAAATGCTACTGATCAACGAAAGTGAGGGGTAAGGGGTATGGTAGGTATAATCTTTTTTTTTATCTTTTCTGTTTTTGTTTTATTTCTTTTTCTATTGTCTTTATATTTCTTTTACTGAATTGATGCAACTGTTCTAAGAAATGATGAATATGCAACTACGTGATGATATTGTGAATTACTGATTATATATGTTAATGTTTTACTTGGTTTGTTAAATTTTTTTTTTAACAAAAAAATTTTAATTAATAAATAAATTTTTTAAAAAAGTCTTTATAAAATGTTGGTTACAATGCAAAGAAATGGAAACCCTCATGCCTTGCAGGTAGGAAAGTACAATGGCATAGCCACTATGGAAAACAGTTAGGCAGTTTCTTTAAAAATTAAATATTATTTCAAAATACTAATATATGCTACAACACAGATAAACTTCAAAAACATAAAAGAAGCTATACTCAAGACTACATATTGCTTGATTCCATTTATATGAAACATCCCCAAAAAGAAAATTATATATAGGAAGCTTAGTGGTTGCCTGGGAATGAAGGTGGGAATGGGATGAAGATTAACTGAAACGAGGCATGAGGATTGACAGAAATGTTCTAACATCGGATCATGATCATGGTTGTACAACTTGGTAAGTTTATTTAAAAAGTCACTGAATTAAACCCTTAAAACCAGTGAATTTTATCTTATGTACATTATACCACAATAAAATTGCTTCTTTAAAAAAAGAACATGTACATCAATTTTATGGCATGTAAATTATGCATCAGTAAAGCTGTTTTTAACAGAGCATGTGTGTAGGGTAACCAGCCACCTTAGTTGCCTGATGGTTCCAGTTCTAACATTCAAAGATCTACTTTTCAAGAAACCTCAGTCCTGAGCAAACTGGGACAGCTGGTCTCCACATGTGAGCTACTTGTTGTGTAATAAAGAATGGGGAAAAGAAACATACATTTATTGCTTTTTTTTCCATAAAATACTGGAGAAAAACAGCAAAAAATAATGACACCAGTTGCCTACCAGGCATGGGGAATGGGGCAGAAAGATTGAGAAGGAATGACACTTTTCTGGGTACACCTTTGGTAATTCGATCAATACGGATGGGAAAAAGTGGAGAAATAAACTTCAAACTGAAACAAGTAAACCCAAATGTATTTCAAAGAAATAACATAATCACAGTAAAGAAGAAAAAAGGAATTAATTTAACTAATTTATCAACACAGAATGTAATTATATATCCTTAATCTTGGGCAGGGAAGAACTGCAAACAATCTAAAACTTTTTGAAGTGCATTTTTACAATGATACAGGCAAAATAATTTCTAAAATTATTTTAAATGTACTATAGAGGGACTGAGCAAATAAATTGGATGACTTGGGGGAAAGCCAATACTGTGTTTCTGAGGTATAAGGAACACAGTAATATGGAAAGGAAAGGCAAGAACGAACACTGTGGGGACAGATTGGGATTAAAGATATCGGTGTAAATTTATGACTTTTGAAGTCATATATAATGTACACACGAGCACATGTAAATGTGCATGCAAATTTGTTTGTATATACACGTTTCCTAGTTCTGTCTGAACAGGCCTTGACGCAAACGTCCCAGTAGTCATGAGCATATATTGTACCTAAATCTTCTAATTTAGTATCATTCCCCAGGTTTCTTTGGAGAAATTGCTGATTCCTGATCTTGGAACATCTTCTACCTCAGATAATAAGAGCTAAAAAAAATGAAAAGAAAAGATAGTATATGGCATAAGAACATGGTCAAATCTGAAATAATCTAAGCACCACAAATAAATGCAGTATTGAATTATAAATGATTGGAAATAGAAAACTATGAGTCCATACCTGTGACAGATTGAAAATCTAGGTAGACAGATAATTATAAAGATGGGTAGATGGATGAATGGATAACGCAGGAGGGGCTTTTGCTTACCGTAGAATGCTAAGTGCTAACTCTTCAAGCAAAAGGAATGGTAGAATTGGAAAAGTGCTATTTTGCAACCATCAATCATCAGAGTAAAGACCAAGTAAGCAAGAAACATCAATGGATGTTAAATCCTATTAGAATAAGGTTAAAATATTAACTACAAACAATGGAGAAATTAAACACCATCTTTAAAAGTGAACAAAATTAACATCACCAATGAGCAGATGGCCACGCTGTGCCTCCAGATGTGATACTGATGATACATTATAACCTATACAGTATTGTGACCAAGTATGCATAACCTAAATCTAATAATGAGAAAATATCAGACATAACTAAAATAAGGAACATTCTATTTTAAAAAGGAGAGGAAAGGGATTAACTGTATCCTTCCAAAATGTGTCAATGTCATAAAAGACAAAGGCAGTGATAGAATAAATCCAGATGGAGGAAACTTAAGGAAAATGACAACTGAATGTAATATCTGATTGTAAACTGGATCCGTAAAGGGGAAAACAAGCTATTAATGTCATTTTTTAACCAACTAAAAATTCAGAAGATCGCTAGTAAATGAAAAGAAAAAGATGTCATCAATTTTAAATTTACTGAAGTAAAGATATCCCCATTCTTAGGAAATACATCTTATCTTCAGATAGTTTGTAAGAAAAAATGTGTACAGAAAGAGAAAAAAAAGGAAGAAAATGAACAAGTAAATGATAAAACAGAAGAGTAAAATGTTACTACTAAGAGACTCTGGTTAAAATTAGATAAATGGGCATTCTTTGTATTATTCTTATTCTTGTAAATTTTCTACATATTTGAAATCATTTTCATATAAAAAAATTTTTTTTAATTAGGAGGGACTGATAGCAGGTTGCCAACCCCAGGTTTTGTCAAATGATGTTATTAAAAAATACTCATAAAAAAACCTACCATCTATTATTTTCTTTAAAAAACTAAGCACCCAAAATAAAGCAATGATCTCCAAATAAAAGGATGATCCTCTAAAATGAATTTAGATTTGTGAAAAGCACTACATTATCCTAATTTTTCTCAACTCCTTTAGACCAGGGAGAGCTGTCACACTGCAGGTTAGAGAACTAGGATTCAAAATAAGGTATTGTTTTATGGCAAAGGAGGGAGTACAGTTCAGTAGAAAGAGCATGGAGTCTGGAGATACACGATGAATTCAAATTCTAGCTCTAGGTGTGTATTTAAGCTGTCTAAGACAGTTTCCTCAATTGCAAAGTCCATAGCCAGGTCAAAAGACTATTAAAGAGGATTATAAGGTATCGAGAATAGGGATTGACACAGAGAAAATGCTCAATGAATGTCTCCTTTTCTTCCTTGACTCTGGAGCCTCCTTTCTGGAGATGTATTTCATGAAAACTGAAGCTAGAGAGATTGGACAGTGGAATAAAAATACAGAAGGCTTATACAAATGGATGAGATGGGGCATGGGTGTAACTCTGGCATATTCTGGAAAGGAGGGTAAAGATGAGAGGAAGGATGACAGTACTGATTCATGCTACACAGTCTGTACTGAAAAAAAACAGTATCTATTTCTTATATTCACTATGTCCGTTTTGCAAATGACCATCCATCTACTTTTGAGGGTGAATGATAGTTTACGCCAAAAATAAATAGCAAGGACCACCGATTCTATTATGTATCTTTGAAGGAAAGTAAAATGTCTATAAATTATGAGATTTCACCCAATTGTCTATTGTTTTGCTTCTTACCAAATATTTCCTGCTAATATTTAACAGGATGATTTTACTTTTATGTTGCCAATGATAGTAATTCTTTAAAAATCTATTTTTAAAAAGAGAAAAAGTTTTGAAAATAATTCAATCACATTATAGCAAAAACAGCCATACTGCCAAAAGAAGTTTAGTTTAACATTTAAAATCTTTATAAAAGATGAACAAGTTCTGATTTTTTCCTTTATTTTATCATAATTGAAAAATTAAATCACTTAACACGAATACTTGATACATAATTTCCTTAAAACTTCTCTAGGGTGAAACAAAACTGTACAGATTTAAAGAGTGTATATAATACCAACACTCATGACAATTTCAAACCAACTAGCATTGGTATAGCTTTAAATTATTACTAATTGTGGCTAATTTTGGAAAAAATGTGCAAAGCTTCTTAGGGCCCAGTATACCAGAAAAACTGAATTTCTAAAAGTCAAATCTACATTGTCATAGAATTTAAAAAGTGGTATTATAGTGTGAAGACACTATAAATTGCTACCTCTTCCTCATATGTCTTTTAAAAGAGGCTGGGATAATGAAAAAATATTCAGTACCTCTATGCATAATAACTAATGAAAATATCTTCATATACTACTTTTCGCCCAAACTGATTAAGGACAAAAAAATAGGAATTCAGGTAGATTGCTTTACTATCTGATAAACTGCTAATAAGCTCCAGTTAGAAGTTCTTTAGACATTATACCAAGTTATCTTGGTCTTCTGATCATATATACATATACATATATATATGTATTTTTTCAAGTAAAGAAATGTTTAACAGATGTAAACTATTTATTGAATATTTGCCACCAAATATTGTTAAATACATTATCTTGCAGCATATCGCTTTCAAGTTAAAATGTCAGAAACAAACACCAATATTTACAATTCTTTTAAGGAATGTTATATAATGACACATTAAGGCGTAAATTCTTTTGGCTTATAATTCTTAAAAGAATGATAATAGCAAAAGTGATGCAAAATCTTCAGTGTGAGATTATGATTAAGCTACATTTTACAAAAATATGGTGTAAGATGGCAATAATCCCATTCAACATCCTGGATTAGGTCCCTTCAGGAGGGACTGATAATTTATACAGTCAAACTTTAAAATTTACAGATAAAGGCAGTTCAATACTGCCACCGAGAAGTACATCTCTTAACATATACAACTTTCAGGCCACAGTTTTGAAGGTCTGAAGTATCAAGTTGGTTTGATGAATTAGTCGGTTGGCACTTATGAACACATTTATTGCCCTGTTAAAAAACAAGAATAAACATTAATTTCACCCAAAATATCTCCCTTTAAAAGTTTTACTACTTAATGTCATTTACTAAAACTAGCAATGAAATACATTTATCATGATATCTTTAAGAAGAAAAAAAAGACAAGTTAGTATAAATATCATAGTTTTTATTCTAGTTTGGAATTTAATGGTCATGCATCATTTAAGTCTATCTAGGAATTACTGCCCCCTGGTGGCTCTAGTTGGCAATAAACTGGTAAAGGGCTGCTAAACGTAAGTGGTTCAACCATAAGAGGTCATTTACAGGTGGAACAAATAACTGGCCAAAGAGGACTCTGATGTGGTCTCCAGAAGTGGTTTCATAGACCTTATCAAAATACAATATGCTAAAGTATAATATTTGGTCTCAAAATCGTAGATTGAAGGGCATAAAAATATATATATAGGAAAAAGTAAAATCGTAGGTCAAAGGGCATAATAAATATATAGGAAAAAGTAATTAGCTCTAATCTGATTCATCCCAATCCTTTCTAGCTTCCTTAAAAAATGCACGAGAATTCTAAACTACTTTTAGAATTAATCTATTTAAAAACACAAGATTCATATGATTTCAATATCCAGGAGCTGATAATATATGAAAATGTGTCTTTGAAAACTGCTTTGTGCTCCACCACATTCATCTAATGCAGAGCTGATGCTAGTACTACTAGAAAAAGTTCTATTGTGTGGCAAGTTTTTCTATGTACCACAGCTAATGCCTCTATTTTCATCCTAGAGGTTTCTCAAAAAAGAAGGGACCAGGAGGACTAGTTGCATCAATGCAAATTCATCTGTCTGAAAGATGGCTTACAGATCAGGTTCTATTAATAGTAGCATATTATTCGTATACAAAGCACAGCATTTTAAAGAGGCTACTGAATAATAGTAGGAAGGGGCCTTAATAATCTATACACAAAGCAAATAACTTATTAATGAAAAGCAGGTTCTAAATGAATTTCTACCTTCCAGTTTGTATATTCCATTATAACTCATAATTAATTAGCAAGAGAAACAATGATCCAAGTAAGCAGATTATTGCTTTTAATGTGTTTTTGGTTATCTGAACTTAGCATAAGAGACCCAAGAAAAGCAGATGTTGTTTATTTTCAAAATACAACTGTAACTTATTAAAATATGTCATCAAGGAACATTTCCTCTAGACAACCTGAACGTAGCATGGAAAAACAACACAAAATCATTATGACCTGTTTGAACTGTTAAAATGACTTTAAACATTAACAAACAACCATTCTAACAGATTATTTTACCTTTTTTAAATACTACTACAACAACATTGTAATGTGACATTCATATAGGGATCTCAAACTTTTAACAAGAGAAAAAGCTGTTTGAGGACCCTGACAATTAAAGCCGAAATAATTATTATTTAGATTACCTTTCTGACTTCAATGGAATTTTTTTTTAGAACAGACTCCAAGTGATTCTAACGTGCAGCCAGAGCCAGGATTGCTAACCAGTGCATTAACTTTGGGTCAGTAACTCTCAACAGATTAGCAGCAACAGTATCATCTGGAAACTTTTTTTTTTCAGTTCCCACCTACTCCCACCATTACAGAATGCACATTCTGAGTCCTCACCCTAGACCTATTGAAACAGAAACTCAAGGTGGGACCCCAAAATTGTGTTTTAACAAATCCTCAGGTGATTCTGATGCCACTAAAGTTTAGAAACACTGCTTCAGCATGAGTAAACTAGGCCAGTGAGCCAAATCTAACCCACCCCGTTCTTGTAAAGCCTGAGAGCTAAGGATGGTTTTACATTTTTTAAATGGTAGGACAAAAATTAAAACAATAATAATATTATGTGACAGGTGACAATTATACAAAATTCAAATTTCAGTGTAATAACGTTTTATCTGAACCCAACTGCAGCCATTTGCTTCCACATCTTCCATGGCTACTTTCATACTGCTTTAGCAGAGGGGAGGTCAGGAGTTGTAACAGGTCCACAAAGCCTGAAATATTTACCATCTGGCGTTCTTCAGAAAAAGTCTGTCAATCCCTGGCTTTAAACTAGGTTATGGGTGGATTATCAACCATTCATTTTCTATTTTAAACAGTTTACTTTCATTTAATAGTCTCCTTAACTAATAGTTTCATGAAAGGGTGTATTTATATGATTTAGCATCATAATACCAAATAACTTATTTCATTTTAAAAGAAAAGTATGACACATGTACTTACTTGCCATCTTTAAAATAGGTTTTCAGAGTATCACTGAAACTTTTGGAATACTTTACAAATTCTTTCTTTTGGTGTTCAAGTGCCTACAGATATCAAAATAATAAGAAAATACTAAATAAGAAGAGAGAAATAACAAAAGCTAAAGTCAAAAACAAGTGGTAACAGAGAATGCAGGATGAACTTACATTGCAGAGAAGCAATTTTAGAGTATTTATTTATACACATGTAACAGCACATTTAAATTCAAGGTCAAACCCAATGGTTAATAATGCAAAACTATTTCCAAAAATCAAACCCTATTAGTATTTAATTCAATAAAGCAAATTAGTTGCAAATCAATGTCTAAGACAGTGACAAGAAAGGCTTTTATCAAACTCACCCTGCGGTTCTGGTATTGATATTTCTTGAAGACATTATTCACTGTATCAAGAAGTTCTTTTATTGCACTAGCTATATCCCTGGGAAATGAAAAATTAGTATCTTTTAAAATCAGCTACATTTGAAAGAAGCTTGTATATATAATCTTAAGAATTACTAATCACAGTACACTCTTAATTACTGTAAGTACACTGGGCCAAGGGCAAGCATTTGGTGAGATGGCTAGAGGGGGCGCTTTAGCCTGTACCCCTCTTGGTGATCCTGCCTTTTCTTGTACTACTGATCAAGCATTGCCAACTAAGACAGACTTTTCCAAATTAACATTTCATTCAGCATTACTTACATAAATTTACAAAAAGGCAAACCTATCTCTGTCTTTTCCAGTTTTGATGTTTTTTCTTGCTAATGTAACTGAATCCAAGCTACCACATTCTTTCACTACCACATGTAAGTCATTTCTGTATTTATCAACATGTCAAGGTGATGTAGCTTTGATGTAGCTCTCCTCCCTTAAACCCAGGACCCACCTCTCCCAAACCTTTGCTGTTACTATTTCCTTTGGAAAATATATCTGAATTGCTGGGAAAGACAAGATCAAAATATTCTTCTACCTTTACTTTCTCACAATCATTTTTTGACTATATATATATCAATCTCTTCCTTTCTAAGGAGAGATAGAGAAGAAATCTGTAATTTGAGTTCTTCTCCCTATCCATACATCATTTTCTTCTGAACTTTTCTTGTCTTTTATACCTCTGGCCTTTTCAATTTCCACATTCTAACTTCATAGCATTTTTTTTTTTACTGTCAAACTGAACTTTATATAATTCTCTATTCTTAGCCTCACATTCTCTAAGGCAAACCTTCTTTTTCACATCCATTCTTAGTTGTTAATCACCACAAAAACTTTTGCTATTCAAGTTCAATGTAAGTATAAAGATATGAATTAATAAGACATAAATCTAGACCATCTCAACCAATAACCTTTTATTTAAGTGACTTCTTATCAAAAATGTCAGTTTTTAGTCATTTCATACATAAAACATTTCAGCTTTACTATTAAAAAAAGCTGTTTTCCAGATTTGTGTGTTCACAGCATATTTTTTTTGGGAGATAAATATGTGGAAATTCTAAGAATTAGAAGGATTTTGGTATAAAAAAGTATTTTGGCCTATTATGAAGCAGTAATGACATTTTTATTCAGTATTTCAATAAATGCTTACTTATTACCAATAGTATGTCAAACCTGAAACATGAAAATATCAGTTATTCAAGTAATATAGTAAATTTTACACAGAAATCACATTTGTCTGCTAGTTTTCTGGTTTCTACTTTAATAATAGCAGTTTTAAGTTCTACAATTGTTCCTTTCACTTATGGTTTCAAATAAGTTGAATCCTTTATGCTGTGATGGGCATAAATTCACCTTTGCTTTAAAAAATGGTGTCCCATGACTATCATATTAGCTGAGAAAAATTATAATTTCAATAAACAAAAATGTCAAATCACTGAATATATAAGATTCTTCTAAACCTACATTGGGGGATATTTAAAACGGAAGATAATGGAGTAAATTATGCAATGACTAGGCAAGTGGCTGCTTTAAATACAATTTGTTTTTTGTATAAACTTCAAAATTCTACTAAAAAAGGAATTTAAAAGAGATGTGCTTTCAGGGCTAATCAAAATATACAAAGATAATGTCTGGGCTCCATAAGTCAGAACAGCAATTCTGGAATTGGTTGTGTGGATCACACCTAGAAACAAAAAAAAAAGTAAGGGGCTTGCACCCTACCACAGACAAATGAATAACCTATGCCCCTTGAGAATCTATACCTTCAAAATGAAAAATATCCTCCCCAGATGATTCTGCTGATCAGACAGCTTTGAAAACCACTGTTTGGGAACATGGAACATGTGGTCATTGAGCTTTAAAAAGAATTCTACTGAATGAGGCTGTGTATCCTTTATTGGATATTAGACAAAAGACTGTTATTGATTTATCTATTTGTTAAAAATCTTCTAAGTGGAAAAATTTTTTCTAAAAACAAACTGCAGCAATTTTTATGTCAAATAGTACACATGTACACAGAATATTTTCATTTATGATACCAAGGTTTGCACTATTAGTAGTTACCTGACAACTTGTTTACAAGAGAAAATACCAGCACACATAAAAAACATTCAGACAATTAAACAGATAGAGAACTGGCAAAAATTTGAGAATAAAAAACTACAACTTTATTATACACGTTTGGAATTTGTGATGCTACAATAAAGGACAGACAAAAAAGCGTAGGTATAGTGGGAAGGAGTCTAGCAATTTGTAGCTATTTAGTGGAGTAACTTTTCGCAAACAGGTAAACTGAAAAAGAGATGCAGGCATTAAGTCTAAAGATAAAATGTAAACATTCTTCTTATCAAAAAACTGTCACTGAGGGTGGTTGGACGGTGGCTCAGTGGCAGAATTTCAATTACTGCCTGCCATGTCGGAGATCAGGGTTAGATTCCCAGAGCCTGCCCATACAAAAAAAAATCGTCATGGAACACTACCACTTATAATTGTGTCAGTCAAATTTGTATTATATATGTTATGCAAACACTCTCAAGAAAGAAAATTCTTGTATTATATGTTTAGTCTGGCATTTAATGGACACCTCTGGAAAAGTATTCAAAAGCTATCACAAAAACTCCAGACTCGAAACAAGCATGGGTGAATTTTTGCCCAAGAATATATAAATGCAGGTCACAAAGAATAAATAGACATAATGCAAGGCTTTCTAATCTATTAAAAATCACATATTTCCACTAGCCATCCATTAACTAGAATGTATCATATTTACGAATTGGTTTTTAAAAATATTTGTATAAACTCAAATGTAGCCAAACAGAAATATTCATTAATCAAAGTAACTTTTAAATTTGTTTGCTGGATCATTTTTCCTAGTCAACTTCATGGAGGGAAGGGGAAAAAAACCCTCTTATTTCACAATGCTAGTATGTGCTATAAGTATATGCCTCCTATATAGGTCCTGTGTTAGGCACTTTTGGACATCATTTCTTTAGACCCTCCCAACTATCATCATCATTTTCAGAGGAAGAAACTAGAATGACAGAAGGTAAGTAAATTATCCAAGGTTACAGAGCTAAATGTTGAAACGGAGAGTCAAACCTAGATCTGCTAATATATCTTTTTGATGACAGGAATCTTTCTTCTACTTTAACATAAAATAAATATATTTATATATTTAACATAAGCCATATTAAATAAAGCCTATGGCATCAATATAGTCCTTGGCATAGTAGGTATAAATACATGCTTATGGAAAAATATTGCCAATATTTTATAAAGAGGTAGGTAAAGTGAATACCTACTTTAAGTGTAAGGAAATATTTTAAAGAAAAAATAGTAACTGTACAACATATTGTTCTTGAGGATGAGCCATTTTATATTATGGTGTCATTTAAAATTTTACTTCTTAAACTGTCAAACAATTAACAGGGGTGGAGTATATATCAATATGTATCACAATCACAGTAATATAATTATACCTTAGTCATCTGTGCTAATTCATACATGGTTGAATTTTATTCTTAGAAACAATACATACATCAACAAATTTTCCATGGCAAACTGACCCTCATAAAATGGTAGACATTAATTTTCATTGCTGTTACTCAATTCAGTTGTGTCAAGTTGACTCCAGAAACAGAATTGAAATAATACTATTAGCTCAGAAATGAGAGACAAGACCCTACCTAATTCAGATTCTGTCAATGATCTCTGGACAGAACTCTTAGGTTCTTTTGACCTCAACTTCCTTATGATTAAAATGTAGCTGTTAATCAAGTGGGTTTTAAATATATATCCCCCCGGGTTCGATTCCCGGTTGTCTGCCCATGTAAAAAAAAAAATTAAATATATCTTCTCAGAGTCATGGAGAATTTAATAGAAACACCTTGGAAACTTCCTCTGGGCCTACCATTTCTGTCCCAGCTTCAAGCAAAACACTATTATCTCATTTATAAACCAGCATTCTATACAAGATATCCTTTATCAAATTTCTTTCAAATAGCAGAAACTTTTTTTTTCAGGCATAAGATTGGATCAATATTAACATTTTCTCAAGAATAAAAGACTCTGGAGTCTGACTCCTTGGGTTCAAACTCCAGCTCTACCACATACCACTCTTTGACCTTGGAAAAGTTTTTTAATTTCCTTTTTTAATTTTCCAAAATTTCAATTTTGTCATCAGTTATACAGGTCTTTGAGGATTAAGTTATATATAGAAAGCACTTTAAATTAGTGCTTAGCATGGAGTCCTAAGCAAGTGATGGCTGTTATTAAGATGACATTGATGCTGTAAACCTCTTTTTCAATGATCTAAAGCAAAACCCCTAGAAACATCATTTTAATGTCAAGTCTTCATAGAAATGTAGCATGATTGAGCAACAAATCTACGATTATCAAAGAAAATTAAAACATTATTTGAAAACCTGAAGGAAGTTGTCTAAGTATCAACTGAGATCACGGAAAATGTATTCATTTATAAAAAGGCCAAACACAGGCTCTCCAGAACATCAACTAATTCCATTCCCCTATCCCATATTATCAACAGCCCCTTCTAACATGAAAAAGTTATAATGGGAATGGCTTAAATACAACAGAAAAGACAGGAGATAACAAATGAATATAACTGCTGATCCACTATATTGATATTTTCGTCTCCAGAGTCTTGGTGCAGCCAGAAAGAAAAACCTAAAGTTGTGGAAGGTTGTAATCCATACCAAACTCTGAAATCTGTTCTATAACAGATTGTTGCAGTGTGCTTTGAAATTCACTGCTTTTTTGTATATGCTATTTTTCACATAAAAAAATAAACAAATAAATAAATACAAAATAAAAAGGCCAAACATGTTTAGTTTAACCATACCAGATTAAAAATAAAAACCCACAGTCAACTGTTTTCCCTCTGTTCTTCCATTAAAAAACTGTTAAAGGAAATTAGGGCTTATTACTGATAAACATAAAATACAAAACCCTATGGTTTGCCTCCTGTGACATTATTTTAGCTATTCAAAAGTCTTTTTCTTACTTTCTGGTTCTAGTGCTCAATTATTGTCAAAGAAGAGGGTCACTTCTTGAAAGCTCAGTTGGGTACCTGTCATTAATCGTATTTTCTAAATATGAAACATACTCTTCCTCCCTCTAAACCACTTAAAATAAGTGGCCAAGATAGTTAAAATGGCATTTATCACAGTGAAATACAGAGAATACCATTTTCAAGAAGTGAAATATTAATATTTATTACAAGCTGGCCTTCATAGTTTTTTTTTTTTTAAGATATCACCTATGATACAGCCTCTTCCAAAAAAATGTTGTCCTATTTTTTTCCTTTCTAGCAATTTCTCCTTATGGTTTTACCAAAATTTGTATTGTTACTGTCACTATGATTATTTCCAGTTTTCTTGGTTTCCCAACCATTGAGGCCAAAGAACATTAACAGACTCTCTAGTTTAAAAAACTCTCATCTAAAAGTTGTATTTAGAGTTTCTCCCTTGCTCTTTCACTGGTGGCTCCTTCAGAGAAGAGAGAGTCTCTCTGGTTTGAGAGCCACTGTTTTAAGATGACCCTTCTTGCTGTTCCTTACCAGCCAGCCTCCCACTGCAAGGCATATTCTCAGCCTGACTTAACCTATACTACAAAGGCAAGGATTTGCAGGTTCACAATTGGTTTAATAAAAGAAAATATCTTCATGCTTAAGAGTATATTACTCATCAAAATGACCTATGCCATTTCTGATTTAAATAAAAAGCTTCGGTTTCCTTTGTTACCAATCTCTGTGATTTATCCAATTTGTTTCTGTACTCATTTTAATTGACATTCACATCTTTACCTTATTTATAATGATGTTGAAACTACATTCCAGTTAATGGACATTTCACCCATTTTTGTTTTTAAATTAAACAATTTTTAAAACATTATCATACTCTGATGCCAAATGCCACAGCTAAGAACAGTAAAAATGTAGAATTTAAAAGAGTTCAAATTAACCGAGTATTAATGTTATACCAAAATAAAAATCACTTAGTTTGAGCGAGTACTTTGGAGTACTTTTAAGAAAAACAAAACCAATAAATGGCTTACTTGATTGTCTGCAGAAACCTCACTCTGTCATTGATCTCATCTGGGATCTTACTGAGAATTTGTTTAAGTGCCCGTGCCTTTTCATTTAGGTCCTGGAATTCTGGTTCTGGTCGTTCAATCATATATTCTGATAAAACAAATAAATAGTAAAAAACATCATGCAATTCCCTGCCAAATTCAAGTTTACAAATTTCCAATATCGGTCAGACTAGAGGGAAAAAAAGAAAGGCTAGATAATTACAAAAGACAAGGTTGAAAAGCACAATTCATTAGATTTCAACATATTAGTTCAGTAATAATAATGTGAGGGCTTCCTTCTAGTAGAATTTCAGAAAATGAAAGACTAAAGATTTTCTATTTTGGGTAAACAGAAATTCCAATCAATATTAAAAAAGAGGTGAGGTGAGTCTCAATTTCATCAGGTCTCTGAAGATACATATAACAAGCAAACCTTAAATAAAGTAATAATATTCATAATGAATGCAAAGACAGTATCTGCCAATGCAGAATATAAATATAATACTCTAACACCTATATTGAATATAGTCCACTACTGATCCCAAACCCCAAACTCAGCCCATGAGAATCTATAGCACATTCTTGATATCTCAACTTAAAAACAAAAAGCAAAAAAACCCCACAAATTCAACACAAGGACTGGGATCATAGCATATCAACCTTGGAAAGGAGGTTCAATCTTCAATCAGACCTGGCTGAGGCAAAATAAATTTACCACTGGATTCAGTATAGACTTGGAAGCATTACAACTCTGCCACTTAATAGATATTCTTGCCTAGCAGGCTGAAAATGTTCAAGTCTAGAATGATGATGAAGATTTTCTTAGAAATGTTAAGATTCTGCTTCATTAAAATTAAAGATTCAGTTAAAATACCTACTTTTCTTTTTCTCCCTTTATAAAATTAAGGGAAAATACACAGCTACATTTCTCTAAATTAGTGGGAAAATGGCTACTGAATTTAAGTAAATCCAGTTCTAACTATTAAAAGCAAAAAAAAAAAAGAAAGAAAGAAATGAGGGATGGTTATTATATTGCTCTGCCATATATATACTTAAAAAAGAAAAAAGTATCATGTCATACCAGACCAAAATGAAACTTTTTAAAAATCTCACATTACTTTCAAACTGGTTTGTTTTAAAGTCAACACAAAACAGAACAGCCATTCCATACAGCCTATCTAGTGAAGACTAGAACTCCTCAAACATCCTATTAAAAAGGAAAAAAACATGCAGCATGAAGAAAGACTTTAATTCAAGTAATGAAATATGACAAATATAAAATAAAAAGCAAGAAGAAACACTTTCCTATTTTGTATAGGAAAAATAAAAAAATAGTAAGATGGCAATGTCAAAAGAAAGATACTTTGGTCAACTAATTTTTTGGACAAAAGCGTCTTCAACTACTGTAAGAAAATTAAATACGGATCTTCTGATACCTTCTACATCATCAGCTGCCATACGAAGGAGAGACTCAGTGAAGTTAACTTCTACACTTTTTTTCTCTAAAATTTTCATAATGATGTCTTGCGTGAGACCTGGATTTTCTTTTTCAGCCTATAAAAAAAAGAGAGAGCAAGTTCTGAAATATTGAAATACATGAGGATTTCAAAGCCAAACCTAACTGTATAAAAACCTGTTGAGAACAACTTAAGACTGATAAACATGTAAGGGCAGAAATCTTACCAAAACATTAAGGTGACATTCATTTATATTTTGTTAACTCTTTACTACAGTTGCGGTTCATTTTGCATTTGAACATAAGAACTTAATGTTTCCTACTTCTGTTTTCTACCCTCTTGTAACCAAAATAATATAAAAAGAAATAAAGATTGTATATTTTTTGGTAATTCATCAATTGTTGTTTTTATTAGTTTAAATACATAGCATTTTTAGCCTTTTCTTTCTTAGCTAATATTTCAACTTCAAGATCAAGCAACAGCTGATCTCTCCAACATTTTGCATTCTTTAAATTTAAATGAATGGAATGCTAGGAAGGCAAAAACAAACAAAACAGGATTTCTTTTGCAGGTTTTATTGAAGCTATACAATCTCTTAACTACTTTCTCACAAAGTGATTTTAATTTCCTAACTTATTTTTGTAGAAAGATTTTTTCCTTTACTAGCTTTCAGAACATCATTAATCATTTTACTACCTTCTGAGCTTGTTTCACCAATGAGTTTGCTTTAGTTCTGTGTTACTTAGACTCCCTAGGGCACTAAAATTTTCTACTTATTTCAAGACTGACAGAGTTCTGAGTTTCCCAAAGTTAATTATCTGATTTTGGTTCTCTCTGGTAATTTTGACCCAATTTATTATTATTTTTTAAATGCTATAATCATACTCTAAGTTGGTTTCCTTTAGGATGCCCGCCAATTTTGATCATTAGAAACCCCAATTTTTTATCTTAATCAGATAACAACCTATTTGCTTCTTTACATGTCAAGCACACTGCACTCTCTGCCTCTTTAATTTCACTCTGATATCAATGTAGATGCAGCTTTCTTCTGTTCCTATTACTCTTTCTGTTATACCATTTTGTTTTTCATTAGACTTCAAATATCAAAATGTAAAAGGTTGTAGAATAAAATAGGAAAAGAAAATATACACATTTATCTCAATCTTGGGGTCACTTTAGCTGCAAATGCTATTTTGGAAATCATTTTAATAACAAAAGTGTATACTACTATAAATTCCATTTGTTTTATAACCTGCTTTGATTTTTCCTTTCAGGGATACATTTAAGATAGACTCTATTAAGAAAAGAGTTGCCTCTAAAAGGAAAACTGTGTAAATAGGTTTAAAGAAGGTGGCAATAGTATTAATTTGGTAAGATAAGTAAAATTACATAGAGTACACTATTTAAATAGTGGTAACCCAGTGATTTATCTTCCTTCTCTATGTAACAATAAATCTGCCTACAAAATGGATTATCTTGGGGTTAGGAGCATTAAACACTTGTAGGGAATGCCAGAAGAAAAACATCTTTCTCATTAAGTCTCATTAATTAGGTGCTGAATGCTTGAGAAGAAAGTTTTCAATACCAAGCTGATCTGGAGCCTCAAGATACCAAAGCTGGAGCATAACAGAAGTCTCACAGAGGTTCTTAATTCTCACAGTTCACAGTGCTTAGTCCCCAAAGAAATAACTAATTATGCTGTTTATTAAGTAGTTAAAGCCAAATAATAAGTAGGTTATGTCCTAAAAACTTAATAGCCTTAAAAATATAAATAAATTGAAAGAAACATTACTTTATTCAATTCTCAAATAACCATAATTACTTTTTAATGGGACATGTTTGTGTGTTTGGGCACTGTATAATTTCCCAAATATGGGAATCAGAATAGACTCTGCCACCCTTATCTCCTGTTGCTTGCTGATTTTCCTGGAGTACTTGCTTTTAATCACAACCACCACCAAAGTCCAGCTTCATGAAGACATGATATCATGGAAAGGAATGTATCCAACTTAAAGCTGAAACTGCAAATTACCTCAAGGAAGCAGTTCACCAATCGTCTAACAGATGTTAAGTGTTGAGTGTTTCCTTCAAATATTTAAAATACCCCACGCAATCCTCTGAGTTTAGTGTGGGGCCTACCCCAAGGTGCCACAGTTTAGGAACAGTATTAGTATCTTCAAGCTACAAGTGCTGGTTAAGCTACCTAATTAAAAAGCCTTACATTTACACAATGTCTCTGATTGTCAAGACAAATGGATCTGTCCTTAAATCAGAGACTCCAAAAGTATGTATACCTCCAAGTTTCCCAGCAGAATACAAACTTGAACTTTGTGAGTATCTAATCTTTATTAGGAATCCAGCCATGAGAAGTTTTCTAAAGGGCAGTAATACCCACCCTGATGGATCAAGAATTCTCATCTTGGGAGACAGGATGACTTATTGGACTCCCCCAGAGTGGAATGGGTGATGGAATCAGATGGAATGTACAGTTTAAAAACTTATATTCAGCAGTGTTATTTTATCTTGAGAAAATCAATGTTACTCCTTTTGTTTTTCTCCCAATAATAAAGATAGATAGCAAAGCCTGATAAAAATCACCATTGTTTTGGACCAAGAAACAGAAATACAAATATAAAAGATTCTCTGGTGGTGTGAGTTTTTTTAATCTTCTGCAAAAAAATTATTATTTAAAAAACACAAAAATCATCAACTTAAATGTATACCTTCCTTTAATGCCATTTGAAACTCGAACATAAATTAAAAATGATAATTAAAAATAAATAAATGTAATATTGACTATTTTGTTTTCCTCCCAAACAACATCTACTGCCTCCAATTAGGCATGTGTCATGGCTAATAAAATGTTACCCCATGGATTAAGTCAGATCTAACATTGTTCAGATCTAACACAGCCACATACTTTAAACACTTTTTTAAAAATCATACTTCAATATTAAATCATCAGCCTACAGATACGGATGTTATAAGAAAAAACCCCCAAGAAATTAATTATTTTATCTATTTTATTAGTGTTATTGAGGATATCACCTACGATTTCACAAAGTCCTTTCTGAGGATTCACAGGAAAAATTTGTTTTCAGCATCAAAAAAAGCTGAAAAATTCATTTTTTACCTTACTGACAACATTGTACTACAGATCACATTTCCTTCTTTTTTCTGAGTAGCAAAATGCTTATGATAGCCACCATTATGCCTCCCTAATGACCAAATACTCCATTACAAAAGCACACCAATACTCAAAGAAGGAAAACAAACAAAACTGATTATGCTGTTGCTTCATTAAACCAATGATGTAGCAGGATACATTGTAATGAAGCTAATATGTATATTTACACACACACACTCAGCATTTTAAAGTATTAAAACTATCAAAAAGCTCTAATCAAAAATATGCTGCAATTTCTTATAGTGCTATAAAAGGTATTTAATGACATTACTGGTGCTCCCAGTTAAAAGTAGTATCAATAAACTAATCTTATGAGCCATAAAAAAAAAAAATCAAGCTACATAAATAATTTTAAGTTGTATGAAACTTAACTGACTTTATTCCAGAGATTTTAAATCCTCAAAAGCTATTGATGGGAACACATGTAGAAATAAACAAAAATTAAAAGTTCTGGGCATGCTGATATATACATATTTGGGGAAGGGACGGAGGTGGGACAAAGGTTTATACTAAAGAATGTGCCCAACATGTATAATAGCCTCTGGAATAGAACTGGCCAATAGAAATATAATGCAAGCAACAAATATGAGCCATCTGTGTAATTTAAATTTTTCTAGTGGTCACATTAAAAAAAGTAAAAAGAAACAGGAGACATTATTTTAATAGTGTATTCAAAATATTATCATTTGAACATATAATCAATATGAAATAATACTGAAGTTATTTAACATTCTTTTTTTGGTACTATCTTGAAATCTGATATACATTTTATACTTGCAGCAAATCTCAATTCAAACTAGACATATTTTAAGTACTTAAACAGTAACATGTGGCTAATAGTTACTGACTGGACAGCTCAGGTATACAAACAAGGAAAAAGTTCATTTCAAGAGATTACTGTACATTCTCAAGGTATCCTTTGTCTGTCATACATAGAAGTCTTACATTCCCATTCAAAAATATTGTTTTTTAAAATACGTTTGTAATTTGAAAACCATGAACACACTTTATCCTCAAATAAATTAAAATTTTACAAATAACTTTTTAACAATTCAAATAACAGTAAAAGAATTGCACAAAATAGGAATTTTTTGGAATTCTAAAGCTAAAGAGCAAACACTAAGGAAGTCAGTCTCAAAAGCATGAAATAATGAAAAAAATGAATGCTAACTAAACAGTATTTGTTTCAGTTACTTTTTGGAAGTGTTTTAAGCTTTACAGCATACAGCTAAGACAGGAATAGAGTGCCTAAAAAGCTTTTTCACTTCAAAGAAATAAACTGGCAATTTTTACAGGGTAAAATTTTTTTTTTAAATACTCAATTCAAACTAGACATATTTTAAGTACTTACATGGTAGAAATTTATATATAACATACATTTTAATCACCATAATAAATTATCTGCCTTCTCACCTTAATGAAAGCCGCTCTCAGTGTCTGAGCTGCAGACAGATTTACTCGTTCTAGCTGCAATAAAAATTTAAAATCATTATCAATATCAATTTTCTTGAAAAAAGCACATTTCTCATATGCTACATATGAGATATTCATACAAAGATATTCATGGAATTAACAAAAAAACTGTTAATGATTCTAAATCACCATAGTTCTTCAAATAGACAAGTTATCTAAAATTTTCATTAGAGGCCAAGAAAAATTAAGTTACTGTATAGCAATTCTTTATTTCTTTTTTGTAAAAAATAAAAGATGTGCTTTACTTTATTAACTAGGTTTATTCAAGATAAAGAATGGATACAGAATGCAAAGTAATAATATCCTAAGCCCTTTTAAAAAGAATAAACATATTTACTTGAATTATTAGAAACAGGGAGGGTTCAAGCTTCAATTTCAATGCTCTGTAGCCACAGCTATAGTTTAGTCATACATGGCAAATGTATATAATGTATCCAGGAAGGCTAACAAAATGAAAACATTATTTAGATTCCTTCCCTTTCTATTTACCACCATACTCCTTTTTAATTGCTTTTCAGTTCTTCAGTCAGGGATTAAACTGAGATTAGTCTATTTTATTAATTAGCAAATACATCTCATACTCAAAATTGAATAGTAAGGATCTCTGAATTTCAGACTTTTATCTGTCTCTTTTTTTATACCAGCATTAATAATTAGTTACCTAAAATAATAAATCAAAAGTTTAATCTAAGTGCTTTTAATTTCTATAGTAAATACGTGAGACATAATAAAAGTATACATGTACTTATTATATACTTTATATGATTCATTTTCCAGCAGACCAAAGGCATACAATTTCATAAAAATAGCCGCATTTGTAGCAGACATAACTGCCAGGCTTAAAATAACACTAGCATAAGTTAGATACATATATATCTTAAAATTCAACTGTCTATGTTTTTTATTTGGAACAATATTAAATTTTGGAAAACAGTGTAACTTTATAGAGCTCTATGCTAATAAAATACTTCTACAAAAATCTTATGAACATATATAATATTAAGCAATAAATACTCCTTTTGATCCCTTAAGACAAAAGTGTAAGTTTTGCTTTACAAACAACATGAATATATATATATATATATATCTAGGGAATCTGGATCTCAACACTTTAATCAATTTATTTTCTAAATAAGACCATTAGAAATGTCAAGAATCTAATCTCCTATGAGTTAATTTACCTTAAGCATAAGGCAAAGGCCAAAAAATCTATGAAGATAAAATAATTATCTCAAAACAACAACAACAAAAATAACAATGGTCCATTTAATTTAGTATTTAATTTGGCTTCTACAAATCCTGTAAAATCTAACATTGCCTTAGTAGGAAAAGGGAAGGCACAGGAATCTAGGTAGGCAAATACAGCAAGTAAAACTATATAAGGAATTTATGAAATTAATCAAGGTATGCTTTAAAAAATAAAAGTGTTTTCTGCTTCCACTTAATTCATTTAATTGTAAAGAATACCATTAAAAAACACAATACAGCTAGCTGGTCTGATCTCAAGTTCTTGTGTCAACGGAGGAAGGGAAACACACAGGATGAATGTTTCCACCTTGATATGAACCCATTTCCTTTCTTTGGGTTTATACCACACTCGGACTTCTTTCAAGTCAGAGATCTGAGTCAGAGGAGTGCCATCAAACTTCATCAGCATTATTAACTCATTCTGTACTGCGCTGCATGGAGATTTTCAAAATAGGCCAAGGCAAGTAAAAGTGGTCCAGAAATCAGTGAGGAAATGATATATCATCCAAGACAGACATCAATACCTCAAGTTTAAGTTTACATATGTGTACCTTAAAGAAGAAAGGGAAAGCCATAGGAAGGCAAGACAACATACTAAATAAAATCTCTGAGCTATATAAAGCACCTCCTCTGAACTCCGCTTAGTGTCACTTTGGATTACATTATATATCCACACATCCTGCAATAAGCCCAAAACATTTGCTTACTCATATGCTATGCACACCTCCAGGTCAGTGCCAGGTATATAAACACATAAATATTGCTGCATGTGTGAGAATTCATTTCCTTTTACAGCTGAATAACACTCCATCAAAATAATAATACCCACATTTTGCTTATCCATTCATGGGGTGATGGGCACTTCGGCTGCTTTAATCTTATGACTATTGTGAATAATACCACTATGAACATCACTCTGCAAACATCTGTTTCCATCATTGCTTTCAATTCTTTTGGGTATATGCCTGTAAGTGAGTGGGATTGCTGGGTCATATGGTCATTCTAAACTTAATTTTCTAAGGAACTGCTAAACTGTCTTCCACAATGGTAGCACCATTTTACATTCTTATCAGCAAGGGAGGAGTGTTCCTATTTTTCCACCAACTTCTTCAACAGTTTTAACTTTTCACTTTTTTTTAATAGTAGCATTCTAGTGAGTGTGAAATGATATCTCATCGTGGTTTTGATTTGCATTTCTCCAATTGTTAATAATATTGAGTACCTTTTCATGTGTCTCTTGGCCACTTGTAAAGTTTCTTTGAAGAACTGTCTATTCAAGTATTTTGTGCATTTTCTAAATTGGGTTATTTGTCCTCTTTTTTGAGTTGAAGGATTTCTTTACATATTCCTGTTACAAAACACTTATCAGATACATGGCTTCCAAATGTTTTCTCCCATTGTGTGGGATGTGATTTTACTTTCGTGATAGTCCTTTGAGGTGCAAAACTTTTAAACTTTGATGCAATCCCATTTATCTGTATTTTCTTTGGTCGCTTGTGCACTGGGTGAAAAGTCAAACTATGTCCTGAAGATGCTGTTAATTGCGCTTTGAAAATAAAGTGCCTTTCATTACTGTATCAGGTTCTAATAATATCCTTGTAATAGCTAATACTTACTAAGCGTCTATGATGGAGCAAGCATTTACTATATACAGTACACCTCTATTATTCCAGATATAGTTATTTGCAGTCCTCACAATAAATCCCTAACTATCATGCCTTTTTACAGAGGAAGACGCTTACTTTACATATATTACCGAAAATTTCACAGCTGGTAAGGTAAGTACATGATCTCTCTGGAATCAAAACCTGTACACTTGCCACTAACGCTGCTTTCCTGTCCTCAAAATTCCCAGAGGCTATCCTATCACTGAATTTCTTCAACTACTTGAGAACCAACAAAATCTTGTGTTTCTACCATGCAGAAGAACATCAATTTGAGAGATACAAAGAAATAGAACACAGTCCTATTGCACAATTCTCAGTCATATTACACGAATCTACTTTTAAGCAGCTATTTGGCTACTGGTGGCATCACTGTCAGCTGACACAGAAAGGAAACTACACAAAGATGGGATGTGTGCTGGTAGTTGAAGAGTGTGGCCTCTTAAAATTATCTTACTTTGAAGTTCTCCTACATATACATTTCCTAAGGCTTGGTAACAATGGGAACTGTGCTGGTTTGAAACTACTATGCACCCCAGAAAAGCCATGTTCTCTTTTTTTTTTATAAACATTTTTTATTGTGAAATATAGATACAAACAAATTTTAAAGTACATTGTAACATGTAGGTAAAGAATAGATTTCAGAGTTTGGTATGGGTTACAGTTCTACAACTTTAGGTTTTTCCTTCTTGCTGCTCCAAGACACTAGAGCCTAAAAGAAATACCAATATAATGATTCAGCAGTCACACTCATTTGCTAAATCCTATCTTCTCTGTACCAACTCATCCTCCTTTGACCTTTGTCCCAATCTTTAGAGGAATCTAGACTATACCCATTCTTTTTCATGTTGGAAAGGGCTGTCAATAATATGGGATAGGGGGACAGAACTAGTTGATATTCTTGGAGAGGTTGGCCTCCCTGGGTTTCAGAACTTATCTGGCCTAGGAACTGATTTGGTTGTTGTAGGTTTCTGGAAAGTAATCTTAGTACATGAAACTTTTGTAGAATCTCAAGATAGAGCCTATCTTAGTTTGTAAAAGCTGATGAAATGTAATACATTAAAAACAGAATGGCCTTTAAAAGGGAGAATTTATTAAATTGCAAGTTTACAGTTTTAAGACAATGAAAATGTCCAAATTAAGGCAAGGTTATAAAAATGCCTAAACTAAGATATCCAGGAAAAGACACCTTGGCTTAAGAAGGCCGATAGCATATGGGATTTCTTTCTCACCTGGAAAGACACATACCAGGTCTGGCAGCTTTCTCTCCAAGCTTCCTGAATGTCTTTCTGGGGACGTTTTCTTCCTGCATCTTCAAAGGTCTTTGACTATATGGGTTCTGTGGGCTCTAAAGCTTTTTCCAAAATGGTTCCCTCTTAAAGGGCTCCAGTTAGCAACCCCACCTTGAATGGGTGGAGACACATCTCCATGAAAACCATCTACTCAAAAGTTACCACCTCCAACTGGGTGGGTCACATCTCCATGGAAACAATAAAAAAGATCCCAGCCAACAGCACTGAATGAGGATTAAAGGACATGGCTTTTCTGAGGTACACAACAAATTCAAACCAGCAGTGAGCCCCAGATGCTCTTTGGGTTAATAGGAATGGTTCTGGTTGGGGTTTGGCAAACCATGATAATGAGCAATATCCAGCTGAAGCTTGCATAAGAGTAACCTCCCAACTCTATGTGAACTCTCTTAGCCACTGATAGTTAACATTTCTTTTCCTCTTTTTAGTCAGGAAGATGTGGTTGATCCCACAGTGCCAGGGTGGGGGTGGATGGTAAGCCATGCTCTTTTAATACAATTATGTAGGGCAGACAATTGTTCCTTTCACTGGAACCTCTACGTAGAGAATGAAGGGCAGAAAGCAGAGAGAGCTCAGAGCCACACAGACAGCAGAGAGATGGAATCAAGTAACAGATGTCTGGAGATACAGAAAAAGCTGAGAGAGCCATCTGAACCCAGAAGCCAGGAAAGAAGGGAAGTAGGCATCGCCATGTGTACCACAGAGAAATCCCAGATGCGATCAGTCCTTCTTGAGAGAAGGTATACTCTAGTTGGTGCCTTTTTTGGGACATTTTCCTGGTTGGAGAATTGTAACTTGTAACTTAGAAAATCCTCTTTATAAAAACCAATACAGGGGGTGCACGGGTGATACAATGGTGGAATGCTTGCCTGTCATGCGGGAGACCTGGGTTCGATTCCTAGACAATGCACCCCCCAAAAAAAATAAAAAATAAAAAGGCCAATCAATTCTAGTATATTGCATTCCGGCAGCTTTAACAAACCAAAACAGGAGCATAATGATCTTAAGTTCAGAACAGAGGTTATTTCCAATACTTCTACTAATGACATCCAGCACTTTGTGTGCTTTTAGGATTAGCCTTTGATGAGGGTGTCTTTAATGAACCAAAGCAACAACTTTCTCAGTAGAAACTGATAGCTTTTTTATCATATTCTGGTTCTGAGGGAGGAAGGAAAATACAATCACACCTTGCAATAACGGTTAGCTGGTGGGACAGAGGCACAGCTTGGGTGCCAGCCACATAGGACTCCCATATCACCAACAGAACAGTGAGGGGAAAGGAGAGAATCAGAGTGAGACAAAAGGGTATATAATATCTCATCTCACCGAAAAGAAAAGAGGAAGTGTCTGAGGAAGCACAATGGGAGAGAACTAATTGGCTAGGTGAGCCTAACCTTAGGTCTCATCCTCCCCCCAAGTTCTGCCCATTCTCAGTTCTATGAGTTTCTTTTACAATACATTCTCAAAATCTTTCTTAGAGTACTTCTTATCAATCGCAAACCTGAGAAACTTACACTTATTGCATCACTTTTAAGAAACGTTTAAAAATCGTACACATAATACCAAAATTTCGTAAGAGCTCATTTTAAATTATTCCTTCCAGAAGTATTAATTCATTCCTATATCTGATTTTCTAGGATCAAGCTAGTTTCCAAAACCCATAATTAAACAAAAAATACCATTTCATAATTTGGTTGCTCAAGTATAAAAAAAAATCTTAAGTCTTATGAAAATATTTTTAAGATCAAAATAATCAAATTTAAACAGGTATGAATTGCCAGCAAATTTATTCGTTTCCTCAAAATAGGCGTAAGTTCCATGTGTTTACACCTACCCCTTTCCCCTTGAAATACTGCTGATCCCATTTTTCTAATAGAATAAAATAGAGCCAAGCCACAGGAAAAAAAAACTCTCGGTATATCTCCAGTGATTCAAATAAAGGAGTCAAAAAATAAACATCCTAGCACAGTTGAAGTAGATGGAATCAAGAGGCCACCTATTGGCTTGCACACTGAGACAAAGAATTCAAACACTGTGTATACCACATTCAATAAATTATTCTGAAAGAATCAGTTCCTGGAGCTGCCAAGTGGTCTGGCAAAAAAAAAAAAAAGGTCAGCAGAGCCTCGTAACTAGTATAAAAATATTCCATTAAAACATTGCCTACAGGGTGCATGGGTAGTTCAGTGGTTTGAATGGCTGCCTTCCAGGCAGGAGACCTGGGTTTATTTCCTGGACCATGCACTACCCCCCCCACCCCCCCCAAAAAAACATTGCCCACACAGCAGGCCACAGTAGCTCAGTGGCAGAGTTCTTGCCTGCCATGCTGCAGACCCGGATTTGATTTCCCGTGCCTGCCCATGTATTAAAAAAAGAAAAAAAAGAAAAAAAAATTGCCTATAGGTATACAAAGCTAATGTATGATCACAATTTGACAGAAAATATCTTCAAATAATAATAGCTAATACTGAAACAGCATTTACCACATATCTGGCACTATTCTAAACACTTTACAACATATTAACTCATTTATTTCACAGAGCAATGAGCATTAGATATACCATCATCTATTCCCATTTTATAGATAAGGAAAATAAGACAAGATTTACAGCCTAATCAGTGGCAAAGTGCTAATTCAGACCCAAAATGTTAAATATGATCACCTCTGCATGGTGGGATTGCAGACGATGAGGAAGGGTTAGGTAAGTAGATAAAACTAGGGGAATGTTTCCTGGTTTCATTTACAGGAATACCATGGCGATATTGTGAGTTCAAATCCAGACCATGGTAATAAAGCAAATACCGCAATAAAGGAAGTCACAGGAAGTTTTTGGCTTCCCAGTGCATATAAAAGTTATGTTTATATTATATTGTAGTCTATTAAATGTGGAAGAGTATTAACCCTCCCCCCCCAAATTATACATACTTAACTAAAAAATACTTTATTGCTAATAACTGTTAGCCATCATCTGAACCTTCAGTGAGTCATAATCTTTTTCTGGTGCAGCTTCTTGCCTCGATGTTGATGGGTGTTGGCTGATCAAGGTGATTGGGATGGTTTTTGCAGCAATTTCTTAAAATAGGTCAACAATAAAGTTTGTTGCATTGATTGCCACCTTTTTTCACAAAAGGTTTCTCTGCAGCATGCAATGCCATTTGATAGCATTTTGCCCAAAGCAGAATTTCTTCCAAAACTGGAGTCAACCCTCTCAATCCTGCCCGGCTTTATCATCTAAGCTTATGTAATAATATTCCAAATCCTTTGCTGTTATTCCAACAATTTTCACAGCATTTTCACCAGGAATAGATTCTATCTCAAGAAATCATTTTTTTTTTTTGCTCATCCATAAAAGGGAACTCTTCATCCATTCAACTTTTGTCATGAGATTGCAGAAAATCAGTCACATCTTCAGATCTACTTCTAATTCTAGCCATCTTGCTATTTCCACCATTTAAGCCCTATGATGGTTCGGTTCATGTCAACTTGGCCAGGTAATGGTGCTCAGCTGTCTGGTCAAGCAAGCACTGGCCTGTTAGGGCAAGACTATTTTGTGGACTTAAATTATCAGTAAATTCACTGCATTTACGGCTGATTACATCTATAATTAATTAATGAGAGTGCTTTCAGCAATGAGAGACATTTCATCCAATCAGTTGAAGGCTTTAAAAGGAGAAGTGATGACATCAAGCTTCATCTGGGGAATTTATCAAAATCCTTCATTGGTGTTCCCAGTTTGCACCCTACCCTATGGAATTTGGGCTTGTGTATCTCCACAGTTTCGTAAGCAATTTTGTCAAATCTCATATTTACTGATATCTACTGAAGGTTCAGTTCCTCTAGAGAATTCTGACCATTACAAACCCCTCAAAGTCATCCATGAGGGTAGAAATCAACTTCTTCCAAACTCCTGTTAATATTGATATTTTAACCTCCTCCCATGAATCACAAATGTTCTTAATGGCATCTAGAAGGCTAAATCCTTTCCAGAAGGTTTTCAATTTACTTTGCCCGGAGCCATCAGAGGAATCACTATTTCTGGCAGCTATAGCTTTATGAAATGTATTTCTTAAATAAAACTTCGAAGTCAAAATGAACTCCTTGATCCATGTCATCACCAGGCATGAAAACAACATTCACCTCACTGTACATCTTCATCAGAGCTCTCGGGTGACCAAGTGCATTGTCAATGAAAAGAAATATTTTTAAAAGAATCTTTTTTTCTGATCAGTAAGTCTAAACAGTGGGCTTAATGTATTCATTAAACTGTTATAAACAGATGTGTTGTCATAAAGGTTTTGTTGTTCCATTTATAGAGCACAGGCAGAGTAGACTTAGCATAATTCTTAAGGGCCCTAGGATTTTCAGGATGGTAAATGAGCACTGACTTCAACTTAATGTCACCAGCTACATTTGCCCCTAACTAAAGGGGAAGTCTGTCCTTTGTATCTTTGAAACCAGACATTGGTTTTCCCTCTCTAGCTATGAAAGTCTTGGATGGCGTCTTCTACCAATAGAAGGCTGTTTTATCCATAATGAAAATTTGTTGTCCCAGTGTAGCCATCTTCACCAATCATTCTAGCTAGAGCTTCTGGATAACTTGCTGCTTCACCTTGCACTTTTATTATGTAGATGGCTTCTTTCCTTAAACCTCACGAACCGATCTTTGCTAGCTTCTAACTTTTCCTCTGCAACTTCAGTTCAAACTTTTCTTCTGCAGCTTCTCCATCTCTTCTGGATTAAACTTTGGCTTAAGGGAATGCTGTAGCAGGTAGGATCTATTCAGACCACTAAAACTTTCTCCATAGCAGGAATAAGGCCATTTTGCTTTCTCATTTTTTTGTTCACTGGAGTAACACTTAATTTCCTTTAAGTACCTTTCCTCTGCATTCACAACTTGGCTGTTCAGCACAAGCAGGCTAACTTTTGGCCTATCTCAGATTCTGATATGCCTTCCTCACTAAGTTCAATCATTTCTACCTTCTGAGTAAAAGAGAGACGTGCGATCTTTTTTTTTCACTTTGACACTTAAGAGGCCACTGCAGGGTTATTAACTGAACTTACTTCAATATTGTTGTGTCTTAGGGATAGAGGCATGAGGAGGTCAACACAGGAAATAGGCTATCTATGGAACAGTCAGAACACATACATTCATTCATTAAGTTTGCTCTTACATGGACGTAGTTCACGGTACCCCAAAATAATAACAATAATAACATCAAAGACCACTGATCACAGAGAGAATAATGAAAAAGCTTAAAATATTGCAAAAATTACCAAAACGTGACAGCGACAGGAAGTGAATACATGGTATTGGAAAAATGGTGCCAACAGATTTGCCTGATGCAGGGATGCCAGAAAGCTTCAATTTGTAAAAACGCAGTATCTGTGAAAGCACAATAAAGTGAAGCACACCAAAACAAAGTATGCCTGTACTTACTGGGAAAAATTAAGAGTTGCATACTCTGCCAAAAGTTGGCAGAAAAAGCTGTTTCAGACGTTCTTAATGGAATGATACTAATTACTTATTCAGATGTACTGTTTTTAGGTGATTAAGAAACAAATATATATAAATCTTTGGTCATCTAAAAATGCATATTTGGCTGCAACACTGTTTTTCTTTTCTGTTTCAAAATACAACACATAATTCCTTCAGCAATTATATTTCACCTAAAAATAATTCCTCTAAAAGGACAGAGAAAAGATGACACATGGTTTGCCTTTATTTGCAATGTAGAACTGAACCACACATCTCTCCTCCTCCCTACACAAAATCAGTAGAAATAATACAGTTACATGAGTGCCTGATATAAGACTTAGCAATGATGTTTCTACAAACCCATAATTTCATAATGCAATCAGGAGACCTATTTCACAGTACATTTATAATACATGCAATATATACTTATTCTCTGAACTCTGCAGCAGCTGATTGAACAAGAAGCCTATTCCTTCTCAGCTGTTTTGGAAGAGTTTTATTAGATCTGGTAAGCATCAAGCTCCCAGATGCCATAAATATGTTGTGAGTTTGAGTAACAGTATCAAAATCTCCCCAGGTGTGTGTTCTACCACCTCAAAATCTTTTTAAAAGTTGACTTCTAGACTACCCCGATACTATTATGGATTGAATGCTAAGGTGAAGCTGTGGAAACTCCTCAACCCTTAGAATACCCTGTGGACAAGATCTGGTGAATAACTTAGCTTCAAAGAGTAATCTTCCCCTCCATGTTATCATTTTTCATAAACTCAATCTGACAGCTACTTTTAACTCAAACTCCTAATTTCTCTACTAGCAAACTTATGTTTAAATGATTAAAATAACTTGTTTAAAATGCTACTTTACACACTGGAAAATCAGATAACAATGCTAGTATATTGTTAACCAAATATTTTACACTGAAACACAAATTATTTTACTCTGTTCCTTCAATAAAGCCTTAGATCAAAGAGGACACCAATTAACTGTCATCACGATTCCTAAGTCTTACATTTCTGAGTTTCATTTTAAAATTACACCACAGAAATAATTCAAAAGAAAGCTTAATATATGATATTAAAATATTCAATTCAATATGCAAATTAAACCTTGTCATTTGCTGTACTATTTCTGCCAGCCACTTCATATTCAAACTTAACTTCTAACAATTAGTTCTTGAACCAATTATGACTAATTTGGCAAAGCATTCTAATTCTAAAAATCTAAATTTTTAGATCTCATCTACAGAGAATCACTGCCATTATTTAAGGAAGAGATATATGCTAGTCCATTTATAGCCACTTCTTTTTCTTACAAGTTAATTTTTCTTACACATGAATAAATTAGAAAATGTATGCAGTATTCATCCCAACAGCTCATTTTACCAGAATACTACATGTTATATAACTGTTTTGCAAAGTCAAGATTCAAATATAACTCATTTTCAATGTCAAAAAAATACCTTCAGGCTATTATAACAAAAGCTTTTTTTTCATTCCTTCAGATTTGAAATGTAATTCAAATACTAGCAAACTGAATCCAACAACACATTATAAGAATTATACACTACAACCAAGTAGGTTTTGCCAGGAATGCAAGGATGGTTCAACACAAAAAAATCAATTAATGTAATGAAGCACATTAGCAAATCTAAAGGGAAGGATCACATAATCATCTCAATTGATGCAGAAAAAGTATTTGACAAAACTCAGCATACTTTTCTGATAAAAACACTTCAAAAGGTAGGAATCAAAGGTGACATCCTCAATATGGTGAAGAGCATGTGTGAAAGGCTCACAGCCAGCATCATTCTCAATGGTGGGAGATGGAGGGCTTTCGCATCCGAGATCAGGAGCAAGGCAGGGATGCCATTTGTCACAAGTGCTGTTCAACACTGTATTGGAGGTTCTGGCTAGAGTGATCAGGTAGGAAGGAGAGAAAAGGGCATTCAAATTGGAAATGAAGAAGTAAAACTTTCATTATTTTCAGATGACATGCTACTATACTTGGAAGTTTTGGAGGAATCTACAACAAAGTTACTTAAGCTAATAAATTCAGCAAGATGATGGTATATAAAATGAATGTGCAAAAATCAGTAATGTTTTGATACACAGGCAATGACCTGAGAAGTCAATTAAGGAAAAAATTCCATTCAAAACAGCAACTAAAAGAATCAAGTATCTAGGAATGAACTTGACTAGGGATATAAAGGAGTTGTACACAGAAAACCATAGAACATTGCTACAACAAATCAAAGAAGATCTAAACAGGTGAAAAGACATTCTGTGCTCATGGACAGGAAGGTTAAATGTAGTTGTCAATTTTATCTACAGACGAATTACCACTCAAAATGCCAACAATCTACTTTGAACACTTAGAAAAGCTAGTTACCAAATTCATCTAGAAGGGAAAGAAACCCCAAATAGCTAAAAGCATCATAAAAAAAAGAAGAACAAAGTGGGAGGATTAATACTTCCTGATTTTAAAACTTATCATAAAGCCACAGTGGTCAAAACAGTATGGTACTGGCATAAAGACAGAAGTATTGACCAATGGAATCAAAGCACAGAAATAGACCACCAAATCTATGGTCAACTGATCTTCAACAAGGCAGCCAAATCCACTGAACTGGGACAAAATAGTCTTTTCAATAAATGGGCATGGGAGAACTGGGTATCAACAGCCAAAAGAATGAAAGAAGATCTCTACCTTACACACTATACAAAAAGTACCTCGAACTGGATCAAACACCTAAATAT
The DNA here is from genome assembly GCF_023851605.1 of Tamandua tetradactyla. Lineage (NCBI taxonomy): Eukaryota > Metazoa > Chordata > Mammalia > Pilosa > Myrmecophagidae > Tamandua > Tamandua tetradactyla. The sequence goes on from NC_135331.1 coordinate 64,770,950, forward strand.
AAAAACCAGTACCAGAAGCTCCTAGAAGAAAATGTAGGGAACCATCTTTAAGACCTAGTACTAGGAGGTAGCTTCCTTAACTTATCACCTGAAGTACAAGCAACAAAAGGAAAAATAGATTAATGGGAACTCCTAATCAAATGCTTTTGTGTCTCAAAAGTCTTTGTCAAAAAGGTAAAGTGACAGCCAACTCAAAGAGAGAAAATAGTTGGAAATCCCACATTGGATAAAAGTTTGATATCCTAGGACATTACACCCCACGACAGCAGGATACACCTTTTTCTCAAGTGCTCATGGATCATTCTCAAAGACAGACCATATGCTGGGTCACAAAGCAAGTCTCAACAAATTTAAAAAGACTGAAATCATACACAACACTTTCTCAGATCATAAAGGAATGAAGTTGGAAATCAATAATCGGCAGAGTGCCAGAAAATTCACAAATACGTGGAGGCTCAACAACACACTCTAAAAACAAACAGTGGGTCAAGGAAGAAATTACAAGAGAAATTAGTAAATATCTTGAGGCGAATGAAAATGAAAACACAACATATCAAAACCTATGGGACGCAGCAAAGGCAGTGCTAAGAGGGAAATTTATTGCCCTAAATGCCTATATCAGAAAAGAAGAAAGGGCAAAAATTCGGAAATTAACTGTCCACTTGGAAGAACTGGAGAAAGAACAGCAAACTAACCCCAAAGCAAGCAAAAGGAAAGAAATGACAAAGATTAGAGCAGAAATTAATGAAATTGAGAACATGAAAACAATAGAGAAAATCAATAAGACCAGAAGTTGGTTCTATGAGAAAATCAACAAGATTGATGGGCCCTTAGCAAGACTGACAAAAAGAAGGAGAGAGAGGACGCAAACAAATAAAATCAGAAATGGAAGAGGAGACATAACCACTGACCTCACAGAAATAAAGAAGGTAATAACAGGATACTATGAACAATTTATGTTAATAATTACAACAATGTAAAGGCATGAACAACCAACTTTGACTCAAGAAGAAATAGGTGACCTCAACAAACCAATCACAAGTAAAGAAATTGAATCAGTCATTCAAAAGCTTCCCAAAAAGAAAAGTCCAGGACCAGACGGCTTCACATGTGAATTCTACCAAACATTCCAGAAAGAATTAGTACCAACTCTGCTCAAACTCTTCAAAAAAATTGAAGTGGAGGGAAAGCTACCTAATTCATTCTATGAAGCCAACATCACCCTCATACCAAAACCAGGCAAAGATATTACAAAAAAAGAAAACTACAGACCAATCTCTTTAATGAATATAGAAGCAAAAATCCTCAACAAAATTCTAGCAAATCGAATCCAGCAACACATTAAAAGAATTATACATCATGACCAAGTAGGATTCATCCCAGGTATGCAAGGATGGTTCAACATAAGAAAATCAATTAATATAATACACCATATCAACAAATCAAAGCAGCAAAATCACATGATCATCTCAATTGATGCACAGAAGGCATTTGACAAGATTCAACACCCTTTCCTGTTGAAAACACTTCAAAGGATAGGAATACAAGGGACCCTCCTTAAAATGATAGAGGGAATATATGAAAAACCCACAGCTAATATCATCCTCAATGGGGAAAAATTGAAAACTTTCCCCCTAAGATCAGGAACAAGACAAGGATGTCCATTACCACCAATGTTATTCAACATCGTGTTGGAGGTTCTAGCCAGAGCAATTAGACAAGAAAAAGAAATACAAGGCATCAAAATTGGAAAGGAAGAAGCAAAACTATCACTGTTTGCAGATGATATAATACTATACGTTGAAAACCCTGAAAAATCCACAGCAAAACTACTAGAGCTAATAAACGAGTACAGCAAAGTAGCAGGCTACAAGATCAACATTCAAAAACGTGTAGTGTTTCTATACACTAGCAATGAACAAGCTGAGGGGGAAATCAAGAAACGAATCCCATTTACAACTGCAACTAAAAGAATAAAGTACTTAGGAATAAATTTAACTAAAGAGACAAAAGACCTATACAAAGAAAACTACAAAAAACTGTTAAAAGAAATCACAGAAGACCTAAATAGATGGAAGGGCATACCGTGTTCATGGACTGGAAGACTAAATATAGTTAAGATGTCAATTCTACCTAAATTGATTTCAGATTCAATGCAATACCAATCAAAATCCTAACAACTTATTTCTCAGAAATAGAAAAACCAATAAGCAAATTTATCTGGAAGGGCAGGGTGCCCCGAATTGCTAAAAGTACCTTGAGGAAAAAAAAAGAAGCTGAAGGTCTCACGCTGCCTGACTTTAAGGCATATTATGAAGCCACAGTGGTCAAAACAGCATGGTACTGACATAAAGATAGATATATTAACCAATGGAATCGAATAGAGTGCTCAGATATAGACCCTCTCATCTATGGACATTTGATCTTTGACAAGGCAGTCAAGCCAACTCACCTGGGACAGAACAGTCTCTTCAATAAATGGTGCCTAGAGAACTGGATATCCATATGCAAAAGAATGAAAGAGGACCCGTATCTCACACCCTATACAAAAGTTAACTCAAAATGGATCAAAGATCTAAACATTAGGTTTAAGACCATAAAACAGTTAGAGGAAAATGTAGGGAGATATCTTATGAATCTTACAATTGGAGGCGGTTTTATGGACCTTAAACCTAAAGCAAGAGCACTGAAGAAAGAAATAAATAAATGGGAGCTCCTCAAAATTAAACACTTTTGTGCATCAAAGAACTTCATCAAGAAAGTAGAAAGACAGCCTACACAATGGGAGACAATATTTGGAAACGACATATCAGATAAAGGTCTAGTATCCAGAATTTATAAAGAGATTGTTCAACTCAACAACAAAAAGACAGCCGACCCAATTACAAAATGGGAAAAAGACTTAAACAGACACCTACCAGAAGAAGAAATACGGATGGCCAAGAGGCACATGAAGAGATGCTCAATGTCCCTGGCCATTAGAGAAATGCAAATCAAAACCACAATGAGATATCATCTCACACCCACCAGAATGGCCATTATCAACAAAACAGAAAATGACAAGTGCTGGAGAGGATGTGGAGAAAGAGGCACACTTATCCACTGTTGGTGGGAATGTCAAATGGTGCAACCACTGTGGAAGGCAGTTTGGCAGTTCCTCAAAAAGCTGAATATAAAATTGCCATACGACCCAGCAATAACATTGCTAGGTATCTACTCAAAGGACTTAAGGGCAAAGACACAAACGGACATTTGCACACCAATGTTTATAGCAGCATTATTTACAATCGCAAAGAGATGGAAACAGCCAAAATGTCCATCAACAGAAGACTGGCTAAACAAACTGTGGTATATACATACGATGGAATATTATGCAGCTTTAAGACAGAATAAACTTATGAAGCATGTAATAACATGGATGGACCTAGAGAACATTATGCTGAGTGAGACTAGCCAAAAACTAAAGGACAAATACTGTATGATCCCACTGATGTGAACCGACATTAGAGAATAAACTTGGAATATGTCATTGGTAACAGAGACCATCAGGAGATAGAAATAGGGTAAGATAATAGGTAATTGGAGCTGAAGGGATACAGACTGTGCAACAAGACTGGATACAAAAACTCAGAAATGGATAGCACAATACTACCTAATTGTAATGTAATTATGTTAAAACACTGAATGAAGCTGCATCTGAGGTATAGTTTTTTTTTATTATTTTTATTTTTTTCTCTCTATTATCGTTTTATTTCTTTTTCTGTTGTCTTTCTATTTCTTGTTCTAAATCGATGCAAATGTACTAAGAAATGATGAATATGCATCTACATGATGATATTAAGAATTACTGATTGTATATGTAGAATGGAATGATTCCTAAATGTTGTGTTAGGTAATTTTTTTAATTAATAAAAAACGAAAAAAAAATGTTTGATATCCTGTATACACAGAGAAATTATGTAACTCAACAACAAAAGAACAATCCAGTTATAAAATGGGCTAAACATATGATTAGACATCTTTCTTAAGAACAAATACAAAAGGCTTAAAAAGCACATAAAGAGATGCTCATTTTCATTAGCTATAAGGCAAATGCAGATCAAGACTAGAATGAGACAGGGCCGCACACCTGTAAGAATGGCTGCTATTAAACAAACAGGAAACTACAAATGTTGGAAAGGATGTGGAGAAACTGGAACACTTAAGCACTGCTGGTGGGAATGTATGATACAGCCATTATGAAAGACAGTTTGGCAGTTTCTCAGAAAACTAAATATCAAGTTGTCCTATGACCCAGTAATACCACTACTTGGTATGTACCCAGAAGAACTGAAAGCAGTGACACAGACATCTGCACACTGATGTTCATAGCAGCATTATTCACAATTGCCCAAAGATGGAAACAATCCAAGTGCCATTAACAGACGAGTGGATTAACAAAATGTGGTATATAAATACGATGGAATATTATGGAGCAGTAAGACTAAATGACATCCTGAAGCATATTTCAAGATGGATGAGCCTTGAGGATATAATGCTGAGTGAAATAAGCCAGACACAAAAGGACAGATACTGTATGATTCCACTTTTATGACCATGGTAAAGGTAAAATAAGAGCGTTATAATACAGAATATAGGGAATCCAGAGATACTTAGATGCTAGTGATGGGTGAATGGTTCCTTAATCAGGTGGAACTTGAATGTAAAGAACATATAGAAGTGAAGGTGGTTCACTAGTGGGTCTATAAGTAATATTACCATATTGAAGGTGATATGACTGACAGGGGTTGTATAGACCTATGTATCCCACCGATTACCACTACAAATATAATTAAGTTCTTGCATAAATTACTGCAAAGGTATGAATTCTGTACAAAGAGTGTATAAGTTCAGGATATAGGAGGAAAATGCTATTCCATGCTATGGACCATGTTTAACAGGAAAACATAAACAGTACCACAGCAACACAAGGGGTAAATAATGGAGTGAGGGACAAAAGTTAAGGGGAGGCTTAGATTTTCTATTAGTGAGGGTGTGTTTACTGGATATTTTTGTCTTGGGGACAATGAAACTATCTAAATTGAGAGTGCTGATAGATTGTCGACTTCAGACATTAATACATGATGCCCAATGAATGGAGGTGGCTGAAGGACGCACTGACTGAGAAGCAGATTGGTGAATGATGGTACATACATATAACTGAATACTGTGCTGCTACAAAAAGGAATGAAGTTGCGAGGCATGCAGCATTGTGAATGAACCTGTGGGACATTTGGTGAGACAAAATAAGTCAGGAACAAAACAGCAAATATTGTATGGTCTCATCTAGAAAATACTTATAAGAAAACAGAGGCCTAGATTATAAGCTCTTATAAGCAGTCACATTTAGTCAAGAGTGGTAATCGTTATTTCTGGATTTTTAGAGGGTGTTTTATATATGTATAACTTGGTATTTAGAGATAAGAATGAAGCTGATCAGGTCAGAATTAAGGTAATTCAGAATACAGGGGAAAGGAAGACACTGTCTATATTTGAGAACTTCATTTACTTTGTGAGACCAAAGTAGGAAAGATTTATTTTGTCCAGAACCTAAATTTTTTTGTAGCACATAATCTAACTCAACCTGTCTGGATAGATTATTTAAACAATCCAAACACAGAGAACCCAGAATAAGAATGAGGTCCTTTAACCCTGTATAGCTCAATGCAATGCCTGGATAAATCCCAGAGTATATTCAGCAGATAATAAAAAAAATATTTGCAAAGTCCCTTGAGGGATGGGAGAAAAAATATGGAACTATTAAACTTTACCACTGGGAAACCCCTGATACTGTGTCAAATACTAGGGACACTCAACTCAATAGGCCAAGCTCTTGATCTTAAGGCTTGCTCTTTTGTGAACCTTGTGTATGTAGCAGAGAAGCTCAGCCTACCTATAGGTATGCCTAAGAGTTACTTCTGGAGGACCTTTTTTGTTCCTCAGATGTGGCTTCCCTCTCTCTAAGCCCAACTCTGCAAGTAAAATCATTGTCCTTCCCTTCACGGAGGACATGACATCCAGGGGTGAAAGTCTTCCTGGCAGTGTGGGAGATAACTCCTAAGGATGAGCCTGGCCCTGGCACCATGGTTATCGACAACGCCTTCCTGACCAAAACGGGAAAAAGAAGTGCAACAAATAAGGTATCAGTGGCTGAGAGAGTTCAAACAGGGTCAAGAGGCTACTCTGGAGGTCACTCTTAGGCATGCTTCAGTTAGACTTTGCAACCTATCACAACTTGCCAAACTCCAATTAAAACAATTCCTGAAAATTCTAAAGAACAACCTAGATAACACTCTAGGAGTTCTTTAGGATTTTTTTTGTATAAATTCTACAAAGGTTTCATGCACTAGGGTAACTTTCCAGAAATCTACAACCTCCAGATGGGTCCCTGAACCAGATAGTTCTGAAATGCAGAGCGGCCAGCCTCACAAGAACATCAACTAGTTCCATCCCCCTATCCCATATTACTGAAAGCCCCTTCCATCATGAAAAAGTTAGAATGGACATAGCCTAAATACCCCTATAGAGTGAGAGAAAGATGAAAGGTGATGGTGGAGTTAGAGGGAGGGTAGAGTTTAACAAATGAATATGATTGCTGAATTATTCTTCTGATATTTCTTTAGTCCCCAATATCTTAGAGCAGCTATAAGTAAAAACCTAAAACTGTGGAATTATAAGTCATACAAAACTCTGATATCTGTTCTACAACTCACTGTTGTAATGTGCTTTGAAATTTATTGCCTTTTTGTATATGTTATTTTTCATAAAAAAGATAATGAAAGTCAATTCTGATGATAAATGCACAGCTGTATATTTGTGAACCACTGACTACACTTGGGATGATTATATGGTACATGAACACATAATATATATCAATAAAAAAAGGGGGGGGGGGAGATGTTGATTAAATCATCCCTAAAGGACTTCCTGATCTTGAATTCTATTCATTTCTTAGCTTATGAAAGTTAATTTAAAAGAAAAACTAAAGATATATTGATATTAAATCCAAGAAAATTCTTTAAATGAAAAAGCAATTGCATCTTTTCTCCAGATACAAAACAGTATCTTCCAAGTATAAGTGAAGAACGTTCTGTCGTTACTGACAAAAACTTTTTAGTATCTTTTTGTCTGTGATTCTTGCTACCTAGAAAGCACTTATCTACAAGTCTTATCATACTTTTACTTACTTATCTCTTTCAGACCTTAGTACTTAGGTCTCTTCTTCACTGAGGCCTGTCCTGAACCCTATTATAGGTTCTACCTGAAACTTTCTTTTTTTTAACACCCTACTTGTATTTATTTATTTTAATTCACAGCACTTATCACAATTTTCCATTTACATAGTGACTTGTGGTTTGTTTGTCTGGTATCTATCTCTCCCACTACAGTGTAACATGGGGAAGGAAATAGCGTATCTATTTTATTCACTATTTTACGCCCTGCCCAGAGTTCATTCATAGAAATATGAGTTATAAGAATAAACAAATAAATGAATAAATAAATCAGGCACTAAGAATTGCACAGATCATACCAGGAGCTATTTACTGGCTTACCTCATTAAACACAGGATACATGACTGCATAGAGGGGCATAGAAACCATGGAAGTGGTCTCAGCTTCATTCTTCATCTCTTCCATTGTCATCCTCATTCAAAAGCCAACTAAAGGAGAAAAAGCAGTACTAAAATGCAGAGGAATCTTCATTCAATGCAGTATTTCTTCTCCTTTTTGTGATAAAACAGGGCACCGAACATACATTGACCTGGTAAAAGCAGGAGGAAGAAAGATTTACTATATTAAGTAGAATCAATAACACTGATAATTTTCCTCCACAAATTATAAGAATCCTATAAGCTGATCTGTTAATATATTTCATTGGTGAAAGCAATGTTGGCCAGAGACATCTCTCTTTTCCTCCTCAGACTCAAGGATTGCCTGTTCCTACAGTTGACCTCCTTAGTTTGATACTATCTCACAAGCAGTAACTCATGAGCTCACTCTTTTAAACTCAGAGATCTCTATACCATGAAATATATTCTCATACACAATCAAGGAAAATATCAATAAGGTGATTAATTACAGCATTTATTTGCAATATAAAATGATAACCATGCAGGTAGTGCATAGGTGGCTCAGTGGCAGAATTCTTGCCTGCCATGCTGGAGACCCAGGTTCAATTCCTGGAGGCTGCGCATGCCAAAAAAAAAAAAAAAAGAAAAATATAATCATGAAATGTACAATCATGAAATCCTGTGTAGAGAACCAAGTTCAAGAATTAAGAGGTAAGAAAGAATAAAGAATTGAGGTGTATCTCATTTTTGTGAAAACTGATTTGCAACTTATTCATTGCCTTTGTCACATGAAAATAACAACAAAAAAGACCAAGCATACAAGATTTAAGTCAAAACTATCAGAGGAGCGGGAAGGCTTAAAATTGAGGGAAATTCTACTACTCTCGTCAATTGCAGAAAATATATCCACTATCTTATTATATCAGTGGTACTTTTTGGTATGCATCAGAACAGTCTGAGAATCTCTGTCCTAATCTGACACAAAAACTGAGAAAGAAGAAGAGAGACACTGGTAGTTGGTGTTTAAAATATCAAGAACTCAACAATATAAAAGAGAAATTTTGTCCTGAGGAATTGAGGAAATGCATTCCGTTTTAAAAGACAGCAACTACATTTACTTTCTTGGCTAAGCTCAAAACATGAACCTAAATCATTAAGTCCAAGAGTAATAGTAGTGACACATCTGTATTATAGTAAACTAAAAGCCTTCAATTTGGAATAATTCTACCAATTTTAAAGCATTTCAGGATTGCATATCATTTTTCACCTACATTTAATTCTTGCAGTAACTTGTATCATTCTAATTTTACAGATGAAAAGTAGGTTCAGAGATTGGAAGTAACAGGCCTAAATTCACATACCCAGGGGCCAAAGACTTGATCCCAGTACTCTGAATCCAGATCTGATATTTCCAAATTACAAGTCTGAAATGGAAACAAAGATCTCTAACCATCTACGTAAGAAAGCGTCCAAAGTTATTCATTCACTGAACAAAATTTAGCTTTACTATAGGCAAAATAAGCCGGAAATTGAGTAAAACTTAGTCCTAATCAAGAAACTCATCTGGACCAGATTACAGAAGACATGAATGTTGTTGACCTAAGCAGTTTGAAAAATATAATCAAAGGCCTGGAGGAGACACCAGCTGGTAGAGCTCCAAAAAGCTCTAATATCCTATATACAGTCTGAGAATTACTTATTACCCTACTAGATCTCTACCAGTGAAAGAGAACTCAACACCTACTGAAACAGTTTAGTTCCAATTCTGATAGTTCGAAACATGGAAAGTTTTCCTGTTTCTGAGGTAAAATCTTCTCCCTGATTTAGAGATAAAAAAGGGCCAATTCCTAAATTTTATTCTACAGAAGCAAGAGAAAATTATTACCTCATCCACTCCTTGATTTAGGTAGATTGTTTTGCTCATAGCAGGAAAGATGGGATGGAAGTAGAGAAGGTGAAAGCAAAAAAAAACCCTTGAGAATTAGTATAGCTATGTAAGAGATAAACAGGAACTGAATAATAAACAAGTAGACACAGGTAAAGATTAAGGCTGGCCTGGCTATCACTATTTAATATGTCTTGTGTTAATCTGTTTTTCCATTTGGAAATAAACTGTGAATACTTTTTCATAGTAAATATACTTGGAACAAGAAAGGAATGCTGAAATGCAGTGATGATAGTCAAAATAAAAAGGATGGAATGGATGCATAGTATAGATAATTATAGAAAGCATGAGTATTAATGTAAAGAGCAAGTGAGACAGCAGCACAGGGTCAACAACAGAACTTGGAAAGCTATATCATTTGGTGACAAGAAGAAAAATCATTAAATTTTTAAATAGTTTATTGATTACCTACATAATATTAGGCATTGTACTAAATACAAGGGATACAACAGTGAACAAACCATTCACTGATCTCATGGAGCACATAGCATGGAACACAGAAAATGAACAATTGTGAGTATTTCAAAAATGAGAAGTCAGATGTTTATACTGCTATGGAAAGGCTGGATGAGAGAACAAGAATAACGTAGCATCACAGAAATGAAGAGTTTCAAAGAGAAGGTGGTCAAAAGTTGTAAATGCTATTGAACATGGAAGATTAAAAAAAAAACCAATGACAAAACAGTAAAAAAAAAAAAAAGAAAAAATCCAACAACAAAAAAAAGAAAACAAAACATCATGTTTGATTTCTTGATAAGGCCAAGAGCCACTTTCAAAGTACAATGTCATTTGTTTACTGGGGATGGGAACTCTGCAGGGACTAACAGTGAGTTGGAATGAGAGGAGTCAAAGTTTCAAGAATCTCAGCAAAAAGTTGAAGTACTAAATACTAAAGGGAAATACAAAAGGGAAAGAGTAGGCTCAATGGAATACTTGTTTGAACACATGTGCATGTACAAAAGCAGACAGATGAAGGAGCCAGGAAAGTGATGAGTCTCTTTCATCATTTCTGCTGACTTTTCTACCTATCTGCCCCAATAAACTTGCTCAAATACTTAATTTTTACCTTTGTAAACACTGGCATTGAATTTTTAAAATCATAGTAGTAAGTAATATTGCACCACGTCAGGAAATTATCATTTACATTATCTAGGATTCAAATTAACAAAAATAAATATATTCCACACCCTTAACACTAACTTTAGTACAATCAGCTATCGTTTTTTCATCAGAAAGAATATTTTACCAACATTATGGGATAAATAAATAGATGGCAGGCCTATTATACATAACCCCCCCTTAATAATGTTCATATGAAAAAATGCTCTAATTTACAACTGATATTTTTAAAATACACATTCACAAAGTGGGGCTGTTCATGGTTCCATTAATTTGAGATTAAAAATCAACAATTCCAATAAAGCTTTTTACATACTGAATTATTCTATTTTACTTCAACTTTAAGTTAAAATATGCTTCTGTCATTCCTTCCACATGCTTCATTTTAAATGGTTCATTGAGCAGTCTGCAATTACTCCAAGCAACAAAGAGCCTAGGACCAAAAAGAGCAAGGATCAGTTAAGAGATGAATAAAACCAAGCACCTTTGACAAGGTTCTTTCCTCTGTTTGAGTATGGCCAGGCCCTGGTCAGCTGGGCAGCACATTAAGAAAGTTTCAACCTTCTACTGGCTACTAGATTCTGGAGTGAGTGCTGATCATGCATGCATAGGCAAATGAAGATCACTGACTCCAAATCCCAAATCTGGAATGGCCTTAATTAACAAGTCACTTAATCTATCCTCCCTTCCTCCACTGTAGAAACCTAAGTCCAAAAAGGGTATACATGACCACAATTTCTGACTAACAATAAAATAATAAAAATTCAATGTAGATGAGGTAGCAATATAGCAAGAGCTGTTTTATATCTCTCATTTCAAATGTGTGCTTTGAGGGAGCATTGTACAGTTCAAAGTAAGTTTTTTGTCTGATCTGTTCACATCCACGGAATACAAAGATAACAACCAGAACCACAGATGCTAATAACTTAGGTGACATACTTTTAAACCAAATTTTCTTCAAAAGCAACCCTTTGTGATATGGGGATATTAATACAGAGTATGAACAATCTTTTCATTTATACTTTTCATTTCCTTGAATAATCAAAATAGTACTGCTAATTTCTAAGATGAATCAGCTTTAATAGCCCCCTGGGTTTAAGACTATTATTTGCTTAAAGTGGGGAGGCAACAAAAACAGTTTCTTGGCTATAGTACTGCCCCACTCTTAGGGGTTTCTGCCCTACCCAGCCAACTTGAGTATGTTCATTAAAAGAGCTATGCTTCAGTGTATTGCAGAGCTCAGAATCAGTATTTCCTGAAATAGCCTTACTTTACTCCATCTGGAACATGAGATAAACTCTAGAGCCAAAACTACTTACTCCCAAATAAAAGAAGAGGACAAACAGAATTTCTTGGTACTGATGACTACAGTTACTTGGTAGAAAAAGAAAACTAGTTGGTAAAGTAAATTCTAGATTTAAAATGTTTCTAACCAGGTATATTTGTCTCATTTTTCTCTACAGTCAAATCAGTTCTCAGCCCTCTCACCTAGTTCTAAATTTTTATAATCCCTTTAATTTCCTTCCCTAAAAGGGGAAAATGTTTCCTTCTTCAATTCTTTTTATTAGCTCTTCAACCTGTCTTATGAACATTTAGCCAAAAGAAGTTCATTTCTCCTAGTAGTAATCAGAATCCATGTTCCCATTTATAAGAATATTTTTTCCCAAACAGACATTAGAATCACTCACTAGTTACACGGTACTTAAGAAGCGTTCGTTGAATGAACAAATTAATGAGCTAAGAGATAGGCAAAAGCTGAATCAGTCTTGGTAATATTTTTCAAATATCAAACCTAGCGAACCAAAAACAAGCACAGAAACCTAATTAATTCTACTAACAAAGTCTGGACCCAGTCATGCTTAACAGTTTTTACGCCTTCTTTTAGCTACTCTTAGCTCTTTCTTTCTACTGCAGCAAACTAAGAGAATATAAGTAGCAGCTGACCACAACTGAAATCAGAATTTCACCAGAACTCTGTATGAAAGCAAACTGGAACAGTCATAAAAATTCTAATGCATTATTTTTATTAAAACTGCTGAGATGTCTTTTAGGTCATGGGAACACAAACATGCATAAATTAATATTTAAAACAAGATTCTCAAAGTGCAAGAATTTCCAACCTAAATTTTAAATCTTACTTTATACATAACCAAGACCCTAAGAGTTTGACATAAAGGACCACTTTCTCTATGAGAAAATGTGGAAGAGTGCTGCAGTTCCCAAATGCTAGAAGACCTAATTCACAATTACTCAAGTCTGTTCAATCAGAATTTCCAAAGAGGGGTCCAGGAATCTGTACTTCTAGGAGACAACCCAGATAATTCCCATGAGCAGAACAGTCTAGGAATCACTGTATGAAAAGAACAATGGCTACAGTCAGAAAACTAGCTAGAAAGACTAGTTTTAAGAATATGGATAAAATTAAGTTAGACAAACACTTGAGACACAGGTTTTTAGGCTTCTTTTTTTTTTTTTTTTGGCTTTTAAAAAGAGGGATTTATTAAGCTGCAAGTTTACAGTTCTAAGGTCGTGAAAATGTCCAAACTAAAGCAAGCCTATAAAAATGTTCAATCTAAGGCATCCAGGGAAAGATGCCTCGGTTCAAGAAGGCCGATGACGTTCAAGGTTTCTCTTACAGCTGGAAAGGCACATGGTGAGATCTGCTAGCTTCTCCAAGGCTCTGTCTGCTCTGCTGGCTCTGTCGGTTCTGGTGGCTCTAAAGCTTTTTCAAAAATGGTTCCCTCTTAAAGGGCTCCAGTAAGCAACTCCACTTTGAATGGGTAGAGACACATCTCCATGGAAACCACCTAATCAAAAGTTATCACCCACAGTTGGGTGTGTCACAGCCCCATGGAAACAATCAAAAAGCTCCCACCCAGCAATACTGAATGAGGATTTCAGAACCTGGCTTCTCTGGGGTATATGACAGATTCAAACCAGCACATCAACTTAACGTCAGTGGTATACATGATCTGTGCTATATCCCTCTGTCCCTCCACCTTTATGTAGTTCTTGTCACAAACTGAAACTTTATACATTATGAGTGAAACCAGCTGATTTTTTATTACATTTGATGCATGTGTATAGGCCTCACTTTTTTTAAGAAGTGTCACTTAAAATATGGCCTTGAATCTGAATCAGAAACAAAAGGGGATAAAGTATATCATCTTAAAGCTCTTAATACTCTAAAATTTGTTGATAAGATTTTGTAACTGATACTTAATATAGCTTCAAAGGTAATCCCCATGGGAAATAAAAAATGAAAAAGATCTCATCAGATAATAAAACCTGTTTCGGGTTTTCCTCCCCAATAATCGATTGATTCAGAGTTTCAAATAACTGGTAACCCCCTATTTTCTCTCAACAACTTAGCATTACAGATTACACCCATCAGGTTATGGGTAAATCATGGCATGGTTTGGCTACTTCACACAGCTAGAAAGGTTAGCATTTCATATAACAACCTACACACCGTTTAGAGATTTCCCATCAAAATTTTGCAAGTCAATTTCAAATAGGAAACAAAAGATTTTGAGGAGAAAGCCAAGAAAATGGTCGGCTTGGAAGAGAGTAAGTAGGAGAACCTACTTACAAGCAAATGAGTTTGAAGCCTTCAGGATATACCTGTCTCTCTCTCTTTCCCCTGAAAATCTTATTTTCTATAATTCAAGATTTTATATTTTAGTTTTATTATTAATAAGGTTATACAGAACTCAATTATTCTGAACATGCACTATTGTCAGTTTAGTACATACAGAATTTGGCATGGAAACATCTAAAACCAATCTCTTGCTAACTAGTACTTTAAAAGATTACCTTTGTGACTGTATTGTTTATATAAATACACACATACACACACACACACACATATATAACTTTTTCTAGGCTTCTTCAAAATATCAAATGGCCATTTTATATACAGAGATATGGGAAAAGAGAGTAAGAATTATGACCTGAAAATATGGGTTCAAATTCTGGTTCTGTCATTTATAGACCATCTTATCACACAGCAGGGATTTCACCTCTGTATGCTTTAGCTTCTTTATTATTAAGATGGATAATATCTAAGTTATACAAACTTCACAGGGATTTTGTTAGAATAAAAGATCAGGTAATTACTAAAGCATAAAGCCCTCATATTAAATGACATTAAGCATTATATATTTTTTGTATTTTTCAATAACTATACAAAGAAAGAAAACATTTCACAATGAATTCTCTTTTCATTAGAAGGTCTAAACTACTCAATCAAATTTGGAAAGGCATTCACTCTGATATACAACCATTTCTAGGTACTTGATGTTACTGACTGATTCAAGGACTCCAGCTATCTTTGTTCCCTAAAACAAGCTCAAAAGGATACAATATCTCTGTCAATTTGACCAGACAAACATTTGCTGAGCTGATAATTAAGAAGTAATAAAGGTCTAACATATATTTTCTGCAAGTGCTATTAAGATGCCTTTGAAGACAGAAAACACTGGCAAATTAGAACACAGTGACCCATGAAGGAAAAATGCCTAAATGTAAATGTGCTCTAAATTTGGCTCTATTCATTTTGTCACTCATTGTTAATCCCAGTATGCCTATTATAGATATACGCAGTCCTTAATTGATAAAGAGACTGGGTTTTAAACATGTTTATAAAGCAGCCCTTAGACTGGGTTTTAAACATGTTTATAAATCAGCCCTTAGAAATTTTAAATTTCTGTCTTTTACAGAGGGTTAAGTGGAAGTTAACTTTCAAGTTCTAAAAAAGACTTCAAAACCCACAATGTTACCTAAAGGAAAACTACGAACAACACTTTCAACTATACCTATACTATACTAATAGCACTACTGCTAGAGAGGTATTAGAGTGGTGATTAACAAGCCTGACAACTCGGAACCATACTAGCCTGGATTCAATCAATCCTAGATCTACCATTTACTATTTGTGAGACTGGGCAAGTAACTGAAATTCTCTATGCCTCCATTTTCTCATTTATGAAACTGGATTAATAATAAAGTCTATCTCTTAATGTTTTTATGAAGATTAAAAGAGATCAATATTCAGAATAGTTCACGGCACACAGTAGTTATTCAATATAGCTGTTATTATTATGTACATAAAAACGTATATGGGTAGTTCAGGGTTTAAATGCCCGCCTTCCATGCGGGAGACCCAGGCCATGCACCCAAAAAAAGTATATGTGTTCTAATTTAGAACTGCCAGATCAGATCATTTTCTTTAAGTAAGGATTCCTCCACAACCACCCAGCAAAGGATCAAGGGCTCCTTAAAAGAAGAGAGACAAATACAAGAAGATAATGATTTTAATACCTCTTTAACAGAAAACTCATTTTTCCCCAAAATAAAATCTTATATCAAACCATATATATGAGATAAAAACAATCATCTGTTTATTCATACATTGATTTAACAAATGTACTAAGTAACCACAGCTTACTAGCCTTTCCTTCTCGATATGAGCTCCTTAAAAACCACCCTCTGCCCCCATCTGAAAACCTCTGCTCTAGGACAACTGCTACCATGGCATTAGGAACTGAAAGATAAAGTGAATGGCCCTAATCATAACACCAAGGCCTAGTAGAAGGTTTCTGGACCCAGTTTTCCATAACTCAGATGGTTCCAGATCTCAGTCTCACAACAGTAAATTTACTCTCACGCTGCCATACATACTTACAGATTTTTTTAAGAAACTTAAATGTTTGGATCATAAATTTTAAAGTAAAAATGGCTATTTTAAATTATTTAGTCCAATCACCAAATTTCACAATTTAGAAGTACAATTTCACAGAAATCCACATTAAGAAATAAAACAGAAGTAATAATGACAGATTTTTTTTTTCCAAATGCTACTGTGTTACTACAGCCAACAACCTGTGTTACTACAGCCTTCAACATGTTAGTTGGTTTGCCAGGCTGAACTACAGCTTCCAGATTAATCAGCCCTGCTCTTTGTATTGTCAATGGGTCAATGAGCTTACAGCGAAGAACACCAAACTCCATGTAGAAGTGTTTGCAAACCAGAGGGGAAATGTGGCTCTGATTCAAGGTCACTCCATGGTCCTCTGCAGCACATATTTGTGCCATCACTTGGTACTGCAGAGGTTCCTGAAGTGACCTTGCATTATTCTGGCCACTTAGTCAAAAACATCCATTCTTTTGCAGGGAGTAGGATAGAGAACAAAATCCTCTACTGTATGAATCTTGGTGGCAGGCAGGTCCTTGGCTTGGGCAATCGGAAGCTCCCTGCTTTGACCCTTTAGGACAAGAAGCAAATTGAAGGGACAGTTGATTAATAATTCACTGACAAAGCACTGTTGCCCTGAATCTAGCTGCCGCAGTGCCAGGCACTGTGTCGTACGTAACCCAAGTGACTGTTTTTTAGCAACACGGCTTTGTTCTTGGTTCCCTACTCTCCCCTGGTTTCTGCCTTTCTTAGGTCAGTTCTGTAAGCAATTTAATGTCCCTTTTAATGAAGCCCTTTTCAGTTTAATTTAATCCAAGTTGGTTTCTACTGTTTACAACTAGACCCCTGAACTCATTCACCTTAAAAGTTAACTGCATCCTGGTGCCTGCTCATGCAAAAAAAAGTTAACTGCATCCTATCAGTGTTTGCAGTTTCATATTTTGGGGAGTACTGTTTCTTAATATAGAAATCTATGAAATGGACAAGAAGCAATTAAGTTTTCTACAGTTGGCAGTAGAGAGCAGTAAATAAACACTCAGATTTGAAACAGAAAGATGTGAGTTTGAATTCTTGCTCAGCTGGGTAATACCAGGTAAGTTATTTAATCCCATTAATGGGAATATTGATTAAAGTATTCATCTCACAGGGTTAGGGACACTAAATGCATATAAAAGTACTTAACACAGGTTAATACACAATAAGCATTCAATTCATATACCAGTTACTGATATTTTACCCCAAAGTTTATAAACCTAACATGACATCAGGGTTGGAACTATAGTGAGGAAAACAAGACCCCTGAGGGCATAAAATTTAACTCTGTACTTACAGATAGGGTGAGTGCCTCCTTAAATTCTGCATCCTAGGTGCCTTGCTTACCTCACCTTAGTTCCCATCCTGCATAGCATACACAATGATACACAATGACAGTCTAATAACGATAACACAGCATCATAAAGCCACTTACATTGCATATTTTTACCTTTTCCCTTTCATGTGCCAAAATGGAAGTATAAATAAATCACTTGGATCACCAAAAGAAAGTCACATAGATCATCCAATGTCAACTAGTTTAAGAATACATAAAAGAATCTGGTCATCAGATACATTTTAAAACTATTTCCCTGGCCTATACTAAAATTATTTTTTATTCTCTTAGTGCACATAGACCACTTGTGGTTCAGAAGCTGGCTGAGTCGCACAATGAAAACAAGATGCCATTAAAATCCTCAAGATAAAATAAAAGGCAATATACTCTCCATAGGATAATCAAAAGTTGCCTATTACCTCTGAATTAGTTGATGGGAAATGCAAACAGTAACAAATAGCATCAGCTGGTCTCCAAAATATTGCTGAACACCTGGCTGTGGGAAAAAGATACACATCTCTTTAGTTGTAACAACCTTCCTTTTTCTTCTTTTTTTTTTCTTTTATGCTATTTCAATGCCTAAATTTTTGCTAAATCCTAGTCTGAAACACAATCATTTACTGGTGGGCAAGAAACAAATTTGTCCACTTGAATATGTTTATCTTTTGCACATAAAGTTTACAATCGAGTGGCTCATTAATCTAATAATGCCCACCTGAATAGTTGTTTAGTGTTTAATTGAGGCACAGGTCTTTCTATTTTCCTCTCTTTGTGATCTCTCATTTTAACTTCTCCAATACAATATCAAAACATTCCTTTAAAATCCTTTAGAAATTCAACTAAGCTTAAGCCCTCATAATTTATCTGTCTCCATAACTGAAAGTACAATCTAAGGAAACTGTACCGTGTGGGTTTTGCCTACTCATTCGGTATCACTTATAATCTTAGATACCTACTATTTAACCTAATAATCCCGAAATGGCTAAGTTCCTCTACAATATGCAACATGTATTTTCTTTACTTTACAAAATATTTTAACACCAAAAATGTTGCCACGGCCTCTCAAATACTGGTAACATAAGCCTCAGAAAATTAATCGACTCTCTGACTCATGTATTTAACACTAGGTACTAGTGAGGCCAACATTCTATCTGCTGATGCCATTTAACTTCACCTTTAGCTCCCAAATGATCTCAAACATAAATGCTGTTAGTCACAAGAAGAAATGAGGGAGAACAGAATGCCTTATCTGTCTACATTATCAAAAGTTTCTCTTATAACCTATGCTTGCAAAGTATAATTCATTTTTAGGAAGTCCACCAAAACTAAGCTAGGATATCAAACAGTATCCACAAAGCTTGGTTATTTTTGAATAAAGGACCACACAGCATTATTCAAAATCCTTTAGAATTAAGTTAAGAAAGACTTAAAACAATCTGAAGTAGCGTAAGAGGTAGGTCAGACTTAAGGCCCATTCACAACAGTGCTACTGTAGCAACCCTATGAGAAGTCTGAGAAAGCAGCAGGGGTGTAACATTTTAGTTTTGCCATTTCTTAACTCCATTCTTAGCCGGAGTTACAGTTCATCCTGAAGATAAGACAAGATGGTTGGATAAAGCAGGAAGGCATGTCTCAGTGTCAAGGACCAGAAAGTAAATTGGAGAAACTACCTTCCTATCCAGCTGATGGTGGTAACTTCTTAAAGGATTTTTTAAGAGTAAATTTGACTCGAAGTAATTTTTACCTGCCACACTGGCCTTGAGGCCTAAAATACAACTTTTCTTATAATTGTAACTCTAAATCTAATTGACCTCCAATGCAGTCTACTGACAATATCATTTTTGTTACACAGGTTAAAAAAATGGTCTTGATTCAAATCATAACTGGAAGCAATTATTGGCTGAGTGACCTTGGGCAAGCTACTTATCTTATCTACACTTCAGTTTCCTCATATATAAATAGGGATAACAATGCCCTTACTTCATAGAGTTGTTGTAAAGATTACATGAGATCATGTAAAATGCTTAGCATGATGTCTGGCACTCAGTTACTGCTCAATAAATGTTGTTCAATAAATGCTGGCTATGATGTTATATCCCAGCTCATTCTGAACAGGGTTTAAGACAATCTCACACATAACTGATGATAAATATTTGATAAAGGAATGAACCAAGATATTATTGTGCAATTTAGACTTACCTCTGGTACTTATTTCCAAGAAACTAATCAATCTGAGTAAACAACAGTGACTATCATTTAACATATATCAATTATGCTAGGTTAGATATGAAATTTTTATCCAAGACCCAAATAACATCAGGATCAACTTTTAAAAGTTAGTTTAGGACTTGGCAAGGAATATTTATATTCAATGATAAAAATAGAAGAATTGTCAAATTGTAAGGCCAAATTAGCAGTTTCTAACAGATTCTGAGTTATATGGTAAATCCACTGTAATTACAAGGCATGAGGCATATAAAGCGACAGCAACTCAGAGCTGCGAATTTATTTTATACCATTATTGTGTTACTGCAAAGGATCAGAGAATTTTTTTTTGAGGACCAAAACCTAACACATTTTATTCATGAAATTCAGTTTGTTTTTAAATGATATTATCTTTTTACTTTCATAAATATATAGGTTTAAAGTAAATAAAATATTATTTAAGTTTCACCAAAATATTATGGAAATTTTCAAGAAGCCTAAAATAAAACCTCTTTTAAAGCAAGTACCACTCAATTTTAAAACAGTCACCTTACCTAAAGCAAGTGACATTAAAGGTAAAATTCACAATCAGCATGGTGAAAAACAAAACAAAAAGTAAAAACATCAATTCTGGAGACAGATTCAGATTCAAGCTCTGGCTCTAACATCTACTATCTGGAAAATCTCTAGGAATTTAACTAAACTTCTTTGAGTTGTGGTATCCTCAGCTGTAAATCAATGTTAATACTACCTACTTGAAATAATTGTTTTGAGGACAAAATGACAATATTAGAAAGGAACAGAGTTCATTCAAAGTTCTTTCTATGTCTATATTCTTTTGTTATAATGAACATTGCACGCAAAATATAGGCCAGTGTAAAGTTCTCCAAAATGCTGTTATGAAGAAATTTTGCTGTAATGGAAAATAACTCCTTTGCCATTTCCATATAAGCTTTTTATACTGATTTTTGAAACCTACAAGAAAGAACATTTTCTACAGTCTATAGTAAACTTTTGCCAATGATTCCTTTGCACCTAACCTAACCTTCCAAGCCTAAAGTCATTTGAAAGTTCCTATATTCTTCAATTCCCCATGAGTGTGAGAAGCAAGACTTTCATTTATATCTGATTTCTGTCCCTAGCATAGTGCTGGAGGTACTGAGTATGAATGTACTCATTCAGTAAACATTTACTAAGCATTCACTTTGTGCCAGGTATTTTGGTAAGGAGCAGGGAAAGACAACCAGCAACTGTATCCTGCAGATAAGTAATAAGGAAGATATCAAATAAGTACACAATTGAGTTCTTATTGTGATGAATGGTTACAATGGAAAAGTGCAGAGTATGGTGAAGATACAGTGGGGACCTTATTCTAGTTTCTGGGAGAAGGAGGGTCAAAGATCAGGGAAGGCTCCCCTGAGGAATGACAATGAGTGAGATCTGAGAATTAACTAGGAACTGGCCAATTTTTTGTTTTGGGGGGGGGGGGGTGCCTGGAAGGGAAGCAGTCCAAGCAGAATGATATAATATGTACAAAGAACACTGAGTCAAGACGGAGTTGATCTATGTAGTAACTGAAAGGCACAGAAAATTAGAAAGGCTGGGGATAAGGATGGAGAGCTGGATAGGAAAATAGAAGACAAATTGTCAGCATTAAACAAAGAGTAAGAGTAGGTTCTAATATTTGAATATTTGAGTCACATTAAGTCTTCTTCTCCTGTTAAGATAAATAATCTAAGCAAACTGAATCTTTACTTCACAGTACTAAAAGTCTGGAGTCAGAAGACCAGAATTATATCTTGGTTCCATGAGTTACTAGTTACATGAACTTTGGCAAGTCACTTTAACAATCTGAGCATATTCACTCCCTTTATGAAACAAGGACTCAATAACTCTACCTACTAGGAATTACAACAATAAAATAATATATAGTCCCTGTTCTTACAGACCTTACATCCTTACAATCCAGTTAGAAAGAGATATAAACGAGATACACCTTAAGTCCTGTAAAAAACGATGTCCTGAAAAGCACAAAACGGTAAGAAATACGGACACTGGTAAACTGTAAATGATTATAAAATATATGACTGTACACATTACACAGTGAACCCTTAATTATCCAGTGTGAAAAAGTACAAAATGACCACAGTACTCCAGCACATGACTGAAGGATGACACATACAAGAGAACTTTTACTCTGCCATCCCAACATACAAGAAACAATACGAAAACTATCTAGACCTTAGTGATAAAGATATGTTATTGCTAGAACTGAATGAAGATCAAGTGCACTACATTTCATTTATTTCCAAAATTTCCTGACTTACCTCAAAAAAGTTTTTTTTACAACCTCATTAGCTGCATGCCAAAAGCTATGAGAACTCACTTCAACCTCTGAACAAAAGCAAATGTCTACAATACCATCTAAAAACATACTTGCTTTATCATCACTGACTCATGTTCAGTTTATGGTCTACTTACACTGCCGCACCCTTCTAATACAGCATTAAACCAGTTATCCCCACATACTCTTACATCTATTTTTTTTTCGTTGGTTCTTCCTTTCCTATGTATTATCATTCATGGTGCTGCATTATTCTGGATATTACTTCATTCTATAGTATCATACCTTTCTTTTATTTTAGAGGTCATTATTAATTTCCAGACCATCTTAACTTCAATCATAGGGGAACAGAGTACCTCTGATCGCAGAAAAAGTTTTTGCATTTAAAAGTTAAACACACTTTTGATCATATTATTAAAGTTGCAGAGGGCATTCAAACTTCAGCATATATCGATGGTCAAATTATAAACAGTAAACCATGATTACTGCTACCTATAGTTAGTTGATTCCTGAATACAAACTTTATGAAGAAATCTTGAAGTCAAAGAACATACTCCTAAAATTCTATTAAAGAAGTATCCAATAATAATAATATTCATGGGCTACAAGTGGACATACTTGGTCTTATTTTTAGAATAAGACTATTCTATTTTTAGAATTCTTATTTTTAGAATAAGACTGGAAAAAACGCACTACCTTGTGCTCAATATGAAATAAAAGTGTTTTTCTTTCATTAATGTAAAATAAAGATTAATTAAAAAGAAAAAAGTCTTAGATGATGTTAAAAAAAATAAAGCAAGATATAATAGGCTGGTTTTATGATTTATACACACACACATCCCACTTCAAAAAATGCCACTTCAAAAAATGAGGTAAACGATAAACAAAAATCCCAAACATAAAATGTGATGTTATCTCCAAGAAATGCAGAGTATCTTTTTTTCTAGTAACGAGCACACTAAACTCTTTTAATACTGCATATCTGAAAAAAATTGTATGTCGTTTTATGAAAGAATTCTAATCCCATCATGCTGAAAATGATGGTAAAGTGAGTCCTGTGATAGGAAGGGGAAGGAAGATTCCTCCAAACATAAGGATGGGATATACTGTTTAACTGTTGTTCTCATACATACCCTTTAAAATAGCCTGTAGTAAAACAGTATATCATTGAATATACCTCTAATAAAAGGAAATACAAATATGTAACTTGAAACAGATTCTTTCTTTCCTTTGAAGAATTTCACCCTAGCTAAAAAAGAAAAAACAAAACAAAAAACTCTTCACTTCTCAAATGGCTTCTTAGAGAAACCATAAAATACATCACTTCGCCACTTCCTCCACCCTCTTCAAAAAACCTAACCAAATGGGCTATTTGGGGGGCGGGAGAGCGGCAATTCTGAATGGACGCCGACTAGATTCAGATTATCTGCCTCTACGTGTGTGACCTCGGGCACGTCATTTAACTCTGCTTCCTCAGCAGCATCCCGACGGGAACGTGAATCAGTAAAAGGGTAAACATACCGTAAGTCCTTTCTGCTTAGGACAAAATTACCTCCTTTGAGGAACATCAAGAAACTGGAACTGAATCCGCAGATTCCTGTCAACATCTGACTCTTCCTTCTACGGTTCTCCTCTTCCCTCAAAGGGCATAACCCGAGTCACCCCGAGGAGCAGCCTCCCAGGCACCCCTTCCTTCCTTCCTCCACTCCTCCCCTTTTCCACTTCTAAAGCAGTCTCACCTCCTCGCCCCGGGCCACACCTTCAGAGGACCCCACCCAGGTACATCCGCCCAGACCCCCTTCTGGGGTTCCAGAGGCCAACCTCGCCCTTGCTCTCCCGCCCCCAGCTAGAGGAGACTTCCTGGAGGCGCTCAGGCCCAACAGGGCAGGCGGCATTTACAAACCCGCTTTACGCCACTCGCGTAGGGTAACCTCGCTTACGCCCATCGGGCCCGGCTCCCAACCTCGTCCGCTCCGCCTCCCAGAATCAAGCCTGAGCGCCTCAGCCCGGGCCCCTGTGTGACCCGAAGCCCCTTCTGCTCCGCTCGGAGCTACGAGGACCCGGAAAGAACAGCCACACCTTACCGGCAACTGGGGCAGCGACTCCACTTCCCACCTTTGGAGCCCTCTTCAACTCCCAGATCAATTCACTCCGGCGACGCCGGAAGGACCCGAGAGGAACCAGGCGTTGTCCGGAATCCTGCCCAGCCGGAGTCGCGCAGGGGCCTGTAGGGACTCGTAGTCCCACCTGCTGGCCTTGCCGGCAATTCCCGCCTCCATCGGACTACAAGTCCCGGCAGCCTGTGCGGAGGAGCCTAAGGCGTTGGGTGGGGACACTCCCAGCCAATAGTCAGCGAGTTTCCTGCCTTTGCGGGAGGAGGTGAGATGAAGAGACAGGGTACTCGGAAGGGGACGGAGGGTGGGGTCAGCTCTCACCTGCACCAATCAGGGCGCAGGGTCGGTCCCGCAAGCGACTCACCCATTGTGGGGGCGGGCGAAGGGTGCAGAGGAAGGGAGGGGCCCGAGGTGGGGGTACGTGTGAGCGGAGCGGAAGCCTCGGGGTAGTTGAGGGAGCAGCCAGTCCCCAAGCACCCCTAGCAGCTGTACCCGGGTCGGGGCGATGATAGGCTGAGCCAGGGCTCTCCACGAAGACGCCCGGGCGGGGCGGGAAGCAGCTCCAGGTGTGAGGCCGCTGGGTGTGGGTAGAGTGGTCCCGCAGGGGACGGAGCAGCTGCAGAAGTGCAGGGAGCGGGAAGGTACTGGGCTGCAGCTTCCCGCCGTCTCCATCCCCGGTAGCAGTAGGAACAGCAAGGGGAGGAGCCACGGCTGCCGAATTCACCAACTAGAGAAGGGGAGGCGGGGCTTGGGTGCCTGTAAAGCCGGAGGCTCAGCCTGGACTGTAGTTTCCCGGGAGAAAGGAGAGCTGGAGCAAGGGCGGAGCACGGTCCTCGGAGCATCCGCTCCAGCATCCTGCCAGGGGTTGCAGGTGTGTGGGAGGTAAGCGTGGGTGCCGCTTCGGGACGTACGCACGCTGCCCCGGAGAAAGCCTCATCCAGTAGGAATTATGTCAAGGAACAGCTCAGAGAGTCTCTACCTTGTATTAGGAAACCAGTACAAACCCTTTTGGGTGAAAGAGGTACATTTTTGGACTCTGAGGCGGGGGGAAAGCAAAAGGTGGTTTGCCTCCGGGCGTAAAGGGCGTGGCTAGGGTTGTTGCTTTGAGTTGTAGCGTTAAAATTGTTCTGGGAGATCCCCAAATTGAAAGAAATCTTGCTAATTGAGGACAGGGTGGATTGTATCTAGATAGATGCGTAGCTGTTAAAAAGCAAAAATTTTGTCGTTGATACAGAATTACTTCAGAACTCCTTCATTAGGAATATAAGTTTGCATTCTTCTTCAGCCTCTGCCTTTTACGTTGATTTATCAGATTGTCCTGTTGCTGACCTGTTTTCCAGGGAGGTTGTACTGCAGGTTCCTAAAATTGAAAGAGATCTGTATTAAGGAAGCAAAGGCAGTGAGGAATAGTCAAGACGACTGACCCTACCAGAAGTATAACTTTTGCCAACAATACTGTAAAAATGCATTTTAATGGATGCTTTCCTTCCAGTGGCTCTGGTATATTGGAACAAAGACCTAGAGTCAGCTAACAGTGGAAACATATGGTGTACTTTATTGCTCTTTATTTTCTCGTTTGTGTCTGGTAATTTTTATACATTTGAAAAACAAGCGTAAAAAAAAATACTGTGAGAGTCTGTTTTCTATCTAGAGGGTATACTAAATGGTTATCTTAGTATGTGTTCTGATGGGTTCAGACATAACACGGAATGTCTTAAAACAGTTTATTCTCTGCATTAAACCATGTGCATTTTCTTTCAATGTAATTAAATATTTATGGATGGAAATATGTTTTAATACTAAACTGTTTTAACACTAAGTGAAGATGAAAGTTGCCTCTACCTTTGTGTAACTATGACACAATTATAATTTGTTCTTTTTAGTAAACTATGTAAAAGGCTACTTGTCTAGTTCATGTTTTTTCCTTTTTGTTACAGAGGTTTGCCAGATTATGATGGCTTTTAATCATAGTAGCATATTGCAGCACATTTTGCTCTGAAATGCCTTCATTGTGATAATTGCATATTTCAGAGTCTGAATGCTTTAATCTGGATTTCTTGAATTAGGGTCGTTAAAATAGAATAATTGCTTTCTATTTTTTTCTGTTTTCATGCTCCTAATTTAATTAGGATTTTGAATTTTATTTTTCTCAAGAACACACAATTCCTTTTAGAACAGAAAGGCTCAAAAAAATTCTCTTGGTAGCTTAAAGTTGAATACTACTGAGTGTTTGATATCCTAAATGACTTAGTACATAAGTCCCCCTCTCCTACACACACCCACCCACACACATTTACACACCAGAGAAATATGTAGAGAAGAAAAGATCTTAGAACAGCACCTGCTCTTAGATAGTACATAAGCAGATCAGGTAAGTGTTAGAAGCAGGAAAGAGCTTTAAAGAAGAAAAAGCAACAGTAACCACTAAACTTAGCAGCCCTGGTTAGGATCATATCTTATGTTTGCTAACCACAGGAGAGTCTATTAATTCACATAGGTGATATGACCCTGTGAAAATTATTTTAGAGGAGAAAAAGTGGGTATTCGAATGTAGTGAGGCATGGAAAAAATTGTTTGCCCTTGTTATTTGTGGTCAAATAGGTTGTCCTTAATTAGGGTCTTAATTTCTTTCTTAGGCTCGGCTCTTGATCATTTTATGAAATTGAATGTTGCTGTCACTGGGTTATTTCCCCCATATAATAATAATAATAGCAGTGAGGTTATTTCAAAGCCCTTATTAAAAGATCTTTTGAAAGGGTTTCGTTGGGAATCACTTAATAACCAAGCAAATGAAGAAGAAATTAAATACCAAAAAATTTGAGATTGATATGTTCTTTGAATCCCAACTATATATAGATCGTCGGCTCTGAGCTATCATAAGCTCTAGAGTCTCATCAGGAATGAATGAGTTTGCAGTATTAAAGTAGTGAATTTTTTGCCTGTATCCAAGATTTGGATCCTTTTCATTGTGTCAATGAAAGAGATTGGGTTCCTGTATGTCACTTGAGAGTAAGACCACGTTCTGATAAGGAAGAAAATGATTGGCAATATATACTACTTGGGCATTTCTTTGTTACCTTGAACTCTTGACATGTTTTAAATTGACGTTCATATTAAATTTCAGATTATCAGAAGACTTTTCTTGATCGTATGTTACTGATACTGAGAGCTGCACTATATGGCAGACAGTTTATGAATTTTGTATAAAGCCCTACCTAGATTAAAAGCATACTGTTTAATCTGCTCTTGATTTTTACTAGTTGTGTATGAATACCGATGAGGTTGTCATGATATGAAGAGAAAGAGAAAGAAAAATCAATAAAGTACAGAATGTCTCTCCTGAATGGAAGGTGCTCTGGGGGTATCATTCTTTACCAAAAGACTTGATTAATTTCAAATGCAGTATGTTCTGGGCTTTTTAAATTTTTAAATTCTGACTCTAAAAGTCTATTGAGTAAGAATAATTGAGAAACATGGGTTTCTCTTTCTAACAGGAGGATTCACTGATGTATGCAGCACAAAAAGCAAGACTTAAAGGTTTGAGATCAAATGATTTTGGTGCATGAGGTGGGATAGGGGTTATATGTATGAAGAAAGCTGCTTGAAGAACATACTCTTAAGAAAAGCTAAAAGAGATTTAAGCTTTTTTGTTAAATACTTATGATTCCATGACTTTTTTTTCCCCCCTAATTTTTTCTAGAGACATTGCTTGCCTACATTGACATTTTAACTGGAGCCAGACTGAAATTAATTACTAAGATTTTGAATAAGCCTGGGTTATTAGAGCAAAACAGAGAAGATCACGTGCATATACCCTAAATTTTAGGTAAAACATTATTATTTGCATATGATTTAAGGCAAAAAAACCAAAAACCTAGTATAATGTTTTCCCCCTAATAATAGAGTTCCTTGAAATGAGACAATAAAGATGAGCAAGAGCCACTTTTTTTAGGAGTATATTTTATGTTTTTTAAGGAAACTTCTAAGGTTAAACACTGCTTGGGAATCAAAATGAATTGTTATACAAAGGTAAGGGTTTTTTGTTTTCTTTTTTGTCCTTTAATCTCATCCCTAAAGTTTTCTAATATTATTCTCTAATGTAAGAATTTAGTCCTAAAAGTTTGAAAAGCATGTTTTAAATTAATAGATTATTAGACCGTATTCCTCTTTTCTTGAGACCATATTCTTTTTTATCTCCTGTGCTTACGTCATATCATACTCAGCATGAAGTTCTCCTACAACCATGTACTGAGTTAGAACTGTTGGCCAATGCTTCTTTAATGTACACATTGAGTCATCTGGTAATTTTGAGAGACAAGAGTCAGTTGACCCTGGAAATGATTACGCTACATTAGTCCCTCTGAGAATGCCTTTGTGCTGGTTAGCCTTTGCAAGGTTGTGGATTGAGCCTAATTTGATTCAGGCCGTGCTGGAATGCAAAGACTCATACATAGCTTTGGATGCCAAAGTTTCTAAATCCATCCCAGAGCTAGAGAACATGGACCAGGGAAATGAATTCTCCATGTAATGGGACCCAAGGACTGCACTTTACAGCCAAGGAAGCCCCATGATTCACCATCATTTTTCCTCAGGTCTTTGGAGACATACCTTTGTTGAAGCTTAAAAGAGGCCTATAAAAATTGAACTTGCTCTTCCATTTTCCTAATCAATACTTAAGAAGAAGAAGAAAAGAGTAATTGTATTTATAGAATTTTACATATGGAACATTTACTATTTTTTGCAGTTGCTCTTCCAGAAACAAATTAATCTGATTAGTGTTAGAATTAAGAATTGAAATGTTTTATCTCTCATATTCTTTATTATAAGATCCTGAGAATTCTAGTATATTTTAAATAGTTCTTTAGTTGTAAAATTCATAGTAGTGGGTATATAACTGCCTTCTGTTTGCTTTTTTAATGTACTTTTTGGCTCAGAAATAATTCATTGTTCTTATGTTCCTTCAGCACTACTCTTAGCAGTGGTTAGCACTGTACCTTCTATAGAGTTAGCTGAGTTCCTAAAACTGTCTTTCTCAGCAGATGCCTTAGTATCTTTATAACTAAAACTTGGTTTCATTCATCCTTTTATTTACTTTGGAACTTAAGGCATTTCTCATACTTGGTAGGTGGTAACAATTTGTTCAAATATTTGGCAACCCATAACGAAACATCATTTTACAAATTTTGCAAAATACGGCTAGAAAAAGAATTTTTTCTTCGACATCTGTTTTAGCACCAAATTCAGCCCTCTGCCCACAACAGTTGCTTGTATTAGAACTAAATGTAAATATCACTGCGTTTGCTTGGATTTCTGAATGGATAGAGCAAATATTTCTATTAGCTGCCGCTTTGCATATTTGTGTGTGCTTTGTATATAAATTTATTTAGTGGATGCCAGTGGAATTTGTGCGCTCCTTTTCTTTCCTTGCCTTTAGAACTTGACTACTTTAAAGAAGCACTTAAATTACACCCCCTCCATACACACATACACACTTGCTCTAATTTTTTTTTCCTTGACACAAGGAAAGACTTATCAAAAAATAAATGTGTAATAATAAGCTTTTATTTTTACATTTTAACTGGTCTTGAATGTTCTACATTCAGTGAAATGATTGTATTGGGAGGCCTCATTAAGCCTGAATTATACAGGAATTTATCACCTTTGAGCCAGGATGGGAAAGGGATGAGTTTTGCCACTTGGCATTAATGGTATTCAGTGCTGGCCTTCTGTTCAGCTTAACTATTAGTGCATGATTCCAGCGCCAACCACTGCTTTGAGGCCCCCTTCTGGTTCAGCCTTGGAAAGGGGCCTTCTGAGGTCTTCACAGCTTTTAATTTAGTATGGGAAGAAAAGCAGATGGAATTTACTTTGATTTAATAATCACCGTTTCTTAAGTGTATTGTGTTTCTCAGAC
Source organism: Tamandua tetradactyla (assembly GCF_023851605.1). NCBI lineage: Eukaryota > Metazoa > Chordata > Mammalia > Pilosa > Myrmecophagidae > Tamandua > Tamandua tetradactyla. The sequence goes on from NC_135331.1 coordinate 64,801,264, forward strand.
ATATCTCCTACTGGAGTTCCCAGTAAAGTAGTTCATGTGTCACAAAGAAATTTCTGTAGCTCAGTCTTAGCAATTCAATGCTTAGCTCTCAGCTTTTAGGCCATTTCCCTCCTCGGATCTTGGCTTCTTTTGAGTGGACCTGGATGTCCTCCCTGAACACACAAAACTTTACCCAAATTGGATTGCTTCTGTCATTTTCATAAAAACCTAAATTTTGTTGTGAAAAATTACATAGTTTTAATTGAGTGAGGTGTTTTAACTTTATTTAACTTGAAGAGTTAGTTGATTTTATTATTTTTCTACCTCTAGTAGGATGCTAGAGATGCTGTGTTTTGATGTATGATTTTTGCTGTTCACTTGAATTAAATCAGTTATTAGGGAATTTAATTGTTGTGTACTTCACAATCTTAATGTTTCTGAGAGATATTCAGCCTTCTAGTTAAGAACCTTCTATGTAGTATCCTAAATTGCTTACAGATATTAAATCTCTTATTCTACATCTAAGGCAGTAAGTAGTATCTTAAGTCATACATCCTTATGAGGACTTATTTATAATATGATACTGCTTACAATTTGTACAATACCAGAATTCTTACAACTACATAATGATGTTATAATTTTTGGCTAAAGCAGTCTTCTAGTTTGCTAGCTGCCGGAATGCAACACACCAGAGATGGGTTGGCTTTTAATAAAAGGAGATTTATTTCATTAGTTCTTCAGAGGAAAGGCAGCTAACTTTCAACTGAGGTTCTGTCTTACGTGGGAAGGCAGAGGGTGGTCTCTGCTGGCCTTCTCTCCAGGCCTCTGGGTTCCAACAACTTTCCCCAAGGTGACATCTTTCTGCATCTCCAAAGGCCTGGGCTGAGCTGCCAGTGCTGAGATGAGGTATGCTGAGCTGCTTGGGCTGTAATACGTTGAACTCTCTCATTTAAGCACCAGCCAATTAAGTCAAACGTCATTCATTGCAGCAGGCACACCTCCTAGCCGACTGCAGATGTCATCAGCAACAGATGAGGTTCACGTACCATTGGCTTATGTCCACAGCAACAAAACTAAGTGCCTTCACCTGGCCAAGGTGGCAACTGAATCTAACTACCACAGGAAGTAACCTTTTTTTTTTTTTTAATTCTGAGGTCTTGAACACAAGGTATTTTTAACTAAATCTAAGTCAAAGTAGTAATTTTTTCTTTATATTAAAGTTACTGATATATTCTTTTAAAAAGGAAATGCTGATAACTCAAAAAATTATAAAGTCTTAATAGCTGTTAATGTCTCTAATATAAAAACAGATTTAATTAATAACTTTTAATATAAATTTGAACATCTTGAGAGTAAGAGAAAAATATTTGTCACCCAAGGTTATCTTAAAAGCAAATTTTTACTCACATTACAAAGCCCAAAAATAATTGACAGTTTAGAAAATACTTGTAAAGTGTGTTTCAGTTAGATATGCCTTCAGCTGCAAGTTTTATGCACAATGACATAAACCAGTAGAGATTTATATTTCCAAATCAAGAAGTCTAGAAGAAAGTAATCACTTACTTTTTTGTTTAGTGGCTCAGTAACGTCAGGCCCTTGCCCTTGAGCTTTCCCTCATGCTTGCTGCAAGTTGGACACTGCTGCTGATCCCGAAATCATGTTTTAGTTCAACATGCACAATTTTCTATGATAGTAGTTAACAAAAGAAGACATTGCAAAAACACTTCCATAAAATCAAGGATATGTAACTTAGAGCTATGGTATCACAATTACTATGGTAGAAGTCCAGAAGCTGAAAAAACTGATCTATGATAGTACTCAGGGAAAGCTTGGAGGAAGAAGTAGCGTATTGTGGTCTGTTGCTCAAGAGCAGGGGAGGACAAACTATGGCCCATAGGCCCACCACTTGTGGTATTTTAGTTTGCTAGCTGCCAGAATGGAATATACCAGAAACAGAATAGCTTTTAAAAAGGGAAATTTATTAAGTTGCAAGTTTACAATTCTAAGGCTGTGAAAATGTCCAAATTAAAGCAAGGCTTGAGAAATTTCTAATGTAAGGTATCCAGGGAAAGATACCTTGGTTCAAGAAGGCTGATGACATTCAGGGTGCCTCTCTCAACTGGAAAGGCACATGGTGAACATGGCGACGTCTGCTAGCTTTCTTTCCAGGCTTCTTGTTTCATGAAGCTCCCCCAAGGGCATTTTCCGTCTTCATCTCCAAAGGCCTCTGGCTGCATGGGCTCTCATGGCTCTATAGCTTTTTCCAAAGTGGTTTTCTCTTAAAGGGCTCTAGTAAGCAACCCCACCTTGAATGGGTGGAGACACATCTCCATGGAAACCATTTAATCGAAAGTTGCCACCCACAATTGGGTAGGTTACATCTCCATAGAAACAATGAAAAAGCTTCCACCCAGCAATACTGAATGAGGATTAAAGGACATGGCTTTACCAGGGTCCACAAATTCAAACCCACACATACAGTAAATAAAGTTTTATTGAAACCTGGCCAGGCCCATTTGTTTATGTATTGTCTAATAACAGCAGAGTTGAGTCATTGCAACCAAGACCATAGAGCCCACAAGCTTAAAATGTTTATTTCTGGACATTAAAAAAATGTCAACCCCTGGATGAATGTAGACTGAGCAATCACACAAAAGTGTTCAGATTTTTGCCCCACAATTACTAGCTATGTGATATTGAGAATGTTGCATAATCTTTTTGAGCCTTGGTTTTATGATATGTTACTTGATTGGAAGGATGTTTATATAGATTAAATACGGTTTTGCATAAAATGAATTGCACAGTAATGGGAATGTATTAAATATTTTATTAAATGTTATATTTTTTATGATGCATTATTTTAAGTGAATTGTAACTTCTAATTCAAATGGAGATTTGAAGCTCTAAATTTGCCCCCTCACTTTTATGTTTAAGGACATAGGCCTAAACACAAAAGCTAAAAACTCTTAGAAGAAAGCATAGGAGTAAATTTTTGCCGCCTTGGATTAGGCTAACGTTTCTGAGATAAGACATTAAAAGTATAAATGACAAAAGAAAATATAGATGAGTTGAACTTTATAAAAATTAAAATAGAAAGTGAAAACCCAAAGAAAGGACGAAAATATTTGCAAATCATGTTTGGGAAGGGACTTGTATTCAAAACATAGAAATAATTCTTACAGCTCAACAATAGAAATACAACCCAATTAAAAATGGGTGAAGGTCTAAATAGATAATTTCTTAAGATGACATACAAACAGTCAATAAGCCATTAGGGAAATGCAAATCAAAACTACAATGAGATACTGTACACATACTAGTATGTCTGTTATCAGAAGCACAGATGATAAGTATTGGTGAGGATATTGAAAAATTGGAACCTTCATCTGTTTCTGGTGGAAATATAAAATGATACAGCTGCTTTGGAAAACACCTTAGTGGTTATTCAAACCATTAACCATAGAGGTACCATATGACCCAGCATTTCCACACTTAATTATATGCTCAAGGAAATTGAAAATATATATCCACACAAAAACTTGCACATGAATATTCATACCAACATTATTCATACTAGCTAAAAAATAAGGCAATCCAAATATTCATTAACGGATGAATAAACAAAATGTTTATCCATATGATGGAATATTAAGCCATGATTTTCATTCCCAAAAAGAAATGAAATTTTAATATATGCCACAACATAGATGATCCCTTGAAAACATTATGCTAACTGAAAAAAAAGCCAGGCAAAGGATAACACTAGGAAGTCATTGATACAAAATATCCAGAAGAGGCAAATCCATAGAGAGAGGAAGTAGATTAGTACAAGGGGAAATGAAGAACAGGAGTGACTGCTAATGACTGAGATTTCTTTCTAGGGTGAGGAAATGTTCCAAAATTAGATAGGGGTGAATGTTGCACAGTTCTGTGCACACTAAAAATCACTAAAGTATACTTTTACAGGGTAAGTTTTGTGGTATGTGAATTATTTCAGTAAAGCTGTTATTTTTTATATAGATGTAATATAAAATGATAAACAGTGAAAACTAATGGAAGATTGTATTATAGGGAACACAGGTTAACAAGAAAAAAAAGGTAATGTAGAATAAAATATTGTTTACATCATTTGGCTTCACAGAATACCAGGCAAAATTTATGAAGAGAGACCAAGATCTAGACATACCTTCTTAATGTATTTTTAATTTTAATTTTAAAAATGAAGAAAAAGAAATTAACTCCAAGTACATAAAAATGAAGGGCGGAAAAAAATCAGCTGGGCATCAGACTTCTCTTGTGCAGCACTTAGTGATAGAAGGAAATGGGCAATGTGTACAGAATTGTAATGGGATATGTTTATGACTCAAAACTTCTTACCAAGCCAGGAGTCAGCATGCCTAAGGACAAGAGAATGAGATTTTCAGTCATGCTAGGGGAAAAACACAACAAAAATGCCCACCTTGCTGGCCTAATAATTGAATCAAGTATTCAAGTTTCAAGATGGGGAAGACAAAATAATGAAACAAGATTTAAAGATATGTTTCTCTTTTTTTGATAAAACAATTCACATGTCAAGAATAATTATTAAAGTAAGATGCTTTATGGAAGAAAAATGATTATTGTTCTGGATCAAATATATAGATTTAAAAAACAGGAGGATTTATAAGACAGCATATTAAATTTATTTTACAAATGGAAGAGTCTGTAGATGCTGTTATTCTTCACATTGATAGAAAATGAAATACTTAGGAATAAATAAACAAGGAAATATGATCATAGCAAAAAGGAAAAAAAGCATGACAATACACTAAACAAATATATCACAATTGTCAATGGCTTAAGTCCCTTATTGAAAGATAGAAACTGTCTTACTGGATGGAAAACAAAATCCTAACTATTTAGTGCTTGAATGAGACAAAGTAATACTGGTTTGAAGTAAAAGAATGGCATAGAAATAATGGACAAAAATTTAAAATTGTAGGGTAACCATGTTTGTATCAAATAAAACAGAATTCAAGGCAAACAGCTTTAATCTGGTATGGGGGGTAATTATATTGAGAAAGGGGAATATTTAATAACCCTGAACCTGCTTCAAATGGTCATGTATCATTAAAATGCATAAAGCAATATGCTTCAATTCAAGGGAAAAAAGTAAACATGCAAGAGTAAGAAGAAGGAATGGAAAGAAAATGGACTTGGGAAGAAGCAGAACAGATGACAGTGGCCTGGAGGTAGAAGCAATGATGTTGCAGATTCAAGAGAGATTGGGGATACAGAACCAACAATTCTGTATGGGCTGCAGCACAGGGATTACCGACAGGTCAGAAACTAGCCAACAAGCAGGAATGTGGGTGGGTGCAAGTACACACCCACACATGCTTAATATATTTGAATGCTAGTTCACCACAGTCATGGTCATCCTCCATTGCTTATATTAAACTAATTTTGGTCATTTACCTTGCCCCCTGGTCTTTGTAAGCATGAGTTGTCTGACTCCTACAGAGAGTAAGGGAGATGACTGAAGAATAATTTTAAGAGTCTAGGCAATAAGAGTAGAAAGAATGATTATAAAACTTTAAGAAAGTAGCAAAAATCGCATGGTAATTGAAAGTATTAAAAAAAATTTTTTTAAAAGAATTGTATTCATCTGTTTTAGTCTGTAAGCGCCAGAATGCAATATACCAGAAACGGAATGCCTTTTAAAAAGGGAATTTATCAAGTTGCAAGTTTACAGTTCTAAGAGCATGAAAATGTCCAAATTCAGGCACCAATAGGAGATTACCTTCACTCAAGAAAGGCTGATGTTGTCCAGAACACCTCTATCAGTTGGAAAGTCATGTGGCTGGTATCTGCTCTGATCTTTGGCTTCTGGACACCTCTCTTAGCTGGGAAGACACATGGTGACATCTGCTAGCTTTTTCTCCTCATTTCATGCTTCCCCAGGGGCACCTTTCTTCCACATCTACAAAGGTTTCTGGCTGTGTGGCTCTGTTTGTTCTGAGCTTTTTCCAAAGTGGTTTCCTCTTAAAGGGCTCCAGTAAGTGATACCACCGTGAATAGGTGGATATACATCTCAATGGAAACCATCTAATCAAAAGTTACCACCCACAATTGGGTGGGTCATATCTACATGAAAACAATAAAAAGGATCCCACCTAGCAATACTAAATGAGGATTGAAGAGCATGGCTTTTCTGGGGTACACAACAGTTTCAAACTAGGCACATTTCCACCCATTGGATGCCAAAAAGACATGTTCTTTCCAAGTACAAAATACATTCATTCCATCACAATATCACAAAACCTTAAACTATTTCAGTAACAATGCAAATACAATACAAAGTCAGAAACAGTACAAAAATCTCATCAAAATCAGCTACAGACATGGTCTGTCCTAAGGCAAAATTCTCCTCTGGCTTTGGACCTGTAAAATTCAGAATATGTTGCCAACATACAAAGGAGGGACAGTCACAGAATACATGGAGAAATTGGAACACAGGGGTCACCAGATCTAAACAATTCTGAAAACCTGCAGGGCAAACTCCATTAGATTTCATTGTTGAGAGTCATTTATCCTTGGGCCTTTAGAAAGCAGCAGTCCCACCCTTCCTAAGGATCTGTGCAGCAACCTGGGTCTCTCCAAATGCAACCTTGGGGGACATTGGGGAGACCACCTTTTTCTTGACTCCCCCCCCTCTCCAAACATTGGGGCCACACCAAGGCTCTCTGCCATCTCCATGGCACACCCTGAACCTCTCCAGAACAATGTGTTGGCAGCCAGGCTCTCCCCAATTCGCAAAGAATGTGCTCCACCCTCTCCAAGGCCTGGGACACAACTGTTCCAGAACATGTAGGTGGAAAGCCCACCCTCTGCCATTGGGGCAAACTCATCCTCTCCATGTGCTTGGGTGGATCCCTTCTCCTGGCCCAAGGTTTCTTGGCATCAAACCTCTGAAATTCTGATTTTGCCTCTGAAGTTACTTTTCCTTCAGTTTGTCCCTTTTCTGTCCCTTTTAGTCCAAACTGTCAGTGTTTCCATTTATACAGATCCTCCAACACTCTTGTTGGTTTTCTATGTAGTAGGCAAGGATCATAACTATCAGACAATAGGACTATCCACAAATCCTTCTTAGATAACTCCATCTTCAATCCTGGCATTTTCTGAAATGGCTGACTTGTTCCATGTTTGGTTAAATTCTCATGTCGGGAAGTGTTCTCTGGGATATCCCTTTCTGGAGAACCAGAATTTTCCAGCACATCAATTTCTGGTTTCTTTGTACTTAAAAATCAGGTCTCAGCTTATTTCATTCCTGTTGCATTTCACTATAAGCTGCAAGGAGAAACGAGGCTGCATTTTCCACATTTAATTTGGAAATGTCTTCTGCTAAATGTTCACGTGCATAGCTTTTAAAATTTGCCTTTTATTCAAAGCCAGTCATCAATTTTGCCAGATTCTTTGATGCTTTAAAACAAGGATCACCTTCCTTCCAGTTTTCAATAACACATGTATCATTCTGCCTGAGGCCTTATCAGAGGTATCTTTGGAGTCCACATTTCTACCAATAGTGTCTTCTAAGCATTTAGGTCTTCTCTATCAAGCTCCTCACAACTCTTCGTGAAGCTTCCACTTATCCATTTAAAAAGCCATTCCAACATTTTTTTTTTCTTTTGCATAGACAGGCACTGGGAATTGAACCTGGGTCTCCAGCAAGGCAAGTGAGAATACTGCCTGCTAAGCCACCATGGCCCACCCCTAACATGTTTGGTATTTGCAAACTACTGCATCCCACTTCTCTCGTACCAAGATCTGTTTTAGGTTGTAAGCTGCTGAAATCCAATATACCAGAAATGGAATGGCTTTTAAAAGGGGAATTTGTTAAGTTGCAAGTTTACTGTTCTAAGGCTGTGAAAATGTTCCAGTTAAGGTACCCACAAGAGGTTACCTTCACTCAAGAAAGGCTGATGCTGTCTGGAGCAGCTGTCAGCTGGAAAGTCATGTGGCTGGTGTCTGCGGGGTCTTTGGCTTCTGGACACCTCTCTCAACTGGAAAGGCACATGTTCACGTCTGCTAGCTTTCTCTCCTCATTTCATAAGGCTTCCCTGGGGGCACCTTCCTTCCACATCTACAAAGGTCTTTGGCTATATGGGCTCTGTTGGTTCTGAGCTTTCTTCAAAATAGTTCCCTCTTAAAGGTCTCCAGTAAGCAACAACACCTTGAATGGATGGAGATGCATCTCTATGGAAACCATTTAATCAGGTTATCACCCACAATTGGGTAGGTCACATCTCCATGGAAACAGTAAAAAGATCCCACCCAGTAATACTGAATGAGGATTAAAGAGCATGGCTTTTCTGTGTACATGACAGTTTCAAAGTAGTACATCACCTAAATTCAGATTGCTTTGTATTGTGAAAAATAAGGACTTCTTGAGACATTGCCATACCACTTATATAAAGATTTCCCCCTACTTTTTGATTAAGAAAGTCAACTGTCTTTAAGATACTATCACATCCTTACTTTTCAGTTTTAAAAAAAATATTTTTGTTGTTCTACTTTATTCTGATATGACCTTTTTATATTACCATTACTGAAAAATTTTATTTTTCTTATTTGACATCTATCTCTCAACTGCCACAAAACCTAATTATGCTTTTATCCCCATACAAGCACGTTGTATAGCTAGCCAACTAGCACAAATAATCCATCACTGAGAATCATTAAGCATATATGACAAGCTAGAGTAATTGCTGTGCTTATTGCAGTTAAGATAATCATTTATAAGGCTGATGACTTAAAACCATATATCCAGGTTCACTTTAAATGTAACAGTGCACTGGCTGATATTTCAAATAATTTCTTTTTCTTTTTCCCCATTTAGAATAACTTGTAAACATAAAAACCATTAACAGAAATATCTCATTTATCAAATGGATCCAGAATTCCCACCAAAACACACCTTAGAACCAGGAAGTAAGCTTAAATCCAGCCAAATTTCTTGCATAAAATTCACTTTATTCATCAGAAAACTCTTATTCTCATATTCAGGACATATCTACTTTTATTGTATGTACATGCAACTTAACAATGATTCAATGATACCAAGCGAAAGTGAGAAGGGAAAAGAATGTGGCACTAAAAAACTTAGTTATCTGAAGGATACATGTTTTAATAGTTCAGTAGGGTCTGGAGGCACAACGTGTTCTGTGGGACAGTAGATGGTACTCTGTTGGTATTGGTAAATGAAGAAAGGAATAAGCTCACAGTGAAGACCCTCAGACGTGATAAGGAAGATAAATAGTTACATATACAGCTTCCTGACATAAATGCAAGTGGATTGCACGTTTCTTAAGGTTTCAGGCAAATAAAAAGATATTTTGGTGCTTAAGAAGTGCAGTCACAGTGTTTTGAAAAACACCCAACCAGGATGACTTATTTCCAGAAGATTTAAGAAAGCCAAGTTTTGCTCTTCTATGTGTACTACATTATTTTAGATATTTAACCCAAATATCTAAAATGATGGTTGTTAATGTTGAAATGACTGGGCTTGCCATGGATTGGCAATTATTTTAGGCTTTCTTCTTTCTAGTTTGAATTCAGGAAACTCTATGAGAAAATATGGACAGGATGATATCAGATAGAAAATAATGAAATCAGAAAATGCAACATTGAACGATAGATGTGCAACAGTATTGTTCCTATTGTTTGCAAATTATGTGGAGACTATTCTTCATGTGTGAAGGGCCAGTGAAAGGAGATGGGTATTGTGCAAAGGGAATTCCAGAGTACTTTCCCTTTTTTTGAGACTGGGCTTTTACTATGACCTAAGAACTGTGCTAGTGTCCTTACATATGTTACCGTCCTTAATTTTTATAACAATGCTGTGAGATAAGTACTATTTTAATCCCCATTTATATAAGTAAGTTGGGACATAGAAAGTTATGTAAATTGCACTAAATATTCTCACCACATAGTCTAAGTTTGCATTTGGTTCATTCAAGCCTGATATTGTTCCACAGTAAAATTAGTTCTTCAGAAGAGATGCAAATCCTTTGGATATTTCTAGAGTATGGCCCGTACTTGCTACACAAAGTTTGTATATTGTGCCTTACGTTACCCAACTGAAGCCTTCTGCATTCTTAAAATTAAAAATGAGGATAGTTGGAATTATAGGTCTTATCTTTTTAAAGCAATAATAAAATCAATAGATAAGAATTCCAACTGAAGACAAAACTAGAATATGTCCATTAATAATAATAATAATAAAAACCCACTGCAAGCTCACTTTAAATCAGGTGTTTAAATTGACAGCCCAGCAGGCTGAAATCTTCTTCCCTTATCTTATCCCAACAGAATTGTGCTTTGCAGATTTATTTAGGAAAAAATATTTTTTCTTTAGGTAAAGGATACCCTCTCCAGATGCCACAGACCCCACTACTCTTTGTTAAAGGGCTAATTCACACATTCAATTTATCTTGCAAGACATTTCATACATTTGGGTCTGTGATTTATCAAATGAATCTAGCTTTAAATCCTGACAAATATAAAATATGATATTAAAAGATTAACATAATTTGGGGAGATATGTATGTTTGGTAAAATAAGGTAGACATATAATTATATAAAATAACTCAAACTGTATTAGAATAATTGTTCAAATATTAGTCTCTCTCCAAGCTAAGATTAAATTGTACAGCTGTCAGCCATATCTATTAATTTTCTTTAAATATTTTCCCCCTGTAGAAAGGTGTAGGAAATCAGGGATTTTTCTTAAGCCAGATGGGAAATTTGAGATGTGTGAAATTGCAAGTTCTTACCCTGCTGAAGATGTAGATTTACCAGGGAATAATACTGGGGTTATCAACAGTCAGACGTGGTGATATGTTGTCAACGGCATTTTCAGGTTGTCAGCCTGTGTCAGAGCAAAACTAACTGGTAAGTGGTATGAAGCATTTCCATGTATGATTTGTTTTTATTTCTTCCACAGCTTCTAAAGTAATAAAGAAATCCCTAACATTATCAAAAAATCACCCTACATATGTGAATCAACTGTGTACTGTTAACCATAATATAAATTAATTTTGTTCCAAATTGTGTGTTGAACTTTATGAAATTCCCAATATTTGCCTATTTTTGACCTCCAAAAAAAAGACAATTCAACCTACTACATATGCTATTCCAACATGGCCAATATTGTTCCAAACGAAGTGTTTTTCAACAGAAACTAGAGTACTATTTAGTTTCTAGGTTAATATGTGTTGTGGCCCTGCTTTCTGCCAGACACTGGGCTCACATAAAAGAACATTTTCTCTGCCTCTCTTGATAAATCTTTAAAAAGTTGGAATTTCCAAGAGATTGACTGTAGGAAATCCATACTAATAGTCTTAAATGTGCTGACAACTCCCAAATCTATCTCTATCCCAGACTCGTGCTTGTAACTGTTACCTGATTTATCCAACCACTTCCTTGACCTTCCAAACAGGTATCTCATAGGCATCTCAGATTACCTATCCAAAATGACACTACTGGTCCCCTGTTATCCATGTATGCTCTTGGCCCAGCCTTTTCCATCTCACCAGATGGCACCTGCACCCATACAGTTGATCAAGGAGAAACCTGGAAGTCATCTTAACTCATCCTACCTTTTCCGTTACCTATGTCCTGCCCAATCTGTCTTTTAAGTATGTCCAGAATCATTTTACTCCTTTTTATGGCCACATTAATCCAAGACACTGTCTTCTCTTACCTAGATTGTTAAAATAATCACCCAATTTGCCTGTAGACTTCTATTCTAGACTTCCTATATACATTCTGTAAATATTGGCTTCTTAAATTAGGCTGCATTTGAGAGAAAATGCAACATCCTTGCTGCAAAAAGGTCTATATAATATAACCTGGCCACTACCTACTTAAACCAGCCTCATCCTCATCCTCATTTTTCCCTTTTGTTTATTTATTTCTTTCACCTCCTCACATTTGCAAAACTCTTTCTTGCACCAGAACTTTCATAGTATTTTCTCTGTCTAGAAACTGTTCCCCTGCTTAACTCAAGTGTCTTTCAACTCTCAGCTGAAATGAAGAGAGGCCTTTCCTGACCCCCCCCCCCAACTAAAACAGATCCCCATTATACTTTGTTTCAGTTTGCTAAAGCTGCTGGGATGCAATATACCTGAAGTTGATCAGCTTTTATAAAGGGGATTTATTAGGTTATAAACTAAAATTCTAAGACTGTGAAAATGTCCAACAAGAGGATACCTTCACTCAAGAAAGGCTGATTGCATCTGGAGTTTCTCTGTCAAATGGGAAGGGAAGTGGCAGTGTCTGTTCTCCTTCTCTCCGGGCTTCTGGTTTCAAATGGCTCTCTTAGCATCTCCAAGCATCTGTGTCTGAGCTTTCTCCAAAATGTTCTACTTTTAAAGGACTCCAGTAAGCTAATCAGTACCCACTTTGAATGGCAGGGTCACATCTGTATGGAAACAACTTAATCAGGAGGGCCCTCCCACCATTGAATGGGTCACACCTTTATGGAAACAACCTAATCAAAGGTCTCACCCAACAATAGGTCTGACCCCACAAGATTGAATTAAAAGAACATGGCTTTTCTGGGGTACATGACAGTTTCAGACCAGCCCATCCTACCCCTGGGGACCCCAAAAGACATGTTCTTTCTATACACAAATACATTCATTACATCACAATATCACAAAACCCTTAAATCATTTCAGTAATGATACAAATACATTACCAAGACAAAAACAGTGTAAAATCTCATCAAAATCAGTTACTGCCATGGGCTGTCCTAAGGCAAAATTCTCCTCTGGCTGTGGACCTGTGAAAGTTAGAACAAATCTGCTGCTGCTAATATACAAAGGAAGGACAGTAATAGAATAAACATTTCTATTGCCCTAGGAAGAAGTTGGAAGGAAAATGGTCACTGGACCCAAACGGTTCTGGAAACCTGCAGGGCATACACCATAGATTTCAAAGTTTGAGTCATTTATAGAATGATGTTTCCTCCTTGGGACATGAGAAAGTAGTAGTCTCACCCTTTCCGAGGGTTAACATAGTGGCCCTTCTCTCTCCAAACAGAGGGGTAAGGGCTTTAACATACCATACATTGGGGAGACCACCTTGATCTCAGCCCCACCTTCCTCAAGCCTCTAGGTGGCATCCAGACTCTGCCGTCTCTGGGGTACATGATTAATCCCTTCAAAACAGTTGTTTGGTGGCCAGGCCCTCCCCAATACCAGGGAATGTGCTCCACCCTCTCTGAGGCCTAAGAGGGCAACACTCTTCCTGAGCAATGAAATGGAAGGCCCACCCTTTGCTTTTGGAACAAACTTATACTCTCCACATGCATGGGTAGATCCACTCTCCTGGCTTGAGATTTCCTGGCTCCAGACTTTAGCTTCCATGATTCTGACTTTGAAATCATTTTTCCTTCAATCTGTCCCTTTTAGTCCAGACTGGCAGTGGTTCTGCTTTTACAAAACATTTGTTGATTTTCCAGACAGCACACAGGGATCACAACCATCCAATAATAAGGTTTTCACAAATCCTTTCTGGACAATTCCATCTCCAATCTTGGCTTGTCCTCTAATGGCTGTCTGGTTCCCTGTTTGGTTAAATCCTCATGAGGGACAATATTCTCTGGGGACTTATTTTCCAGAGGCTCAGAATTTTCCAAACTATCAGTTTCTGGTTTCTTCGTTCCCAAGAGTTCCATTCTCAGCCTATATCCCTCTCCTGTGGCATTTTACTATAAGCTGCAAGAAGAAGAAGCCAGGCTGCATTTTCCATGTTTAGTTTGGAAATTTTCTCAGCTAGATATCCAAGCTTGTCACCTTCAAGTTCTACCTTCCATCCAATACCAGGACTCAATTTTGTCAAATTCTCTGCCACTTTAAAGCAAAGATCACCTTTCTTCCAGGTGCAATGACACATTTCATCATTTCTGTCAAAGTCTACATCAGAAGTACATTTAGAGTCTATGTTTCTACCAGTAGTCTCTTCAAAGCAATGCAGGCCTTTCCCATTCACCTCCTCACAGTTTTTCCAGAATCTTTCTCTTATTCATGTAAAAAGCCATTCTAACATGTTTGGTATTTGAAAACAGCACCACCCCGCTTCTCTGTACCAAAATCTGTTTCAGTCTGCTAAAGCTGCCAGAAAGCGTTATACCAAAATTGATTGGCTTTTACAAAGAGGGTTTATTAAGTTATAAATTTACAGCTCTAAGGCTGTGAAAATGTACAAGTTAAGGCATCAACAAGAGGATACTTCACTCAGGAAAGGCCAATCATGTCTAGGGTTTCTCTGTTACATGAGAAGACACATGGCAACATCTGCTGGCCCTTTGCTCCTGGGTTTCATGGCTTTTGGCTCCTAATTCCAGTGACCTGCTCTCTGAGCTTCTGTCTGTCTCCAAGGATCTCCAAATGTCTGTCTGGCTTATCTCTGTTCTTTGTGTCAAATCTCTTAAGGACTCCACTAAACTAATTAAGACTAAACTTGAGTGGTGAGGGTCTCATCTCCATGAGTATAATCTAATCAAAAAGCTCCACCCACAGTTTGGTGGTCACATCTCTGTGGAAACAACCTATCAAAGATCCCACCCACAATAAATCTACCCCCACAAAATTGGATTAGAAGAACATGGATTTTATGGGGTGCATAAGAGTTTCAAACCAGCACATGCTTTCATATAGTAAGTACACTATTATTTTTCTTCATTCCACTTAATACACAGTTTGCAGTTAAGTACTCATGTGTATTTATTTAGTGTAAGCTCCATGAAAACAGGGATCTTGACTTTTCACCACTGTATTGAGTGGCAAGTACAAAGTAGATGCCATGTACTTGAATCATAATTATAGTCCATCTGTGATATTGGTGCTTGATGAAAATCACATTGTTCAGAAGATGATGTGATAATGAAGTGATATATGAAACAAGGGATCTCTTCACTTTGGGAGAGTTAATTCTTAGCATCTCTGAACCCCTAGCTATAGACTTTTGAGAACAGATACTCTGTCTGTTTTGTTCATTGCCATATCCCCTGTGCCTAGGAAAGTGCCAAGTAAATAGTAAATGCTCAAGAAAATATTTGTTAGGTGAATGAACTTGTTTCCACTTTTGCAAACTTCCTTTCTCACGACACTCTAAGGGATTTAGTAAAAGAAAACATAGAACATGCCTGAACATAGCAGGCATGCAATAAATGCTGACACCTTAATAATGCCTTTTTCAAAATATAATCATCAAAAGCCCTGGGCCCCATCAAGATTGGGGAATGAGATATATTGAGGCGAGTTCATTAGACTAACTTCTAAGGCTTTATTCAAAGTACAAAAATTTTGCCTCTCACCTCCATTATCTGCTACATAGTGGCTATTTCCGATGTGAAATGTATTTCACATCACCTTGCATGCTGAAGCAAAGAAAAGTTTGAGAAACATTTCTAAATTTTGCCTAGAACCAATGTCAGTGCAATAATAGCTACTAATTGATGACTGCATACTAGAAGACTCAATGCTTTTAGGCAAAAAAAAAAAAAAAAAAAAGTAGAAAAATAACGTGGTGATGCTGCTGTCTTTCTTCTGTTAGGGAAGATTAGAATGTGTGTTTGGTGGACTGTTCCTCTGCATATATTACTTTGGATTTAATTCTAAAGGCAGTTGCTAGTCTAATTTACAAAAAGGGGGTGGGGGATAGATTTCTTACTCTCCAAAATTATCTATTAAACCTACTTCAGGTACATTTTTCAAGGGAAAACATTTCCACTGACTGGTTGGAAGAGATTCTGTTACACCGCATTTACCTTTGCTTCATCTCACTTTAAGAATTTGTGAGCTCTGCAGTCATTTTTGTATCAGTTAATTAGGCATGAAATCCAGGAGGGAGAAGGGGATGAAGGTTAGAATCAACACAGAATGTCCACAAATCTCGGAAATAGGGGAAGTGAGAATTCATCCACCAATAGAATCATACATAACAGCCAGACCCTGGGCTGCAAAGAAGTGCTTTTGGAATAGATGGAAGTGCTTCTTGAAACCTCTACTGGTCTATAATTGTAAAACGTTTACAAACATTTTGATTGTTCATGCAATTGAAATATTTAAGCACTCTGAATTCCCCTATTTTTATAGCGCATATATTTTCTTAAGTTGTAGTTCGTAGCATAAGCCTTTGCTTTCTATGGATGCTATTCAAATTTGAATATCTTAAATGTCAATATAGAATACATTAAGGTTTGTGACTTGGCTTTAAGAAAATCCACCGTGCAAAATCTGAATTTGCACATTTGGGGGACACTCGGAGTGTCACTTATCTGATTAACCCATGAGAAGGATATCTACCCTACTTCTGCTAAAGCTGTACCTAAGAAGATAAGTTGATTGAACATACCCTCTTTATTTATTTAGTTATAACTTAATTCATTTTCATTTTAAGGCTGCTACTTTATAGTGCTCCCAGATTTGATCCGCTAAATCCTTTACTTTCCTTCTGTTCAGGGTTTCTCAGTCCTTCATTGCTGGAGTTCAGGGTGGAACTGCTTCCTCTCCTCTCCAACACCACACAACTGCTTGCTTTCTGGATTCCTACAGACACCCTTACTGACCCCCTAATTGGCATCCTTGAGTTACTTCTTCCTTTTTTTTCTTGCTCTTTACAAATTTTGATAGTTCCTTCCTGCATCCTGAAGCAGCTCAAGGAGTCATTCTCTTGACTTGACTTATATTTCTAAAATTTTCATTCAACAGATCCAATTCCTTCTTGAACTTTACTCCAGCTTTTCAACACTCCTAGTAGGTTACTGTGGTGTATCTCTCACTAAAAGCATTGGCCCCTGCATCTATATTTCATATGTGTAGGGAAAAACATGTGTTGTATTTCAATCCACATTATATAACAGGATTATAGTTTGGAGCACTTCCTAATTTGAACACTGAAAGATAGCACGCTTCATTGTGATGCTCACTCTGACTGGATCTCCTTTTATTCAGATTTTTTTTTATGAACAATACACCTTCACCCCTGATTTAGAGTAGACAAGTGACCAAACATACTGGTAGATTCCATATATTAAAACTGATCTACAAGAGAAAATCTGTTCTCGTTTAAAAAATAATAATAAAAACAGTCTTAAACTCCTTCAAATGAGCCCATTGTGGGATAACCATGATTTGGAAAAGCATCCATCATTTTTGTTCAAGATTTTAGGAGAAGGAGGGAATCAGGAGATGTGTGCAATTGGAACTGGAACTTTGTTCAATGTAGACCAACATTAGTGACTGTTCACCCTTAGAACTATAGCAAATGTAAAATGTGAATTGATCATATGGCATCAATAATCTTTTGAAAAAAATCTTGTTTTTCATCTGATTTTCACATTTCTTCTCGTAAATTCTGAGAATCTAATTTTACTATAGTAATTGATTAATAAACCTACAACTTGTATTATTAGCTAGTAAAACAAGTAAGTGTTGCTGGTTTTCTAAAATTGTGTTTCTAATTGAACTTACAAAACAAGAATTTCTGATTATCAATCATAAAACAAAGCATGTTTCTTGCTTTGGAAGATGCAGATAAGCATATGGCCCTTGTAATTAATATGGCAGTCATAGCCATGAAAGCAATTTCTAGTTTACCACTACAATTATTTAGATTAGCTATTTGATTTCCGCTGATCAAAAGAAGAGGAAAAAAACTGAGTTCCTATAATATGCAACTGTCTGCCCCAGACTTCAAAAAATAATGTATTCTGTGTCTTAGCTGACTCTTCACTATGTCACAAGTCTAAGCTACCACCGTATGAAAAATAGATTTGGTGACTCGATTTAAATGAGATTTTCCACCCATAATGAATCACCTCTATGAGGTTTAGTGAGTATCTAACAGCTACCAGGGGTTTATTAAAGGAAAAAAAAAAATACATCTATTACTTATTAGCGTATTTTGAGAGAAAGGCACATTGACCAACAAATTTTAAATAATAAAGTAAATAAATCACAGAATCAAGTAACTTTAGTGCTGAAAAAAATAGTAAAGACTAGAGATCAACTCTCTTATTTTACTGATAAAGTCCAGAACTTCTTCTAAGACAACCTCCACATTCTGGCTTTTTGAATGGACCTTCGTTCCATTAAACAGCAAGACTGCTGAAGGGTTGACCAGTGTTTAATTTATGCTTATATTCCTGCTATCTAAACAGTGCTTAGCATATGCCAGACATTTAAAATATGAATGTATGTGATGAATTAATAAAGGGTTTTGTGAACAGATATGAGTAGAGGCATAAATATGGTATCCTTTCTGTTGCATAGGGATTTGTGTTATACAAAACATACTGAAGGTTAGTTTTAACTGTTTTTAAAAAGTTCTTTCATTTTTAAAGCAGCCTGGATTGATGATACCCCAACACATGCAGCCCTCCCACATCCTGCCTCTCTCTCGCACGCACATGTCATGACATACAGTCACTGAAGTTGTCATCATGCTCAGCTCCTGGTCTGTGTATGCTCATATTAATCAGACTACTCAAGAAATAAATGTCCCTAAACTCCCGGCTTACCAATTGCTAGATGGTCAAATCTCCAGCCAGACTATAAATGGAAGGGATATTCAGTACTCTGGGCTTCTGCATCCCCATAGGTCTTTTGTCTTTGTTCTTGGAGTTGAGTCTGGATCCAGTGCCCTGTGTTCCCTGACATCCCAGGCATTTTTTTTTTTTTGCCTGTGTTACCTCTCCAAACAGACATTTCTTGGAGTAGATTGATTTTTAGCAAGGCATTGATCTATATGAGTTGAACCATCCAAAATGGCCCGAACAAATCTGGGACAGTTTGAGCAATAAAATAAATGATAGCAATGAATTATATACTGTAAAATAAAACAAATACACATGACTCTATACCGATCTAAATAAAAATTTAAACACATGAGTAAATGGGAGAAAAAGAACTGTTCCTCCGTAAGTAGAATTCCAAATTGAGGAATGTGGAAAGAATAATGTAAATAGAAAAATCACCTTCTGGCAAACACAATATTAATAACTGTTGCAGGTAAGAATCACCAATGTTTGTTCAAATCAATGGTGGAAAATATGAAAAATTCCCTGATTTGGAATAGGATATTTGCATACTATCCTCCCACAAGATTCTTATCGATTTCAAAGGGGGAAAGTATTAATTTTACAATGCAGAAACTGTCTGACAATGCTGCAATCAATCCGTCAAAGTTAGCATTACCAATAGGGAAACATACCAATGTCATGTACCCCTGACCACTGAGAAGGGCACAGCACTGCTGTGGATTCTTTATAACCTAATTGTATTAATAATAGAACATCAAACAAGCCCAGACTGAGGGGCATTCTGCAGATATCTGGCCAGCACTCTTCAAAGAAAAAGAATAGAACTGTTCCAGTTTAGATGAGACTGGGAGACATGACAATGAAATGCAATGTGGAATCCTAAATAGGATCCAGGGCCAGAAAAGAGACATTAATGGAACAGCTGGCAAAATTTGAATAAGATCTAGAGATTGGTTAATGCTACTGGGTTGATGCTAATTTCCTGTATTCTTTTTCAGCTTCTTTGCCTATCATCATTTGACAATGAAAATATAAAAATGTAAAATATATTAAGAATAAATAAGTCTACCACACCTTCTGGTATTTGAATGGCCCTTTATAACGGATGCCTAAGAAACAGACAAGGTAGTTATGATCTAGAATCGACACAAGTGACCTGCCCAAGTCTACACATTATGGAACCAGGTTTTCTGCTAAATCCCCGTTTCCTCACTGTAGCACGAGCTGGGCTTTCTCATTTCATCCTCAGCACTACTTTACCAAGAAGTCAGTGAAGGCATTCTTATTCTTATTTTATAGACTTGGAAACTGAGTTCCAGCAAGTGCAAAAGACATGTGTTAGGTAACACAAGTTAGTGATGGTGTCAGAACTCAAATCCAGTCTTCTCCCTCTTAGCCCAGTTTTCTTCTCATTCATTCTACACAGATGTAATTTCTCTTTCATTCTGCATGCATTTAGAATCTACTGCCAAGACACTCTGCTAAGCATGGCGTACACAAAAATGCATATGATGTTGGGTGCCACCATCAATGAGGTGAATTGTCAAAGAGAAGTAGAAGCTAGCCCGCTGGAAAGGGCTGAGAATATGATTCTAATCAGGGATGGTGGTCAATTAGGCTCCAGAGGTGACAGCAAGAGTACAAGGCACTTTTCTTACTTTTCTGTGACCGAATGCCCTTCTACCAGTAAAGAACCACCTACAGACTGCTATTTAAAAATAAACTGTTTTCTTTATGTTATTTGCCTTTGGGAATTGTTTTAAAATCTACTTGAATTCTGCTTTACTGGCAAACTTAAATTACTCTTGCTGCCAGTATATCTCTGTGGTCTGGCTGGCTGGCCTCATTAACTCCTCTGTGTGGTTCCATCAATTGGATCTTATTAAAGTCATAATGGCTCTGGTAGAAGAGCATGCTAACAGCTGGGTAACTAATGCCAAGAGAAAATGCACGTGCTGCCCTTTGGAACTCTCAGCACGGGACACTATTCTGGCATCAGGGCAGTAAGAAGCAACTGAGCAGAGATAATATGTAGCTTCCAGTCTTCTGGCAGTACTTCCCTCGGTTTAGCATAAATTCATTTAGGGCAAGAGTTCCAACACTGGTAACGTGGCTTAAATCCTGTGTTTTCCTTGCACTGAAAATGAACTTTTCAAAGAAAATAATTTAGTTAATTTTTTTTTCATCAGCAGTGTGTTACTACTCAAGTATCTCCTAACTTATACAAACACTTTAAACAAATATAGTGCATTGTGTTCTCCCAAATCTATGAGTTGGTTAAGCAGGACATCTTTCCTGAAGTTATAATCTGGCCAAAAATTTCAGTTTCATGCAGGCATTCAGATTAGCCTAATTGGGGGATGAGTTCAACATCAAGGAGATTTAGGACATTAGCATTTAAGATTCATTTATCACCACAATCCTTCAAATAGCAGCATAGCCAAGTTCAGGAAGAGCAAGACCAGATAATTATTCACTACAGAGTGGGTAGTCTTGGATCTTTAGCTTTGGAATGCCATTGTTTTGCTGGCAAATGAAATATCTGAATCTGCACCTGAGCATGATTAACTACTAGCACAGCTGCTGTACCCAATGCACAATTTAGGGCAGATGAACTCTTTGCTTGTACAAGAGCTGTCCACAACCTGACCTGGAGTGGGGGAGAATTCAGTCACTTTTATGTGTTTTACTCAGGTGAGGTCTTTTGTTCTGAGCCTGCCTGCATACATTCAAGTAACAGGCAATGACATTCCGGTTATTGTTGTAAGTTTGTCCCTGCAAGACTAATCACTGGGTCGCCACAGTATTGGGACTTGAAGAATCCAAATAACTGGCTGAAAGTTCAGCGTGGCAATTTCAGTTTGCTAAACACTTCATCGTCCCCAGGTTAAAAACTTTAGAGGCCTCAATTTAATGGTTGATGAGTTTTGCTCAGACATACTATTAATAAAACTAAAATCACAATTGCAATAGTTTCCAATTGTTCCATCAATTTTATTAGTGCAAAAACTGACCATGTTGCCCTTATGATTTGACTGATGTGGTGGGATTGGGGAGTTGTCATTGATCCCTTTATTATCTTAATTTTGTGTGCCTTTATATTGCATGTTATTTTTCAGTCATAATTACTCATTCTACATGAACCTTCTAACACTTGTATTTGATGCCCTACTTTCAAAAGACATTAGAGTGATTTCTGTTGCATAAAGGTTAGCTTTCACTGCTCATAAAACTGTACTTCGACACACAATAACGTCCTCTTCAAACTTATATTGCATGATGATATCTGGCACCCCATATGGTGAAGCATAGTTACTGCCCTCCTAATTCAATTACCGTTAGGAACCTACTTGTGGGGTGCAGCTGAGTGATCTACTGAATATCTCAGTGACATTCAGAACATGAAGTAATTTTGAGAGAATACATTTGCAGTACAAGTGGGAAGAGAAGGTTTTCAATCTGTATCTTTTTTTTTTTTTTCAAAATTCATTACTTGTGCAATTTACTTTCCAAGCTAATTCCAAACAAAGATGAGTAACACTGCTTTGGCAAGAGTCCGTGCTTAGGATATTTCCATATGTTTAAGCAGAAAAGTGAGTCCGGTGCGTACATTTAGGTAGAATGCCATGAGAAAGTATTCTAGAGGCAAGTTCTCCAGTACGTCCTCCCCAGCCACATTCTCAGCTAATGAGCATGCATCCTATTTCAGTGCAAAAGACAACATCCGCAGCCTCCTGCTACCACATCTCCCCATCTGGAAGTCTCTGTGCCCATGTCTTTTCTCCTGTTTCTATATGTGAATTGTGTGTGCTTCTATTTAAGGCCAACCCCTGTACTTGTATACTGAGCTCATACCCTCTCTTCTTTTCTGAATCAGTTTCTCCCCTCTCCTGAATCACCTCTACTACTAAAAACACAGATGCGGGTTTTTCCTTCTATTTTTCCAAAGAAATCCTTCTCAACTTCCCCTTTCTCCATGAAGCTACTGCCCCATTTCTCTACTCTTCAAAAAACTTGTCTTTTCTCAACTCCTAAATCCTCTCTTCTTGTTTTTTCTTAACTCACCCTAATCTAGCCTTCATCCACTCTCCTCTTCACCCTCTCCTCTGCATCTCTGTTGGCTTCTTGCAGATCTTTGAACTCTTCATACATCCTCCTTTCTTAGCAGGTTTGCATTAGCCTTTTACCTCGGAAATCTGTGGCCTGCTCCATCACCCTTCTCTTTGATGTCTTTCTTCACAAATCACCTAATTGATGAAGCCTTCCTATTTTTTCAAAGCCCCTACACTCCTTCTAACCCCCCTCACTTTCTTATCGTCTTTTACTGACTTATTTTCTCTAGGACACTTCTCATCTTCTAGTATTCTATGTAACATTATTTTCTAGATAAACTCCATTACAGGGATATTTGAGGATTACAGTGTTTTACAAGAAAAGTAGGTACAGATCTCCTTTTCAAACAAGCTGAATGCCCCTGACAAGGAGGGGTTGGTGAGAGGAAAGGGCCACGGGTTTATGAGCTAGATTGACTCCCTGCTCACTATTTATAAATTGTGTAGTCTTTGGGCAATCTACCCAAGGTCTCCAACTCTCAGTTTCTTCATCCAAAAAGTAGGACAACTATGCTTAACCCATTCCTTCAGCAAATATCGAGAGCAGACTTGGGTCTAGCCATAGACTAGGCTTAGCTAGTGTTGAATGAAACAGACTTGGCCTCTGCCCTCACAGAACTTGCAGTCTAGGGAGGGGATAGGTATTAAGCAATAATTCTAGAAACAAATATAAAAATCACAGCCACTAGATTGTAAATGATTAAATGAGCTGGCCTATAAAGTGCCTTGCTTGCTTACAGTTGGTTCCTCTTCCCCATTGCCCTCATACCACCCCTGCCTTGTTTCAACTGCAGCTTTACTCACAGGCATATCCTAATTGACATCCTAGCAACTTGGTTTTCATACTTGGGTGTGTCAAACAATCTCCTGAAATGTCTCTCTAAAATACAGATACCTGAGGCCTGTGCCTAGGGTTTTTGATTCAGAAGTTTAGTGACGTGGCCCTAATGTGCATTTTCACCACCGTGTAAGAAATTCTGTTGCAGCAGGCCCCACCCCACACACTGACAAGGGCTGAGTTGGAGAAATAGTTTTAGCATCTCACTTTTACATAATAGGTTATAAAAATATTTTAAAGTCATGTCATCCGGAATAAATTATGCTATCCCAGAGGCCACTTCATATAGGACTTTTGCCTCATATTAACGATATCAATGATCCTTAGAGACGACATGAGCTATCTAATCACACAAGGTCCTAAATCTTAAAATTACTCACTCCGCTGTGGACACCTTTTGTTGCCTCGTAGCTTTATTGCAAGAACACTTGAGGAATTGTTAAGTGCCACCCATGTTAATGGCTAGAAAGCTAGGAACAGCAAAGAGAGCCACAACTGAAAACACAATTGACCTTCAAGGGCCTTCCTGCCACAGTAACTGAGGACGACAATCGTCAGATGATGATGGTGGCTGCTGCAACTGCTAAACCATGCAGCTTCAAGCACAAACATCATTTCACTCTGCAAGCATGATTACGCTAAATCAAATAATTTGGAAATCGCACATGTGGCTACGTTCCACGGTAATATCGTAAACCCACAAAACTATTCCTTAATAAGTGATCATAAGGTAAATTAGATATTACTGAATTCAGAGTTACTGAAGGCTGGAACATCTTACTTGTGGATCAAAAGTAAAAAACACACCAATGCTAATGTGGTATTTGTCTCATAACGAATAATAACAGCTAGTTGCATCTAAGAATAAATTTGGTTTTCCATATTCTTGAGTTTTTTAGACAACTGAAAATTATTTTGTTTCAGGTGGCTTACAGTAGTTTATGTGACATATTATTCACGTCACTGCAGAATAATATTTTTGCGATGGTCGGAGGACATCATCATGCAGTCTAGCCCTGGGCACTGCAGTGAAATCACCATTCTTGTAGATTTCCTGACACTCAGTGGCACTAGAATTTGAGGCTTTTATGTCTGATCTGCAAAGGCTTTCATTTTTATTGTCTACAGACCAACATTTTTCTGCTGCTTCCTAAAGTCTGTAGCAGCCACTCCATCTATTTTTTTAGGTGCTTTTAATTGCTAAAGCTAAGAAAACGAAACGAGCACATGTATTAGGATCATTTATAAAATAAAATGAACCGTTCTAGAGAGCGACCCAGGCCTGGCACTGAGTTAGGTGTACAGCTTCCATGCAAAGTGTATTTCCTTGGATTTTTATTTTTGACTGTTGAAAGACGTTAACGTTTTTGCTTGTCCTAATTTTGTAGTTGCATTCTGGATAACCGAAATCATCTGATATTGTGACCTTTGCCTAAGTAACGTAAAACCTAAACCCCCAACCCTAGAGATTATAAGCTCTACAACATTTAAGAGTTTACTCCCTTTTTGCCCACATGCATTTTCTCCACAAATCAAATGGCCTTGGGGTCATTCTCTAATATTAAGAGTTGAGGCCTTAAATGTATATATATATATATATATATTTTACTTTTATCAATCTGAAAAGTGACTAGTGGCCCCTCAGTGTAGTTTTAATTTGTAATTATGAAAGCTTTTTTTTTCAATGTAATGTGCTTAAAATGCACTTGTAATTCCTTTAGGGTAAAGTATCTCTTTTTATCCTTTGCCTATTTTTTCAGTGGATTTTTGTCAGTCTTATTAATTCATAGAGATCATTTATAGAGTAAGGAAATTATCCTTTTATCTTTAAGATTTTTTTCAGTTTATCATTTCTACTCATATGGTTTTTGCTGTACAGATGTTTTTATTTTAACATAGTTACATTTATTAATGTCTTCTTTCATGGCTGCTGGGTATTTATCATGCTTCGGACTTCTTCAGTTAAACATTTCACATATATGTATGATATATACACACATACATACATATCTATATGTATATGTATACATATTATATGTGTATATTTGCATATATGTAAAAGACGTGTGTAAAGATATAATGTTTGTTAAGATATATATATGAGTGTATATATATGTGTATTTATATAAAAATATATTAAAAATGTATGTTTTTTCTCTGTAATTTTAAAGTTTCATTTTTTTACTTTTAAAGTTTGATCTATATGGAATTTATTTTTTATTGTGAAAAATAACACATATACAAAATCATAAATTTGAAAGCATACCACAACAATTAGTTGTAGAATAGATTTCAGAGTTTGGTATGGGTTACAGTTCCACAATTTTAGGCTTTTCCTTCTTGCTGCTCTAAGACATTGGAGACTAAAAGAAATATCAATATAATTATTCATGAATCATACTCATTTGTTAAATCCTAGTTCTTTTATAACTCTACCTTCTCCTTTGAGCTTTTCTTTTAATTATTTATTTATTTTTATTGATGTATATATTATATATTCACAAACCATGTAATCATCCGAAGTATACAATTAGTGGTTCACAATATCATCATATAGCTGTGCATTTATCAACACAATCAACTTTTTTCTTCCTTCTTGTGAAAAATAACATATACAAAAAAGCAGTAAATTGCAAAGCACAGTACAACAATTGGTTGTAGAACAGATTTCAGAGTTTCGTATGGATTACAATATCACAATTTTAGGTTTTTACTTTTAGCAGCTCTAAGATACTGGAGACTAAAACAATGTCAGTATAATGATTCAGCACTCATACTCAATTGTTAAACCCAACCTTCCCTGTATAACTCCACCATCAACTTTAATCTTTCTCCCAATCTTGAGGAGTATTCGGGCTAAGCCCATTCTAGCTTTTCCATGTTGGAAGGGGCTGTCAATAATATGGAATAGGGGGTGAAACTAGTTGATGTTCTAGAGAGGCTGGTCCCTCTGCATTTCAGGATTTATCTGATCCATGAACCCATTTGGAGGTTGTAGGTTTCTGGACAGTTACACCAGTACATGGAACCTTTGTAGAATCTTATATAATGCCTTAGTGTTCTTTATATTGATCAAATGGTTATGGTTGGCATTTGGCAAGTTATGATAGGTAGCAACTTCTAACTGAATCATGCGTAAGAGTGACCTCCAGAATAGCCTCTTGACTCTATTTGAAATCTCTCAGCTGCTGATACCTTATTTGTTACATTCCTTTTCCCCCTTTGGTCAGGATGACATTGTTGATCCCATGGTGCTAGGGCCAGACTCATCCCTGGGAGTCATCTCCCATGCCACCAGGGAGACTTTCATCCCTGGATGTCATGTCCAACTTAGTGAGGAGAGTAATGATGTCACTTGCAAAGTTGGGCTTAGAGACAGTGAGGCCACATTTGAGCAACAAAAGAAGTAACTCTTAGGCATGCCTATAGGTAGGCTAAACCTCTCCACTACTTACATAACCTTCACAAGAGCAAGCCTAAAGATCAAGGGGCTTGGTATATTGATTTGGGTGTCCTTAATGTTTGACGCAGTGTCTGGGGTTTCCTCAGTGGTAAAGTTTAGCAGTTCCTTAATTTTTCTCCCATTCTTCAAGGGACTTTGCCAATACTCTTTTGATTATCTGCTTAATATACTCTGGGATTTATCCAGGCATTGCATTAAGCTATACAGGTTTAAAGGCCCTCATTCTTATCCTGGGCTCCCTGTGTTTACATTGTTTAAGTGATGTATCCAGACAGGTTGAGTTAGATTATGTGCTACGGGAAATTTATGTTCTGGACAAAATAAATCTTCCTTTCTTTGGTCTCAAAGAGTAGATGAGGTTCTAGAATATAGACAATGTTTTCCTTACTCCTGTATTCTGAATTACCTTAATCCTGACCTGATCAGCTTCATTCTTATCTCTAAATACCAGGTTATCCATATATAAAAATCCTCTCAAAATCCAGAAATAATAATTACCACTCTGGACTAAATGTGACTGCTATAAATGCTTACAATCTAGGCCTCTGTTTTCTTTTCTTTTCTTTTTTACATGGGCAGGCACCAGGAATCAAACCCAGGTCTCCAGCATGGCAAGTGAGAACTCTGCCACTAAGTCACCGTTGCCTGCCTAGGACCCTGTTTTCTTATAACTATTTTCTAAATGAGACCATACATTATTTGCTCCTTTGTTTCTGGCTTATTTTGCCTCACCAAATGTTTCACAGGTTCATTCACAATGCTGCCTGCCTCACGACTTTGTTCCTTCTTGTAGCAGCATGCTTTTCGATCATATGTATACATGATTGTTCACCCATCTACTTCTCAGTCGTTGCATCCTTGAGCCACTTCCATTCATTGGGCATCATGTATAATGTCCAAAGTCAATAGTCCATCAACACTCAAAATTTTAGATAATTTCATTTTCCCCAAGAGAAAGATAACCAATAAACACACCCTCATCAAATAGAAACTCTAAACCTCTCCTTAACTCTTGTCCCTCTCCCCATTATTTACCCATGGTATTGCTGTGGTAGTGTTGATATTTTCTTATTTAAACATAGCCCATAACATGCAATGGCAGTTTTCTCCCTATACCCCAAACTTACGCACGCTTTGTGCAAGATTGATACCTTTGCAGTATTTCTTGCAAGAACTTTTTGTGTTAATCAGTGGGACACATAGATCTATACAATCTCTTTCAATCATGTTTACATTTTAAAGGTTCATTTTTTCTTTACTTTTCAAGTTTGATCTATCTGGAATTTATTTTGATTTGAAGTACAAGTATGCATCCTCCTCATTGATTTGAAATGCCAAATTTCCTCATATACTAAATTATATTTCACACCACCCTATTCTAACTATTGTAACTTTTAAATTATTTTAATATTTGTAGCGGTTTGAAACTGTAAGTGCCCCAGATATGCATGATCCTAAAATTAATCCATTCTAGTGGGTTTGGACCCATTGTAAGTAAGATCTTTTGATGAGGGTACTTCAGTTAAGGTGTGGCCCACTTTATTCAGGATGGACTTAATCCTCCTACTGGAGTCCTTTGTAAATGGGATGAGTACAGAAAGAGATAAAGCCCCAGAATCAAGAAGCTGAAAGCAATTAAACCCAGAAGAGAAGGAAGAGACCAGCAGATGCAGCCATGTGCCTGGTCATGTGACAGAAGAGTCCAGGATTGCTGGCAGCCAGTTTTCAGTAAGAAAGCGTCATCTCGATGCCACCTTGATTTGGACATGTACGTGGCCTCAAAAGTGAGCTTGCAAACCAATAAATTCCCATGTTTAAAAACCAGCCCATTTCAGGGGTGCAAGGGTAGTTCAGTGGTAGAATTCTTGCCTGCCATGCGGGAGACCCAGGTTTGATTCCTGGTCCATGCACCTCCCCAAAAACAAACAAACAAAAAATTCAACAAATGGTGCTGTAATAATGGGATACTCATATGGAAAAATAATTAAATGTGACCCTGTCATACAGCACACATGTGAAAAAGCCAACCTATTTCTTGGTATCTGCTTTAAGCAGTCTAGGAAACTAAAGCAATATTTCATCACTATTTTTTTTTTCTCCAGAAGTTCCCTTTCTATTCTTCCTTCTTAATTTTTTTCTATATATTTTTAAATATTTAAAATTAGCTTGTCAAATTTTTCAAAAGTTTCTGTTTTTATTGAAATTGCATTAAATGTATAGATCGATATAGGGAGAATTGGCATCTTTACTTTATGAATATCGCTATCCAAGAATAAGGAACCACTCTCCATTTATCCTACCTAGTCTTTCCCCCTAATTGTCTCATAATATCAACAGTTACTTTTAAAGTTTGTTTGTTTGAACCAGGACCCAAATAAAGTCCAAGCATTGCAATTTGTTGTATCTCTCAAGTCTCTTTTAAGCCATCTGTCTCCCTCCTTCCTCACTCTCACTGTCCTCTTTCCCTGCATTTTATTTGTTGAAACTGGTACAATTGTCCTGTGGAGTTTCTCACAATCTGGGTTTTGCTAACTACATCTGCATGGTGTTGTTTAACATGTTCGTCTGCCCCCCTTTTTGGTAGGGAAAATACCCCTATGAGTAATACTTCTTAAGAGATAAAAACTCTATTCTTTGCCATGTCTTATATCTCAAATTTCATTTTAAATTTATTTTATATATAAATTTATATATAAAAATTTTATTAAAATAAAAGAAATTTCTATTAAAGAAAAATTTTAATTTTTCTTTCATATAGCTCTTCTTTGTGTATTCCTAGAATTTTTAATGAGGTAATTTCTATGGAGGGAAATTTGGAAATATTTATTAAAATTACTAGTACTTCTGCCTTTTGACCTAAGAGTTTATCTTCTAGGAATGTATCCTGCAGAAATAATTGTACACCTGTGAAATGATATATTCCTGAAATTACTCATTGCAGCATTATTTTTTTTTCTTTTGCATGCTGTATAGTGGGGATCACATTTCATCTTTTTTCCATTTGAGTAACCCTGATTGCAGCACCTTTTGTTGAATTTTGTTTTGTTTGCTTGTTAGTTTGCTTGTTTGTTTGTTTTGGAAGCGCATAGGCCAGAAATCAAACCCTGGTCTCCCACATGACAGGCGAGAATTCTAACACTGGACTACCCTCGCACCCCCTGCTCTCTCTGTTGGCACTACAGGCATCTCCAAATGCCTGTGTCTCTGTTGGCTCTGAAGTAACTGCGATTTTCTAAAATGTCTCCCTTTTAAAAGAATTATGGTAAACTAATCAAGATCTACCTTGAATGGGCAGAATCACTTCTCCATCTAATCAAGTGGTCACACCCACCATTTAGTGGATTATATCTCCATGGAAACAATCTAATCAAAGGGGGTCCTACCTTACTATATTGAATCAGGATTTGAAGAACAAGGCTTTTCTGGGGTATATAACAATTTCAAACCAGCACAAGGCTTTAAATTTTTTTTTATACATTATCAACTAAATGACTAGGTGATCCCTCAATGTAGTTTTATTTCATAATTATGAAATAATTTGATTTTTTTTCATTTTCATATGTTTAAAAGTTATGTGTAATTCCTTTATGGTAAAGACACTATTCATGCTCTTTGCCTATTCTTTTAGTTGGATTTTTGTTGGTTTTGTTGATTCATAGAGGTCATTCATAGAGTATAGAAATTATCTTTGTGTCTGTATTTACATTGGTTGCTTTCAGGCAGGGAAATTGGCTTGCTAAGAGAAGGGATTGTGAGAAAGAGAATCTGCACTATGATTTTGCATACCTTTTTAATTCTGTACCAAGTAGAAAATTATATATCCACATTATGTGGATGCTTTACCTATTTAACTTTTTTAGTTGAAAAAACTGACATCCTGTAATGAATGAAATGGCAGAGTAAGATCTCAATTACTATAGTCCATGTTTAAAGCTTGTAGTATCATTGTTTGGCATATGTAGAATGGACATGTGAGAGGGAGAATATGTCATTCTGCATATAAAGAATCAGGTTTTGAGTTCATTAAAATATGAAGAGATACCTCACCAGAAAGTAAGCCCAAATAAACATGAGATGGGCTACTTGGTCTCTCTCTCTCACCAGCACACACACACACACACACACACACACACACACACACACACACACACACACAGAATTTAAGAAAAGTCAGTCTTGTAAAGGAAATTCCTGCATTCAGTAAAAGGAGTGAACCAAATGATCTCTAAGTCCCATCCAATGGAGGCAGCATACTATAGTAAAAGTAGCATGTCATTTGAAGTCTTTGGACAAAAGTCCCTTTCCATTTGTCAGTAAAGTAGGAATGTACCTTAAACTTCCTAAGTCTCAGTTTTTTTATCTATTAAATGGAATACCTCCACCTACCTTCATGCTTGTTATGAAGATTTGCAATAATGTGTGTTATGTCTAGATTATATTATTAGTCTACAACTAAAATTCCATTAACTGACTCATGGGGTGAAGACTGCATTCAAAGGCTATATGTTATGGGAAGAGTTTCTCTTTTCATTTTGAAACTCAGATTTTCTTTCACATCCCTGAATTTCATTTACAATTTTCTAGGTCTTCTAGCTCCCAACCATTCAGTGTAGACTGTATAAGTGTTGGTAGAAGTGGAAAAAATATGTCAGCAAAACCCATCCTATTTAGTTAGGTGTCTTACACTATTATCCTAGAGTTGAGCTTTGACTCCCATTGCTTTGCATAAAACCATATTTAAATATAGCTCTATAGATCTGCTACAGTGTAAATCCGTGAAGCTCATGGCAGCCTGATGCCCATCATTCAGTCATTCTCTGCAGGGACAATTATGTGTTACTGTTTTTTTCTAAGTTAAGCGAGAAAATGGTTTCATTTTTTTCTAATTTACATATAAACTCATTCTCATCTGCATGATAGGCTTTGATGCATATCTCGGAGCCATAAAAATATTCTGTGAACTTTCCCTGGCACATTAGCTTTAACTTTTGATAACGTTTAAGAAATGTAAGCAGCAATCTAAAAGTTTGCTTTTTTTTTTTTTTATGGCTCACATCTGTGCCTGCATTTGTCTCACCATAACTCTTTTGAGACCCTTCAGTGGCTAATCAAGAAGGAGGGCCCTGCGCCAGAGGTAATGAATGCCAGTGTTGACAGTATAAGGCCCCCCAAAGTATCCTTTCCATTTTACCTGGCCAACGATGGTAAAAGCCTTAAGCTGCCAGGTTGGAAACTTGATAAGGAACAATTTTCTGTTGGTGAGAAAAAGACTTGGAAGTGATTCAGAAGAAAGTAATTAAATCTATTTCTCTTCAGATCTCCGAAGATAAGAGTGGTAGATTACTATTTGAAGTGTTTTGACTTTGTCTTGTGAAGGAGAAGTACAAGTCTTCCCCCAACTTATTTTTCCTACCCAACATTAACTTTGGCTGATTTCCTTGATACATCTCTCTACACACTTCCTAAAGCTATTACGGTAATTTAAATGCTGTTCTGAAAATGACAGGGGAATGTAACCAGAATACTTTCATGGAAGCTTTTTTTATCTACTTAGGTTTAACTTGTTTGCCCACACTCTGCAATAAAAATTGCAGTTTGTCTTATCAGTCATTCTTGATGATGATCAGGAAGAGGAAACCAAAGTTCGTTTCAGAAATCCCACTATTACAATGTATGTGGTAGGTGTTTACAGAGTTAACAGGTAGCATTATTACAACATTAGCCAATATCAGGAAATTTCTTTAAATTTATGGGAGCATTAAAACACTAAGCAGTGAAGTTATTTTCGGACACTTTCTTTCCTACTTTCACTTTCCCCACAGTTTGTAACGTAGATTATTTAATTTCTTCAGGGTGAGGTAGCTGTCAGTGATGAGTGTTTTGTGATTATTTTTAAAGAAAACACCATTTAATTCAGGTTGATATTTTATATCATCAATCAGAGATTTCCTTCAGTCACTTTCTAGCATTCCTAGTACAAGGCGAACAGAAAAATTTGTTCTTAGAGAAAATCATAAGGAAGAATTTTTCTAGATTTCTAAATTGGTATGTACTTTTTAAAAATTAGATAGTGTGACATCTCCAAACATCAAAACAACTGTACGACATGTAATTAGCCAAACAGCGCATGAAAATGCTTACCTTCAGCCAGGCACACAGTAAATGCTCAATAATTAATATGTGGAAGCATATGAAGGTGCTGATATTTGACTTCCAAAAATGACAATTTCACAAGATTCATTCTAATATTAATATCCTAGCTTATTTACCTTGGTGTCAGAATCCCATTTACCTAAACCATCTTACCAAAAGTACACTCAGGTCTCAGGAGCACTATAGCTATTAGTCAAGATGAAATGAAGTAGCTTTGCATGGCTTCAGCAGACTCTGGGGTAAAGTGAACTATGAATTTCATATCATAGGAAAATTAAGGTATGTCCTCAAACTCTTACTTGCATGTGATGTATACATTAAGGCAAGATTTTAAAGCTAAAGGAACAAAGTGACAACTGTTATGAGGGCTGACATTATAATGGGGAGAGACAGAAATCCCCCCCAAAAAAGGCAAATATAATATAACATTTATATATATATATATATATATATATATATATGTATATAAAACAAATATAATGTATAACTATAACAATCTGGGATACTTACGTGTGTGGCCAACAACCCATTATATGGCTATATTCTATTGGGATATCACTATATAGTGCAGTAGCGTATTTGTAGTTTTGTCTATGTGTCTTTGGGAAAAGTTTAAAACTGACTCTGAAAGCTCTAAAAGTCTTTCTGTGAGAACTTTTTCTTTAGGCTTGTGTGCAAATAACATCCCTGGAAATTTTACCTCATACCCCAGACCTTCAGGATATATTCAAGTGTACTTTAACACATGAATGGTTGGGGTTAAATACAGTATAACTCCCTCCTTTGGCAAACCAACTAGAAGTAAACCATAGTTGGGCATTTTTTAGATTCTCAAGTATGCAACCATTTTTAAAATACTTTATCATGCAAGCAACATGTTAGTATTGAAAACTTAGAAAAAACAGTATTTTAAAGCTCTGAATAAAATGTTGGATATCTATTTAAACAATGTAAACCTGATCCATGAAGGTAAGTACAAAAGTGTCATCCTCTTCTCTTTTGCATTCCTAACCCCTAACATAGGATCTGGCACATACTTGATATATGGATAAGTATTTATAAAATGAATTAATGAGTGAAGTTCTAAGATATTGCATTCACACTTGGGTACTCTTTGAGAACCTATAATAGTTCATTGTATTAGTCAGGCTTCTCTAGAGAAACAGAACCAACAGAAGATATCTATAAATTTGAGATTTATAAAAGAGTCTCATGCAACTGTGGGGACGCAAGAGTCCAAAATCCATAGAATAAGCTGTGAGGCTAGCAAATCTGATGAAGTTCCTTGACCAACTCCATAAGAGAAGCTGACTGACTGAAGCCAAAAAGCGAAAATGCTCTCTTCTTCCTTAAAAGTCTTCAACTAATTGGATTAAATCCAACTGATTGTTTTCTTCTCTGGTAGAATACACACCCTTAGTTGATCATAGATGTAATCAGCCACAACTGCAATCATATGACTGATGATTTAGTAAACCAGCCTTCTGGCTTACCAGCCAGCCAGGAAATACCCTTGCAGCAACGGATAGGCCAGTGCTTGCCTGACCAGACAGCTGAGCACTATCACCTGGCCAAGATGACACCTGAACCAAACCATCACATTCATTAAACATCATTTGTGCACAAGAAATTGTTCAGTACAAACTACCTAGTTTCCTGACATGAAAAATGAGGTGCTGAGCAAGATGTTTCCAGCAGGAACATTCCATAGTCTTGTAAACAGCTGACCCGCTGCCTGGGGAAGAGAGCAATTGGTAGGTGTTCCTTTTAGATTTCTCAAAACGTTTATGAGTAAGCTAAGACCACTAATGCCTGGCTCAGTTCCAAAATGGCCTTGGGACACATGTGATCTTCATTGATAAGGACTTTTTACTGGTCTCTCTCCAACCACTGACTGAATTTTACCTTAGGGATTGTGTGTCACTTGTTCTTCTCTCCTCACTGGAATCCAAAGGAAATTATTTATTGGCAAGTACAAAAGCTCCTCGATTATGCCAAAGAGAATTATTCATTGACATTTTATGTAAAACCCAGATCGAATTTCCCAGAGGGCTGAGTCCAGCATGCTCACTGGATTTTTTTGGCAAAAGACTTTATTTTCCCCAGTAATCATCTGTGAAACCAAAAGGCTTTGGGATTCCAAATGGAGCCTCTTGATCATTTGAGATCTCCTGAAGAAAGGGAGTATGTTTTCAAATAAAAATATCTGAGTTAATGAGACATGCTTTGTAGGGTTTGTGCTACAATTTTTTCTCTGCTTTTGTTTTAAACACTTGCATTATTTGGTACTTGGTCAAAAGTTAATGTTATAAAGATAGATATTTAGCCGCCTCTAGCTCTGCACAGTCTAAAATGGTAGCCACTAGTCACATGTGGATATTTAAATTAAATTAAATTAGAAATTCAGTTCATCAGTGGCACTAGTCACATTACACATGTGACTACTGGTTACCATATTGTATAGCACAGATATATAACATTTCTATCATTGCAGAAAGTTCTACTGGACAGCATTATTCTAACTTTTGTAGGATACAGAGTAATCAAGTATTTTAGCTTTTCATTTTAGAAATGTCTTATGGCCTAGGATGGGAAAAGGACTGACCAGAGACTTACTTATTCAAAACTTATTTACTGAGTCAAATCAACCTCTCAAGAAGTTATAGTTATTGGAAAATATTCTTGGAGGTTCATTGCACCTATCTCCTACCACACTGATGGTAATGTATCCCAGGTTGGCTACTGGGAAAGGCCTGAGCTTTGGAGAAGCCTTAGGTAATGCCAAAGAAAGGGAGTACTTTAAGACAATCCCTCTGCATCCTAATTAGACTCATCTTGATGAGGAGGAATTCAGACTTAATATATTAAATATAAACCAAAGCATTTTAGAAATTCTGGGGAGTTTGGGCACCATATCTTCCCTTGGTTGTTCATCAACATTTCCAGGATTGGTCAGTCCCTAAGTGAGTGTTGGCCAACATAGACTCCTCTGGGCCCAGCCTTCTTCTTGGATTCATGCAAAATACCCTAGAATTTCAGAGTTGTAGCACAACCAGCTCAGCACTAGCTGCTGTGTGATCAGTGAGTCCAAGCCACAGAGTTCTCCTAGATTATTCTGGGGAACCAATGATACAGTACTAATTCAACCAATAATTAAGGAATATCTAGTAAGAAAATATTAGTATTCCAATTCCTTCCTACTCTCATCACTGAATTGTCCCATGAAAACAAATATTTTTGAAAGAAAATTTCTAACTTTCAGTATTTAAAAAGTCAGTTACTACATTTGTCAAAGGGTAATTATATTTTAAAAGGTTATAATCATGAATCTCATAAATAAAAAATGAACACTTGTTTTAGTTTCCCCACTGCCAAAACAAATACCATACAATGTTGGCTTAATGACAGGAATTTATTGGCTCATTGCTTCAGAGGTTGGAAGGCTTCCTCTCTGGGGCCAGTATCTTTTGGCTGGCTAGCTGGCAATCTGTTAGTTTCCTTGTTTTTGCTATCAAATGACAATGCTCATGGTGGTGTCTTTTCTTCTGAGTTTGATTGACTTCCAGCTTCTTACTTCTATGTCTTCTCTCTTTCCATATCTAATTTCTTCTTATGAAGACTTTAGCTACATTGGATTAAGTCCACCCTCATTCAGTTTGGGTATCCCTTAACTAAAAATCTTCAAAGGTCCTATTTGCAGATGGGCTCACACTCACAGAACCAGGGGTTGGTACCTGAACATGCCTTATATGAGAGACAATTGTCAGAGAACTTATTTAGCTCATTAATGAGAGAACCTGTAAGATATTACAACCAATTCAAAAGAGAATCCTAAAAGCAGACAAATATATAAGCCCATCAGGAATACCAAAATATATTTGCTTAGTAGATTAAAATGGGTCAATATCCATAGGGTAGTAATCAATTTCATTCCATTAGACATAATATGCATTTTTATGGACAAGAGTCATTTGCATTAGAGAGTTTTTCTGCAGCTTGGAGAGTGGTAAAATTGTTCAAAAGGTAATGAAAGGGCGTGGAGTTAGATAACCCAGAAGGTTATATTGTAGACAATGCATAGTTTTCCACTGATGATACACAACAGTCATTTTGGTTCATTTCAAGATCTTCAATATTTTTTCCTAGTAAATTATGTTTATATGTTGCACTCTTCTTGGTTATGTCCCATTTAATTTACATGATTATTTCCTTAAGTTCACCTTGTTTAAAGGATACCTGATGACCTTTCCTTTTTGCTTGATTAAGTAAAACAGGAAAAAGAACATAAACTTGAATCCAATTGAAGATAGCAAGATTTTAGAGAATTTGGAAAGGGTCACAGTGGACTGGATACCTAGAGGAAGAGGCAGAAGAAGAAGAGGGCTAGAAGGAGGAAGAGGGAAGAAGAAGAAGAAAAATTAAATAATTGAAATCACAATTTCATATATGTTGCAATTACAGAATTAAACCTCTTTTTATTACTCAATTTCCTTGGTTCTGACTCCTTGGCTTTAAGAGACATCTCAATTTAATAACACCTTTATTTTGAGAAGAAAGAAAATTTAAAAAGGAAAAAAGTATACATTTCTTTCAAAAAATAGCAAAATGGAATGTATTTATTCATACCATTAAATTGTATTCCTTCAGTAACCAAGAATTTAAGTCTAAGCTTAACAATCTCCTGAAACACTTTCACCATCATTTGTCATACCTGTGATAAGCTACCTTTCATAATGGACATCTTTTTTTTAGCACCTTTGTGATTGAAAATGTAATTTTAATACATTTCAAAGAATACTGCGGTATCCTCTATATTTGTCATTTGATTCTTTGAGTAATCCGCCTTCACCCTCCTGCCCTCCACACATGTTCCAGTTTAGCAGTATACCTCTGGACGTTCTATAGGTAATTTTGAAAGTCATCAGGAAAGTTTTGGCAGTTCAGCACCCACGCTGTAGTCCTTCACAAAGCCTGCATGCATGGGTGTCTCACCATTCCTAGTTTTGAAAGCTCTGTGATTTATTCTGTGTGATTTGGCAAATTCATCTGCCTTTAATTGCAGTGCTTGACATCGAACAGATGATTCTTTTGCATATATCCCAAGGACAAAATATTTATCTATTTTCACAGCTTTATCTATTTGCATGTGTCTTCCATTCTTGGGTTCTTGATAAAGCATTTTCTTGTTTTACAAGAAAATAAGTTGGTTCATTTCTCAAGTGATATATAGTTGGATCACTTACAGCAGATTTGCATCCTTTGGTCCATTTTCTATTCTCTTCTGCATAATGGTACCTTTTCTTTAAAGTGTTGACATTGAGGATCATTCAGGACCCAAATGTAAGTGAACTCTAAACTGCATAAGACCACACCAATAGCAATAACTGCAGGAACAATGATAAACAAAAGTTCATACTTAACCAGGTTGTGACACTTGCACAGGAAGTAACACAACTTACCTCTCTTCCTAGTTACTTGGCAAAATAAAAATTTAGCAATCCTATATTGGCTGCCCCCATTAAAAAAGATTACTAATCCTTTACATTAAAAGTCTGGGAATTAGTAGGCTTAAGGACTTCTAATTTAGGGGCATTTGCATTAAGCATTTCTCCATAGTAATTTCACATGACTTCATAGGGTTTGGGTAGTATTTTGCTGAAGAAAAGACCTTCTTCACCTATCTTCCTCAGCTGCTAAAAAGCACCTTACTTCTTTTCTCAACTCACAATTATGTGGTGTTTTGTTTTGTTTTTTAGTTTCAGACAATTGGTTATAAAAAAAAGCAACAAGATGCATTTGTGAATGATCAATCTCCCTGTATATAAGATTAATATGAAGTTTATCTAAAACATTTTTGTTATGCTGACTTTTAATTTTGTACCTCCTCACACGTCAATTACAAGAATATTCAATTCCCAGAGCTGTTTTAATCAAGTGCTTTCTAAAACAGTATACAAACACAGCACACACACTCACTCATGCAGACAACTTACCCTCCCACTGGCAACAGGGAGGAGAAATGTAAGAATTAATGGTAGTTTATTCATACTTCAACTATTTTTTACCTTTTCTAGTGCATCAGCACTATCTACTACTATTCTAGTTCCAAAACTGTGTTGTTTTTGTGTAAAGACAAAATAATGAATCTGCAAAATAATGTTCCATGTGAGAGTAGCTCATTTTAGAATATGTTGATTATTGTGACAAATGATGGGGCCCTGCCATTTCTTAGACTAATGTTAATACAGTAACGTTTGAATACCACTTCTTGTGATTTTTTTAAGGTGGTCTACTCGTTTGTTAATGCATTACATGTCCAGCCAGTGTCTTGTGCCAACATTGGTGACAGTGCCACTTTGTCAGGCTGGAAAAATGCTCTCAGATGCAATGAGAAAACACCTTATCAAAGGGAATAAAAAAATGAAAATGAGCTACTACCTGTGGACTCAGATTAATTTAGCTATAAGAATTTATAAGCAACAGCCACTCATGCTGTTCCTTCTAAGGAAACATTGTGGACTTTTCATCTCCATGCTGTATTAATTCAACAAACATTTATTTAGCACCTACTAACATTTATTTGGCACCTACTCTCAGTTTGCCAAGCTGCTAGGACAAAACGACAGAATGGGTTGACTTAAATAACAAGTATTTATTGGCTCATGGTTTTGAGGCTCAGAAAAGTAAAACATTGAGGGGTCAGCAGGGTGATGCCTCTTCCCAAGTCTGTAACATTCTGATGCTAGCTGCCAAGAAACCGTGGCTTCCTTGGCTTGTAGCCCTGCCTCTTATTACTTGGTGATGACATTCTATCCTTTTTCTTCTGGGTCCTGCAGACTTCTGGCTTCTCCCTGTGGTCTCTTTTCTGGTTTCAGGTTTCCTTATTGTTAGGAGACCTTCACTAATCCGGATTAAGACAAAGTCTCATTCAGTTGAGCCACACCTCAATTTAAACTAGCATCACCAAGAAATCCTGTTTATGATGGGTTCACAACCACAGAAGGGTGGATTAAGAGCATGTCTAAATTGGGGTACATAACTCAACCTACTGAATTTTTGTGACACAATGGATCCTTATTATGCTGTGTTCTAAGTTATACACAGATGTATACCTTAGAAGGCATACTTGTACCTTCAACAAGATAGGAAAAGAGATGATAACTTTATGGAATCATCTGTGATAGTTGGAAGCAGTCATGTGGGCTATCAGAGAAGTAAAGATAAAATGTGCCAGGACTTCACAGAAGGAGGAAATCACTTTCTTAAATGGAGAACCAGGAGGGTGTCCATGGAGAAGATGGAATTGGAGCAGAACCTTGAGGAGTGGCTAGGATATTTCTAGCAAGAAAACTACACAACCCAGCAACAGGAATGGAAAGTTCTGAGATATATATTGCAAAAAGGGAATCTGGCAGGAATTGTAGGATATATGAAAGAGAGTAATTATTAGAAAGTTATGCTAGGTCACAGTGCAGAATGTTACGTTCAGGCTATGGCTTCTCTGTGGCTTTATTCTGTTAGCCACAGGGGAATCCTAAGGTTTTTAAAATATGGGAATAACCTGATGTATTAGTTTCCTAGGGCTGCCATAACAACACGCAACAAACTTGATGGCTTAAAGTAACACAGGTTTGTTCTCTCATTGTTATGGAGGCTAGAAGCCTGAAATCAAGTTATCAGCAGGGCCCTGCTTTCTCTAAAGGCCCTTGGGGGAGGATCCTTCCTTGTCTCTTCTTAGTTTCTGATGTTTTCTGGCAATCCTTGGAATCCCTTGGTTTATACACACATCACTCCAGTCACTGCCTCCATTGTTACATCGTGTTCTCTTTATGTGTCTCTGTGTCCAAATTCCCTCATCTTGCTAGGACATTGGATTAGGGCCCATGTTAACTTGATTACATTTTAACTTGATTGTATTTCGAAATAAGGGCATATCACAGGCACTGGGAATTAGAACGTCCACATATCTTTTGGGGGCACATGATTCACCCCCAAACACTTAGTCAGAACTGGATATGGAGGCAGGTCATCTGGAGGCTGTATATATGTTGATTGAGGAGGGCAGTAGCAGGGGGTTGGAGAATGGCTGGACACTGTTGGTGACGGTCCTCGAGAAGGCACTGAGAGGAATGCCAGTGGAATGATGAACAGGAAAGATACTGGAGAGAAGGAATGGAAGAAGTATTGACAATTTGTTGAGCATGAGGGAAAAAGAGATGGAGAGGAGTCAAAGGACTAATTAAGGATGTCTAATAAAAAGAGTGGATTTGAAAGACAAGGAGTTTCTTTTGAGCCATCTTGAATTTGAAGTGCTTGCAAGAGACAGGGATTAAATATCTCCAGACAATTAGCGATACATATCAGAAATAAGACAAAGAAAACCAGAGCTAGATTTTTTCACTTACATGGGAATGATTTGAATAGGGATAAGAGTTGAAGCATCCTTGTTTTACGAGTCCAGTAGTGGGAATGTGAGAGTATAACAGAGAAGAGGGGAAGGGCCAGCACATCTCCATGAGTGTCCACAGAGAACACCTACACTTAGAAGGTAGAAAGGAGAAAGGATCTCTCTTCTTCCCATTAAAAAAAAAATCAGGAGTATTCTGAGTGGTAGTAGAGATGGTGGTCTAGGGTGGGCTTCCAAAAATGCTGGAGCAGGCTATCAGAGGACATATTGCCCGAGGATTGGAGTTCTTGCCTTCAAAGGAGGAAAGATCCCTTCCTGGGAATAAACAAGCGTGTTTCCAAAGCAGAGCTCCTTAGACTTTCCCAAGGAGTTTCCTGACGTGACCTGCTCCTACCGTTCACAGTCACCCTGCTCATCTCCTAGCAGAACTCTTAACCAGTGGCCTGTTGCTCATAGCCCTGAGAAGAGCTTCCTCCCACACACATTAGGGGTTCTCCTTTCAGGATTCCTCTAGAAGCCTGCGGGTGCATCAGAGGTTTTGACACCTCTGTTTCCCCCAGAAAGGGAACCCTGCAGAACTGCAGGTGCATCAAGGACTCTGCTTCTTTCTGCATCTGGGCCATCTGTTGTAGACCAGGCATCTTAATTATCCAGTGAATATCCTGACC
Source organism: Tamandua tetradactyla (assembly GCF_023851605.1). Classification (NCBI taxonomy): domain Eukaryota; kingdom Metazoa; phylum Chordata; class Mammalia; order Pilosa; family Myrmecophagidae; genus Tamandua; species Tamandua tetradactyla. The sequence goes on from NC_135331.1 coordinate 64,843,476, forward strand.
TGAGAATATAATTTTCTGTAATCCACATGCATGCATTTTCAGAAGGGATGAGTTACCTACTCCTGATTCTTAAAAAGGATCTCTTTTCTTAAGAGGATAAAAGTTGCTGAAATAGATCACATCCCCTCGCACCATAATGTGATTTTTTTCCCATGGCCTGTCCCTGTATCTTTTAGTATCTTCATGATACCTTCGATCAATTTTGGCCAAATGCATGGCTAATGGGGCTGCATGACATGGGCCAACAAGAGTGATAAATGCTCATTTTGTCTCTTGTTCTAGTTTGTGAGCTGCTGGAATGCAATATACTAGAAACAGAATGCCTTTTAAAAAGGGGAATTTAATAAGTTGCTAGTTTACGGTTCTAAGGCTGAGAAAATGTCCCAATTAAAACAAGTCTATAGATGTCCAATTGAAGGCATCCAGGGAAAGATACTTTGGTTCAAAAAGGCCGACAAAGTTCAGGGTTTCTCTCTCAAGTGAGAAGGCTCATGGTGAACACAATCAGGACTTCTCCCTCGGCTGAAAGGGCACATGGCAAGCACGGCGTATCTGCTAGCTGTCTCTCCTGGCTTCCTGTTTCATGAAACTCCCTGGGAGGCGTTTTGCTTTTTTATCTCCAAAGTGCTAGCTGATGGACTCTCTGCTTCATGGTGCTGCAGCATACTCTACTCTCTCTGAATCTCCTTTCTCCAAACTGTTTCCTCTTTTATAGGACTCCAGAAACTTATCAAGATCCACCCAAATGGGTGGAGACATGTCATCACCTAATCCAGTTTAACAATAACTCTTGATTTAATCACATCTCCAGGGAGATGATCTGACTACAGTTTCAAATATACAGTATTGAATAGGGATTATTCTGCCTTTATGAAATGGGATTTAGATTAAAACATGGCTTTTCTAGGGGACATCCATCCTTTCAAACCAGCACACATCTGTTGCCTTTTATTTGACTTAAACAATATACATACCTAGAAAACATATTTGTATAACTTGTAGCTTAAAATGAGAGAGTAACACACACTGTCTCATTTAATTCTTTAATAGTCTTAGAGAGTAGGGATTGGTATCCTCATTTCACAAATGGAGAAGCTAAGGCTGAGAAAATTCATCTGACTTACCAAAGGTCGCACACCATTTAAGTATCAGACCAGGGACTTGGATCCAAGCCCTTGTTTGCCAGGTCTCCTATTTTCCCACTGTATCCAAGGACTGGAGAGGCAGTTTTGTTCAGTGTTTAAGGTCCTGTGACATTGACCCTAGCTCTAGAACATACAGTGTAACCTCAGGCAAGTTCCTAACCTCTTTTAGCCTGTTTTTCCATTTATAAAATGGGGTCAATAAAGTCCTTATTTAGAGGGCTGCTGTAAAGTTATCAATCTTAATGATGATCATTCTTCTCATGATGTAATCATTGGTAAATAAAAATGCCTCTGTTCATAATAGACTTGGCCCCTTGGAAGGTTTATAGGTTGGCAATAGGTTGACATTTGTTGCATGTGAATGAAATCTTTCTACTAGCTTAAAATCTGATACTCATCTCAAATGCAGTGGTTTCAGAATAGTTGTATTATTGACTGATAGATACAGCTATCATATGTGAATTTAATTTTTTGGTCATATTATACTAGATATTATTACGTAAAAGCAGTGAGGCCCTGGGTGGGTCTCGATAGGGTAGATGTAAAGATGGCATGTCAGACAGCAGTACAGTTCAGTGATTAAAATCATGGGCCTTTGACTCTAACTTGGACTTAATTTCCATTAAAGTGTATCACATCCCAAATTTATTGAAAATATCAGGTATCTCTTAGGTTCGCTTTCAACTTAGAAGTTACCTGCTAAATTTCCACCTGAATCGAGAGAGAGAGACAGAGAGAGAGAGAGAGAGAGAGAGACAGAGACAGAGAGAGACAGAGAGAGAGTGAGAAAGTGGGCTCTATCTGCTTCCATCTTTTCCTGGAGTTCTCTGCTCCAACTAGACTAGACTATGAGAGGAAACGAGATGTCATAGCAGCAGCCACCTCCCCGAAGAGGTCCTAGGAGGTAGACTTTTAGGGCAGCTGTGCTCTCAGCACCTGGCTTCTGTCTCAACGCTGCACGCATGACAGACGCTGCTCTGCACTTGATCACCCATTAGCAACCATCCCTTTGCGTCCTTTGCCTCCTCACAGCAGTCTGTGAAAGTACAAATTTGCATATAGGGTGAGGCAAACTTTCCTAAGCAAGCAGAAATTATTTAAACCTTAATACAAAAGTGGGGAGGGAGGGAGGAGGAGACTTGAAATTTCTCAGAAGTAGAGCTGCTTACTTCTAACACTAAAGTGTGAAAGACCTGTAAATTTGAATTACAAAATTACCTAGGACTCTCAGACTCAAAAGCCTGTTAGAAACTACTGCTCTTCAATGAAATATGTACATACTCTGTTAATTGAGTGAAGGGAACTGTTTGTCACTAATTAAAATGCAGTTTTCCAAATGCACTTACTCAGTATCACTTTGCAAGTTGTTTTAATGATGATTTTTTTTTAACATCAAAAACAAGTAAGTTATTTAATTTTTTTTTTGGGGGGGGGAAGGTGGTGGGGAGTGGTGCATGGTCCTGGAATCAAACCCAGGTCTTCTGCAGGGAGTTGTGTGATCTCTTCCACCAGCTGCAAGGTGCATTGATTTTTTGTGTGTGGGGCTGCTTGGTCTGGACTCAAACCTGGGTCTTCCATGTGGAAGGCAGGCATTCTACCACTGAACCACGTGTGAACACGGTGCATTGATTTTATAAATTAAAGTAAATGAGTAAAGCAGCATTTTTCAAATGCCTAACTTTGCTTGTTCAACTAAAGTCATGGAAATATCTTTTGGCCTTCATTATAAATGTCTTCAACCTCTGTAGTTTAGTGGCACTAAGATGAGTTGGTTTGAAATCATAACCAAAATATATGTGGTGAGGTTATGAAAACTTGATAAATTAACCTCACCAAATATGACTTATAATTACTAGTTTGTATACACATCTATATATGCTGTTCAGCTAATGAGGGTGGGGGGCCTCCTCTTGTTCCTGGAAATATCTGTGGAACTTAATCTTATTTGTTAATTTGACTAATTGATTTTTTTAATGATGGATCTTTTAACAAATCCTTTAGTAGGCCTTTTGTTAGAAAAATGTTAATGAAAACCACTGATTTGCTCTGCAACTTTGCAAATAAGTAATTCTTAATATTTTTACTTTTTTATTCGAGATCATTAATATGTAAATTTTTGTTTTATAGACTTGAAACTATTCCAACATGGCTCTCCTTGGACTCTTCTCTTTGCTGATTCTGCAAAGTATGGCTTTAGGGGCTACTATTCCTGATGAAACCATTGCTGGATTGTCAGTGAATATGTATAACCATCTTCGAACCACAGGGGAAGATGAAAATATTCTCTTCTCTCCATTAAGCATTGCTCTTGCAATAGGAATGATAGAACTTGGGGCCCAAGGGTCCACTCTGAAAGAAATCCATCATTCAATGGGATATGACAGCCTGAAAAATGGTAAGTTTGTGCTTAGGTTTTGATTTCTCACAATGGTTTGGCTTTAAATTTAAACTCCGTTATATGTTGGTGCCTCATGCCAGAAGCAGTAATATTTTCACTGGCAAGAAATTGATCTCATTGAGATGGTATGGCTAAGGGAAGGCATTAGGAAACCAAGGAAATGTGTTAATTCCTGGCTCCAGCCCTGGCTGAATAAACCTAAGGAAATTACCTCATATATCTTTTTTTAAATTTAAATGAACATTACTTGAACAAAAAAATACAAACATAGCTCTTGCCCTCATGGAGTTTCCAGTCTAGAAGGAGAGTCATATATGAATCAATTAGCACACAAAAAGTTGAAAATTAGCAACAGTGATAAATGTTATAAAGAAAAGTAATATGGCTCTCTAAAATATCAGAAAATTTTGCTTAAAATAAACTATATCCTTCTTGTTCTGATAGCAGCCAATAATATTTTTTGAAATGTTGTAGTATTATGAAAACTATGCATTTGCAACAATTTCTAGCCAAATAATACACTTTGATGTATTATTTCTGTTTAATGCCTCTAGTATACACATGAAGTAATTCATAAAAATGTTGAGAACTAAAACGAATTCTAATAGATCTTCTGGTTAAGCTAGATAATTAATCTCAATTCTTATTCTTGGTAGTTATCAAATAAGACTAATTTAATGGAAGTCATCTGAGTAACTTAAGAGAATCACAAAAAAATCTCTACTTTGTGGATTCTAGATGAAGTGATTACAATTTTTTAAAAATGACATCAGTTGACAATATTAAGCTGCAAAAATTCATTTGAACATATAGAAGTAATACAGATACTAGAACCTCTTTACCATGTTTGTGTGGTGAGGAAGCTAGCATTTTCCCCTTGGGCCCCTGTTCTATTAGTCTCTCTTAAAATATGGTTTTATGCTGTGTCAATGCTCTCCAACTCTTCCTCGATCTTTCACCATGTTTGTCCCACTAATAAACATCCTTTCTCATCTCGCAGGTGAACAATTCTCTCTCTTGAAGGACTTTTCTAACATGGTAACCGCTAAGGAGAGCCAGTATGTGATGAAAATTGCCAATTCCCTCTTTGTGCAAAATGGAGTTCATATCAATGATGAATTTTTGCGAATGATAGAAAAATACTTTAATGCAGAAGTAAATCACGTGGACTTCAGTCAAAATATAGCTGTGGCCAATCACATCAATAAGTGGGTGGAGAATAACACGAACAGTATGTATTTGATTCCTTTCTTTCTCTACGGCTTAGTTTTGACTGTATTTGCTCCTGAATTTATTTGATCCCTCACTCCTTTTGCATTTTGAACACTAGCTGGGTTTCTAAAATTATTTTTTAATGGATTATGGTCTACTTTGGTACCAAGAAAATAATCTTAAAAACCGTATCGTCCAACTGATGGGTTTCTTCTGCATAGTAATCTCAAGTAGAATTTTGTTTGAGCTAACCAGTAAATTAAGTATTTGTTAGACAGTGATTGGTGGTTCTTTCAACCATGTGATTAAAATTAAAGATGATAAGAGAGCTATAAATCAGAGTTTAAAGAAGTTCATTAACTTTTAAGCCACATAACTTGATTGCTTAAAAAAAATGTATGGGGTTCCTTTAAAAAAAGAGAGACCCATTTAAATTCTAAGATATGGAGAGGGTATAGGAAGAGTTGCATTTATTTTAATTTTATTTCTAATTCGTATTTTTCAAATGTAGTTCAGGTTTCCAACTGTTTCATATGTCACAATTTTATTTCCCAGCTGTGCCAGCAAAATAATTGAAATTGGAATCTAAAAAAATGAGGGCAAATTGAAAATAGACTACTATAGCTATTCAAGAAGTTGAGGCTTATTGTCAAACTCCCCAAACCATGTTAATCGAATACATTTTATATTTGGGAAAAATATCTGATCCAATGTACTGTATCCTATAATCCCCCAAATGCTGAGCCATAGTCTCCCTTAAGAAGTGCTGGAATTAATAAAATGAGAGTATACCAAGCAAATTTTGGTTCTGTGTTTTCCAATGATAAGATTAAAGTATTAGATAAAAGAACTTTATGGATTTTTTTAACATTCAAAGAATAAGTCAGAGTAATAATCTACCTAAAAATGAATTGAATTATTAAGAGTTGTTTGTTTCCAAAGTCTTTTTGACACTACTAGCAAACACCAAAGATCCAACCTCTTTCAAAGTAGATTTGGAAAGAGCATTTCAAGTGATACAGAATAATGCCTCATGAGTTAAATTGGATTTCATTCATCTATTTTCACCTTCTAAAAAGCAGTTATGTCTGCCAACCCCCAACCAGAACCATTCCAGCCATTCCTAAAGAACACCTAGGGCAATATATAAGATTCTAGAAGGCTTCCATGCACTAGAGCAACTTACCAGAAACCTACAACCTCCAGATGGTTCCCTGGACCAGATAACTCCTGAAACCTTGAGGGCCCAGCTTCTCCAGAACATCATATAGTTCTGTCTCCCTATGCCATATTAATCACAGAGCCTTCCAATATGAAAAAGTTAGAATGGCCATAGCCCAAACACCCCTAAAGAGAGGGATGGAAAGTTCAAAGGTGATGGTGGCGTTATACAGAGAAGATAAGATTTAACAAATGAATATGAATGTTGAATCATTAAATTGATATTTATTTTAGTCCCCAGTGTCTTAGAGCAACTAGAAGTAAAAACCCAAAATTGTGGAATTGTAAGCCATGTCAAACTCTGAAATATATTCTACAACTAATTATGGTACTGTGCTTTGAAATTTATTGCTTTTGTGTGTATATGCTATTTTTCACAAAAAAAGAAAAGAAAGAAAGACAAAAGTCGATTGTGATGATAAAACATTTAAACCTTCTAGCCTCCTATATTCTGGAGCAGCTAAAATGAAAGATGTGAGAGGACTGTATGGTAGCCCATGACAAACTCTAGGATCTGTCCTGTAGCTACTTTTTGAAGAGTGCTTTGAAAACTATTGCTTTTTTAATTCTTTGCTTTGTATATATGTTATACTATACAATAAAAAAAAGTTAAAAAAAAAAGAGCAGTTATGTTTGGTGAAAAGATTTCTAATGTACATGGAGAAAAAGTTGAAGTTGGAAGACAGTTTAATGATACTTAGAAACATTTTTTTTGGGTGCTTATGCTGTTAAGAGTTTTACGTACATCCTCACAACTTGCAAAATAGTGACCCTGAGATTCTTCTGTATGGAGTTCTGTAGTTTGTGCAATAGTGTCAAGATGCTACTTATGGTTATTTGAGGTGCTTTGGGCCTTCTGGATGCCTTTAATCTGTATTTATATAGAGAAAAATACTATGTATGCTATGTTATTAACATATATGAACAATTTGACCTTTCAACAATGTAACTTTTCCCTTTGAAAGTAAGAAACCATTTGTTTTTATTGTGTGGCAAAGGTTTACACTTTTTCTGGATCACCCTTTCAGATGATAGTTTGATGATGTTTGGTCCCTCTTTCACCTTTCAATTTAATGTACATTTTAATCTGCTCATCTTTTCCTGGACAGATCTGCTGAAAGATCTGGTGTCTCCAAGGGATTTTGATGCTGCCACTTATCTGGCACTCATCAGTGCTGTCTACTTCAAGGGAAACTGGAAGTCACAATTTAGACCCGAAAATACTAGAACCTTTTCCTTCACTAAAGATGATGAAAGTGAAGTCCAGATTCCAATGATGTATCAGCAAGGGGAATTTTATTATGGTAAGTCATGTTGGCTGTTTTTCTCCCTTTTTACAGTATATTAACAGATTTCTAAGAAAGAACTTGAAATATCCATTACTCAAACTGCTTGTCTGGCTAGTTTGGGTTATAATTCAGTTTCCTTGTCTCCTTTTTCAAAAGCTTCTAATTAGATCCTGAGTGAATATTATATGCATTGATATCTTCCCAATATGTTTCTCTAATTTATAAAATTGCTCACATCCACAGATAGAATTTATTCATGTGAAAATGCCTGGCATTGTGCTATAATATTCTGGGCTACTCCAGAAAAGTCATTGATTTGGTGTGGTTTTCAGTGAACTGTATGTTCCACCAAACACTTGATTTAGTCTCCTGGCCACTTTTGAATTACAAGAATTCTTCTCTTCCACAGGCTTTTCTTTCCTTTAAAATTTTACTTTCAGGTTCATGTATGTATGGTCAAGACTGAATTGTTCCTTCATACTTTCATTCATCAAAAGTCTATAATTTGGGATACAACTCAATATTATTGGCATTATTTTCAGAAATGTTTTATCGGACTTTTTAGAGGATTATTGTTAAGAAACGATAGGACATTGTTTCTTTCTATGTATTATATTAATTGAAATAACTTGCCATATTTAATTTTTCAAGACATAATTTTCAAGCCAAATGAGTACATTTTAGAACTTAGTTTATTCAATGTAAAAGTAGATTGCAAAATTAAAAGATTTTTATCACAAAGTAAGAAAGGGAAATACCTATTTATAGGCAAACCAAAATGCTTAGTATGATTCTTAAAGGATATAGATCCAGTATAGGAAAATATTCATAACAAAAGCATTCCATTTAGTTTTGGAAATGGGGGAATTTTAAAGTAGCAACTGTATTATTTTTTAAGACTGATTTATTTGTTTTTAAAAACCTAGTCAATTTGAATAAATTCATTCAGCACAAAGCCAATTACCTAACTTATCTAATTACCTAATTTGGAGGTCTTAATCATCATGACTATACCAGTATCTATTATAGAATGCTTAGATTTCATTTTGGCTGTGCAGCTTTGGCCCCAAAACTTGTAGTTGTGATAATGATGGAGTACCAGACGTTACATTGTCAGCTTTTCCCTTAGAACTCAGGTAGATATTGGAAAATGTCAATTTGTATCCAACTTATAGCCAGGATTTTGTTTTCCTAATCTAGACTTGTCATTGTTTCTAAATGATATCCTTTATATCTGTGCTTCTTTGAATTATCTCAATTAAAAATAAAAACTAAGTCTCAAGTTCATTTTATGGCCACTGTCAAATATTCGTGAAGATTCTAAAATAAATGTCCCCATGGCCAATAATTCACTTGAATTTCAGAGCCTATTTTTAAATAAACCCTATTTTTTTTTCCAGATCCTTGAATTCTGCATATTCTGTACATTACTTTGAAGGAAAATTGTAACAAATTTAAATCTTAAAAAAAAAAAGCTTTGATACGGACTTTTGATGGTTTTTTTCCCCCCCGCTTTTTTAGGGGAATTTAGTGATGGTTCAAATGAAGCTGGTGGTATCTACCAAGTCCTTGAAATACCGTACGAGGGGGATGAGATTAGTATGATGCTGGTACTGTCCCGACAGGAAGTCCCACTGGCCACTCTCGAACCACTCGTCAAGGCGCAGCTGATTGAAGAATGGGCCAACTCCGTGAAGAGGCAGAAAGTGGAAGTGTACCTGCCCAGGTGAGAGGCTCCCACGCCACGCCTCTTCAGAGCATGGAGGCAGGATAACAATGAGGTTTCCCACGCACAAAAACTCTTGCCAGTTTTTAAGTTTTATGCTGCTCTCTTCTCCTCCTGCTCTCCATCCCCCTCCCTCTCCTCATCCCAACCCCCTAACTCCCCTCCTTTCCTCCTCTTCCTTCTCCTTCTACTTTTTCTTTTAATGTCTTCTTTCATACCCGTGCACTCCTGCCCAGAAACACCTGCTCGCTTATTGATTGATTCAGCACCACTTACCATGACTTAGATATAGGTCAATACGCTCATCTTCTTTCAATTTAGAAGGCTTTTCTCTTGATGGTCTTCTATATTATTTCAGTAATATTTAAAAGTTGAGTAAAGCTGTAGAGAAAATAATCTCAACATTGCAGAAGAACAGCAGGCCTCTCACGGCACTAGATGCCAAGATGCAATCATAAACAAGCAGGAAGGAGAAGGCTTGCGTGGCTGAGAGAACACAATCCATGATATGATGCCTGCCCACCATCGCTCCCTCAGTCCCACCTCCAGCCCCTCAGCACCTCAGACATTGGAAGTGTGTCCCATCCAAGTGTGTGTGGTGACACCACAGAAAACATGCTCTTTTCGGGTCTCTGGCTCTCTATTTATGTTCCTACTTTTGCCTAAGATGCTCCCCTCACATTCGTTTGCCAGATCTATTACTGAGCCTTCAAGGTACAACTCTGGTGTCGGTTCTTCTAGGAAGCCTTCCAGGAAACACTTGATGGAGCCAGACGGTCCTCGCTTATGTCTCACTTACGCGTCTCCTTGTTTTTGTCTTGTACCAGTCCTCAATGCCATTTCTTTTTGGTGAATCTGTTTCCTTCCCTAAGTTCTTCTAGGGTATGATTCCCTCCCTGGTAGTAGACTTACAATAAATGTTTGGAAAACTGGCCCAGCTGAAAATATTTATTCTCTCCTTGACTATCTTAAAACCTAGAGGGGAACTAGACTTGTAAACACATACAACCTGTTTATAAACATAATATTTAAATTTTAGGTTAGAAAAGAAACTCAATAAAGCAACCAATAACCAAATATGTGTTCGTGTGTGGGGGGGAGAACAATTCTAATAGTCATTCTGTATTAAGAAAATTATACCAGTATAGGTAATTAATATGAACGTTCAAAGGTGCTAAATAAGATGCCAGTATTAAAGTTTAATTATTAAAATTTCATTATTATTTATTCCAATTATAGGAATCATCATTTAGAAGTTACATTTTATGCAAATGTCCATTATTCCAAAAATTTAGCTGATAGTTTGCTTATGTTAATGAATGAGATCTATTTGGGACTATAGACATTTTCGGCTAAAAAATACATATACACACATTATATGATATTATATATTCATAATATCTAAGTATACATAATATATGGCCATCCATAGAAAAGTTAAGGTAATCATAATCCATCCAAATAGTTGAATTTTTCTTCTTTTTTCTGTTTTTCTTTTTTAGCTTGTCTAACTTTCTACGACAATACATTTATGTAAAAAGAATTTCACTATAAATCCATAAGGAGAGATAGATGAATACCTAGCAAAGCCAAGTTTTTGTTACATATAGTAATTGACTTCTACATACATAACATATAAACAATGCATCTGATCTCTTAAAGAACAATTTACTTTTAAACATTAATAATTAAATTTAAATTACTATTTTAATCAGTTCTAACTTGTGAAACATTTAGTTCCTATTAGGCTTCATCTAGTGACCTTTTATCATTAGTTTTATATTTTTGTTTTGGTTTATAGGAAATTCATTTTAAAAATATAGGAAATTCAATACAGTGCTAATACTTCCCTTATTGAATTTCAGTGACTAAGTGAAACATCTCCAAATATTTGTTTCTCTAAGGATGTAAAGTTGTTTAAGAGTATTGTAACAGTATTCTCAATGAATACTTAATAAGAATCACATATTTTAAATCAACCATATTCATCAGAAAATGTGACCTCCAGGTCCTGTCCCTTGAGAAATTAGTGTGGTAACAGAAGTAAAAGTCTCATTTTCTAAGGAATACTCTTTAGTTATGAAGTAGCTTAGCTTGATTGCTGTGTTAATGCCTATAACTAAATTAGACGTAGTTAATCACAATGCATCCATTTCTCCAAGAATTCTGTGATCTCTCCCTGCATGGCTAATACATAGAGAGGGAAGCTCAATAGCTAGATAAGATAAACTTGGTTTCTTTTTTTTTTTAGCTGATTAAGGGCTTACAAATACTTATGTGTAAATGGCAATGAACGGGAAAACATCCACTCCCTGTATTTTACAGAATTGGAAACCACTACATTTTCAATGAAGGTGCAAAATTGGTTTCCCAGATTTAGCAAAGGTAAACAGTTTCTAATACCGTGTTCTAGGTTTATGTCAGTCTTTAATGGTTTGTATGGTTTTATTCAGGTAGAGTTATCATTCTGAACAAGCAGTTTGCATTTCTGTAATTTTCCACCTGCTTGGAAAGCGGTTTTGCTTTTTATTATACTAGAGCTTGTACAAACATCTTTTTGCTGTGTAGAGTTTTTAATATTTTATTATTTTTTTTTTAATGAGGGAGGGGAAAAGGTGCAATTACTTTGAATTTTTGCTCCTAATTCATTTTTCCCTAAAAAGTAAACTGTATAGGAATCAGATGCTGAATTGACATTATATTTTTTATTCAAAATGCAAGCTCTTACTCCGGCAAAATATAAGATAGCTATACCTATGTGATGTCACTAAATCCATTGGCAATCACAAGGTTTAAGGTTTAAGTGTAATTATACATCTAGAAAACTTAATATTGCCAGATCTCTTTTTTTTCCAATTTATCCATGGTAGCAAAAACAGTTTGACTAATGTATAAAATAAACATTATTTCTGAAAAACATCTAAATTATTATTTATTTATAATCATTACATTTATTTTTCATTACACAATTTAAGTCTTAATATTTATCTTATGGGTTGCTTTATATATACTTTTTTCTACATAGAATTTTTTTTAAACCTAACTTTCCTGAACCTTACCCTCTTCCTTGTATCAGTTTGCTTTTCAGTCTTGTTACTTGGAATGCAGATGTACTTTGCAGTAGTATCATTCCACTCTGACTTTTCCCAAATTTGTCATTTGTGATCAGACTGCTGGAAATCAAAGGATTTGAAGTGGTTCTCCATCTGTAACTAGAAACCATCCTGTTCTTTCGAAATGATTCTCTCTATTGTTAAAGCAGCTTTATTTCATATTTCTAAAGGAGAACAATACATAAGATCAACTGATTTTTGTTCTTTAGATAAGCGTTTTTTAGTAGGTTTTTCTAGAAAGGGTTTGATGAGTTCCTTAATTGCTTATAAATTTTATAAATCTCCTTATATTTAGGAAATATTTGTTCTTTACTGATGCTTGTTCTATACATCCGTTCAGCCTTCATGCTTCTGCCTGCCACATACCTCTTTAACTTATCTGGTAAAAAAGCTATAAATGCATGATTGCCTTGTCCACCTTTTATAAAACAGGCATGCCTTTTGGTTTTAAAAATGCAGCCTTGTGGCCTTTTATTTTTAAATTCAGTGGGTGAAATCTACAATCTGTCTGTAATGTTGTTTTATTTTTAAAAGCCATTGTTGGAATATTGGTAGTTCATGGTGGGGGCGATGTAACATCAGAAAGACCAAGGTTCAAATCCTCATTTTACCACTTATTAGCAGAGTGTTGATGACTTAGCTTTTGTGAGCTTCAGTTTCCACATCTGCAGAAGAGAGACAACAATGCCTATCTCATGGGGTTGTTGGGTTAGTGAAATGAGATACTGTACATAAAAAGATTTGAATAGCACTCAGGAAAAAGAGACTTGGAGGAAGATTTGAAAGCACTCGTTATATGGGAGATGCTAATTATTTATGATTATAGTATTTATGATCATAGTATAATATAGACCAATAGTATTAGTCTATATGAAGAGGTTAGAGTTAAGGAATGGATAATAGTTATTTTTTGATAGTTTGGTAAGGAAAAAGAGACAAGGAAAGGACAAGTGGAGATTATTTTTTTCAGTCTTCACTTTGACCAAACAATCTTGTGGACATCTAGACTTCATTTTACTTCGGCCTCTGTGTTATGTCCTATGCCAGATATGACAAATATTAGAATATGAGTAAAACCCTAGATTTGACTAATTTTTAGTTAGTTAGGAGGGATTAGTGTAACAACCTAACCAAATGACTCTAACACTACCAAAATGCAACCGTACAACACCTTAGCATCTATAATAAGGTGACATGTTAACCATAACTGCAATATAACAAGTTGCATGAATAGTCTCTGACTTCAATAGTTCCACCCCTCCTACATGCCAGCAGCTTTTATAAGCCTTATTTAATCCCCCCAGCAGTTCTATTAAGTAGCTATTATTGCCATTTTCCACACATCAAAACCAAGGCTCAGAAATTAAATTCAGCTCGCTAAGCCTTCTTCACGTGTCCAGTCAGCCTCAACGTGTGAAACGAGCCAAGTTGTTCTTAAGAAGTAACACAGTAATATCCTCCTTCACTTTTCTCTTTTAGGAGGATCAGGAATTTATAATACTATCTGGAGCCAGAGCCCTGCTCTGCCACTTATTAACTGTGTGGCTGAGGTCAACTTATTTCATCTTTTGTTTCCTCTATAAATAGGGATAATAATCTTTTAACTGAGGATGATGACAATAATACCTACCTTAAAGGGCTATAGTCGTAATTAAAGTACTATATTTTATACTCTAGAACAGTGTCTGGTTTACAGTAAGCGCCATAGGAGTTTAAAAATAATAATAAAAGCACCTTAATAAAGCCATCAAAAATGTTTTCCAGGGCAGGCAACGGTGGCTCAGTGACAGAATTCTCGCCTGCTATGCTGGAGACATGGGTTTGATACCCAGAGCCTGCTCATGCCAAAAAAAAAAAAAAAGTTCTCCAAAGCATTTTGTATTTTCCTTGTCATCCTCCTTTGACGAGTGTGTACCATAGAACAGTACTGCTTTCACAGTCATTATCTGCTTTTTGTAGAAAAAAAATAGACAATGCAAGTCCAGTTTAAAGTATAAGATATAAATAAATAAAACTCAGCACTTAACTTTGGTACATTTAATATACCTATAACTGATCTCTTTTGGTCATATTATTCCACAAACAAGGATCTGCTAAAACTTCCCCCCTCCCCACCCTGATCACACCTCTTGTGTCTGAGTCCTGTTTGCAGCAATCATTTTCTTTGCATTATTCTTAAAACCAAGCAATAGAAATGCTACTACGGTAACACTTAGTGACCGTGTCAGACCTAGTTCTTCTAAAAACATATTCCGTTGCTTAAAAATTTATATATATGATCTGTATTGATCAGGAGAAGATGTCTTAGAAAAAGGGAAACGTTCTGTTCTAACCAGGTTTCACTTTATAAAGTAATAAAATTTTTTTTTTTTTTAAATCTGTTTGTTAATGCAGCCGTGTTGGTCCATTTCTTTCACTAAGGGTGATTCAATTCATTGGACCACTTTGGCTTTCCGTGGAACCATTTTTTAAATCATTGCTATTCTGTTTATGACCATGATTAATCTCCATTTTCATTTAAGTTTTTAAAATAATGTTTTATTTTTCATTACCAAGTGATGTACATTCATGTACCACAATTTATAAAGTTCATTAGCATGAGAAATGAAGACCTGTTATTCTTTTGTGTTCAAGTGATAGAAGGGCATCAGTCTTAAGGTGTAATATTTAGCTCACTTTCCTTAATTAACAGTTTTTCTGTGCTACTACCATGATGGTGTATTTTTTAATGTGACATATTGTATGTTTCCTCCCTGAGTTGTACAGAATTGAAAATACTGGATGGATTCATTAACCAGCAGAGCTTGGCTCTTCTTTAGCTATTTCCATGGGGGGCAGCATAAGTTGACCTAGATACTAAGAGGAGAATGAAATAAATACCCTGGGTAAATGTATGATTAGTCATTGCCCGCTTAAAAAAGCAAATATATTACCTACTAGATTTTGAGAGGTATGTTTTTACAAGTCTCAGATAATATAATGTGATTCTTAATCTTAAAATTGACTTTATAATATATATATCACTGTTTGTGTTTGTCTCATGTATTTTTCTTATTTATTCATTTAATCTGTAATGTCATGTCGTTCTCTTTGATGCCTGTCTTCTTACAATAACAAATACCACTTACATTCAAAAGCCAGTGTTAGCAAAGTTAGACTCTAAAAATCAGACTTTTAAATAAGTACATCTAGCATTTTATTTTTGTCCCAAAGTGATGGTATTTTGAACGCTTAACTAACTACGTTTTCCCCCTACATATTCTCCAGGTTCACTGTGGAACAGGAAATTGATCTAAAAGACATTCTGAAGGCTCTTGGGATTACTGAAGTTTTCATCAAAAATTCCAACTTGACAGCTCTGTCCGGTAAGACGCAATAACCAATTAAAAAAATGTATTTCATAAAAGCTTTTCTCCTGATAATGTCAATTTGTCTGTTATTGAGTTCTGAGGTAAAATGTAGTTATCACTTGACAGATAAATATAACAAGAAATATATAACTACATATATAAATATAAATATCATCATAACGTTATGGTTACGTTACTCTGGTCCATGTCTTATCTTTAATGGTAGACTGTGTTCTCCAGAAGTCCTGTGTTATACGTCTTTGAATTCCCCCTTCTATCTGACCCAGTGCTGTGTAGATTACATAATCAATAAGTGTGTTGATTGATATCTCAGTCTGTCCTGTTATAATAAATCATACAGGAAAGAAAGGAGGGAGAAGAGGATAAATGAGCGCCAGCTGGGAGAGCAAGGTACTTTTAAAAAAAATAAAGGGTGCCCCAAGAGATGATACAAATATTTTCTATTCTTTGGTACAAAAAAGTGATTTTGAAGTGGCATTAAAAAAATACCTGGTCCATTGAGGTGTTGAGTAATTTATCTTAGATATGTCAAGAAAAAAATTTAGTTGGATTACTTGTCAAAAATACTTTAATTTGTTCAGGTAAAAAAATCATAAAATATTATTAAAATTAAAGTATTTAGAACATGTAAAATGCTTTTGGAAGTATTTTTTTAAGTAGGTAACCCCTAGAAATTTGTCATTGAACTAAGATACCAGTGGGCTTATGTAATGATTACTTTCTAGCATTTCTAGAACAGGAAAAATAAAATGGAATCTACTTCCTGGTGAGCCAAAGACAGGCATATATTAAGATAAAAGAAAATCAATGTGTAAGTCCTCTTTATATGTAGTTTACTGCATCCAGTTTTTCAAATAAAGAGAGCTAAGGTGATAGATTTCTTAGCAATTCATGTGTTACAGGAGTTTTAACTATCCTATCTTGAAATATCAAGCTATTTAAAATCAAGGTGACCAAATAATAGCTTCTAATCCTGGACTGTGAGGGCCCATTGGATCCTAGGAAGTATCTGAAGCCCTCAAAATTGTTTGTGTTTGTATGTGCATGTTAAAGGAGTGGGGGGGTGAGGGAGAGGGAGAGGGGGAGAGAGAAGCAGAGTGAGAGAGGCAGAGAGAGAGAGAGAAAGAAAAGAGTAAAAAAGGCCTTGCCCTCCAGATTTAGGATTTTACAGATTGTTTTCTAAACAACACTCAGCTTCTAGCAATGAGACGGTACGTGTGTTGGGGGCACAACTTCTATCCTTATTTTCTAGAGCTCATGGTCTAAAGCACTCAGAGCTTCTCTGTATGTTTCTATATAAATGTTCCCGTGCACAGAGGATAAATGCATTTTCTCCGGGCAAATGTTTTCCTGGCTCCCATCCAAGTTCTAGGGCTCTGAACTCTTCACTGGTGTCATCAAGAATATAGGACTGGTGGTGATTCAAAAGGTAATGATGCCTCTGCATCTGAGTCAGAAATACATTCATGGTGTGCGCACAGTATAACCCAAAGTCATATATCCATTTCCTCAGGAATTGAGAGCATCTATCTTAAACCTTAGTGGTCAAATTCCAACCGGATTATTGCATTCCATTTTCTTAATATGACTCTATTTTCAGTTTAGAGATCCCTCACTGTCTCACCCAAAGATAGTTATTTCACACACATGGGGTATCTACTGCCTCTCTGCCCTGAGAATGTCGCACTGCAGTGGTAAATCAATTGTTGTGGTCAGTGAGGCTTATAATTCCTAACATATCTGGATATTTTATAAGGTAATATTTAATTGCCTTTACTGTGTACAGAGACAGAGCATAAGTATGTATTATGTATGGAAATGGTTTGGGGATTTGAAATGACGCTAGAATCTTCTAGAAAGTTCATGCAGTCTATATGTAAAGTCTCTGAGCATTAATCAAATCTCCATCAGAATTGAATCCTTCTGAGTCTCCTCCCGCAGCTGCATTCCCAGTACCTGGCACAGGAATGGCATATGGTTATAACCCAGGAAATGTTCACTGAAGGATAAGAGGGAGAGAGGGAGAGAAGTTGATTCAGCATCACCTCATATATTGTATTAGAATACTGGCCTTCTTAAAACATCAGTAAGAAATCCAGGATTTGCTGTCTTCAGACATCACCAGTTCAGGTCTTCAAGAGCATTTGACCAAAGAACTAAAGCAAAACTCAAGCTTTCTGTGAAAATTCTTTGGTTCTTTGATTACTAGTTTTGTCAGAGTTTAGGGAGCTTTAGCCACCCGCCATCCAGTGCCATGTACCCTTCCCCACTTCTCTCTCCTCTCTCAATCCCTGCCCCCCGCCGCCACACACAATCTGTTGACACCTCTATAAAAACTTACTTCTCTGCTTCCTCTAAATTCCTTTGCATTTTTCTCTCATCATTGATTTAAGTGCAGAGCTCTGCCTAGCATGATTAGTATCCTTTCCAAATGTCTAGTATTTTGCCTCCCCAAATAAATTGTGAAAATCAAATAAATTGTGCCTATAACATTTAGTAACTCCACAAGTACCCAGGGAAATTATGTGCATGCATTTGGTTATTATTTCTGGTTTTAATGAGAATGTCATGGTGTTTAAGATATATAATAATCTTCTATGCCATGTCTATTGCTTTCATTAAACAACCAATTGCAAGGCATCTAATGTGAGCATAGAGCCATGTCATAAAAAAGGGGAAGATGTGATTAAGATATCATGCCTTCCCTAAAAGAGCACATTAACTTATGGGGGAGAAGGACATAGACAGCTGGATTTAACAAAAGGAAGAATGATGTGTTTTATTACAGCAGTGGTTCTCAACAGGGGCAATTTTACCCGAAGGGGACATCTGGCCATGTCTGGAGACATTTTTGGATGTCACACTGGGGAGTGGATGCACTGGCATCCAATGGGGAGAGGCCAGAAACTCTACTAGATATCTTACAATGCACAGGATAGCTTCCTACAACAAAGGATTTTCCAGCCCACAATGCCAATTGTCCTAAGCTTAAGGAACCATGTATTGGAGAAAGCACTGTGGGATCAGAGAGGGAGGAAAATCAAGGGTAGAATGAAGGCAGTTTGGGTCAAAAGACAGAGGAGGAACAAAGAATGGTCTCACTGATGTGAGCTAAAACTAATGAGTGAACTTGGAGAATTTATTCTTATGCATTGTATAGATATCCCCTTTTTAGTTTATGGTGTAGTGGAGAGGCTATGGGAAGTACCTGAAACTGTAGAGCTGTGCTCCAGTAGCCATGTTTCTTGAAGATGATTGTATAATTATACAGCTTTCACAATGGGACTATGTGATTGTGGAAACCTTGTGTCTGATGCTTCTTTTATCTATGGTATGGTCAGATAAGTAAAAAATAAATGGATAAGAAATAAACAATAGGGGGAACAAAGGTTAAAATAAATTGAGTAGATTGAAATACTAGTGGTCAATGAAAGGGAGTGGTAAGGGGTATGGCACGTATGAGTTTTTTCTTTTTCCTTTTTTCTTTCTTTTGCTGGAGAGATGCAAATGTTCAAAAAAATGATCGTGGTGATGAATACACAACAATGTGATGATATTGTGAGCCACTGATTGTAACCATGACAAGAATGTTTGTATGTCAAGAATGTTTGTATGTCTGTTCATTGTTTATAATAAAAATATTTAAAGATAGAGAAATAAAGGAAGGAAAAAAGAAAAAAAGACAAAGGAGGAGAATATACGTATGTATATGGTCTTTTAAATGTATAAAACATTTTGAATAGCATATTAGGAACCGATAGCAGTGGTTACTCCTAGAATATGAACCAGACAGATAGAAGAGCTTTCATTTTTTTATCCAGTTGTGTGCTGTTTGGAATTTTCCCTTGTTTATATATTGCTTTTTTCAATTAATAAACTTATTAAAGATGCAGAAAAAACTTTTAAAAATCGTATTATTGGTATAATTAATTTGTACATTCGAAGGCACCCAGAGGACGATTTGGTAGTATTGTGACACTGCTATATTCTTAAATTATGTCACGAAGATTCTGTCTTTCTGCAAAAATAGCAAATGTAATTTAGCAGTGGGGGAAAAAAGGCTGATTCACCGTCTTTTGCCTCTGCAAAACCGGGGTGACTTGACAGTCCTTTGCTAAGACTTCTTGAATCCACTCTTTTTTTTCTATTCCACAAAATCCACTCTTACTTCCAAGTCTCATTATTGCTTCCCCGGACTATTTCAATAGCTCCCTAAATGGTTTCCAGTCTCTCTAAAATCTAATCTATTTTACCCACCACTGCCAAGATTAATCGTCTTAAAGTTCTCTTTCAGATCATTTCAGGCCCCGTGCAAAGCTTCCCTTTTGTCTGCTGGACACCCTCACTGCTCAGCAAGGAATTAAGACCTCAGCTCTCTCCAGCATAACTCCTGCTGATTCTGCTCCAGCCAAACTGAATACTCCCTGCACCCCACATCTCCCCAGCTCCCCATTGTTACCAAGTCTCTCCCACCCAAAACGACTTCCCTTCCAGCTTCTAACTCCAGCTGAACCTCTACCCAATGCCCCCAACTTTAGCACGCCACCATGATCACACTGAACACTTGAAATTCCACAATATTTTGTACCTTTCTTTATGGCACATATCACATCTTACCTTGTGTTATGGTTAATTATGCATCTAATATTTCTTGCTCAAATTTAACCCCATCCCTGAAGATTAACTGTTAAGTGTGTCTCCTGCTGTGCCTAGCACTGTGCTTTCTGCTGAAGACTCACTGAACGAAGGAGTGAATAACATGAGACTATTGGTATTTATTGCGTTTATTTTTTTCAGCTCAATTTGATGTTCATTGCTTTTGACTCCAAATTCCATTAACATAAAACACAGTAAAGACTCATACAATAAACATGGAGTAAAGGGAGGGCTGAGGATCATTTTCTTCCCAGGCTAGATTTAAAATGCTCATCTAGTTGCAGCAAGTATCCTGTTACAGAGGAAGGCTATTTTTGTAATGGAAATGAATGACTGTCAGCATTTGGATTAATAGATAATCCTCTTGGAAGGTATAGGAAAGGAGAAATAGAGTGCTAAATCCTTCGGCATAAAGTACAAGCTTTAATAAAGGAGCCAATAAAATAAAGGAATTAAGAAGATACAGCAAAAGCCATGTTCAGGTCAGACTTGAGTGCTGTAGATTTATGGCAGACTGACTCTTATATCCTGCCCTTGTTTGTTCTCTTTCTCCTTGCCCCTGTAAACCAGAGGGCTGCCTTTCTCTTCCATTGCTGTGATTCTGGTTCTCCTCCAGTGTTCAAATCTGGACTGGTGTAAAAGCTAGCAGTCTTGATCTTCCTGCCCCTAGCTATTTGCTCATCCAATTCACACATCTAAAATCAAAGCAGTCCTGTGCTGTTGCTTCTGGATGAAGCCCAGGTTCTCTAGGTTGGTGATCAAAGCTCTTCAAATCAGCATGTCCCACCCACCCCACCCCCACATCCCCACTTCCTCCTGGCCCAGGCTCCAACTGAACCTTCAGAAGATTCCCCACTGTTGCTTTCACTTTGCAAGTATAATCCTCTCCTTGGGGTGCCTGGCCCTCTTGTCTGATCAGCACTCTTCTAGGACCAGCCCAAATGCCACTGTCTCTGAGAAGCTTCCCCTGACTTCTTTCTCCCTTCCTAGATAGTTTACTTGTCCTCATCTGGATTCTCACAGCACCTTGCACATGCCTGTTATCGCACATTTTACCTTTTACTTAGATTGTTTGTTTATAGACTTGTCTCTGAGTTCTAAGATCCTCAAAAGCAGGGACGGTGTCAGAGATGTCTTTTTGTCCCCAGATCCCAGGATGGTGTGGGGTGTGTGATAAACGTTGAGTGGGTAAATGTGTGAGTATATGGTACTGGACCCAGCCTAGCCACAGGAGGAAGCACTTAGCTCATATGCCCACCCCTCCTCACTCACCCCAGTCTACACCTGCAGGCCTTCTTTTGGGTGCTTGAACACGCCAAGTTTGTATCTGCTTCTGTCCTTAGCTTACCCCCTGCTCAGTACACTCTATCTTCAGGTTTTCCCATGGCTGGTTCCTTTGTATTCTTTCAGTAACAGCTCACATGTCACCTCTCAAACATGCCTTCCTTAACAATCCACATCAGGTAGCTTCTTTCCCCCGTCACTCACCAGCGCATCACCTTGTCTGATTTTCTTAGCCATGTCTGCCATACCCTGAAATTCTGGGCATGTTTGGTTTGCTTTTTTATTGTTAGCATTGTATTTTATTTAATGTGGGCTTTCTCCTTAGTAGGGAGGAGTTTTTCAGTTTACCTTAATATACCCAGTGCGTCAGTAATGTCTAGCACAGAGTGGGTGCTCAGTACATGAATGAATGAATGAATGAACGAATGAGTTAGTGAATACCTGCTGGTTCTGTAACAAAATCTATCCAGAAAGACAAATGCTAAAGAGTCCAGATACTAGAAACCTTTCTAAACTTAGTGGAAGGAGCTAAAGCTAAAAATACTTTAGTAACTGAAGCACAGAGACGCTTGGGCATTCTTGGATTCTGTTATGATACTCTTTTCATTTTTCTATTTTAAACATCTTTGGTGATGGCAGAAAGCTATTTAAATTGGCTTTCTTCGGGAACAGTGCCACAAAGGAAATAGGGGTATATGCATCTGACAATGGCCATCCTGCCATTATATTAATCACAGATATTTAGAACCTTTGGAGTCCTGCACAATGCCTTGTAAGTAGAGGGTCTTTGATAAATATCTGCTCAGTGACTGAATGAATGCTTCAATATGTTATCCTGTTTTCTTTGGAAGGGCTTGAATTCCTGCCCAGCTCTTCTCTGGGGAGCCTCGGGGTCACTGGCCCAGTTCCCATCTTCTGCATTTTGAAAAGCCTGGCTCCATGCTGCCTGGAGGAAAGTAAGACCCGTCATTTGGCAGCAGTGTCTGCTGGGGCCAGAAGGGGCCTTGTGCTCAGGGTCAACGTGCAGAGCGTGTTTTTATTTTCAGCTGTTTGCCTTTGTTCTATTTATTTTCCGAGAAAATAACGAACTTTTCTCTCAGCTCATCGCTGAAAATCTCTTTATAGCCCCTCCCATCCTGATTCAATTTATCTGAGTATCTCCTTTGTGTTGGGCAGTGTGCAAGGTTCTGTGGTTGTGAGGGGAGGACTCTAGGCAAGGTCCATGAAGTTCACTCTGTCACATTCATTTGGTCTGAAAATATGAACCACCGAGCCTTCTTTACCCCATACATTGTGCTCCAGATTAGCTGAACTGTAACAATCTAAACACACCATACTTTATGGCACTTTTGTGCCTTTACTTCCCCAGAACATCACTCAATCCCTGTAGTCAACTCCTGTTGTCCAGTCACACTCTATTAGCCAGGCTTCTCCAGGGAAACAGAACTGACAGGATATCTACCTATCTGTTTATTGTCTGTCTATCTATCTATCTATCTATCTATCTATCTATCTATCTATCTATCTGTCTGTCTATCTGTCTATCTATCTATCTATCTGTCTATCTATGATGTAAATATATGAGATTTATATAAGCATTTAATAAATTTAATACTTATTTATATTTACTTGTTTATATAAGTAAAGTATATAAGATTTATTATAAGTATTGGCTCATGTGACTGATGGGCAAGTCTAATTCCATAGGGCAAGCCATAAGGGAACTCCAACAAAAGTTTTCCATGAGTTCTCCAGGAAAAGCTGGCCAGCTGAAGTAGACATGGAAATTCTTCCTCTGACTGCTGAAATCATAAGTTCTCCCTTCAAGACCTTCAACTGGTTAAATAAGACTTCTCTCAATGCCAAAAGCAATCTGCCCAGTTGATTGTAGATGCAATCAGCCATAGGTGCAATCAACAGACTTTTACAGTGTCTGACTGGACAACAGGGGTTGAAAGCTGTTCTAGGGAAGCCAAGACATGAACGTGCCATAAAGTGCAATGTGTTCAGAATTTACAGTTCAATTAGTCTGGAGCATAATGAATCTGGTCAAGAAAGTTCGGTGTCATGTATTTTTAGACTAAATGAATGTGACAGCACCAACTTCATGGAGATTCTTTGATTGCATACTAAGCAGGTATGTAATATACTGAAGGTGAGGTGGAAGAAGAGTGAGCAGAAGAGGGATGAAGGGCTTAAAGTACGGTAGCTGCATCAATTGATCTGGATTTTCAAAAGATCATGCTAGAGGATGCTATCCTGTGAATTGGAGGAAGTTGAAGCAGTTCTCAATTGCTGTGTCATGAAACATGGTGGCATTCCTTAAACTCCTTTTTAAAAATTAGTTGTATATATTGTATAATAGTTGTATATATTGCTGGACTTAATTTTCTAATTTAAAAATAATTTTACCTCAATATTAATATGAGTTTGGTCTGTGAATGACCTTGAACAATTTTGATAGCAACTTGATACCAGGCACAGATACTTTTGATAGTTTCTCTTCTCTTCTATTGTCTCAAATGGTTTTACAACAGAGAATCCTATCTGTACCCTGAAGCTTTGCTTAAAATCACCCATTGTTGGGGATCAAATCATTTCCCCCACAAAAGACATTTTCAAGTCCCGAACCCTAGTTATATGAGTGTGAACTATATGTAGATAGGACCTCTGAAGATGTGATTAGTTAAGGTGTTCCAAACTGAATGATGATGGGTCTTAATCCAGGATGGCTAAAATCCTTACAAGCACAGGAAATTGGACATGAAAGTGGAAGCCAGAGGAGACAGAAAGAGACAAATCACCATGTGATGAAGGTAGAGATTGAGCCACCACTGAAATGCCACAAACTTAGGAGAAGGCATGGCCTGCTGATGCCTTGATGTTGGACTTCTAACCTCCAAAACTGTGAGACAGTAAATTCCTGTTGCAGTGACTAACCAGTTAAGTATTTGTCATAGACACTCTGGCAAACTAAGACACTTATTAAACCATCTGGGCTTGCAGTCTTTAATTTTGAGGATAGGAGCAGAGTTTTGTTTACTGATTCAATTCCTTTAATAGTGACTTAATCAGATTTCCCTTGAGTCAATTTTATGATTTGTACATTGTCCAGTTTCTGGAAAAATATGTTCATTTTCAAAGTTATCTTCATAAAGAGGTACAAGGAGTCTTTTGTGGGAGATGAAAATATTCTCTATCTCTTTGTGGAGATGGTTTCACAGACATACAGCTATCTATGAAAACTTATCAAATTGCATACTGTAAATAAATACAGTTCACAGTAAATTATACCGCATAAAGGTGATTTAAATTCATCTGCAGAAAATTGTCATTTTTTTGTGAATTTTTAAAATTCTCTTCAGTATCTGCATATATGTTCTCCATTTCTTTTTTCTTAATATTGCTTATTTGGACAGTCTCTCTTTTTTTTTCTGCATAAGTCTTGTTAGAGGTTTGTCTATTCCATTACCTTTCAAAAAATTAGCTCTTCTGGGAGAACCCTTCACATTTTTACTTTCTTGATCTTTCTGCCACAACCACCTCGCAGTAACTCTACCACTACAGCCACCACCACTTTGTTTGTCTTCCTGTGGGAGGACAGTGACAAGAGGATATTTCATTTTGGGCAGAGACCAGTTGAAGGGAATGAGATTCCTCATTTCACAGTGCCCAGTGGAGCCAGCAGTTCAGTCCCAGTAGCACTGGAGGAAGTTTCTCTGTACAAATTGAATGCGACTGACATATCACTCATTGTTTTTAAGGATGACCTCCCTTACAGTAGGGGCTAGCAGGCAGAGTAGACAATCCTTACCCTTTAAGAACTTTTGTATTTAGGGCCATACTATTGCCTCTTTTTTAATTGTGAAAAATAACATATATACAATAAAGCAATAAGTTTCAAAGCATACTGCAACAATTAGTTGTATAACAGAATTCAGAGTTTGGTATGAATTACGGTTGTACAATTTTAAGTTTTTCCTTCTAGCTGCTCCAAGACACTGTAGACTAAAAGAAATATCAATATAATGACTCAGCAATCATGCTCATTTGTGAAGTCCTATTCTCTCTGTTATAACTCCACCTTCTCCTTTGATCTTTATCCCAATTTTTACAGATATTTGGGATTGCCCATTCTAATTTTTTCATGTTGGAAAGGGATGTTGATAATATGGGATAGAGGGATGAAAAGAGTTGATGTTCTAGAGAGGCTGGCTCCTCTGGGTTTCAGGGCTTATCTGACCTAGGAGCCCATCTGCAGGTTGTAGTTTTCTGAAAAGTAGGCAGAGTGCATGGAAACTTTATAGAAACTCAGATAGAGCCCTAGGTGTTCTTTAGGGTTGGCAGAAATGTTTGGGCTGGGGTTTGACAAACAACGATAAATAGCAATGTCTAAACTTGCATAAGAATAGCATCTCAATTCTATTTGAACTCTTTCAGCCACTGCTACTTTATTTTTTACAATTCTTTTCCCACTTTTGGTCAGGAAGGCATTGTCAATCCCACGGTGCCAGGACCAGGCTCATCCCTGGGAGTCATGTCCCACGTTGCCAGGGAGATTTTCACTTCTGGATGTCATGTCCCATGTAGTGGGGGGAGGGCAATGGTTTCACTTGCAGAGTTGGGCTCAGAGAGAGGGGCCATATCTGAGCAATGAAAAAGGTCCTCTGAAGTAGTATACCTATAGGTAGGCTAAAGCTTTTCCACTATATAAATAAGCTTCATATGAGCAAACCTCAAGATCAGGGGTTTGGCTTATTGACTTGGGGATCCCTAATGTTTGGGGTTTCCCTGGTGGTAAAGTTAATTGTTCCATATTTTTCTACCATCCCTCAAGAGACTTTGCCCATACTTTTTAATTATCTACTCAGCATACTCTGGGATGTATCTGAGCATTACATTAAGCTATAGAGAATTACAAACCCTTATTTCTATTCTGGGCTTCCTATGTTTGGGTTGTTTAAATGATTTATCCAGACAGGTTGAGTTAGATTATCATACCATTGTCTCTTGATGCGTGACCCTCCTTTTAACAGGCAGATGCATGAAAATGGGCAGTAGGATGTAAAAATAATAAAGCACCATTTAGTGGCTAAACAGATAATATATTTTACTGTCTTGGAATTTATGTGTTTGTTTTGCCACCTAAATATATTTTTGTGATTATGAAATTTATGTTTTTATTTTATTTATATTTATGTTCTTCCTTTTGTTAAAAAAAAAGCCCTCTGGATTTGAGAGAGCTAATTATACTTCATTGCTTAATATACACACTTGATTGCTTTTTATTTTTCTTCTAGTCATCAAATGTATTGTAAAAGAAAATATCACAAGATGTCAGATGGATTATTTAATAATGCAGTGCACATATATATATATATATATATATTTTTTTTTTTTTTTTTTTGCATGGGCAGGCACTGGGACTTGAACCTGAGTCTCCAGCATATATTTTAATACCAAGTAGGATCTGAAGAAGTACTATCCCTATTAAAAGTATATTCAGAGATGCCATTGTTAGTCATTTGGGACTTATTTAAAAGAAGCAGGTGTTGTGCAACAGATGTCCCAGAAATGTTGTTGAACATCATTCCTTATGCATATGAGATAATTATGTGTTTTTAAAAACTTGAAAAGAAAAACTTAAGTTGTGGGTAAAAACTTGGTTATTTACAAAGTCTTACTAAGCAGCCTCTGGGAAATCAATTATATTTTTACTGAATAGTGCTGGGTATTAGCAACAAAGTTTTTATCTTAATTTGAATTAGATATTAGACCTCCTGAAATTGAAAAAATGGGGTAAAAACTTGAGTAATCCTTTATCCTGCGTCCTTGTGCTATTTTTATTTACTTTGGGTTTTCTTTTGTTTGTTTTGTTTTAATCTTTGGATAAAATTGGAAGTCCAAGTTTCAAAGACATTAATTTAAAGTAAGCACAAGTACAAAGGAAATTCAAAGCCAAACCAGGCTTCCTGATACTAAAAATGTATTATTTCCTCTGGTAAAGCATATTTGTGAATGCTCAGAGAAATCAACTAACTAGAATGGAAAGTAACTTTTTTTTTTTAAATATAATCCCTTTTCTAAAACCTAGGAATCAATTTAACTTTTCTTTGCCAAGGATATTTTCATTATCACAGTAATTAAAGGTTAGATTTTAAAAATTGCTTCTTATTCTGGTGATATCTAGATTTCTACCTGTTTTCATTTCATGTTTTAAGATTTCAAATTAGAAAGCAATGCATAAGATGTTTTTATCTTGAGTTGTGAGCTAATTCGAAGTCATTATAAAAAACAAAACCATGTTTCTACTTTTTCTGGCAGTATGAGGAATAAACAATGGGAAAATTACCAAGAAAAGTGAAGGGAAAAATTAACAAAAGAATATAAAATGAAGACACATTAAAAATCACCTCTTCAATGGTTCTCTCATATCATTAATGTAATCTTATAACGTTAACTTCTTATGTTTTACATCAGTATTATACTTTTACATCTCTCCAACCTATTTAGAAAAGGGTAAAAGGCTTCCTATCTCTGATGCTAAAGAAATGCTTCTGATTTTCTTTTTTGCAGATAACAAAGAAATTTTCCTTTCCAAAGCAATTCACAAGTCCTTCATAGAGGTTAATGAAGAGGGCTCAGAAGCTGCTGCCACTTCAGGTACCAGATATTCTTTAAAATATATATATATATATATATATATATTTTTTTTTTAAAGAATATATATATATATATATATGATCATCTCAACTCTTCTATATCTGTGATTTTAAAGCAATAGGGGGTAGCAATGGTCATTTTCAGAACCAAGCTGAAAAACTGATTCTGCTGTAACTCAGAAGGCAAACTAATGCTGAACCAGCCAGAATTTTAAAAATGTGATGTGAAGCCTGCATTCACTCCAGTGTTCCATTACAAAGTTAGTCCCAGTTTTCTCTCTAATGAGAGGTAAGAGAACATTGGCAGTTCTATGAGAATAGATTTTCCTGCTGAGCTGCCTGTTTAAATTTTTAATATTTTCCTGCTGCCTTTTTAAACACATTTTCCCCTACTTAATTATTTGTAGGAGTTGGTTCTT
Source organism: Tamandua tetradactyla (assembly GCF_023851605.1). Lineage (NCBI taxonomy): Eukaryota > Metazoa > Chordata > Mammalia > Pilosa > Myrmecophagidae > Tamandua > Tamandua tetradactyla. Next base: position 64,871,972 of record NC_135331.1, read on the forward strand.
AATTTTGTCATTGAAAAGTTTTGATATTTTTAAAAGTGCATACATGAACAAGGATGTAATAAATAATTTTAACAAAATAACTCTAACATAAATCCCATGTCTGATGCAAAATGGAAAATACCCTTTATCATTTTAATAGTTCTAACTTCATGTTCTAGTTTGCTAGCTGCCAGAATGCAATATACCAGAAACAGAACGGCTTTTAAAAAGGGGGATTTAATAAGTTGCTAGTTTACAGTTCTAAGGCCGAGAAAATGTCCCAGTTAAAACAAGTCTATAGAAATGTCTAATCAAAGGCATCCAGGGAAAGATACATGGTTCAAGAAGGCCAAGGAAGTTCAGGGTTTCTCTCTCAAGTGAGAAGGCACATGGCAAACACAGTCAGGGCTTCTCTCTCATCTGTAAGGGCACATGGCGAACACAGTATCATCTGCTAGCTTTCTCTCCTGGCTTCTGTTTCATGAAGGAAACAGGCCCATGAAGCTCAGAGTTTCTTTCTCCAGTGAAAAGGCACATGGCGAACATAGTCAGAGCTTCTCTCAGCTGGAAGGGCACATGACGAGTATGACGTCATCTGCTAGCTTTCCCTCCTGGCTTCCCATTTCATGAAGCAACCTGGGAGGCCTTTTCCTTCTTCATCTCCAAAGGTTGCTGGCTCGTGGACTCTCTGCTTCATGGTACTGCAGCATTCTCTGCTCTCTCCGAATCTCCTTCATTCTCCAAAATGTTTCCTCTTTTATAGGACTTCAGAAACTTCTCAAGACCCTCCCAAATGGGTGGAGACATGTCATCACCTAATCCAACTTAACAGCCACTCTTGATTAAATCATATCTCCAGGGAGATGATCTGATTACAGTTTCAAACACACTATTGAATAGGGATTATTCTGCCTTTACAAAATGGGATTTTGATTAAAACATGGCTTTCTATGGTCCATATATCCTTTCAAACCAGCACACTTCCTTAATTCACTGAAAATAATTTGTCCTTGCCTTTTATCTGCCTTCATTTGTTTCGGATGTTTTATGCAATCCTACATTCAGTGGTTATCAGATTTAGGGGGACTTTTTTTCCCTTCTGGTAAAACACTAGCATATTATATTTGCACACATTACTTCTAGCTTCTGCATGCATTTGTCCATTAAAAGGTTACCACGAGTTATAACTGTATTTTCAGAAGAAAAAGAGAAACATAGTAGTTTCAGACATCAGGAAAGCTTAAAATCTCACATAATTTAATATTGACCTTTTTTTCTGACAACTAACTACCCTGAAGCAAGTATAAAATGATCATCCCACAGTGGGGAGCTCAGGGGAATTCAGTTTCCCACGATTGCATCTCGCACTGCTGTATTTTCCCCGTAATCACTGTCAGCCTGGACATTTATTAGAAGCCTGGTGGCTTGTTAAGTAAAAATACACATTTCCGACAAAAGAAATGAAGATTTGAGATATAAAGGAACTGTTGTATTTTTTTGGTTTTGGGTTTTTTTATTCTCCCATCTGCCCCTTTAACTCAAAGGTTATTTCTATAAAGTTATAAGAATGTATCTGAGGCTGAGGACTACAATTTTAACACAGGCAGAATAAACTGTCCAATTATTTTTGGCGACGTGGGGCAGGGACTTCATTTGCATGTATTTGTTGTGGGTTTTTCTTTTTCCAACAGATCAAGTAGAAATGCTAACACCTTTATAGCATTTCTCTCTTTAAATCTTTCAAATCCTACTTCTTGTAAATTGTTGCCTTTATGTTAAACACAAATGAATTTGAGAGCTTACTCATTAGTCTGCACATACACAGACCTGTGATTATTTTCTCTCTACACCTTAGGAATGATTGCAATTAGCAGGATGGCAGTGCTATATCCTCAAGTTATTGTCGACCATCCATTTTTCTTTCTCATCAGAAACAGGAGAACAGGTAAGTCTGTTACGAGAACAGAGCTTTATTGAATAGGCCACAAGGAAATTTTTAAATAGAGGACATGTATTTTTTCACAGTATTTATCAGTGAATCTCTAATGCTTAAATGAAAAATTTTTTTAAATTGACAAGTATTTTACAGTTTCAATTTTTGAACATTGCTAATTATAAGCAAGAGGAAAAATGAATCTTCCATTCTTTTGCTTACTGTCTCTTTTGTTCGTCCCCTCTTTTGTTCACTTCTGACCCTATGCAGGTACAATTCTATTCATGGGAAGAGTCTTGCACCCTGAAACCATGAACACAAGTGGACATGATTTTGAGGAACTTTAAATCATTTCATTTAAATAACAAGGAAAAACGTAATTAAGCACACGATGTTTGCAACTGATATATATTTAAGATTTGTGTTTTACAGTGTATTTAAGGTAATATTTAAAATAGCTCAAGAGAAAAAAACAATGTATGTAAATAATAAGTCAACCTTGTCAAGGAATGTTATCAGTATTAACAAGGTAATGAGTCCTGTTATGTCATTGTGTTTGTCGTGCTGATATTTAAAATAAAAGTACATATTGAACACGTACGTAGTGATCAGCTTTGCTTTTCATTTTAGAAGTTGTAGTAAAAAGATGTGATTAGGTGAAGTTTGGATACGGTGGTATTTCTGGAATCTTAACTCTTTCATGATCATGGGGATGAAATCACCAAAGCAAAGTAGCATCATATACCAATACATATTGGCAATAAGCACAACAAGCAAGATTGAAGCTGTGTAGTTACACAAAAGTCTGTCAGTTCTTTCAACAGTGTATGTAGTGTAGTGCAAAGGAATGCAACCAAAACATCTTCTATATGTCTCCACCACAAAAATTTTTAGAACAAAACAACAGGGCTGTGTAAATCCATGTATAAAAGCCTAGCTTTTCCACTGAGTCTTTAGAAATCCACTTGACTTCACATGCTTTATGTAGTTTACAAGCCTCGTGTGTTATTATGTTTGGCTGCTTCGAAGAAATTCAGTACCATAGGTTCCCCCAAATCCAAAATGAGCCCAGTGATCAAACTGCAAATAAAAATATGCCCTTGGATATGTCACCAGGGAATTAACCAGAATTGGGTATTCCCTGAATGCCAGTGCAGATAAAACCAGCAAGTTATGGTGGAATCCTGCACAGAGATGTTCTTGCTTGTTCTGCATGATCTTTTGAACTTGAATGTCTTCAGTAGAGGTATACCTCTCCTGCTTCTTTCATTATGTGCCTGTGTAGTTCCTGGATTTATTTTCATTTCAGCCCCTGGAGAGTTATCTTTAATGCTTTACCCAATATATTGGTCTTATTTTCTTGTTCAAGAAGTAATCAGTGCCAGTGAGAGCAGTGCCAACTCCTTAAGGTCTCCAGTAAATGACTTTGTTATCATTTGGTTGAAATAATTGTATTCCTGGACAATAAAAATCATAATAATAATTTAGTATGTTGCAGAATGGATCCAGGTCCATTGAATGCCAGATTTTTCTTCTAAGATTAGCAGTTTCAAGAAAAGTTTGAACATATTCCAAATTTATCTAAAACTGTTTGCATGTCACTTTCTCATACTCAGATTAGGGGGCAGTTAGCATGAGCTGATATTTTCATTAGCTTTCACTCAGTTGAGGAGCACAGTGGTTTGAGGAAGCCTGTCCTGTCCTTAGACTTTGTGAATTCTAGTTTCTGAGGATAAATCTGAAAATCTGCCTTAAGTAACTGTTGCACAATACATCTTGAATACAAAGGCTACATGTGGAATGCCTGTTTATGTACTAGTTATTTAGTATGGTGAATTTACAGAAGTTTGTATCCATCAATGAAACGTTCTAAATCTGTACGTCTCAAACCTTAATGTACATTATAATCACCTGGAGATCTTGTTAAAAATGGAAATTCTGACTCAGCAGTTCTGGGTGGGGTCAGAGGTTCTGCATTTCTAACAAATGCCCAAGTGATTCTGTTACTCCTTGTCCATGAACTCAGTTTGGTTCAAAACTCCACTTTGCATGACGTTGCATGTTTGATGATTTTATGAATGGTAACAGAAAAACTGTATAATTTTTACATAGCATGGAGGGCATCAGACAAAGGCTAGAATCTACATTAAAAATCCAATGCACCCAAGTTGAAACAATAAACAATGTTTTTACTCTGAGACTTTTTTTTCCCATTGCATACAATGGAAAACTGTAGAATTCCCCTGCATATTATAACTCTTGAAATATAATCTTTAAAAATATAGAAGCATTTTATAGGCAATACCCACAAAAAGAATTTATGAATAGCCTAGGACAAAATACTTAACACTGAATTTTTTACTGCTTATATTTTCAGAAAACTTACAAGTTATTCATAAAGCGGAGGTCATTGTAAAACAGTACTCTTGTTTTCATTTATAATACATACATATTGGGCTAGCCAATGTTGATTCAGTTTTGATATTCTGAGTACATGATATTCTTTGTAACTGTAACTCTATATATTTTAAGCATTGTATATATTTCTGAATCTGTATGTCTACCAGTGAACTAAATGTAAGGAAGAGTAAAAGACATTAGACAATGAAGTAGATTTTATAAAGCTCAACATGCAATTTTTATTGGCTGATATAAGATTAATCTCATCTATCCAGGATGTTTACATTAAAATATATCATTACCAATTTAGATGTCCCTTAAATTAAAATGGATTCTGCCTTATAATTAGCATGTTTATGACATGCTTAGATATAGAATACTTGATAGTATCAAGTTTTTCCTGTCATTTAACTTTGTTTATAATCTATTCAATATTTTACTTTTCCTTGAAAAAGCAACCTTATAGTTCCATTCTCCTTAAGATGCATAAATTATTACACACACACACACACACACTGTGTAAATAGCTTATTGAAACTTCTTGCTACCTTGAGCCTAATTTTTTTTTTAGGAAATCAACAATAATTACACAGCTTTTGCTTTTATCTTAAATCTTGTTTCCACTTTTTTGTGTGTGTGTATGCAATACCCCGGTTTGAATAATTATAGAGAATATAATCCTATAAATCTTGACATCACCACCATGAACAAATAATTGTTAGAATTTGTCTTTAAAATAAATACTTATTTGAAAAAAATTGGGTTTTATAAAAATAGTGAAAAGAAAGAGAAAAGGTGCTATAATTCATATTTCATTCTCAATAAAAATGTATATATTATACATAATACAATTTACTGTCATTGACATAATCAATTTTTTAAATTTATAATGATAGATCTTCTTATCTAAAAAGCTATCTTTTAAAAAAACAGGATGGTCTGGGATATTTTAGTTATTGGCTAAAGTCAACTTGAGATACATCTTTGCAAAATAAAGGTCTTCTTTGCAGGCTTGAGGGGAAAAAAGATGAATGACTATTTTTAATTCAAAACTGGCTGCTGAATAATTTGTAACCTTACCATCCTGCTCACAGCCTCACTACACCACTATCCATTCAAAGAAGCATGTCTTAGATCTATTGCAAGGTGCTCTAGGTAAATGACTTCATTGTAAGCCTGCCCCAAGGTATGAACTCAATAATAATATTTCAAACAAGGCTCCAGTGTAGCTGTTCCCTTCTAGGCAAGCTAAACTGCCTATTATATTTTAATTCATTTTTTAAAAGTTATCGGACTAAACTAAAGACAAATCTCCAGTTTGACTCAAGTATATCATCGAAAAGAAATAGCAGATCCATATTCCTATATCTAGGAATCCAAGATAGCTCTAATTCAGTACTTGATCCCCAGGAAAATGAGGAATCACTAATGAAGAGGTATTATCTATAAGGGAGGGAAACATAGGTATATAGAAGACTGGGTGGTCAGGCTAAAACCAGCATCTCACAAGTTTTCACCATTGGATATTGGGGATCCAGGAACCACATAGCAGCTCTGGCCCACGTCCAGTCCAATACCATTAAAAATGATTTAGTTATCTTCTTGGCTGAAAACTGAAACAGAAAGCCACTCCATTAAATTTAGTTTCAGGTTGCGTGTGCATTTTTTTTTCTTTTCTCTTTAATGTTTGTTTTAATGGCTGACTCGCTGCACTGAAGATTTTTCTTCTCAGTTATGGCAGTAGATGAGAGGAGTCCTTCCACAGCCATCATCATCTATTGGCGAGCAATTTACTCTTTCCCAGGATGCTTGTGGGTATTGTTTCATAAAGCATGAGGAAGAATTTTGATTATGACGTGAAATTCATCCACGTGGACACTCTGCCCACCAAAGTGTTTTCAGGTTGAATTTCTCATTCAAACCCAACAATCTCTAATAGAGCGAGAAATTTAAAAATGGGTGAACAGGTCAGTTTATTATTTTCTTTTAATTTTAGCCATTCTAATAGATGTGTAATGGGATTTAATTATGGTTTTCACTTGCTTATTCCTAATGATATTTCCCCCTAATGTTGAGCATCTTTTCATGTGTTTATTTGTCATTCATATGTCCTCTTTGTTAATATATCTGTTCAAATCTTTTGCCCAGTTTTTAAACTTGGGTTGTTTGTTTTCCTAGTTTTGGGCTTTGGGAAATCTTTTTATATTTGAAATATGAGTTATTTATCAAACATGTGACTTGCAAATATTTTCCCTTAGTCTGCAGCTTGTCTGCTCATTCTCATAACAGTGAATTTCACAGAGTAAACATTTTTGACTTTGAGAAAGTCAGGTTTATCTTCTTTGTTATAGATCTTGTTCTTGCACTGATTCAAAGAATTATGCTTAACCTAAGGTCATGAAGACTTTCTCCCATAAAAGTTTTATAGTTTCTATAATTAAGTATATGATCAAATTTGAGTAATGTGTAGACCCATTCAATTGTCCAATTATATCTATATGCCCAATACATACATCTTGTGTCTGTTTGAAGCTATTACGTACCCCAGAAAAGCCATGTCTTTTAATCCTCATTCAATATTGCTGGGTGGGAGCTTTTTAATTGTTTCCATGGAGATGTGACCCACCTAATTGTGAATGGTAACTTTTGATTAGATGGTTTCCATGGAGATGTGCCCCACCCATTCAAGGTGGAGTTGCTTGGTGTAGCCCTTTAAGAGGGAACCATTTTGGAAAAAGCTTTAGAATCACCAGAACAGACAGAGCCAACAGAATGGATAAAGCCCCAAGGAAGCCCCTGAAGATTACTGGAGGGAAAGCTAGCAGATGTCGCCATGTACGTTTCCAGCTGAGAGAGGAACCCTGAACATCATGGGCCTTCCTGAACGAAGGTATTTTTCCCTGGATCCCTTAATTTGGTCATTTTCACAGCCTTGGAACTGTTAACTTGCAACTTAATAAATTCCCCTTTTTAAAAACCTTTCCATTTCTGGTATATTGCATTCTGGCAGCTTTTACAAACTAGAACATATCTATATGTCCAATAAAATGGAACATTTCTTGAAAATGCCCCTGCTACTTCTTCAAAATTAATTATATTTGTATATGTCTATTTCTGGGCTTTTCAAACATTTTGTTCCATTAATCTATGTGTTTCTATCCTTTCTTTAATACCACACTGTCTTGATTGCTGTAGCTTTACTTTGTTTAATGCACTCTTCTTATTTCTTTGCCTTTCCATATACATTTTACAATCAGCTTATGTAAAGTTATGAAAAAATTAATCTGAGATTTTGGTTGGCGTTATGCTAAATCTATGGATCAATTTTGGGAGAATTGATATTGTAACAATATTGAATCATTCAATCCCATGAAAATGGCATGCCTCTTCATTTATTTGGGACTTCTTTGATTTCTTTTAGTCCAGCTATGTAGTTCTTTTTCCCTGAAGAAGTTTCTTTACCATTTCTTTAGAAGCAGGACTATTCATGACAAAATATTTTATTTTTCCTTCACTTGAGAATGTCTTTATTTCACCTTTATTCCTGGAAAATAATTACAGTGGACATAGAATTATGGGTCAACAATTTCTTGCCTTAAAAAATTAAAAAGTTTTTCACTATCTCTTTTGGCTTCCCATATTTCTGGTGGGAATTCCACAGTTACATGAATCAGTGTTTCCCTATATAGAATGTGTCATTTATATCTGTTTGCATTCAAGATTTTTTTTCATTATCATTGATTTTCACCACTTTGATTATGCTGTATCTGGGTGTGGATTTTTGTGTTTTTCTTCAAAAATCAAGTTTCTTATATCTATAAATGTCTGCCTTTCACAAAATTTGGGAAGTTTTCAGCTATTTTTTAAAATTTGTCCCATAAATGTCTTGCTCCTGTCCTTATAGGAATGTAGTGACATATATGTTAAACCTTTGATATTGTCTCATAGGTCACTCTGTCCATTATATATATACACATATTGTTTCTATTGTTCAGGTTACTTCATTTCTACTTCATTTTTGGTTTGTGTTCACTGACTTTTTTCAGTATCATGCCCATTCTACTATTGAGCCCATCCAATGAACTGCTTATTTAGGTTGGTACATTTTTCAGTTCTAAAATTGTCATTTTATCTTCTTATAGTTTCTATTTATATGCTGAGTTATTTTTATCTTCTCTTTTACTTCAAGAATATTTTCCCTTACTTCATCAATCATGATTATAATAGCATTGATAATTTCCAACTTCTGGGTCATCTAAGAGATACCATTGATTATTTTTTCCATTGTGAGTTGTTGAGACTTTCCAGAATTTTTGTATGTCAAGTAATTTGGGATTGTGCCCTAGACATTTTGAATATCTTATTGAAATCTTCTGGAGAATGTTGATTTTGTTTGTTTTGTTTTGTTTTAGTAGGCCATTCAGCCAATTAGGCTCAGGCTGCAAGTCCTAATCTGCTTTCTGTGGTTACCCATTCAGTTCCGTTTTGCAAGCCTTTGCAGTCTTGTTTGGATCTGCCCAGCATGTGCACCCCCTAGGGTCAGCTGATACATGGGCCTTGTTTCTACCTCATAGTTCAATTGGCAAAGGCTTTGGTATTGTGCTTTGGTCAGTCCTACACATGCACACATGCAGGGATACCTGCAACTTCATGCTAAGCTTTATGGAATCAACTTCTTGATCTCTGAAGCTTTAACGTTTATACATATCACATGGAAATCTGGTTAAAATTCTTAATTAATCAGTCCTGGAATTCTGCATTTTCCCAGAGGATGCTCATGCTGCTGATTCATGGACCACATTTTGAGAAAAAAGCCTCTAAGTTACTGGCATAAATCTAAATAAATATGGCTCACGCATTCTTCTTAATATATTTAAAGAAAGAACAATGCTAATACTTCTTACTTCTTATCATCAAAAATTAATCTATTTTATAAAGTAAAATTTCTGCTTTTCAGCTTGAAAATGCTTCACTTTGACCATTTTTTTTAATGGAAAGCTTTTCAAAATGTCTTATACTCATTCTCACACATCTTAACACTGTTTGAACATAGCTAAGCTTTTCTGGTAATTCTGTGTCATCATTATGAACATCTGCTATTGCACCTGCTGTAATATAATGGTGCACACTTGATTACTGAGTTGTTTGATGCTGTTTGTTCCAGAATGGCCACAGATTTGTTTCTCGTTAAGTTTTATACTGGTTTTGTATGTCTACATGCATATATTTTTCTTTTGATATTTTCCCTATTTCTCTCCTCTAAACTACCTTTCCATTCTTATACAATGTATCTGCCTGTACATTTAAATTTCCTTCTTCATATCTGTGGGTCAGAAATGTATATACAATTTTAGAATTGCATAAAAGTAACTAGGACTAAATACTGCTTTTGTAAGAGTATATATGACTGCCAATGCTCAGATTTTCTGACCTGTATCTTTGCTTATTCAGTACCATTTTACATTTTTACATTAATGTTCAGATAATTTTGATTTTTCTGATAGATGTATCCTTATAGATTTCATCATTAAATTTCTTCCTAGAAGGAAATAAGAAAAATATCAATCTTCTTTCTGTTTAGGATAGCGTTAACATTGTAAAACATGAGAACAAAATGCAATGATTTCCAGACATATGTCTTCCAATTTGTAAATAATTCTTTGATTAATTTTTCAACCCTATAGCCATTTCTATCTTGTTAGATAGAAACGTCTTTCAAGAAATGGAAGTTTAAGTTCATCTGTGCCTATTTCAAACATTATACAAATTTTGAAAATGCCATAAAACTATTGAAAGAGTAAAACCTTTTATTTTTTAAAGGGAGAAAAAGCTGATGTTTCACATTTTTTTCTTCTTAGATTTTTGCAAAAATAGAGGATATGATGTTTTTCCCAACCACTTTGTTTTATGTCTACCAACAAAATTATTCTTCAGGGAATGTCAAAGCCTTCACATGCTCATGAAAGTTGTCTTAGGAAGAAAGAGAATTTTCCAAAGGACAATCAATTTAATTTTTTTTTCTTTTTTTTTTTTTTACATGGGCAGGCACCGGCAATCAAACCCGGGTCCTCTGCCACTGAGCCACCGTGGCCCGCCCCAATTTAATTTTTTTAGAAACTATTTTCGTACAAGGTATAGAAAATAGTTTCATTCATATGCTAAAAGCTGAGCATGCATCATGCTCTTTTTTTTTTTTTTGCTGATGCAAAGCTGCACTGATTTGCAAAAAGAGAGCTTAATTAATGAAAATAAAACCAGTCCAGACAAAATCCATGCTGTCCCATAGTTAAATTCACACTTTATAATTAAATATAGATGCACTTTTCCTCTGTTGTGAAAATCACAGAGTTTTTTGTTTCCTTAGGGAAAATAAAGTGGTTACTTATGACATATGGCATGTTCCAGAAAATGTTTCTTCTGCAGTCATCACAGTTTCCAGCTGATGTAACAGGGTTTTTTCCTTCCTCAAATAGTAGACAATGTTTTGTCTCTCTCCTCTTCTAAAAGTTTTGTGATAATTCTCAAATATATATATAGCTGACCTTTGTTCATACAATTGCTCTTCCCTCTGTCTATTATTCAGGGAAAACTTCTGATAGGGAGAGTACACTTTTCTATATGACTGTGTGCCTGCTCATGTTTTCTGCTTAAGTGTTTATAACCAGATACCTATGGGGAAAACACGGGCTTTGGAATGAGCAGAACTGAATTTAAACCCCACATCTGTCATTTACCAGCCATGTTAATTTGCAAGCTGCTAGAATGCGATATACCAGAACCGGAATGGCTTTTAAAAAGGATTATAGTTACAGGTTTACAGCTCTATGCCTATAAAAACGTCCAAACTAAGGCATCCATAGAAAGACACCTTGAGTCAAGGAAGGTCAATGTATGAGAACACCTCTGTCAGCTGGGAAGATGTGCTGGTTCCTTGCTCCTGGGCTCTGTTGTTTTCAGCCTCTGTTCCAGTGGTGGTTTCTCATTTTGCTTCTCCAGGGCTGGCTTTCATCTCTTGGCTTCCCATGGCTCTCTCCAGGTTCTGGCTTGCTTAACATCTCATGGTGACATCTGCTGGGCACCAAGCATCTCTAAATATCTGTGTGTCTGTTCTCCAAGTTTCAGCATGTGTGTCAATTCTACCCTGAAGTTTCTGTCTGCTGTCGTTTCTGATTCTCTCCAAAATGCTTCCTCTCTTAAAGGATTCCAGTAAACTAATCAAGACCCACCTGGAATGGGTTGAGTGGCCTCTCCATCTAATCAAAGGTCCCTATGCTAAGGCACATCATTTTTTCCCATTCACAAATGGGTGTGAAACATCTCCCTGGAGATAATCTAATCAAAAGTTTCCAACATACAGTATTGAATTAGGATTAAAAGAAATGGTGGCTCCCACAAGATTGGATCAGGATTAAAACATGGTTTTCTGGGGTACATATTCAAATCAGCACACTAGCTATATGTCCTTGAAGACAGTTTTTAAATTTTCATCTATGTATTCAAAAAATATATATCTCATAGAATTATATTAAGGAATAAGTGATATTGTGGCCTGAAGAATATACTAGATACTTGGCACATAGCAGTCACTCAACAAAGGCTAGCTTGTTAACATTATCATATTTTGGCTATTCTAAGGCACATCATTTTTCCCATTCATAAAAATGGAGTGATCCCAGCCCCCATGGCTCCTTCCACTTACTGTGGGCAGCAGTCATAGCGTAGATGTCATTGTCTGTGCATGCTGTAATTCTCTTGCATGGCAGTTGTCTATGTGCCATCTCTCACATCTTGGCCAACAAACCATCTGAGAAAGAATCTCAATGACCATTTGAGGGGGACTTATAAATCCTGGCTATTGACTAAAATCCTTTCATTGATTTTTTTTCTGTAAGAGAAAGTGCCAGTTTCAAATTTTGCAAAGTAGGAATCAGGAGCTTGAAAGAAAATCCTGAAAACACAAGTTTGGGTTCTCTTTGGGTGTGGCTGCGTCATCAATGCCCTAGGAAGCTTAGAGGATAGCAGTGGGGCAAACGTGGGCATCACGAGCTCTGCACAGAAGCGTGACTTGGAACTGGACTCTGTGTGTTTGGGGAATACCTTAAATATTTTGCTTATATTTTCATTTAAAAAGATGCATAAGTATAATATATAATAAAATTTGTTAAAATGAGTCCAAAAGTCATTTAATGAATTTTGAGTGAGTTTAAATAAACATTCTAATCATTGGGTCTGTTTAACTGGCAGTGATTTTTCCTTTTTCCTTTCTCATTGGTATATAAAACAGAGGAATGTCTTACCAATTGATGTTATCTCAAATTTTATGAAATAGCTCATTATTCACACTAATATTTGTGAAGGGATCATGTTTGTTAAAATTCATAGCAAGTACAAAAATTGTCACCTTTTCTGTCCAAAGGGATTGCTTTCATTAATTATTAACTAGTATTATGTCTATCAGAAGGATTATTTAGAAATTCAAAATCAAAGGATGGTGCGGGGAGGAGTGGAAGAGGGAGGAAGGGAGAAGTGAAGGAAAAAGCAAATACCAATAAACTACCTACAAATGCTAATTATTTTCAGCAGAACTCTGCATTAGCTAAAGATATTTAAAAATATCTGAAAGAAGAATTTTTCTAATGTCCATGACTTTGAAATGAACATTAAGGACTAAAATGTTTGTATGTTGGGGCAGAATGGGAGTAGTTGACTAGTTCAATTTGTCTTTTTCAAGAACTTTACATCTGTTAATGTAGTTTAAGAACATTCTTACTTTGCATACTGTACAAATGAATCTGAGGCAACCCTTGAGGAGGCTAATAATTATCAGACTTAAAAGGCAGAGGTTCTATTTTGCTCTGTTAAATTGTTTTCCTTTAATGAAAATCTTTCCTACAATGAGATTGTTTTGGTTAGCTGGATTTAACATTTCATAAATCACGCAGTACCTCCTTAGCAGCAGACTTTCAATTTTCAATTTCATATTCTTTTACATAGATCTAATTATGACTGATTTCTAGGGCATTCCCTATTTCAAAATCATGCAAATGTAGGACAATTTTAAATAAATGCTAGATCTTGAAATTTTTGAAAGAAATTTTCTCTCTGATTTAAATTGCTCAGAAATAGATACTTTGAACCAAGAAAAGATAAAGCGGAATGCATTTGTTCATTTCTAGTCTATGTCTTTTACTAGTTTCTGAGTTTGGGGATCAACGTATGTTATATTAATCAAGCTAAGATTCTTTAGTAACAACTAAAGGGTTAGCACTTACCTGCAGAACAGTTTTATAAAGGAAAATGATATGCCACAAGATGTCACTGTAATCCTAGTGAACTGATTAGAGTAGTAACCACTTTTTTGGATGCATGGTCTAGGAATTGAACCCGGGTCTCCCTCATGGCAAGCGAGTATTCCACCACTAAACCATCCATGATTCCAGTAACCACTTTTATTTCAACATTTACAAAATTAGGTAACAAAATTCTGACAGTAAGCACAAAAGCAGCTGATAATGTTACATTCTTTCTCTCCAGATCCATACCTAACTATTAAAAGTGCACTCTAGAATAAGTCTCTTGCATTCAGTGACAACTTCCAGAGATTAGAGTAAAAATCATTCTTTTGAAGTAAAATAATCTTCATCTTCATGACACACAGTTCTGTCTACCCTATTTCTGACTCGTATTTGAGGTGGAATAATACTTTTTTCTAGTTGGAAACAAAAACTCTGAGTTAAAGAGCCAGTAAAGCTCTTTATGCTCATTCTTTGACGTACATGAATGACTCCGTTGCCACAAGAATGGAGATAAAATTGTGAGCAAAACTGGGCGGTGCAACAGTGGCTCAGTGGCAGGATTCCTGCCTGCCATGCTGGAGACCTGGGTTCAATTCCCTGTGCCTGCCCATGCCAACAACAACAACAAAAAAATTGTGAGCAAAACACAACTTGTACTATGAAAGAAGAAGAAAAAGTCTTTCTTAGTAATTTACTCTGATATATAATGCCTAAGCGAATCAACGGTTCTTGTTAACTTCCCTATTGAAAGTGCCTGTCTGATTTTCATGCTATAGTCAAAGCATGCAGGTAAAAGGGAATCTATAAATGTCAGTTTCAACTATGTTGAAACTCATGGAGAAACGTGAAGTTTAGTTGGTTCTTTCAAGATCACTTTCACCATCAATGGAAGAAATAATGACATAGCATTTATTAGTGAAAGGCCTTCTAGGTCTTTGAACACCTAGAAGAATATTATAAAAGAATATTATACTTAGTGTCCTCAGGTTTTAACTGAAAAGGGGCTGAGTGGCTTGCATCCACAGACGTGGAGGCAACTTTCTTTAAGTTTTCCTTTATTTTTTAAAAAGAAAGTTCTTGGGGAAAACATTTCAAAAAGCATATCTTTAGCTATACGAATGCTTTTGTCACCAGTAACTTGTTGATCATTTTCCTTTTACCAAATTAGATATTTTTTTCCTATTTTATTCACTTAGCAATTACCAGGCAATTTATCATGATCTAGGGCTACAAAGATAAATTAGACAAACTCTAGGCAATTTAGGCAATTTATCATGATCTCATGATCTAGAGATTCAAAGATGAATTAGCTGGTTGACTCCTAAGGCTCTCAAAATCTAGTCAAGGAAGGCAACTATATTAGCAGATAATGTTATGATAGATGCTCATGTTGGGTGCACCTGGAGTAGCGATGAAATGATCAGTTCCTTAGGAGACTGGGTCTATCAGTCAAGGTTCTCCTGACTGTTTTAGTACAAGGAATATAAGTATAGTATTGGCTCATGCGACATCCAAATTCCATATGGCAAGCTTGGAATTCCATTAAATCTTTAGTCTGAGTCTGTATGGAAGGCCATGGAGGAATAGAAAGTGTAGTCCCCAGGGAAAATTCCTTCTGATTCTTGAAACCCTGAACTCTCACTTTTTAAAAAAATTATTTATTAATTAAAAAAAATTACAAGAAACAAACATTCCCAATACATACACTCAGCAATTCACAACATCATCACATAGTTGCATATTCATCATCATGGTCATTTCCCAGAACTGAACTCTCACTTTTAAGAATGTCAACTGATAAATGAGGCCCACCCACAATATGGGGGTAATTTCCTTTACTTAGTCAACTCATTATAGGTGCTGATTTCATCTGTTCTAGTTTGCTAGCTGCTGGAATGTGATATACCAGAAACAGAATGGCTTTTAAAAGGGGGAATTTAATAAGTTGCTAGTTTACAGTTCTCAGGCAGAGAAAATGTCCCAGTTAAAACAAATGTATAGAAATGTCCTATCAAAGGTATCCATCCAAGGAAAGATACCTTGGTTTAAGAAGGCCAATGAAGTTCAGGGTTTCTCTCTCAAGTGAGAAGGCACATGGTGAACATAGTCGGGGTTTCTCTCTCAACTGGAAGGGCACATGGCGAACACAGCATCATCTGCTTTCTCTCCTGGCTTCCGGTTTCATGAAGCTCCCTGGGAGACATTTTCCTTCTTCATCTCCAAAGGTCACTGGCTCATGGACTCTCTGCTTCCTGGTACTGCAGCATTCTCTGCTCTCTCCAAGTCTCCTTCATTCTCCAAAATGTTTCCTCTTTTATAGGACTCCAGAAATGTATCAAGACCCACCCAAATGAGTGCAGACATGTTGTCACCTAATACAAATTAACAACCACTCTTGATTGTGTAACATCTCCAGGGAGATGATCTAATTGCAATGCTGTTTTCCATTAAAAATGCATGGAAATGTGTAGAGATAATATTATTACTTGGTCTTTGAAACAGAATATGTCCATGTTAACGTTAGGCTCATGGTTAGGTTTCAGTTCATGAAGGGATAGCATTAGTGTTAAGTTGTGGGTTAAAGTTAGGCTTTGGCTAGGGTTAGGATTTGCATTATGCTAAGGGTGGAATTAAGATTGGAGTGAAGCTTCGGGTTTGTTTGGGTTTGTTCTTGGTTTTGTGGTTCTTGTAAGTTCAGGGGCAGTGTTATTGTTAGGTTTAGGTTAGGTTTAGGTTAAGGATATTGTTCTCTGAAGAAAGCACTTTCAGTCCATAAAGTGCATGGAAATGAATGGATCCATTAAGTTTCTTAGCCTTCAAAACAGTATTAGGTAAGGGATTTGCATAGCAATTGTTTTAGTTTTCTGTGAAAATGCTAGCTTTCACGAAAGACATACATCAAAATGAATGGAGTCAGGATGTCACTCAGTTCTCAAAACACATGCACAGAGTTTTATCAACTAGAATTCAGTGAGATTTGTTTGACAATGTTGTTTGATGCTTAAAATATGTATGGATGTGTGTGGACCAAGTACATTACTCAGTTTCTGAAGCAAATTATGTTAAGGCTAGGCTCAGTATTAGGATTAGAGTTAGGGTAAGGGTGAAGGTTAGGGTTAGAGTTGGGGTTAGGGTTAGGGTTAGGGTTGGGTTTGGGTGTAGGGTTGATGTGTACAAGTTAGGGTTTGATTTAGGGTTGGTGTTGGGTTTGGGGTTAGGTTTAGGGTTAGGGTTGGGGTTAGTGTTGGGTCTAGGGTAAGGGTTACGGTTAGGGTTAGTTTTAGGGTTAGAGTTAGGGTGAGGGTTTGGATTGAAGTTAGGCATGGGGTTGATTGTGGGACTGTGCATGGAACTTGGGATTTGTACTGGTATTGGTTCTTTGGGGTTTCAAGATTCAAACATACGGTATTGAATAGGGTTTATTCTACCTTTATGAAATGGGACTTTGATCAAAGCATGGCTTTTCTAGGGATATACATCCTTCCAAACCAGCACACCATCTATAAAATATCTCCATAGTAACAATTAGAGCTGTGTTTGACTAAACAACGGGACACCATAACCTAGCTAAGTTGACATATAAAATTTGCTATTACATTGGATAGGGTGGTCCAGTCCTACATAAATCTCAAATGGAAGGCAACAAAAATCTTCAGGTGATTGTTTTTTATTTGATGTGCAGATTTATTTTCCTCTCTGAAAGAAAACATGCTCAAACGCATGCTTTCAATTTTCTTTTGTTGCTAAATGTACTTAATCAAATCAGTTTCTAATTGTGAACACCCGGACAAAATGGAAAAAAAAATTGTTTACTAAATGATAGAAAACATTGCTAAAGAGATATTGTCTAAAGATGCATTCGGGTGGCTGTATAATCATATTGAATTCTACATTTATTTGTTTCTGCACCTTGAGAAAAGGTGCTTGTCTATTGATCTGTAAAAAAAAAAAAAGGAGGGGGGACAAAAATCACTTTAATGGAGAATAAAGGTGCAGTAAAGCCTATGGATTTATCTTGCAATCTAGACATTCTCTCCACATTAAAAAAATATTTTGGGATCCCCAAACCTGATCTCCGGAATTAGTAAAGTGGTTTCTCACCCTGTTTTGGTCATGGCCAATCCGACCAGTGGGAAGCCCCGACACACATAACTGACCAACTCCCAGGCCCTGCTGTGGCGGCCCAGGTAAGGCAGATTGTGTCCGTCCCAGCACGGAAAGAAATGTAAGGTCAGAACTTGGGTATTACTCCAAGGTGACAGAGCTCCAGCATAGCAGGTGCATAGCCCCGGACAGATGGAGGAGATTTTTCAAGGAGCTGACCCGGCTGTGGGCAGGCAGCTCAGAGCCCTTAGAGTTTTAGACCTTGGGGAGTATTACTCCCCAAGGAGTAATACTGTATTACATTACCATTCTTTATACATTACTCCATACATTCATAATACATTACTCCAGGAATGCCACCAGGACCAGCAACCCTGGGGTGACTCTCTGACATGATAAGAGAGGCAACAGAAAACAGTGTCCACTCACCCCCATCTGATCTTGTTGATATCCTTCACACTGCTTCTTTGCTGTTTGGAGAATAAATTCAAGTATTAGATAGCTCAACTTAGGTCCAAGTTATCCTCAAACTCAATCCGCTACCCAGACCAGCTTTTTTTTGGTCTAGCCTAGCACCTGTTGAAGCTTATATTTTTTAACTTTTTTATTGTATAGTATAACATATACACAAAGCAAAGAAATAAAGTAGCGATAGTTTTCAAAGCACTCTTCAAGTAGTTACAGGACCAATTCCAGAGTTTGTCATGGGCTACCATACCATCCTCTCATATTTTTCCTTCTAGCTGCTCCAGAATATAGGAGGCTAGAGGGTTCAAATTTTTTTTATCATCACAATCAACTTTTTCCTTTTTTTTTTTGTGAAAATAGCATATATACAAAGAAGCAATAAATTTCAAAGCAAAGCACTGCAATTAGTTCTAGAACATATTTCAGAGTTTGACATGGGTAACAATTCCACAATTTTAGATTTTTACTTTTAGCTGCACTAAAGTACTGGAGACTAAAAGAGATACCAATTTAATGATTCAGCATTCATATTCATTTGTTAAATCCTATCTTCTCTGTATAACTGCACCATTACCTTTGATCTTTCCATCCTTCTCTTTAAGGATGTTTGGGCTAGTGCCCATTCTAGATTTTTCATATTGGAAGGTTCTGTCACTAATATGGGGTAAGGAGATGGAACTATGTGATGTTCTGGAGAGGCTGGGCCCTCTGGGTTTCAGGACTTATCTGAACCAGGGACCCATCTGGAGGTTGTAGGTTTCTGGAAAGTTACTCTAGTGCATGGAAGACTTCTGGAATCTTATATATTGCCCTAGGTGTTCTTTGGGATTGACTGGAATGGTCCTGGTTGGGGGTTGGCAGGTTATGATAGGTAGCAGTGTCTAACTGAAGCTTGTGTAAGAGCGACTTCCAGAGTAGCCTCGCAACTCTATTTGAACTCTCTCTGTCACTAATACTTTATTAGTTACACTTCTTTCCCCTCCTTTGGGGAGGATGGAATTGTTGAAACCACTGTGCCAGGGTCGGATTCATCCCTGGGAGTCATCTCCCACATCACCAGGGAGACTTTCACCCTTGGATGCCATGTCCCACTTAGAAAGGAGGGCAATAATTTCACTCACAGAGTTGGGTTTAGAGAGACTGAAGCCAAATCTGAGGAACAAAAGAGGTCTTCCAGAAGTAACTATTAGGCATGCCTTTAGGTAGTCTAAACTTCTCTGCTACCTACATAAGCTTCACAAGAGTAAGCCTCATGATTGAAGGCATGGCTTATTGATCTGGGCATCCCTCAAGTTTGATACTGTATTAGGATATTCCCTGATGGTAAGGCTTAATATACCATATTCTTTATCCTATCCCTCAGGGGACTTTGCCAATACTTTTTGATTATCTGCTTAATATACTTTAGTATGTATTCAAGCATTACAATAATCTATACAGGATTAAAGGACCTCTTTCTTGTTCTGGGCTCCATGTGTTTCAATTGTTCAAATGAGTTATACAGATAGGGTGAGAGATTATGTGCTACAGAGGCTTACTTTTAAAGTTAAAATTTCAGACTGCTGTCAAACAGAAGGTATTTTCTTCAGAGAACTGGATTTTTTTTTAATTAAAGAAATGTTTTTTTTTTAAATTAACCTGACGGTTCATGGAAAAGGGAGCTGATTTCTTGTAATAATAGTTTGAACTCAGTTTTCCACCCAAGGAGGAAAATGTGCAGAAAACTGCTAAATTGCCAGTGATTCTTTCCCCACCTTCACTGCTGTGATTTAAAGCTTCTATAGCACTTTATATTTTCAAAATATTTTAACACTGTTTTAATTTATCATGTCTGTAAATAAGAATACCATAAATATACCCAAAGTAGGTTAGTTTGTAAGAGAATCAGTAAAACTTCTTGAATTTCCAGAGAAAATAAAGACTCAAACTCCATATCAAAAACAGCAGGTAAATATATTTAAATAAATGCAGTACGAAAAGGAGACTAAAGAAAGTGTTATCTGCAATAAAGGAAGGCAACAAAATGCTATTTTTAAAAAAGGCTATAATTGACTCCTTTTTTTACAGTACTTTATAGAGATATTATTTACATATTGCATCAGTCAGGGTTTTTCCAGAGAAACAGAACCAACAGCATATGTGTGTGTGTATTTATCTATTTAAAATAATTGCCATATGTGATTGTAGGAACTGGTAAACTCCATTTGTGTAGCGCAGGTCAGAGGTTAGATTTTCTGGTAGAAATGAGTTGCCTTCTTAAATCTGAGTTCCTTAGAGAAAGCTGACAGGCTGAACATTCCAGGAAGGGTTCACGTGGAAGCCTGGAGGCTGAAACCCTTTTGGCCTCTGGTTCTCCCCAGTTCTTGCTGTTAAGACCCCCAACTGATTGGATGAGGCCCATCCTCCTTGCTGAAGGCAATCTCCTTGACTTAACAGGCAACTGGTGGTTGTAGCTGCTAACTCCATCTATGAAATACCTTCCAGAGCAATAATTAGACCAGTGTTTAACCAAACGATAGGACACCATAACCTAGCCAAGTTGACATATAAAATCAATTATAACACATACAATAAAGCACACTAACCTTAAGTGTACATCTCCGTTAATTTTGACAAAGACTCTTCCTGAGTTTCCCTCTATCATGATACCTTGAACACAATTCTAACTGCCTTTGTAGGACTCTGTCCTCCCCACCCCACCCCACCTCTTCCAACTAGATGGTGAGCTTTCTGAAGGTAGAGGCTGAGTCAGGCTCCTTTGCTTCTCTCCTGTCGTCACAGAATCTGATATGAGCTCAATAAATGGTTAATGAATTAATGAATGAATATGCATTCAATAATAAGATATACTATTATACTGCCTGGTGGCTTTTCTCAGGGGCTCAGACCTGGGAAGAGATACTAAGAGGAAAGGTCTTTGAAACTGATAGCAGCAGCAGCCAAAGGGTTTTGGGAGACAATCTTCTAAGCTCAGTTCAGAGCTCCTCAGAAAGAAGAACTTGGGCAAAAGATGCAGAGTTTTGGGACAGTTTAGTCCAGGAAACAAAAGACTGTTTTGAACATTTGATTCTCAGAATCAGAAGCAAAGAAATGGTAAAAGCTAATCAATACCTGCTAGTTGTCTTACGAGATCTGTGTAATGGGCTACTTACTAAATGCCAGGACTTGAAAACCCTTTCATAGAATTTGCTCTGTATTACCCAACCATTCTTAAATGAAAGTGACCCACAAAGATGAAGCACTAATTTTAAGTAAATTGGTGTTAATGATTGGAGACCACATTGTTATTTTGGGTAAGTATGTTATGTAGTTGTCATTTTGGTAAAATATCAAGGAGAAGAAAAATAGAGAAAATGCAAAGTATGGTTATGAGAATAAATTTGTCATATGCAAGCTTGGAAAAGTCACAGTAGGCTAACTGCTATAAGAAACAAATAGACTCAAATTTAGTGGTTTAACCATACAAACTTAAGTTTTGTTAATGGACAGGCTAAGTGGATATTCCTGGTCCGGTGACTCTTCTGGACTTATCTCTTCCAGGGGCTACTCAGGGAATCAGGCTCCTTTCTGCTTGGGTTCTTCCAGCTCCTAGGCACTGAGTCCCTGAGTGGATATACAGCAGCTGAGGAGGGAGAGAAAGCACCGAGGATAGTGCAAAAAGTTTCATGGCTCAACAAATATCATACTATATCTACTTACATTCCTTTGGCCAGAATTCAGTTACTTGGCTTCATCCAACTGCAAAGCAAGCTGGGAAATGTAGTATTCTTGGTAGAAAAAGAAACCACTGGTGAAAAGTTCACCTTTTTTTGTTAACGGGCCTAGACCTGTCTTTTCCCTTTCTATGAACTTTCAGGTTAATTTTTTAGTTTAAAAAAAAAAGTACAGTTCTCTGAAGAAAATATCTCCTGTTTGACTAAATAGTCAGAATTTTAACTTTAAAAGTTAAGCCTCAACAAGTGCTAGGCTAGACCAAAAAGCTGGTCTGGGTAGCAGAATGAGTTTGAGGATAACTTGGACCTAAGTTAAGCTATCTAATAATTGGATTTATTCTCCAAACAGCAAAGAAGTGTGCAAAGGATATCAACAAGATCAGATGGGGGTGAGTGGACACTGTTTTCTGTTGCCTCCCTTATCATGTCAGAGAGTCACCCCAGGGTTGCTGGTCCTGGTGGCATTCCTGGAGTAATGTATTATGAATGTATGGAGTAATGTATAAAGAATGGTAATGTAATGCAGTATTACTCCTTGGGGAGTAATACTCCCCAAGGTCTAAAACTCTAAGGGCTCTGAGCTGCCTGCCCACAGCCGGGTCAGCTCCTTGAAAAATCTCCTCCATCTGTCCGGGGCTATGCACCTGCTATGCTGGAGCTCTGTCACCTTGGAGTAATACCCAAGTTCTGACCTTAAATTTCTTTCTGTGCTGGGATGGACACAATCTGCCTTACCTGGGCCGCCACAGCAGGCCTGGGAGTTGGTCAGTTACATCTGTGTCAGGGCTTCCCACAGGTCAGACTGGCCGTGGCCCATCACAGGGTGAGAAACCACTTTCCTAATTCCAGAAATTAGGTTTGGGGATCTCGAAATGCTTCGTTAATGTGGAGAGAATGTCTGGATTGCAAGATAAAGTATCCTTCCCTCTCAGCCTCTGTGACTTTTTTTTTCTCTCAGCTTCTCTGAAACTTTTTTCTGTGTCTTCTCTGTCTTTAATCCACTAATAAAGGACTCCAGTAAGAGGATTAAGATCCACCCTGAATGAAGTGGGTCATATTTTAATTTAAATTAAGATCCTACACACCAAATGATGCTTTCAATGGGTCCACACCCACAGGTGTGGATTAGTTTTAAGAATATGACTCAGCTTCAAACCAGGATCATTTATTGCATTTAATTGTCTTTGCCTCTTTAGTTGCTCATTTTTTAAAAATTGTTGGAACATATATCCGATATAAACTTTCCCATCTCAGCCATTCCCAAGCATACCATTCAATGAGATTAATCAAATTCACAATCCATTACTAAAACATTCCAGTCTCCCCAAATAGAAACTCTGCACACATTATGCATTAATCCTCTATTCCCCCTGCCCACTGCCCCTGGCAATCTGTTCTAATATCGGTCTCGATGAGTTTGCATATTCTCCAGTATTTAATTTGTAGTTACCATGGGGCTTAAATTTAACATCCTAAATCTGTATCAATAGGGTTTTCTTTCATATCAGCTTAACTGCAATAATATACACGAACTGTGTTCCTACACCATTTTTTAAAAAAATCTTTGGTATGTCTCAGGTCAGCTCTTCCTCATGATGCTTTCTACTGCTTTAATTTTCTTCTTTGCTCAGGCCATTGCTTCCTGTTTCTTTGTATGTTTTGTAATCTTTTATTGAGACACGGACATTTTGATATTTTAATGTTATAGCTGAAATTTAGATACAAGCTGTTCCTTAAGCTTGTATCCAGCTAGTATTATGACAGAGCTTTCCTTGAAAGCTAGGAGCTAAGAGGGAGGAGCAGGAAGAGGATGAAGAGGAGAAGGAGGAGGAAGAGCAGGAGGAAGAAGAGGAGGTGGGCTGTGGCAAAGAAAACACGTTCCCAGGCTTTGCTGATTGACCTGTGCACCTGCCGTTCCTCAGGGCTTAGTCATAGAATGAGTTTAGAGAACAGCTCCAGGCCAAGGCATCGGCTGTTCTCTGATGCTTTTTGCACATGGTTCTTGTCTTGGGCATGTAGATGTGGGCTTCAGAATTCATCCATCAACAGAGATACACATGTCCTCTCTCCCCTAGGAAATAGATTTCTCACTCCCAGGCCCTGCACTGTGTCCTGCAGCCAGCAATACCTTGCCCCAGGCAGCACGACTTGACTGCTGTCCCACAGCTTTCCCAAGGAGAGTTCTTTGAACTGCCTTCTACAGGCAGGGCAAGCTCTGGGATGGCAAGACCTTCAGGTTATGAGACAGACTGGAGCAGACGTACGTGTTCCCAGTGCGTGCATGAGGGTTACTCTGCTCCCTCTGGTTTTGGGACCAGGAATTTGCTCTGGGAGTGCAGTCTGGCTTTCTGCCAAGGCGGTGAGAGGTGGGGGAGGGGTCACTCAGGACACCACAAGATCCTGCCAGTTTTAAGGAGGCTTTTTCATGGTTTGGCTTTTTCCCAGCTACTGCAGTCCTTTAACTGTTTTTTTGTTTGCTTGTTTGCTTGAGCTTTGAGAAAGGTATTTCTGCCAGTTCTTCCTGTTTTTTCAAAACTTCTGTTCCAGTAGTAATTTATCTGGTATGATGACTGTGCACATCTACAAGGGAGCCCTAGAAGTTCTGAAACTGGGAAGAAGTAGAATCTGTAGTTCCTTCAGCAGTGACTATTCAGCTTCAATCCTGACCGAGATAATTTTTTTTCTCACTTATGCTAAGAATGACCATTTGACATGAGTCACAGATGTAACAACGTGAGCACTGTGGACACTAAACCTGTGTATTTCTCAGGAACAGATTTGCCATCTCTGGGTATTCGCACGCCTGGCTTGTCCTTAAAGACCTCCCAGGATGCCTAATTTACTCCAAGACAATGGAGGTTCACGTGTCTTCTGCTGCCCTTACCTCTAAGTGTAGTAAGGGTACCCATCCCTTATCCCCAAATAGTCATTTATTCACCCTATTAGAGCACCTGGTTCAACCTTCCATTTTATAATTGAGGAAACTGAGACCCAGAGAGGTGCAGCGCTTGTCCAACATAATCATCCTCATCAATGTCCGCAACCTGTGGACACTTCCCGGGCACTTTCTATGTGCTCACTACAGTGCTGCATACACAGCACTCCATGTCATCCTCCCAACAACTCAAGGTGCAATAGTATCCCCATTTATTCATGAAATTAAGGCTCAGAGTAGTTGCATATTGTGCTCAGAGACGCACAGCTAATATTTAAGTCTTGGCAACTGTGGTGGCCAATAACAAACTCCTAAATAGCCCATAACAAACCTGCTTCAGCCAAGGACAAAGGTCAAGAAAGTAAACAATCTCCCCAGAGGGGGACGAATATAACCACAGATGTAAAATGGCATTGATTGGATCTTAGTCTTAAACATTAATCTTATTAAAACACCAGGTTTTAGTCTCCTTTAATGATTGTACTATAGATCTGATGTCCTCATACTAAATGGAATGTCTTCATCCCAAAATCATATATTACTCTCCCTCGGACTCCTACTCCTTGCAGAGCACTAAATGTCCAGAACGACTGCCACGGGAGAACCTGTGCTGTCCATAAGTCCCAATAAATCTGTGTCTGCTTCTGTGCCTGGTGTGTTCTTTTGGTCTAGCAGCAGCCCCAGTCTGTGTGTTCCACAAACTCAGTTTGGACCCAAATAATAATCTTTCTTCAGAGCTAGCATTCTTATTCACTGCACAAAACTGTTATTTGGGGAGCCATAGTTAGAGCCCAGGCCATAGTTAGAGCCCAAGTATAGTCAGCTCGGTTATTATATAATTAATTTATCACATTTTAAGGACTCAAAAATACTGTTGAGCAAAAGAACAGATGAAAATTAAATACACAAAGTAAAATGCTATGTCCTCACAAACTTATCTGTAACAAATTTTCGCCAACATATTTGAGACAGTGATTCTATCCATGTATTTACCTAGACATCAATTCCATTTCTTTTCAAAATTATAACCCCTACATTCTGGTTATTTTTGTAGTAACTAATAAAATACAAGGTAGTTGTGAGAGGGAAAATGATAAATAATGGGAAAGACGTTGTGAACTGAGAACATGTTTGAAAGATATGAGTGTATATGAAGACAAGGAGAATAAAAGTTTACAGAAAGGAGGGTGCATGGGTGGTTCAGTGGTTAGAACGCCTACCTTCCATGCAGGAGACCCAGGCTCAATTTCCAGACCATGCACTGCCCCCCCCAAAAAAAGAAAAAGAAAAGTTAACCGAAAGGAAATAATCAATGATAAAACTGAAACCAAAAGAAATTTTAAAAATTCAATACAATATATACTTTTTGATTATTCTAAAATAAACAATGATCTATATAGTATAACATGTTATATACAGATACATTTTTTATACATATAAATAAAGATGGTCCAGTTTATAAAATCTATTTCTTTAAATGGGGGTTGGTTTATACATCAATATACTGCCTTATCGAAATCATAACCTCAACTAGCCCGGCTAAAGGAGATAGCAAGATAATAAAAAAAATCTGTTGTAATCTTCCATAACCACATATCTCAGATTTTCTAGAATAAAAACTGTTTAAAGTATGTATTCTGCCAATAGTACCTATTATAGAACACCTAACTAGTTCTGAAATTTCTACATTTTGACACCAAAAGGCCCTTTCCCAAACTTTCTTTCAAAGGCAAAAATCAATACATTCAATATCAATTTATTCAACAAATATTTACTGGATGCCCATTATGTGCCAGACCCCCAGAGTAGAAGAGTGAGCATTAGTCCCAAATTTGTACAGAAAAATAAGATGGCAACTTGATGGTGAATCATACATTAAAATTCAGCTGGCCTTCAAACAAGGCTAAAACTCTATTTTTGCTAGATGTCTGATTACTTAGGAAATTTCCATTACAAAGAGGCTAAGATATGTTTTTTTTTTCCTTTAAATTATTTTTAATACTTTCTGAAGTTTTTGTTTTTGCTTTAAAATGAAAGAATTTTAAGTTATTATGAGCTGTAAACAGAGTTCATCTCTATATAAAAGAACTCATTCATAGATATTTGCATTTTAATGGCCAAATCAGGTAATTCTTTAAATATATTGCAGCCAATTTGAATTTGAATCCCATAATCTAATAATTTTACTACTGCTCAATAGTTTCAGTAACTTGATTTTTATAAAAGCAATATACATTTATTGTATGAGATGTGAACTAAATGGCCATCAAAACAGGAATGGATTAATAAATTATTACAGATTCATGCAACAGAATGCTATGCATCACTTAAAGGAAGTAGAACTTGGGGCTAAACTTGGAAAAACCTTAGAAACAGTATTGAGAGAAATGTATTAGTGCAATTACATTTCTATAAAATTTTCAAAGTATACAAAACAATATAATGTAGTACTAATGGATACATACGTAGTGTACAACTATAAAAACCTGGGTGAGGAAAACAACAAACTAAGGATAGTAGAGATGGACAGAAAAGACTAGAAATGAGATTAAGGATGAATATCCAAAGGAAGGGGATGTCAAATGTATCTGTACTTTTAGAAAAAATCACATTCCTAAGATACAATTTATACATAATAAAATGTGTCAATTTGAAGTGCAGTGTTTGATGACATTTGAAAAATATACAGTCTCTTATAACCACCAACACAATCAATTTAGAGAAAATTTCCATCACCTCCAAAGAATTTTCTTGCATCTGTTCCCAGTCAACTTCCAATTTTGGCCCATATCCCTGCTTTCTCTTGCTGTAAATTTGATTTGTATGTTTCAGAGTTTAAAATAAATGGAATCATATGGCTTGTACATATCTGTGTCAAATGTAGAGAGAATGATAATAGTGAAGTTTTATGTGCCCAACATCCAATTTCAATAATTATCAATATTCTGCTGTTTGTGTCTCAGTAGCTTTTGACACAGTGACTATTCCCTCCTTTTCTTCCCTGATAACACACCCTCCTAATCGGCCTCCTACCTCTCTGACTTTTCCTTCTCAGTTTTTAACTCTGTTATTTTCATTGTTAGTTTTCCCTTGAGCTCAACCACTCTCATAGCTTTTTTTTTTAACCACCCTTGACCAAGTCCTAAATTCATATGTCTTGTTAAGTCATCTTTTCTGAATAGCATCAACCTCAACATGACCAAAAGTGAACACATTGTGTTTTTTATGCTCCTCAACTCAGCTCTCCTTTTAGTATCTCAGGAAATTATGTTCCATCCAATTACTCATATCAGAAACAGATATATGATCCCTGACAATCCTTGACATTAAAGAATCAAATCAGTTGAGCAGCCCAACATTTCTCAAATATGTCTACTTCTTTCCATTTTCATTGTCAACACTCTAGACCAACACTGTCCAATGAAACGGAAATGCAAGCCACATATTTGCGCTACACATTTAATTTCAACTTTTCTAGGCACCACATTAAAAAATAAAGAAACAAATGAAATAAAATAAGATATTTTATTTAACTCAATATATCAAAAATATCATTTTAACCTGTAATCGATATAAAATTATTAATGCAATATTTCACATTCTTCTTCCTTACTAAGCCTTTGAAATCTGGTGTGTATTTTACATTTACAGTATACTTATTGGACAAGTCACACTTCTGGTGCACATGGTCACATGTGGCTAATGCCTACCATATTGGATAGAGCAGCTCTAGTCCAAGCCAAGGTCATTCCCTGTTGATATGTCTGTTAATAGGCTTCACACATATGCCTTTAGTCCCTTTTCAATTAATTCTTCATTGGGTGGCCAGAGTGCTTTGTTGTTGTTGTTTTTCAATACAAATCTGCTCTGATAACTGCCAGCTAAAATCCTTTAATGACTTCCCATTTTCTTCTGTGGCCAAAGGTCCCAACATAATTCAGAGGACTTATGTAATCTGACCCCCTTTTATGTCTCCAATTTGTGTAATGTACAAAGCTTCTCATCTCGCAGCTTTTGTACAAGTTTGAAATAATTTTGCTGCTATTAATGCTTAATTATTAAGTGCCACTTATACATAGGACTCTTCCTTGACACCTCCTTCCTCCCTCTTCCCCCAGAAGAGGTTAGCTATGATCCTAATTATATAGTTACTGCACATAGTACTTTTCCATCATAGCAGATATTAGTTGTTTTTATTTGTTCAATGAAGACCTCCCATATGAGACTAATAATCAGTCTTGTCGATCTTTCTATCGCCTGCACCCAAAACAGTGCATGACACTGAATTAATGCTTGTTGAATAAGTGAATTGACCCTCTTAAAATTGTTTATGTGAGAGAAAAAGTCAATCCTATTGATTAGAAACAGATTCTTACTGGCATAAAGATAAATACAATAAGTATTTCTATTGTTCTAATGTTGAGCGTGGTATTTTGGTTACACTTGGATACATGAATAAAAATATATGCACACATTCAACAAATTATACTTAACACAATTTATAATTTGTAGAAGTGGAAAGAAATGGTCACATTTAGTATTTTATGCTAAGCTTTTTCATCATTTTAGAGCCCAACATCAGATATAAAATTTTGTTTTAATTTTTAAGACATACTTTATTTGGAAACAGGCGTTTAAATCCTTACAGACTATGCATTTTGAATTATTCTCTTTGAACTTGCCAGGAAACTCACTTTTATTTACTGGTATAATAAAGATATCATGCAGACAGATTTTCATGTTTAGGAATTTACTTCGATGGCTCCCAAGCAAAATTGTCAACACATAAAGTTGAATATCTGTGGATCTAAAAGTAATTATTAGGGACTTATTGTACAATACTTAAAATAATTTTGGGAATACATATATTTATATACATAAAGGAAATGGTGGCTGTTGAATATACTCTTGATGCTGTCAAAGGTGCTGGATAATTTTTATAACATTGTAATTGTTTGATCAAGAGCATTTTTAGCCACACTCAGGAAAAAAAAATCTGATTTTGTAAGCTCTAGGCACTTACTATAAGGATAATTTCTAGTTGCACTTTGAGAGAGAAAACTGGATTCTCCTGTATAAAAAACAGCCATCAAAAACTGTAAAGAACTTGAAAATCAACAGTAAAGGAAAAGGTTAAAGAGTGTGAGATTGAGTACCTGAGGACGCCTCTGAGGATGTTTAAAGATTATTTTGACATCAGATTATAGAGAGATGGGAGACCGCTAAAAAAATCCCCAGCTCTTACATCCATAACTTAAAGTTCCTAACTTATTAGAAGTCTTTACAATTTCTTAATAACTTGACACTCTTAAAATGCCAAATGGTGTTAGTTACAATGGACTCACTTCTCCCAAAAGATCATTAGAAGCAGGATCCAGCAGAGGTGGATGAGCTCACAGAAAAGCTGCCTCCTCCTCATTCAGCTTTGTATTTGCTACTATCCAATTTCCTGCCTGATACCTGCTCAGCCCCACCTGCAAGTGACATGTGATATCAGCTCCCTGGTGACATTCGACTCGAGACTTTAGAGCTACCTGTAAGTTAGATAAATACTCAGATGGAAAAGGGTTCTTCCAGGCATCCTGCCTACAGTTTTGGCCCTTACTTGCCTTATGGACAAAGGACACTGATTTGATGTACCGAGCTGAGAGCAATAACCAGAAGCCGCTCCTAAGTCCCTACAGGACTTCGTATTCTCTAGCAGGAATACAACCAGAGTTCTTAATGGATCTCTGCTCTTTGATATGAACCACAGAAAGTACTACAAGAGAATTTATTTATGAACAACTCTAAGGGTGATAAAACCCTGATAAATCAGGAGCTAAGTGGCTCAAATGTGGCATCAGCAATACTGCTGTAATATTAAGCAAGTTGCATAAGACAACAAAGTTCAGTTTATATCATATATGCTTAACTTAGGGACAGTACACTAAAGAATGTGGAATTACCCACAAGAAACACTGAATTGAAATTCTAACCCCATCACTTACTGGTTATTTGTTCTAGACAAATTGTGTTGCCTCTAAGCCTATACATCCTCATCTATAAAACAGGGATAATATTTCACTCACAGAATTGTTTAATGAGTTAGTGAGCTAATGTATACAAGCACTTTATAAACTGCAAAATCTTTTGGAAGTTATAATTATAGTGTTGTTATATTGAGGAAGTTCTTTGGTGATTAATACTTAGTTCTTAGCTAAATGAAAACCTGCCTATATCAGTCAGGGTTCTTGGTCACAAACAATCTAAACTAACTCAGGAAAACAAAAGCAGAAAATAAATCTTGTAGAAAGATATCAGTGGGTGAAACAAGCAGGAAACAGATGATACACTCAAACAAGGGAACTTAGATTTTTTACAAAAGAACTATTTATAAACTTATAGGCAGGGTCAAGGGAATTGAAAGGAATGGTGAAGCACCCCGGGACTGCTCAGTGCTGAGTGCCAATACTACCAGTAGGTCTAAAGGGGCAAGGGCAGGGAGTGGTTTACTGGTCCCCAAAGAGAGTAGCTGTAGTTGTAGGAAAGAGCAGTCCCCAGAAGTGTGGCCTCAGTAGAGGAAAAAGCTGACTTGTGGTGACCTGACAGCCAGGGAGGAAATTCTACCTCATTCTCCACCTTGTCTGTCCTGTCACCTCTCCTGCTGAATCTACCATTGGTCAAACCCAAGAGTAAGGTGGAGAGTGGATTTTGAGAGAAAGACAGAAAATATCCAGCACAGTGGGTAGCTCTCAGAATCCCCAGAAGCACAAAAATCTCAGAAAAGAAAATGGGTGGTAACCAAAGGAGGTGACCAGTTAAGAAGACAAGTGAAATCAGATCCACAGGAGAATTCTGGTTGGCATATCATAGTGGATGACAACTCAGCATCCATTGCAACCTGCAAGCCTTCCTGTACTGCGGTATCTGGCAGTTAAATATTCTGAATACTCTCTTCAGTCAGGGTTCTTCCTTTTAGATGCATTCATAAAGAGGCACAAAGCAGAAGAAAAGCAGAGGTCAACTTTTGGCTATTTTGACTAGTTTCTGCTTGGTATCAGAGTTATACGCATGCTGGCTTTTCCTGTAAAACCTTCCTAATATCTGGTCAGTAGACTTTGGGAATGTTAAGAGGCAGGTGACTAAGTGAAAGTAGCCAGACACAAAATATCACATACTGTATGAGTCCTTTTATATGAAATGCGCAGACTAGGCAAATCCATACAGACAGAAAATAGATTTTTGGTGGTCAGGGGCTAGGAAGAGGAGGGAATGGAAGTGGCTGCTAAGAGGGACATGGTTCTTTTCTGGGACATGGAAATGTTCTGGAATTGAACAGTGGTGATGGCTGCACAGCATTGGAAATGCACTAAAACCCACTGAATCGTACACTTAAAAATGGTGAATTTTATGTTACACAAATTCCATATCAATTTAAAAAATAGCAAAAAACAAATTACAAAAGAGAGCTGTTATAGTACAGTTAGTTTTTTCCTTCAAAAAAGATCAGGTGAGATAATGGATGGTGGGTTCTTGAGATAACCCCTTCCCATAGTACCTCGCGATTGTCACCTTCCTGGCTGAGGCAGAAGCCATGGTACCCAGGAAGAGCCTGTTCTGAGGCATAATCCTGAGTTATTCCTGGGGGAGTAATTCAGACTGTTCTTCCAGCACTCTCCACAAGTCTGTAAACACTTCATTCCTGTGTACCCCATTCTGCCCAGAGTTACTCCTGTTCGCTGCATCTGAACCCTGACTGAGAAAGATGGCGATGCTCGATGGACACTGCACTCATTCCACCACCTTCAGCAACCACAGCCCCTCACCTCCATCACTCAGTGCACAATTCAATGCCCCATGGGAGATCCTGGTTAGCCCAGCCTAGTCACAGGCCCATTCCCCAGCTGTTAGGACCCAAACTCCACCTCCACCCTAGGAAGTGCCATATAACTGGACATTCACCTCCAAATACAAAGGGTGTTTAAACGTTAGGGGTGGGGGAGGAAAAAAACAAAATAAAAGCAAAAAAGGTATTCTATAATGCCTTTCTGAGAATTTTCCTTCTGCAGTACTATTAGCTGACACCAAATCCCTTTTAGGTGACCAAGACTGTTTTTCTTTCTCTTGACCAACTGCCAGCCTGACTCCTTGCATGTCCCCACGTGCTCCCTCTCCTGTCCCACCTTGCTGTGGGACTGCAGAGGAATCTTGCAGCTGTGGGACTGCAGAGAAAAACAACTCATACTGCTGAGGAAGGAAAGACAATTCCAGACCCTAAGTATTCTAAATATCAACCTCGCCCCCAATCTCCCCACTCCATCTCATACAGCCACCCAGGCGACTGAGAGGTTCCTAATCAGGGAATGTTTTTTTATCTTCCTCCTCCTCTTTTCCAGCCCCGACAGATTCCAGGTGGCCTAATTACTGGGAAAGAAAACATTCCAAACAAAGTGGTCCTAATTGCAACCTCAGTAAGTCCCTCAACCGTCCCAGCCATCAACCCCTGTTACTCCCTTCTGGTGCTTTTCTCCCAGCCCACCCCCAGCCTTTAAAAATCTTGCTGTCCTTAGTTTCAGCAGAGTTGGGCTCTCCTCTCTCCCTGCAATAGCAGCCCCCTGAATAAACTTATCCTTTTCTGTTTAATATTGTCCAGTGCAATTTTTTTCTTTGACATAGGAAATCCAAGTCTACACAATTCACACCAGCTAGGCAAATTCAGGCTCGTTAAGGGCCAAACCACCTTATAGATAAATCCGTTGAAGCAAATAAGTTATTGCAGTTGAACAAAGAGAGTTAAATGTGACCCCGATGAACCAATTCTTTAAAAAATGTCCCCTGTTTACGGACATCAGTTTGAACCTAGCTTTTATGAAGACATTTTATTGCTATTGAGGATAACTGAGCCATAGGACCAAATCAACTGAGAATCACAAAAGTCAAAGGAATGTCATTTAGGTTTGATGGTATGTATTCATGTGGCTGTAGGTGACAAGGAGTGTGTGTGTCTTTTTGATTGAGAAAAATCAAATGCCACACATTTACATTTAAAGTTATCATAAACATTAACACTGTTATGAAGAATAATTTTAAAATAATATTTTCATTCTATATCTATATATTTCAATGGAAGAACCCAAGGCCATATTTTTACTCTTAAGAGTATTTTTTGTTTTAATGTATAAGGTGAGGTGACCAAAAAGCTGTAGAACTCCTTAGTTAAAAACCTGAGTAGTCTTGTTTTGAAGAGGACTTCAAAGGGAAATTAATTTAACATAATTAATTTAATACCCCAAGGTCTTTGGTATTAAAAACAAAAAATGGGCAATAGGCAAAAGAATGAACCAAACAAACACCTTGGGCTTTTGTATTTTGAAGAGCGGTCAGGCACTATTATACCAAAAACACATTTTTTTCTCAAGAATGTCTTTAAAAGACAGTATGGATTTGTGGATTGTGATAAAATATGATTTAAAAAATACTATAAAAGATTACTCATGATAAGTACATATTATTCAAGTAGAAGGAAGTTATACCTGATCATTGCCTAACATCACAAGAAATCCAAAAGAAGGCTGTTTCAGAGTTGGTTTAACTCTGGGGTTAACATCAATCAAGTTTTGGGCCAGATTCTCAACAATTGCCCTAGCTTTTCCTTACAATGACAAGATGACTGCTGCAGATTCAGACATATTCTCTGTACTCATTCTAGTAGACAAAGGAAGAAAGGGCGTCTTATAAATCTTTCCATTTTTACTGAAGAGAGAAATCCCTTCCAGAGGTAACCATGTTTTTCTTTTGGATTCCACTTACCAGAACTGAATCTTATGCCCTCACTCTATGTAAATCACTGGAAGTTGGATAAAAGGTGACCAAGATGTGCCTAGACCGACCATAATTCTTATCCTGGGCTAAGGGGAGAACTTCTACCTTGAACACAAAGCTGCCCTACCCTTGAACAAAATTAGGGTTCTGTTCGCAAGAAAAAAAGGAGAAGGGGTGTCTACCTGAATTTCCATATTATCGTTTGGTCACCTACCTTTATTTACCCCATTGAGAAAAGTTTGCTCACCTACCTTTACTTACCCCATTGAGAAAAGCAAGGCGGAACCTTCTGGAGATAAATTCATGGATTTACTTATTTATTTTTGACCACAGAAGTAAAGGGGGGAAGAAATGCACATTATTAGGCAAAATTCACAAACATTTCCCCATAACACCTCATCTCGTTTTCACAGTGATTCTGGTTAACCTCTTTGGTTGGTGTTATTCACATTATGCATAATTTAAAACTGAGAAATTATGAATCAGAAAGCTTAAGCCGTTTGTCCAAGGTTATACAGCAATTAGATGGTAGGACTTGAAGAGGGGCACAGGTTTGTTGACTCCCAAATCCAGACTCTTTCCACTGTACCAGTGGTTTGCAGATGATCAACATGGCTTGGGAATTGTTTGAAAATTCTTGGATCCTATCCCAGATTTTAGGAATCAGAAACTCTGGGAGTGGGGCACAGCAACCAATGTTTAATGAACCCTCCACTTGATTTTTATGGTCACTAGTTGGAGAACCATTGCATTACATCATACCACCCACCCAACTTTCTCCTAAGTCAACTACATTTTTCTCTGGTTGTTACATGATCTGGCAGAAAAAGAAAAGCACTGCCTTTTCCTGATGCTCAACTCGGGAGACCCTTATTGACCATTCAGGTACATCATAAGAAATCAAAGCTGGCTTCGTCCTACTGCCTGAATTCACAGGGCTCTTGAATTTAAGGATCTGACACTTGGGTCTCATTTCCAAGGTTACATTCTTAAATCAAATAGGTAGTAGCCAGTTTGTTCCCTACACACTGTCTCAGTTATATATCTATGTGAACTCACAAAGTAAGCTAGAGAATGTCTGCATCATAGAATTAATTTTCTTTTACTTAACAATGAGTCACTCTGAAATCTCTCTCCTGCCAGAATGAAAGAACTGTACCCTCTATTTCGCACAGACCCCTGTGACCTGATCTTTTATCAAAAACTTCAAGTATTTTCACCTTCCAGGACAAAAGAAACATTTTGATGACTAATAATCACCTCCAACAAAGATGCCCTAATTTTAGCGCAAGATGAATTTGTCTTCTTCCAACTTTGCTTTGCTATATTATCTGCACTGTAGTAATTCTAACCCATAAATAGTGGTCTCCACATTTTTGGCTTATTTATGAGAATAAAAAGAATCACACATCTGGGGCCAATTTCAGGCCAAATGGATATATCAGCCAAGTCCATCTCTCTTTCCCAGAGTTGGGCCCCCCTGCTGTCCCTTTCAGTACTCCTTCCTACTTCCCCTATCCCCCACTCCCTTGATTATTCATGGCATTTATTTTCTTTCTCAGAGTGCTCCACTGTCATGCTTTATCATGTTGTCATTCTCCAATAGCATATCTTTCACTCATAGCCAATTAAAATTCACCTCCTCAAAGAGAGGAAGCGTTGTGTTGATTTTGAAGTCAGGCCAAGCTCTATAAAGCTTATGCCTTAGAGCAAGCTGCTCATTTCTCTTAAATTAGGTTCCTCATCTATAAAATGGATAAAACGCAGTGGTTCACAAACTCTAGGGTACATTAGAAACTCTCAGAAGACTTGTCAAAGCAGAAAGTAGACTTATAGGGTCCCCTCCCCAGACTGTCTGAATCAGTAGGTCTGGAGTGGGGTCCAAAAATGTGCATTTCTATATAGGTCCCAGGTGGTACTGATGCTGCTTGTTTAGGGACCACACATGAAGAGCTGCTGGTGTAATTTTATCAGATTGGAAATGCTTCTGTAAAGTGCCTGATTTAAAGTAACTGCCTAATAAATGGTAATCCCCTTGCCCTCCACCGCTGCTCTGTTTCCTCAAGGCAAAGGAAATAGATGATAAAAATGAATTAGTGACATTACACTTGAATGGAATTGAGCTAAACACAATTATCTTTGGGCAAAGCCTTTCTGGAAACAAGCCAAAAGAGATATTTCTGTGTAAATAAATTAAAGGAGATATTTTGGATAAACAAATCTTTAGAAGCTAATGATAAGTGTTGACAAAGGCACCTGACAAAGGGCACTCCTCTACGCTCTTAATAGGAGATTAGAAAAAATAGAATTTTGGAGCACAACTTGATGGTACTGACCAGAATGTGAAAGGTACATATAATTTGCCCCAGCAATTTCATGTCTAGGAATATATCCTTCAGAAATACAAACAAATGCATCTGTTTGTGTAACATGTTTGCATAGCAGCTCCTAAACTCAGGTAAACTAGAAATGTACTTTTTTTTCTGTAAATCCATTTGATTTATATTTCAAGCCAGTAGCACTAGGTGATAAAAATTTAAAAATCACCTTTATTTCAGGATTCAGTCCCTGACTTTTTTCTGGAGTAGTGTCTGAGAACAGGAGGCATGCACAGAGCCAAGGTGTTAGGTATGCAGGGAGAGCATCTGACCTCATGTCATAACCCATCCACACTGCCATCTCCTAATTTGCCTATCAATTTGCTGGTACTTGATAGAGTTTCTATGCAGACAGCTGCTACTTCATCCCATGGCTTCATCCTCGCAGGCTCATTCTGTCTGCACACGTTACCTGCTGCTTCTACTATCCCCATGCCATGCTGGGCAGGATCTATGTGAAACCGAGACCCTGATCTTTTGATGCCACTCTCAGATGCTTGGAATCGTCCTGCCTACTGTGCCTCATACATTCTGAGGTTGCTACGATTCTAACCAACTACCTACTTATTTTAATCTTACTACTAGAACAGATCAATAAAGTCCAACTGCTAGTTTTCAAAGTGCCACCAATTGTTATTCAAAACCCTGTATTACTTAAGTTTTCATCAAATACTGAAGAAAAGAAAATAACTGCTTTGATGGTGAAATATCTTGTTTTCAAGACAAGTCCCAGATGTAAGCCACTCCTTAATCAGTGACTCAGTGATAATAAGGTAGCAACATGTGAGTCTGTGTTAACTATATATATATATATATATATAGCTCTATTTTTTTTTTACATTTCAGATGAGCCTCTGATGGTCAAAGTAGTTTTATATTTTCAAAATTATGGCAGATGTTTATTCTTAACTCTGCAAATAATTTAGGGAAGCTATGTACTTTACTTTTTTCCCCAAAACAGAAATGACTTCATTGTTTAGATGCAGAAAGAAATATGTTAGATCTTTCAGTCAATGCTGCTTGGAATAGACTACTTTAAAAGCATATTCTGGTTGTGTAACTGTTCTGAACTAAACTTGGCTTGCTGAATCTCTGGATGTTATATAACTTCAGAGAAAGTACAAAAATAAAAAGTAAAGACATAAATATAAAACAATGAGGTTGAGATATTTCAGCATGTATTTATTGAATGTATATTTGTGCCAGATTTT
Organism: Tamandua tetradactyla; assembly: GCF_023851605.1. Classification (NCBI taxonomy): domain Eukaryota; kingdom Metazoa; phylum Chordata; class Mammalia; order Pilosa; family Myrmecophagidae; genus Tamandua; species Tamandua tetradactyla. The sequence goes on from NC_135331.1 coordinate 64,910,193, forward strand.
ATAGATCCAGAGATAGATAGAGCAGCTCCTATAATTGAGGTCTCAGAATAGGTGGAGAGGTAATCAAATGCAGGTATATCTTGTTTCCTTGTGCTTTGCAGATATTGCATCTTTTTTTTTTTTTTTACAAATTGAAGGTTTGTGGCAACCACACATGGAGCAAGTCTATCGGTCTCATTGTCTGACAGACTGTGCCCACTGTACGACATTTTGGTAATTCTTGCAGTATTTCAAACTTTATTATTATTATTATATCTTTATGGTGACCTAACATGAGTGATCTTTGATATTACTGTTGTAATTGTTTGGGGGCACCATGATTTATGGCCATATAAGACAGCGAACTTGATAAATTTTCATGTGTTCTGAGCACTTCACTTACCCCAGTTTTTTCTCCTTTTCTCTCCCACACCTCTCTCTCTATCCCTGAGACACAACAATGTTGAAATTAGGTCAACTAATAACCCTATAATAGCCTCTAAATGTTCAAGTGAAAGGAAAAGTCAACACATCTCTCATTTTAAATCAAAGCTAGAGATGATTAATCTTAGTGAGGAAGGCATGTCAAAATCGAGATAGGCTGAAATTTAGGCTTCTTGCTCCAAACAGTTAGCCAAGTTGGGAATGCAAAGAAAATGATCTCGATGGAGATTAAAAGTGCTGAGGAAACCACACAGCCTTATGGCTGATGTGGAAAAAGTGTTAGTGGTTTGGATAGAAGATCAAATGAGCCACAATGTTCCTTTAAGCCAAAGCCTAATTCAGAGAAAAACTCTAACTGTCCAATTCTATGAAGACTGAGAGAGGTAAGAAAGCAGGAGAAGAAAAGTTTGAAGGTAGCAGAGGTTGGTTTGTGAGATTTAAGGAAAGAAGCCATTTCTATAACGTCAAAGTACAAGGTGAGGCAGCAAATTCTAATCTAGAAGTTGCAGCAGATTATCCAGAAGATCTAGCTAAGATAATTGATGAAGATAGCTACACTAAACAACAGCTATTCAGAGTAGATAAAACAGCCTTCTATTGGAAGAAAATGCATCTATCACTTTCATAGCTAGAGAGAAGTCAATTCCTGGCTTCAAAGTTTCAAAAGACAGGCTGACTCTCTTGTTAGGGGCTAATGCAGCTGGTAACTTTAAATTGAAGCTAATGCTCATTTACCAATCCAAAAACAGAGAACCTTTAAGAATTATGCTACATTTACTCTACCTGTGCTCAATAAATTGAACAAAAGCTGGATGACAGCGCATATGTTTGCAACATGGTTTTATGAATATTTTAAATCCACTGCTGAGATTGACCGCTCAGGAAAATAAGATTCCTTTCAAAATATTACTTCTCATTGATAATGCACCTGGTCACTCAAGATCTCTGAAAGAGATATACAATAAATTAATGCTCTCTTCATGTCTGCTAACATATTACCCATTCTGCAGCCCAAGGATCAAGGAATCATTTCAAGTTTCAAGTCTTATTATTAACGAAATACATTTTATAAGACTATAGCTGCCATAGATAGTGATTCCTATAGTGGGCATGGGCAAAGTCAACTGAAAATCTTCTGGAAGGGGTACATTATTCTAGATGCCATTCAGAACATGTTTGATGGGAGGAGGTCAGAATATCAGCATTAACAGAACATTGGAAGAAGTTGATTTGAACCCATGTAGATGGCTTTAATGGGTTCAAAACTTCAGTGGAGGAAGTAACTGCAATATATATATATATATATATGCACATATGCACACACACACACACACACACACACACACACACACACACTTATGAATGCATGTGGTGGCATAGCAGGAGAACTAAAATTAGAAGTAAGAGCCTGATTGCTGCAATTGCTACAATGTCATGATAAAACACGAATGATGAAGACTTGCTACCATGAAAGTGGTTTTTGAGATGGAAACTACTTCTGATGAAAATGTTGTGAACATTGCTGAAATGACAACAAAGGATTTAGAACATTACATAAACTTAGTCGATAAAGCAGCGTCAAGGTTTGAGAGCACTGACTACAACTTTGAAAGAATTTCTACTGTGGGGAAAATGTTATTGTATACTATAGAGAAATCTTTCACGAAAGGAAGAGTCAATTGGTGAGGCAAATGTCATTGTCATCGTATTTTAAGAAATTGCCACATCCACCCCAACCTTCAGCAACTACCACCCTGATGAGTCAGTAGCCATTAACATCGAGGCAAGACCCTCTATCAGCAAAAAGGTTATGACTCTGGAGGCTCAGATGGTGGTTAGTGTTTTTGGGGGTTTTGTTTTGGTTTTTTTAGCAATTAAGCATTTTTAAATGAAAGTATGCACATTTTCTTTCTAGGCTTAATGCTATTGAACACTTAGTACACTATAGTATGGTATAAACATAATTTTTATAGCACTAGGAAACAAAAAATTTGCATGGCTTACTTTATTGCATTATTTGCTTTACTGTGGTGATCTGGAACCGAACCCTCAATGTCTGAGAGATATGTCTGTAATAGATACAAAGTCCTATCAAATAATAAATAAGAACTACAGAGGCAGAGCTCATTTGTCCTCTCTGAGGGAGTTAGGATATTCAAGTGGCAAGAAGAGATTTTTCCAAAACAAAGCAAAAAGAATCCTGTCCAGTAACTGTAGACTCCAATTTGGTAAGAGGAATGTCTGATTTACCTACTATATCCTTAATTCCCATAAGAGTGCTGTTGCCCAAGAGATCATCAATATACATTTGTTGAATGAGTGACATCATCATTTCAGGCAAAGGTGAGTGTGTCCAGGTTATACTGTCTTGTTAAAGCACAGAAAGATCTGGGGTTAAGAGACAAGAAAGGTAGGTAAATACCAAATGCCCTAATTATGCTTTTCTAAGAAATTAGGCCTTTGTCTGGCAAACAATGAGAAGCAATTTATGACTTTTGAGTAAGGCAGCGATTGAGTGAGTATATATTAAGATGTTAAGTGGATCTTTTCAAGTTGCTTGGAAATTGATGGCTAAGGCCCAGAGATGGGGGCCAAGATGTGTTACATATTTCATACTATAAAGAGAAGAGTCAATTATATAGACCAGATAGCTCGCCACAAGGCTAAAGCCAACAGGATTAACCTTGATCCCAGCCCTTCACCTACCCCACTCCCCGCCACATGCAAGCACTGGGGAAGAAGATGAGAGTTCACTGTGTTCTTGGCAAGGTGGGCTGTCCCCCCAATTGGCCAGGATGCCAGTTCCTGCTGCCTTCTCTCACCTCCGTGCATCTTCATCTGGAGCCAAAGGAATAATGTCATCCTTTTCTGTGCTCTCTGAGGGTTACAGGATTTAGAGTGAAGATATTGCCTTCTCCCTTTGATTTTCTTCACAGGCACATTATACAACAGTCTCTTTTGCTAGGCAAAGCATTTCAGCAAACACTCTGCCTTCATATATTTTCAGACTAGAGGCAGTCCCTGTCTCCATATTCTGGTTCAAGACTCACCTTCGTGGTACAAACATCAAACTTTCCCAATGACTTACCATATTCTCCATTGCACTGAGACTAATGCTCGGTATTGCAAGTGATCCAGCATCCAGCCACAGAGCAAGATGTCTGGCTTCATGTCTTGCAGGAACCCTGGAGCTTTTATTCCCAGCCCCAAGATGCACCACTTGGCTTGGAGGCTGATTGTGATAGTTAGATTCAGTTGTCAACTTGGCCAGGTGAAGGCACCTAGTTCTGTTGTTGTGGACATGAGCCAATGGTACATGAACATCATCTGTTGCTCATCACATCTGCAGTCAGCTAGGAGGTGGGCCTGCTGCAATGAATGACATTTGACTTAATTGGCTGGTGCTTAAATGAGAGAGCGCAATGTAGCACAGCCCAAGCAGCTCAGCATACCTCATCTCAGTACTCACAGCTCAGCCCAGGCCTTTGGAGATGCAGAAAGAAGTCACCCTGGGGAAAGTTGTTGGAACCCAGAAGCCTGGAGAGAAGGCCAGCAGAGACCATCTTGTGCCTTCCCATGTAAGAAAGAACCTCAGTTGAAAGTTGGCTGTCTTTCCTTTGAAGAACTAACAAAATAAATCCCCTTTTATTAAAAGCCAATCCATCTCTGGTGTGTTGCATTCTGGCAGCTAGCAAACTAGAGCACTGATAGACTGTGAACCCAAAGAGAAGAGGGCGAAAACCTCTCTCTTCAAACATTGCCCCGTAAGTGCATTGTTTGGTTGAAGTAGGTATTGTAGGAAGAAGACTACACCCCTCCCCTCTTAGTTTAGAAGATTGCTTAGTGATTACTAGTTGCTCTCTTTGAAATGTGAGGCAATTAGAAATGTTTCACTCAGCATTCAACAATGCTATCCAGCAGAAGTATAATTCAGGCCATATATGCAATTCTAAACTTTTTAGGAGTCACATTAAAAAGGATAGAAAGAAAAGATAAAATTAATTTTATCATATTTCAACCCAATATATTCGAGATATTATATTTCAACATGTGATAAAAATTCTGATATATATTGTATTATGCCTTTGTTTTTTAAAGTTAGGAGTGTGACCTAAACTATATTCTCTGGGTTACTTAGCACACTAAGGATGCCTAATAAATATTAAAAAGGAAGATTTTATTGAGTCACTATAAACAATATACTTTCTAGTTCATCTGTCCTGTCAACTTCCAGTACAGAATCATTATGAATAGATGGGTGGTTGGATAGATTGAGTGAATTTATTTCATAATTTGCTGTCAAATGTTTGCAACTAATAATTAATTCATACTTCTTGATCTCCTGCCATGAATCACAAGGAGGGTAGTCTCACTTACATCGGCCTAAGTTTCAGCAAATACGCAGTAAGCTATCTCTTTCTCTGGAAATATTTATGCAGAGGTCAAATCCCTCTAGATTACATTTATCACCATCAACAAAACCAGAACCACCCCCCCACCACCTCCACCAAATCACCTCAAAATCAAAACACATCAATGATACCAGGATATTTGATAGTTATAATATTAAGTTTGGATCATTCAAAATGAATTATATTCAGTATAGTATTTTTTTTTACCAAAGAAGTTGTGGGTTTATAGAAAACTCATCTGTAAAACACACCCTTTTATTAGCACCTTGTATAGTGTAGGACATTTGTTACAACTGATGAAAACACATTTTTATGTGCTATTATGTACTATTAATTATAGTCCATGGTTCACTGTTAGGACTTACTGTTTGTGTTGTACAAGTGTATAGACTTTTAAAAACATTCATTCTAGTTACATATACGCAATATATACAACTTAAAATTCCCCCTTTTAACCACAATCAGATATATAATTCAGTGCTGTTAATTACATTCACGGGGTTATGATACCTTCACCACCATCCCATTACCAAAATTTTTCCATCATCCCAAATAGAAAATCTGTACAATTTAAGCATTAACTCCTTAATACACATTCTATCCTGGTCCCTGGTAAACTATATTCTAGATTCTGACTCTACAAATTTGCTTATTCTAATTATTTCATATCAGTGAGGTCATAATATATTTTTCCTTTTGTGACTGGCTTATTTCACTCAATATGATGTCTTCAAGGTTCCTCCATGTTGTTAAATATATAAAAAATTTCATTCTTTTTTATACAATTGAATAATATTCCATTGCATGTATAAACCACATTTCGTTTATCCATTCATTGGTTGGTGGACATTTGGATTGGTTCTATCTTTTGGCAATCGTGAATAATGCCGCTGTAAACATTGATGTGCAAATATCTGTTTGAGTCCCTGTTTTCAGTTATTTTGCATATATACTTAAAAGCAGAAATCCTACATCACATGGCAATTCTATATTTAACTTTCTGAATAACTGCCCAGCTGTCTTTCACAGTGTTTGCACCATTTTACATTCACACCAACCATGAAATAAATCTTCCTCTTTCTCCACATCCTCTTCAACACTTGCAATTTCTTGTTTCTTTAATAGTAGTCATTCTAGTGGGTATGTAATGGTATCTCATTGTGATTTTAATTTGCATTTCCCTAATGGCTAATGATGGTAAGGATGTTCTCACGTGTTTTTTCTAGACATTTGTATACTTTCTATTTTTTTTTTTTTTTGGAGAAATTCAAGTCTTTTGCCCTTTTATTTTTATTTGGTTGTTTGTATTTGTATTGTTGAGTTGAGGATTTCTTTATATAAAAGAAAAAACAACATAATTTTGTACAAGGGAGACCCAATTAGATCCAGTTCCAATTTCTCATTAGAAACCATGGAGGCAGTGGGTTAAAATTCTTGAAGTGCTGAAAGAAAACAATTGCCAACCAAGAATTTCATATCTGGTGAGACTTCTTTTCAAAAATGAACTCAGAGAGAGATCAAGACATTCCCAGATAAATAAAAGCTGAGGTAGTTGATTACCGCTAGAACTGTCCTACAAACAATGCTAAAAAGGGGAAGTTCTTCAGACTGGAAGGAAAGAACATTTGACAGTGGTTCAAAGCAGCCTAAAGAAATAATACCTCTGGTAAAGCTAATCTTATGGTTAATTATAAGCGACAGTATTATTGTATTGTGTGTGTGTTATGTGACTCCATTTCTTACTTTTCACAGGTGCTAAAATGCAAGTGCATAAAAATAATGATAAATTGAAGGTTGTGGATATAAAATGTACAAAGACATAATTTGTAACAAGTACAAAAAAGATGGAAAGTGATGAAGGGGTCCAGAAACATGGCATGTTTATGCTTTTGAAGTCAAGTTGGTATTTAATCAGATTTGATTGTTATATATTCAGAATTTAAATTTTAACCCCAAGGTAACCACAAAGAAAAGACATAAAAAAAAATCCAATAAAAATGAGAAGGGACTCAAAATGTTACAATACAAAAAAAATCAAATAAATATGAAACTAGATATTAATGAAAGAATTGAGGGTCAAAAAGGTATAAGACTTACAAAGATTAATAGTAACATGGAAGAAGGTCCTGAAGTAATAGTAGTTACTTTCATGTAAATGTATTAAACTCTCCAATCAAAAAGCAGAGAATGTTAGAATGGATGAAAAAACATGACCAACTATATGCTGTTTACAAGAGACTCACCTTAAATTCAAATACATAAGTGGGTTCAAAGTAGAAGAATGGAGAAAAACATACCATGCAAGTGGTAACTGAAGAAAGCTGGGGTTGCCATGCTAATATCAGGTAAAATACGCATTAAGTCAGAAACAGTTATAAGGGGCAAACAAGGTCATTATAAACTGATAAAGGGGTCAATTCAAGAAGACGTATAATTACAAATTTATATGCACCTAAGAGCAAAGCCCTCAAACAAGGACCATGAAGCAAGGGAGTCATTTCTCTTTTGTTCAGCAGTGCACATTTGTCAGACTTTATGTAGAATGGTGTAGACTGAATTGTGCTAAAGAGGATAAAAAACTTTCAAACCATACATCAAAATGAAAGCTTTGAAAATTGATGCAAGACAAAGTAGTTTAAACCAAAAGAGGCTGATTAAATTGTAGATTCCTTTATTCCTCTCCTCCCACTTCCCGGCTGAGTCCCAAGAAATTCACAGCAGGAGTTTTAAAATACTGATAACACCCGGTACTGGTAAGAGTGTATAAAAAAGTATCAGGGGCACTGATTGATACATTTTGAAAACCATATGTTATCCTAAAAACATTATCTTTGACCCAGTAATTCCACTTTTAAAAATTGATCCAGATATTAAAATTTATCGTACAGATCTTCAAGTATTACTTGAGGAAATATATCCAAATACATTTTTTGTTAAGCTGGTGTGGTAGACTGAATTGTGTACCCCAATTTGGACATGTTCTTGGTCTTGGTCCCTGTTTTGGTTTGCTAAAGCTGCGAGAATGCAACACACCAGAGATGAATCAGCTTTTAATAAAGGGATTTATTTAGTTAAAAATTTATAGTTCAGAGGAAATGCAGCTAACTTTCATCTGAGGTTCTTTCTTACTTGGGAAGGCACAGAGCTATGTCTGCTGGCCTTCTCTCCAAGCTTCTGGGTTCCCACAGCTTTACCCGGGGCGATTCCTTTCTGCATCTCCAAAGGTTTGGGCTGAGCTATGAGTGCTGAGGTGAGGTGTGCTGAGCTGCCGAGTTCTCTTGTGACTTCTCTCTTTTAAGCCTCCAGCTAATTAAATTGAACCTCACTCATTGTGTAAGGCACTCCCCTGAGCCGACCGCAAATGCAATAAGCCATAGATGAATTTCACATGATTTAAGACCGCAGCAACAGAACAATGGGACATCATCACCTGGCCAAGCTGACACCTGAACCTAACTACCACACTGTCCACATTCTGGTGGGAGTGGACCTATTGTAAATAAGAACTCTTTAAGGTGTTACTTTGTTAAGGTGTGACCCCACTGAATCACACTGGGCTTTAATCTGAATTGCTGGAGTCCTTTACAAGCAGAATGAAAGTCAGAGGGAGAGGGAAGCCACAGAAGCAGTCAGAAGTCTGAAGGCAAGGGAACCTGGAGGAGAAAGGAGAAGATACTGCCAGGTGCATTGCTATGTGTCAGAAAAGCCAAGGAACCCCAGAGATTACCAACCAGTCAGAAGATACCGACCCCAGAAGGAAGCAAGCTTTCTAGCCTCTGAAGCCGTGAGCCAATGAATTCCTGTTGCAAAAGCAACCTTTTTAATAGTATTTGTTTTACCTGCTAGGAAACAGAAACTCCTGAGTTACATAGAGGATATATATAATATTTCTATTTTTGGTAATTAATAAAAGATAATAAAACATGTATTTATATTTGAATGTAAATGCATACACACAAATATAGACCCAGATATTTATAAACATTATCTTCAGGTTTATATTAAAATCAAATAGCTTCTTTATTAGATTTCTTATTTTCTAAATTTTTGCTGTGAACATGGATTACATTGATAATCAGAAGCTCAATTGAAGTGATTAATATGCTAATACCAGCTTCTCTCATTCTGTGTTTACATGATGTATGTCCTGGTGTTAACAACAAGTTTCTCTCACCCTCATTTCGACTGCTTGGAACATCCTCCTGCTAAAAGAGAAAGGGGGTGTTTGAAAAGTGATGGGATAGGCATTTTGTAGTTCATCTACATACAAGTGTTGGCTGACACCTACTTTTTAAATAAAGATTCCCATATTCACTGAAAGGCTGGACTTTCCTTCTGTGGAATGCCTGAGTCTCGCCTACAGGATTTCTGGACTCCTACAGTTGCACTGGTCTCTCTTCTTAAAAATTCAAGTTAGGCAGCACAACTGTAATATAATATTCAATGTTATCTATTTTGTGGATGTAACTGTAGACTCATTGAGAGGGCTTATGCTTTTCCTTGTTTGTACTCCAGAGGCTGGACTGCAGCTGGTTCAACATCATCCCATTGCATGGGGAGAAAGAAAGCTGAATGCCCTGGAGAATTTGAGCACATCACATATAAAAAGATACTTTTCAGCTCCTTTAAAAAAAATGACCTCAGAAAATATGCATTTATAAAAGGTATTTGGAAATTCATCACCCTATACTACATTTAACTAAAGTGTGATTCAAGGGTTTGCTGTTTACGCTGAAGTCACGCTATAGTTGCTAAAAAGCAGTAAATTGTGTCTAAATCAAACATATGCACATAAGAAAAGAAACAAAAATGTCCTATTTTTGACCAGCTCATTTTAGTATTTTGGGTAAATCTTGATTTGTACAATGGATCTTTTCCTTGCAACAAGGAAATGAACAAATCACCCATCTGACAGGTCATTGTCTCCCAGAATACAGAGCTACCACGTGTGAGCTGGGATTTCCTAATGAATTTGAAATGTGATGCCATGACATTTTGCAAGATCAGAACTAACCAGTTCAGGGTTCTGGAAAGGATAAACTCATTAGGAGCAAGTCTTTCCTTGTCCAACTAAGTGGCATTTACATTACGTTCTTCCAACAGCACAAGCCCACAGAGAGCTTAGGAACTACAGAAGTTAGATTCACAGGCTTCAGCCAGGGCTGAAACAAGTTAAGTATTCCAACAGCAGTTCCCCGTTATGCACACAGACTTAGTGTCAGAGACGTTTACAGGAACTCAAACCAGAAGAAAAGGAAGAGGCTTGCAACGGTTTGGTATCCTTGCATTTCTGGAGGGTTTTGTTTCATATATTTTTGATGCTGTGTGCCGATGAACACACAGCTTTTACTATTGTGTAATGTACTTTTGGTCTCACTTAATGCTTTGTTATAAATTTTGCTTTATTTTATACATTGAGATTGTCAGTCCTTCTTACTTTTTTACTTGCATTTGCCTTGTGTCACTGTACATCCTTTCATTTTCAACCTTTGCTTTCTTTTTATTTCAAGTGTGTTTCTTATAGACAGCACATTTCTATCTTTTAAAATGTATTTATATATATTTGAAATATATATTTAAAATATATTTCTTTTAAAATATATTTAATATTCTGTCTTCTAAAATGTATTTATTTAAGAAAGCAAACAATACACTTAGAAGCACCAAAGGGGATATCTTAGTTAGTTTAACCATTGGCATATTTAAATAAAGTCTCCCTATAATCATTGCAAAACCTGTGTTTGCACAGTGTTTCATAAATCACTTTAAAATTAAGGTCACAAGGAGCATATCTGTATTTTTTTTACCCAATTTGATAATCCCTGCTTCATGACAGAAAGTTCAGTTCACTTACATTTACCACAAAAATTAACATTTTTATTTTATTCTCATCTTATCTGGTAATTACTATTTATAATTTTTTAACCTCTCTTTATCTTTTGATATTCATATTAAGCATTTTGCTGGTCCTGTTAAGTTCGTTTTCTATCCCTTCTCACTCACTTTTTTCTTTTTATTGTATACTGTATGGTGGGGTCCCATTTCATTATTTTTCCATGTGAGTATCCTGCTATTACAGCCCCATTTGTTGAATTTTTGATTGTTTGGTTTTTGTTTGTTTGTTTTTTTGGGAAGTGCACGGACTAGGAATTGGACCCGGGTCTCCCGCATCGCAGGCGAGAATTCTACCACTGAACTACTCCTGCCCCCCACCCCTCACTCATTTTTTAACTAATTTTTTATGGTATCCCATTTCCTTAAATATGCCTTCCTATCCTAAGAATCATAATCTGCCTCTGCTAATATATAAAATTAATAATTAACTGCAACCACCACAGTAGCTTATTTCCCCTTTCCCCTTCATCCCCTTGAGAGGATACATTCCCACCTAATCCTGCCCCTCCAAACCGAGCAACGCCCCACCCTCCACAATGACCAATATTTGGATTTGCAGCAACAATTTCATATTTTTAGTGCTTCTTTTCCAGACTAACTTCAGAGAGGCATGATCTTCTGTTTAGGAATGACTTCTGAAAACTTAAATATAATTCAAGTCATATCATCTGATCCACTGATTTTATCTCTATATTTAAAAATCCATGGTACTTCATGGTTCAACATGAGGAGATCCATCACTGTGATTCATTAAGTAAACAAGCTAAAGGTGGAACATCATATTACCTTTCTATGCTTTTAGTTTTAGTAATATCCTTTCCCATTCAGAATCCGGATGGTGAGATAAGATTTTTGTCCACCAAGTCTCCCTTTCATTGCTCTTCCCAACTGAAAAGCATCACTGCCATTCTAGTCAATGGTTAAATTTTGTTATAAAATATTTGGTACCCTTCTCTGCAAAATAACTTGCAACTCTCACTGTGCTATTCAAATCGTGTTGGGAATTCTGTTATCTAGCAGATTCTGCAACACGGAATCCTATGAGATTAGGGCTTGTGGATGCATCAGAGCTTGCATTAAACACTTCATGAGTGCAATACCTTCCAGGAATTCACATTTTCCTTGCCAAATGCAAAATTGTGAAATTTTAAAGATACAGCTGAATCATTGTTTCTTGACTGTCTTCTGCCTGTTAAAGCAGGAATTATGAAATCACTTGAGGGAAGTAGAGGAAAATTTGCTTCCATTTTATTCAATAGTCTTCACCTGTCCAAATCACATATGAAGTGATGTGGACAATTGTAAATTACAATGGAATATTGCTGAAGAGGTAGGGGAATGCCCTCAGGATATAGCATTTAAATAAACCGAAAGTTGGTGCGAACTTGGAGTTCACGTCTGCGTAGACTAAAAGATTGCAGCAGTTTTGCGAACATTCCTCTTCCCTCCCTTCCCACTTTTCTAGACTTCTATGAAGAGATGTGTTAAGAGGAATAAAAAGATACATCTTAGTGATGTCGATGGGGATGAATTCTCTTCACTAATGTCGAGGGCATAAATTAAGAGAGACTTAATGGAAACCTTGTAAGTGCATACTTGATTTTAGAAAAGGGCATCTGCCTTTTTAAAGCCAATTAAAAAAAATGTATCTTAAGGAAATATTTGGGCAATTGTGCAAAAGTATATAAAGGTAGTTTAATTCATTTTTCTTAATGGGAAAAAATAGAAAAAAATTCCATAAACATCTAAAAAAAAAGTCTGACTACGTAATGTATTATGCATCCATACAGTCAGTCATTAAAATGGTCACTTAGAAATCTAGGTATCAACATAAAATCATGTCCAATATATTAATTGAAAAAGAATAAGCATATGGAGAATTATGTCTCTAATAGAGAATGTCTCCATGTCTACATAAGTATACATAGAAAAATCTTGAAGGTTATGGTCAAAACCTCATTGTTTCTGTTTATGGGGAATATGTGGACCATATTAGTTATGCTGAGGGCATGTGTTTATTTATGGATAGCTGCCAGCAGTCTTTCTCCTCCTTCTCCCTCCTTTTTCCTTTTCCTCCTTCTTTCTTCCCCCTTAATATAACATTGAGTTATTGACTCGTTTGATATGAATAAGATGCTCATATTCCAATGAAAGAGAGAAGGGATAAAAATGAGACAAACATAGAAAAGATGGGAGTGGCATCTTACAGTTTATAAAAATGTGAATACCGACATCCTATTATTCTAAGCAAAAAAAAGAGAAAGAAAGGAAAATATCACTGATCATTGAATGGTAAAATATTAAATCCATTTCCATTTGAAGTAGCAACAAGACATGGATGCCAATCACTACTATTATATAACCCTTTCTAGTAAAAGTATATATTGTTTTTGTAATTAAGAATAAAACTCAGCAGGTTTTTAAGCCAATATATTGCAATCAAAACTAGATTTTATATTAATGTGAGCAAAATTTTAAATACACTTCATTGCTGAAATTCTCCTAAAATAATACAGTATAAATGACAAATTATGAAATTGTGCTCTAATAGTTGTGGGGACATTTAACTCTTTCCAATAATGGGTAGGGTGAGGAGGAAGGTTCACCGAAACAGAAGCAGTATTAAACTTACTTACAAATAAATATTGACCTTTTAAATGTAATCTTTCTTTCCTCACTTTACTAGCTAGCTAAATCTTCAGGCAGCCCTGGTTAGGAGGTTGCAGTACTCAAAAACACCTTTGGTACTTTCCCAACTCTGCCTCTATTCAGTCCAGTTCATTCACATATAAAACATCCTGTGTGTGTGTGTGTGTGTGTATGTGTGTGTGAGTGTGTGTATATAATATCCTCCTTTCTACTACTACTTAACAAGCCAACACTCAGGATGTGAGATCATGTTTTATTTCTTGAGATTATTAATAAATTAAAATGTTATTGACAAAGGGGGTGCAAGGGTATTTCCATGGTAGGATTATCACCTGCTGTGTGGGAGACCCAGGTTCAATTCCTGGCCCGTGCATTTCGTGAACAAACAAGCAAACTCACAAACGGAAATAAACAAACAATCTGACAAAAATTCACAAATGGTGCTGCAATAATGGGATATTCACATGGGAAAAGAATGAAATGTGACCCCACCATACGGCATAAAAAAAATGTTATTGATGAACAGGGACACTTAAGCATTAGAGCAGGTTGATAAAGAAGACGCTCAATATTAGAGAAATGCTTTGTATAATTTGCTGATTATAGCAAAAAAGTTATGTTCTCAATAAAATGATAGATCTTTAATATTTCACTGGACAAAACCAAAAATGGAACCTCTTTCAAATACACGCTCTCAGCATACATCCCAAATGACATTATTAATGCTTTCTAATTTATGAATACTGCATAAGACCTGCCTCCTCTTCTTGCTCAGTAGCAGAAAGAACTTCTCTCTTCTCCATGCGGGTACAATTCCTGAAAGAGACTGGCATACCTTCCTTCCCCTTGAAGATCAGGAGACAATTTTTCATCATTTAGGTAGGTGAAGGAATTGAGATGTAGTAGTTGCCAAGCTTTGGTCCTCACCCTTCATCCTATTTCTAAAACACATTCTTAGTAAATAAGAATGCTGCATTTTGAATTCCAAGTCTGAGATGATGGTACAGCACAGAATTATTGAAATGTATTGCTTTAACAATTGAAGTTGACGTAGCAATCAAATTCGTGTAGGATTCCTTGTCACGAGAGGACAAAGATGCGCTGCCTTTTTAAGGACTAGAAATAGGATGTGCTGTGCCTGGCCAGATTACATTTGAGCAAATCTTTTGAATAATGCTCTCCTAAATTATTCTTGATGATAGTCAGTGTAAAATTATGATGTTCAATTATGGTAAAGTTGTAAAGATTTGGAAATTAGGAAATGTTGAACTGACAACAAAAACTTTCAGTAAAGGCAACTGAAAGTAACTGCTGGGGACTTATTCTAGGTTAATAAGATTTATTTAAGCTTTTCAAGTACTTCTTTTCCCTGAGCCCATATTTGGTTATTATTTTCCTGGGAAAGCCACTCCAATCAATGACTTCTCGTTTCCTCACCTTTCTGAGATGCATTCCAGCGTCCCTTTACCATTATTTTAGCATGAATGAATACAAGAGGCCATGGGGGGAAAATGGAAAAAACTTGGCTTGGGAGTTGAATTCATAATGTCAAATAAAAAATTACTGACACAGGGTTCAAAACAAATAGAGTTTTAAAGATCCATAACTGGGCCTTTGGTCTCAGTCTTGACGTCGGTTCTGTCAGCCAGTAATTTAATATTTGTCAGTCAAAATTTAATATCTTCTTCCTTGTCAGTGAAAGTGGGGAACTGTAATAATCATATCTTTGAAGTGGAACAACTACCCTTTAGTAACACAACCAATCCCACATGAAAAAGAATAAATAACAGCAGACTGTGGTGGTTCTCAATAAAGATGTCTTCATTGCAACCATTCAGTAAAATACAATAAACAGCTGCAGTATTCTCTAACCCAAATGACAAATACCTTTCACACTAAATTATGTCTTTAAAAAGGTTGGTTGATCTATTTTAGAGCATGATTTACTTGATACTAAGGTGGTCCTAATTACAATTAGACCTTTACACTATAATGAATAGTTTGCATTTTTCCCAGAATTTTACTCCCTTACATGTCCATATGGTGCTAATGAGAAACATGATAGTTAAAAAGTTTGTTGATGGAGTCTCTCTATGCTTTTTTACCACAACAAAAATAGATATGATATTATGTCATGTGTGGAGATTGTGAAAAAAAAAAAAAAACACAGCTGACACTCTTAGAGCCTGGCAAAATAAATGCTTGCTAAAATTTTTATCATAATTTAAAGGTACAGTTTGTGTTATTTTAAATATTTTATATGCTGTGATGCTAATCTTGAGCATTCGCAGGTTTCTGCATAATTAACTACATAATCTGTACTGCTTTGGGATATATAGTTCCCATGCTGCACTCTCACAGACAACGTCTTTATAAAACGTGTTAAAGTTGAACAACATCAGAAAAAGCATTTAAAGAAATATTCCACAGTGAAGATCCAGCTTACATTAAAGAGTGAACTGTGATCATTTGTCCTCTGAGAAGCGTTGCTCAATGTGATGGTTAGGGTCACGAGTCAACTTGGCCAGGTGATGGTGCCCAGTTGTCTGGTCAAGCAAGCAATGGGGCTATTTTGCTCTAAGGACATTTCACGGACTTAAATCATCAGCATGTTGATTGGATCTATGGCTCATTACATCTGCAGTTGGCTAAGGGAGGTGTCCTCTGCAATGACAGAGGTTTAATCTAATCAGCTGAAGGCTTTAAAGGAGAAGTCAGAAGAGAGAATCTTTCTCTCTACTTCAGCCAGTCAGCATCTCCTTGGGGAATTCATCAAAGATCTTCATTGGAGTTGCTACCTCACTGCTTGTCCTATGGAATTTAGACTCGTGAAACCCCACAGTTGCGTGAAGCACTTTTATAAAATCTCATAATTGCACATATCTCCTGTTCATTCTGTTTTTCTAGAGAACCATGACTACTACACCCAGTAAGAACGAATTTTGAAATATTCCCCTTGCTTGCCTGAAGTCAATACTGCTGACCTTAAAATAGCTCTAGCAAACTTACTTCCATTCTCACTGACCATCATAAGTCCTAAAAAAATACCTAGAAATTTTAGCAGGTAGTTCTTATTTAAAGTATTGCGTAATCACAATATTTCAATGTCAGAAGCTTTTGCCCCGTAAGCAGATATCTTCAACTCAAAATTCGGTATGAATGACCTAAAAAAGGATTATTTTCTCAATAATATATGTTGTAGTTTGATCTGTTGTACCCACTTTACACTAACATACACAGGTTTTTGGGTTGACTGAATAATATTGGTCATGAAAACATTAAAGAGTAAACCTCCTGAGCCGTGCCAGCTAGAAAGAGCCCAGTGGTGTTACATATGAAGTCTCATAGCATTTTCACTTTGTTCAACAAGAAAAAAACTGCTTTCAATTCAAACCCCAATAAAAAAGCTACTCTTTCAGACAAGCTAAGCTAAATAACTCACAGTGACGGCACAGAAGACAATGGGCAAAAACTCAGAAGAAGCAAGCAAGAGAAAAGCAGTGTGGTAAGGTGGGGGAGCCTGAAAGAATTGCAACAACATGTGAAGGCACAGAGAAGTCATTCCCTTTAACAAACGCTTTTAACCCTGGGCATTTTTTTTAACAGAACATACTGGGAGTGAAGCAAAGCTTCCTTAGCAGTATTCTGATGCTGTCTCAGCAACTATTGTGCAACAATTCACAGTGAGAGCAATAGGTAAGAAAATCACACCCCTGGAAATAAATGTTGTGCCTGCAGAGAGAAAAGCTCAACAGCAGAAAGTATATGGCAGAAGCAGAAACTAGCTTGTGCTAACAGAGACCAATATATTAAGTGTATATATCTGACAGTGTTTTCACTAGTTTTTTAGTGAGAAGGAACCAAAACTCAACTACATATCATCTATACTTGCTGTACATCAGCATGCTTATATCACTTGCATTAAAAAGTTAGCATCATTTTCAAGCTGTACTGTGAGTTCAGTCATCCTCAAAGAATGCTTTCTTGGTCATCATATTGCTTGATCATAATCTTCAATTATCTTATTTGTTTATAATGTGTGTTGAATGGTTGCCTCTCTCCTGCACCAGAATGTAATTGCCAAGAGGGCAGGGGCCCTGTCTGTGTTGTTCACCACGGTTTCCCCAGAATGTAAAACAGTGTCTGGCACAGAGCAGGCACTCGATAAATATTTGCACCACAATAAGTGCCAGGTGCTCTTTTAAGTCCTTTAATCTTCACATCAACTGCATGATGTAGAGTCTATTATTATCCCCATTTTACAGATATGGAAATTGAGGAACACAAAAGTTAACTAACTTGCCCAAGGTTATGCAATAGTGAGTGGCTGATTTGACCCAGTCAGTCAGCTTCCAACACTGCAGTCTAATCTCTACTACCTTTAGTCAGTATGTATGAACACATCTGCGTACATATGTTACATAAATAAATGAAAACTTACTGCATTAGTTTGTAAGCTGCTGGAATGTAATATACCAGAATTGGAATGACTTTCATAAAGGGAATTTACTAAGTTACAAGTTTGTATTTCTAAGCCTATGAAAATGTCCGAACTAAGGCATCCAGGTAAAGATGCCTTAATTTAAGAAAGGCTGATGCATCTGAAATATTTCTGTTGGCCAGGAAGGGAAGGCAAGCTAGTCCCTTGCTCCTGGGCTCTGTTGCTTTCTGCCTCTGTTCCTGTGAGAGCTTCTCACTTTCCTTCTCTGGCCTGGCTTTCATCTCTTGGCTTCCTTTGACACTTTTCAGGTTTTGGTTTGCTTAGCACCGTCTGGTGATATCTGCTGGGCTCCAAGCATTTCCAAATATCTGTGTCTCTGTTCTCTAAGTGTTGGCATCTGTGTCAACTCTGTTCTGTGGTTTCTGTTAGTTCTGTAATTTCTAACTCTCTCCAAAATGTTCCCTCTTTTAAAGATTCCAGTAAACTAATCAAGACCCACCTTGAATAGATGAAGTCACATCTCCACCCAATCAAAAGGTCATACCCACAATTGGGCATGCCACATCTCTGTGGAGACAATATAATAAAATAAAAATTTTCCACAGGCAGGCCATGGTGGCTCAGCAGGCAG
The DNA here is from genome assembly GCF_023851605.1 of Tamandua tetradactyla. NCBI lineage: Eukaryota > Metazoa > Chordata > Mammalia > Pilosa > Myrmecophagidae > Tamandua > Tamandua tetradactyla. Next base: position 64,928,644 of record NC_135331.1, read on the forward strand.
AGTTCTAACCTGCCATGCCAGAGACCCAGGTTCAATTCCTGGTGCCTGTCCATGCAAAAACAAAAAAAAAAACGTTTTCACACTACATTGTTGGATCAGGTTTAAAAGAAATGGCTGCCCCATATGATTGGATTAGCTTAAGACATGGCTCTTCTGGGGTATATAATATTTTCATACTGGCACACTTATATTTGCCTAGGTGCATGATCCATTAAATTATAGCTAAATATTTTCAAATATACTCCAAACTTCTTCTGACCATAGATAAAGTAATGGTCCAAAATGAACATGACAATTATTCCATCACACTCCTTGCACTGCATCAATTTTCTGTGCAACCTCAGTTACACTGGTTGTTATATTATCCTGGCTTTATAAAACTTTATGACTGGAAAAACATCAGCTTCATAAAGAGTTGTGCCTCATATATGCTTGACATTCATTTTTATAATATTTTACTAGTGCATGATTCCACATCTTTTGTGTCATATAATCTTTTGTGACTTGTTCATATTGTAATGTTCCCTGACTTAATTCAGTCAGTTTTTCTTTTCTATAAACTATAATCTTGGGGGACATTTCAATACGCTACAGAGAAAACAACTGAATATTTGAAATTGGAAGAAAATGAGGAAATCCATGGTGTTTGCACATGCCGGGCATAAATCTCATGAAGAGACATATTTTGCTTCCTTGGAAAGTCATACAACCAAAGTCACATTACCACCAAAATTGGTTGAATTTTTTAAAGTCTACATAATTGGCTCGGTTGATGCCTCACTAAATTTGCTGAACAACTAGTTACAGAACAGTCACACTTTAAAATGATCTATCCATCATATTACACAGACAAATAGTCATGCAGCCAAATAACCTTAGGTGTGCCACCCCTTTCTAGGAGGGAGCCCCCAGGGACTGTTCAGCCTCAGGGCATTCTTGGAAAACCATTGAATTAGACAGATTCTAAATTCCTTTTCAGTTCTAAAATGCTATTGCAGTCTGAGAGCAGATCACTTAGATTATGCTTAAATAATATTATACTTTTGATTCATTGATAAACCACTTTTGTTGTTCATCTAACACAAACAGATTTTCGAGCCAAATTCATGCTTTTGTAAATGGACCTTAATACAGATTGAAAACATTTAACTCAAGGGACATATTTTTGCCTGATATGGATAAATCATAGAATCTGTAAAAATCTTAAACTTAAGACTTTAATTAGCATTCATCCAATGAGTTAATCTCAATTAGCCTCAGTTTTCACATATGTAAAATGTGAATGAAAATAGTAACAGTTCATAAGGTTGTTATGAGGACTGAATAAATTAAATGTCTGCCTTGCCTGATGCATAAGTACTCATCCAATGTTCATTAGTACTTCTATTAATACTACTAGTACCAATTGTAACAGCTACCAAAATTTAGAGCCATCAATTCTGTTTTCCAAGAATCTGCTAGTCAACATTATGCAGTTTTCAGAAGCATTATTATATACAAGGATGCTACTTCCTTCTCTAAAAGTATTCAAATAATAAGCAAGGGGGAAATTAAGTCAAAAGAGTTTGGCTGTCTGATCTGATTGGGAACATCTAAGGTAAGTAAAACTAAAAGCATTTTGTTTGTTTAAATAGATCTTGACCATGAAAAACAAATGAAGAGGATCCCCTCCAAAGAAAGCCCAGTTTGTCAGTCTTCAAATGTGGGCGGCAATGGAGAGTCAGCAATTTAACTACCCCATTGTGTGGCAGAAACACAAAGAACCCATCCAGAATTGAACTGAAAAATCAGACAAGAAGCAAACAAGAGGGTGGAACCATTCACAAGTTCTAACCTGAATACATTTTTATTGAAACAGAAAAGTTGGAAGAACAAGGAGAAAGAAGAGCCATAATTTTATTTCCCCTTGAGATTCAGTTGCAAGGAAGCATGCAGACTACCATAACCTGAATTTTGGACTCTCATGGTGGCCAGTGTCGCTTAGTTCTAAGATACGAATGAGAAGCAGGGCTGAAGTCCTAGCCAGCTCTTACCACTTACAGTAAAACACAAGCCAGCAGCAACTCAACTGGAGACCACACTGCAGACCAAGGGGCAATCCCATCACAGTAAACTCTAGGGTGGTTTCTGAGAGGATGCAGTATAATGTTGGAAGAGTATAGAGAATTCTACATGTGCAGCTATTGGGAAAGAATAAACCCGGTTAGGTCACATTTGTTCCTAGGGTTTATGTTTTTCTAGCCTTCACATGAGATTTTTTTCATATTTATAAGAAGAAAAATGAAGATAATCTGTTTTGTGCATCTTCTATATTTCAGGCACAGTGCTAACCACTATGATGATTAGATTCTGGTGTCAACTTGTTCAAGTGATGATGCCCTGTTGTCTGGTCAGGCAAACACTGGCCTGACTATCACTGCAAGGGCATTTTGTGGCTGATTGATAAACTGGAAGGCTGGTGTATTAAATCAGCAGTCACTTGACTGCATCTGTGGCTGATTACATTTGCAATCAACCGTGTCTCCCACAATGTGATAACCCAATCAGTTGAAGGTTTTTAAGGGAGGCGAGAGATTCTTTCACTGCTTCTTTAGCCAGCGAGGCTCTCCTATGGAGTTTGTTCAGATGCTTCATCACAGCTGCCAGCTTCACAGTCTGACCTACAGACTTTGGACTCTTCCATTTCCATGGTCACCTTTATAAACCTCATTTTTGCAGATCTCTCCTGTTGGTTCTGTTTCTCTAGAGAACCCTGCACTTTGTAACTTTTATCTTGTTTAACACTCACAACCTTATAGGGTAGGTGCAACTATTAGTTCTAGTTTACAAAGAAACCAAAGGTTGGAGACATTTATCAACATGCCCAGGTTCACACAGCTTGTGATGAGCACAAATGAGATTTGAAACTATTTGATGCCAGGCAAGGAGTATCAATTTATATTTTATAGTAACTTTTTTCATTACATTTTATTACCCTTGAAATTTGTGTTCATCAAAAAAAAAAAAAAAAAACCAGAAAATAGAGGTAAAACAAATATGTCCTACATTAAAAGATTCAGTTGGCTTAAACAAAGTTCTTTATTTGAATATACTACCCAGTAGTTGTTTTGTACATAATCTTTTCTTACTGGGAGGTTAATCTCTAGACAACTTTTATCCTCCACATTCCTAAGGCAGTTTTTGAACATAATGGATGTTCAAATGTACATGGACCACATCAATCCAAGAAAAACTGTTTGTTGGGGTCATCAAGCTAGCATGGGAACACCTCACGTTCACTTCCTCACTGCAGCCATGCTGTTCCCAGAGTTGGGTGGTAACACTTCATCAGCACAATCTCTGAGATACAGTGGCACAGCAAGATTACAAGCTCTGTCGGAAAATTCATTTAAGATTGATCTTCATGGAAGTATCACTCTTTTTTTTCATCCTCAAAGCATATTTGAGTAGTAACTTAGAGACACTAAAAGCTTGCTTTTCTTTTTGAATATTGTACTTGATTTGGGGGAATATAGGCATGGCAAAAGAAAGAACAAAGGGAATACAGTTGACAGAGAACAAAAGTTATCAAACAGAAAGTTTAGGTCGGGGACTTCTTCTCTCTAGGCAGATCCAAGCATTCCTTCCAACATTTGACCTTGCTCTTTCCTTTCCATCTATGGCGGAAATTTATTCCTTTGCATGCCCAAAAGACGTATGTGTTCTCTCAGAGAATTGCTTCTCATTCACTTCCAAATATGGTGGGGCATGATGCCAGACAAAGTCAAATGCATACTCCACCTTCCTAGCTGAAGTAATTGGCCTAGGAATGGGGACGGAACTCAGACCAATTGGAGTATGTCTGTGGATTTTTGTCTAAATAGAACTGGCAGAAAATAGCTCTGTTCCTTGCAAGACATAAGGCTACAATAACTACATTAGCCCAGAGCTGCCTGCGGCTAACTTCAGGCTACAGTAATAAAGGCAGAAATCAGAAATAGAGGAGTGTAGAGGAGTGGTGTGTGTGTGCTCACGTATGTGTGTGTGTGTGCTGTGTGAGAGAGAGAAAGAAGGAGAGTCAGAGACAGAGAGAGAGACAGAGAGTTTGAGACTGAAATTCACTGCCTCCGGGCCAAATTTACTTTCTAAAGTTTGGTTGCAGGGGCAAATAAATTGCCCTTTTACATAGCTAATTCAAGGTGGAACTTTGTCATTAGCCAAAAGAATCCTGACTATTTGTCAAAACTCAGGGTGTTAGGTAAACAAAATCCATGAAATACTTATTCTCCAACTTCCATTTCTCTTGACATCTGTTTTGAAACATTTGCCATTCAGCCCACTTTACCATAGAGTTCTTGGCCTTTTCTTCTCAAATTTTAGAAGCTCTTTACATATTAGGGATAGTAACTTTTCTCAGTACATTTTGTAAATACCTATTCCCAGTTTGTCATTTTTAGTTTTACTTTGTTTATAGTAATTTTACCATGGAAATTAAAAAAAAAATTCATGTAATAAAATGTATATCTTTTCTCTTATTGCTTCTAGATTTTGAGTCATAGTTAGGAATATTACTCCATTCCTAAGTCATAGAGGAATTCACCAGTGCTTTTTCTAGTACATGCATGGTTCCTGTGGCATAGCAAGATTACGATTTAATTGTAATCTTAATTTACATGTCTGAACCATTGGGAATTTGTTCTTTTTCTCTTTAACTCCAATTTTTGATTTCTCCATTTGAGATGCCACCTCTATTGCATAATAAATTTCATTATGCACTTGCATCTTTCTCTGAATTTTCTATTTTTTCCATTGATTTTTCTGCCTATTTATGTGTAAATATTAAGCTGTTTTAGTTATAAAGGCTTTAAAGTATATTTTTAAAAATTTGAAATGGTTCCCCCCCACAATTGCTCTTCTTTTTCAGGATTTATCTGGTTATTCTTCCTTGTTTTTATTCCTACTGAACTTTATAATCAAGTATTTTAGACCCAGAAAAAAGCTTAAAAGTATTTCAATAGGATTGAGTTGAATTTATAAATTAACTAAAGGAGAAAAAAAAATTGACATCTTTACGATATTGGTCTCTCCTTTCTCTCCCAGAATATTGTGTCTTTCAATTCATTCATATCTAGTTTTATATCTTTCAGAAGTACTTTGGGTTTATAATTACTGGACATTTCTTGTTAAAATTATGTAAAGGTATTTTCTTCTCTTTTCTCTATTTTCAATCATAAAGGGTGTCTTATCTTCAATTATACATTCTAACTGATTTTTGTATTTATGTGTGTGGGCCAGTTTGACAGTATTATGTACCCCAGAAAAGCCATGTTTTAATCCTGATCCAATCTTGTGGGAGCAATCCTTTCTTTTAATCCTGATTCGATACTCTAGGTTGAAAACCTTTGATTAGATTATCATCTTTGGAGATGTAACACACCCAACTGTGGATGTCATCTTTTGATCAGGTGGAGATGTGACTTCACCCATTCCAGGAGGGTCTTGACTAGTTTAATGAATCCTTTAAAAAATTATACATTTTAGAGAGAGTCCAAAATGACAGAAACCTCAGAGCCAACAGAGAGAGGGAGCCAACAGAGACTTCAGAGCCACGCTGACATAGATGCCGACACTTGGAGAACAGAAACACTGATGTTTGGAGATGCTTGGCGCTCAGAAGATGTTGCCATGAGATGTTTAAGCAAACCAGAACCTGGAGAGAGCCAAGGGAAGCCAAGAGATGAAGGCCAGCCCCAGAGAAGCAAAGTGAGGAACCCCCACAGGAACAGAGGCTAAAAGCAACAAGCCCCCCACCAAAATAAATAAATAAATAAATAAATAAATAAATAAATAAATAAATAAAAGCAACAAGCCCAGGAGCAAGGGACAAGCAGATGCCAGTCACATGATTACCCCTTAACAGAGGTGATCCAGACCTGTTGACCTTCCTTAAATTAAGGTATCTTTTCCTGGAAGCTGTAGTTTGGACATTTTTATAGACTTAAAAGCAGAAAATTATAATTTATTAAATTCTCTTTTTTTAAAAACTGTTCCATTTCTGGTATGTAGAATTCCAGCAGTTTGCCAACTAAGACAGTGTATATATACACTGTTGATTTTTTTTTAGGTGCATGGTCCAGGAATTGAACCTAGGACTCCCACATGGAAGGCAAACATTCTATCACTGAACCACTATACTGCTGATTTTTAAATCTTCATTTGAAATAACATTGCCTGTTATTTTATCAGTGTGTCTTTATTGGTTGTAATAGTTTTCCATTGATTCTTTTGAGTTTTACTGATATATACTCACATAATCTCCAAAAACATATAGTTTTACCTCTTAATTTCCTATTCTATGCCACTATTGCTTTTTCATGTCTAATTGTACTGGTTAGTATCTGCAACACAATATCAAACGTTACGAAGATAGTAACACCTGACTTTAGAGGGAAAACATTTTAATGTTAAATAGTAGATATTTTGACATTAAGTATTAAACATTAAAGTTTCCCCAGCTTGAGAGCTCATGCAAATTTATTTTAATATGCTAAGGAATTTTATCTAAGATTTTAAAAAAATCAGCAAATGAATTTGTGACATCTATGGAGATGACCTTATGATTTTTCTCCTTTTCATTAATGTAATGAATTACCATATTAGATTTCCTAACATTGACCACCATTGCAATCTTAGAATAAAATCCACTTGGAAATGATCCATTTAAAAAATATGTTGTTGGATTATCTTGGCTAATATTTTAAGACTTAAGTTTGCTTTTCTAAGAGAAAATTTGGCAAAATTTTGATAGATGTAATGGAAAGAAGAGATAGTAGAAGATAATTGAAAAAATCTAGGAGATGGGTTTCTAAGAAAACCAACTAAGGTAGGAGGTTTTTGTAATTTCTCTGTTTCATATCACTCGTCCTCATTAGTCTATAAATCCAAGGAGAACAAGGCCCTGTCATTCTTCTTCACTGCTATGTCTCCAGATCCCAATCGAGTTGACAATATACTCAATCAATGAATGAATACAGAAATAATGAATAAAAGGGATTAAACAGAAGTAAGAACCAAGGTGACGTTCACCAAGCAGTGTCAATAGGGCATAGGGACTGAAATCGAAAGATTAGGGAGACAAACTTAGGTGATATTCCCATTAATTTTGGAAATTTAAGAAATAAAACTAATTTGGTGATGGGTAAATAAGATATTGATAGTGAATTTGGGTATATCACCTTGAGGTTTCTGTAGGACATTTGCATAGTTCAGGCCCTATTTTCAAGGGAATAACTCTACATGGAATATTCATTGGGCCTTTGCTTTTGTCAGATACTATCCTAAGTGCATTTACATGGATTGTTACATTTTAACCTAACAAAGGATAGATATGATCGTCATCATTCTTAAATTTCAGGATAGGAAACTAAGACAACTGAGTTAATAATTTACCAAGATTGCCCAACCCCTAAGTAATAGAATCAGGATTTGAACCATGTCAATCTAACACCATACCTTAAACATAACCTCTATGCAATACTACTTCCTAGGAAACGATGAGCAGCCAGTATACCCATTGTACTTGAAATATTGGGGATGAATTAAATTGTCCTTCAAGACTGTATGGAGCAACAATGGAGAGTGAAAAGAAAAAAATAAGAAAGCAAAAGAATTTAAGAAGCAAGCAGAAGAAGAGTAACCCCCGAAAAATATTGGGAAGAGTCAAGCAGAGATGGAGAAAAACCAAGGAGAAATCATACCACACAGCCAGGGAGAAGAGAGCTTCAGGAGTGAAGGGGCTTTCCGTGGAGAATTTGGCTTATTTTCTGACCCTGATTCATTATTTTTAAGTTATAAAATTTTCCCATGTCAGTCAATCCCATTTGTTCTTTTATTTTTTACACACACACACACAAAAATCAAAAGTACATGGTGTGAAATATTGCAAGATATCCACAGCTAACTTAAGGAAATAAAATTTTCACAAAAATATCAAAGAGCAAGAATTCCTCTTTTCATGATAAGAAAAGACCACTATGTTAACTTAGGAAATTTATAAACTTTAACTTTTACAAGCCTATGCTGTGTAAATATACTGTAATTCATTCGTTTCAATAAAAGTAATGTTCAACTCCACAAAGTAGTTTGGATAATCGGAATTATAATCTCAGCAGATCCTGCAATTCAGTTTTTATAATTCATAATTTTTATAATTTTATAGTAAAACAACATTAAACACTCTGATATAACATTATTCTACCAGCTCAGTATTCTTCTTTATCATCGTACTCTCCAATTCAAGTTGCCATATAAAGAATAAATAACCACAATAGTGATCAGATGAATAAACAATATACCAAACTTTTTTTTAAAAATGCAGCATAAGGAGTTCAACATAGCAGTAAATTTATTAGTTTTGCTTTGTGACCTGTATGTCATTTCTTTTCTTGTAAGATATGTGAAGCAAGATCAATGAGGTTATTTATTTGGCCTTGGTTGAAAAACATTTCAGAGCAACATTTTCATTTATCTTCATAGTCATTTAGATGCAATTTGTTACCCAGTTTCGTGATTCTACTTTATATTTTATGGAGTTGATTCGATTCCAGAATTGCTTTCAGAATCATCCATCTTATATACAAGGGAAAGCTTTAATCCTTCCATCTCTATGCCAGGAGAACTGTCACAGAAATCAGGTCCCCCAAATAAATTCTTCAATAGCAGGAAGGATGGAGAGAAGGAATCAACAGAATTTTATGTTTCTGTAATTCATAATTCTGTATGATCTTATAATGGTTCCTTTCATTAAATAATTTGTTGCATATGGTAACATCTGCCATCTAGTGGCTGATTTAGCTGCTATATAATTAACTAGAAAAAAATCTATTTTTATGTGAATAACATGGAGAAGGACAAAGTTTTGATTATTGTATCTTTGACCATTCTCGTTTTTTTCCATGTTGCTAACAAGATATAAAATAAAGATTTTTAAATAGCATCTTTTTTTTTAATTAGATAAGTTGTGGGTTTACAGAAGAATCTATAAAAATACAAAATTTTAATTTAACAAACTATTGTTTTACTGCCAAATTCGATCTAATAATAATTCATTTCCTTTAGTGGGTATCTTCAAAATAAAAGGGAAATGTGAAAAAAGAAAATTAAAAATACAGAAAGAAAGAAAAATAAAACAGCATTTTTTCACCTGCCACAACAAAAGACATAAAACAGTATATAATTTAATTGTAATTAAATATTAATTAGGTATCAAATTATTTCAGCTCTAGGGTGATTTCAGTTTGTCATTGAACAAATGTTAATTTATTCTTATTTTAAACATAGAATAAATAAAATGGATAAATATCAATGGAAACTTAATAGGTAAAAATGAGTGTATGAATTACCTCCTTTTCACTAGAGTTAAAATATTATACACAAATACTTCACTATCTAAACTGATAGAATTAACTATAGTTTCCATGCCAAAAGCAATGATAAATTTTCTACCCTTATCTTACCCAATCCTCAGCAGCACTTGACACAGTTGACAGATCCTCCTCCTTCTAGAAGCACTTAATTTGGCTTCTGGAACATCATACCCTTCTATAGAATTTGAGGGGACTGGTGCAAAATATTAAAAAATGCACCCTTTGTTCAGAAGGTAAGGAAAAATGCCATCAAGGTAATAAAATCCAAAGCTTTCCCCTTCCTTCTGTGGTTTCTCTCTTGATTTTACATGCTTTCAATGTCATTCTTAAGTAAAGAAAAATTTAAATTTTAAATTATTAGCATGAATTTTTTTATAACCACAAAGCAAAAATTCCCCTTACCCGTTACCACCACCCCCAGGCAAAATCTACTTACTTTCTACCTCTGCAGATTTGTTATTTCTAGACATTTTATATTTGACATAATATAACATTTGTCCTTACGTGCCTTGCTTATATTTCACTCAGCATAATGCTTTTACTGTTCATCCGCATTGCAACATATCTCAGAATTTCATTCCTTTTTGTGGCTCAATAGTATTTCATTTATGTATGTTTCATGTTTCATTTAACCATTCATTTCTTCACGGACACTTGGGTAGTCTGCTTTTGGCTACTGTGAATAATGTTTCTATGAACTTTGCTGTACAAGTATCTGTTTGAGTTCCTTTCTTTGGAGGTATCCCTATGGTCCAGTTGGTAAGCTGCCAGAATGTGATACAGCAGAAACAGAACAGTTTTTAAAAAGGGAAATTTATTAAGTTGCAAGTTTCAGTTCTAAGGCCATGAAACTGTCCAAATTAAGGCACCAACAAGAGATTACCTTTGCTCAAGAAAGGCTGAACAAAGGATTTCTCTCTCACCTGGAAGGGCGTATGGTGCCATCTGCTAGCTTTCTCTCCCAGCTTCTTGTTTCATGAAGCTCCCCCAGGGGTGTTTTTCTTCTTCAACTCCAAAGGTCTCTGGCTGTGTGGACTTCAAAGCTTTTTCCAAAATGGTTCCCTCTTAAAGGGCTCCAGGAAGCAACCCCAACTTGAATGGGTGGAGAAACATCTCCATGAACCATCTAATCAAAAAACCAAAAGATGGTGCCTTACATCTCTATGGATAATCAGAAAGCTCCCACCCAGCAATATTGAATGAGGATTAAAAGATATGGCTTTTCTGGGGTCCACCACAGATTTAAACCAGCACAACCTAGGAGTGGAATTGCTGGGTCATATAGTAATTCTGTATTTACCTTTTTGAAGAATTGCCTTTCACAGAAGCTACACCGTTTACCTGCATTAGCACTGTGCCGGTTTGTAAATGTCTCGTACCCTAGAAAAGCCAAGTTTTTTAATCCTCATTCAATATTTCTGGGTGGGATCTTTTTTATTATTTCCATGGAGATGGGACATACCCATTCAAGGTGGGTGGTACCTTTTGATTAGGTGGCTTCCGTGGAGATGTGTCTCCATCCATTCAGGGTGGGGTTGCTTATTGGAGTTATTGAAGTGGAGACCATTTTGGAAAAAGATTTAGAGCCAACAGAGCCCACACAGCCAGAGACCTTTTGGAGATGCAGAAAGAAAGCACCCCTGGGGAAGCCACTGAAGAAGCCTGGAGAGAAAGCTAGCAGACCTCACCATGTGCCTTTCAGGTTGTGAGAGAACCCAGAACATCACTGGCCTTCTTTAGCCAATGCATCTTTCCCTGAATGCCTTAGTTTGGACACCTTTATAGTCTTGCCTTAATTTGGACATCTTCATGGCCTTAGAACTGTAAACCGTTTACGTATAGTAATTCTACATCAATTTACCCTATAAACCTCTGCCTCCCCTAGCTAAGAATCCGTTATTAACCTCATTACTTTAACATAAAAGTCTTTGATTTTTCTTCTTCAACCTCCCTAGATATAATCTAAACATGAATCCTGTCACAGTTGCCTTTATAATTTATCTCCAGTTCAACTGCCTGCTTTGGGAGAAATCCAAGACACTATTACTTCTTGCCTGAACTACTGTAATGTCCTCCTCACCAGCCTTCCTATCTCCATTTGGTCTCTCTCTTTTTTTTTTTTCCACATAGCAGCCAGACTAATCTTGCAAGATGAGAATCGTTTCACAAATTTGTTTCCTGTTTAAATCTCTTTTATGACTTCCTCACGTTTTCAATAAAATCCAAATTCCTCACTATGGGCTGAAGGTTTCTCAAATGATCTTACCAAGCCTATTCCCTGATCTCATCCCTTCTCAGGCCTCACCAGTCCCCGGTGCCCCAACAGTTTTGCCTTTTTCTTTGCCATAAACCTCCCAAGTTTCCTCTTCAAGTGTTTTCACTCACTGTTTCCTCTGCCTTGAGTACTTCTCCCCACCCCGAATCTTCAAATTTTCCACTATTTTTTTGGTAATTCAATTACCACTAAATATCATCTTCTTAGAGAAGCCTTTCTTTCTAAAATAGCATCCTTGCCCTGCTCCCAACTCACATGCTCTACCCATTACCCTGTTTTTATGTTCTTCAGAGCACTTATTTCTAATTGTATTCTTCTCTTATTTAGCTTTCTTGTTGCTGTCTGTCTCATAAACTGGATTATGACTCCAGGAGTGCAGGGTTTTGTTCATTGTCTGCTGTATCTTCTGGACTTGGTACAATGCCTAACATATAGAAGACAAAATTTGCGGGATGAATAAATCGATTTCATCTTTTTTTAACCTTTTTTTTATGATTATGTAGTATAACATATATACAAAGCAAAGAAATAAAAAAGCAATCGTTTTCAAAGAACTCTTCAAAAAGTGATTACCGAAAAAATCCCAGAGTTTGTCATGGGCTGCTGTATGATCCTCTCAAAGTTTTCCTGCTAGCTGCTTCAGAATATAGGAGGCCAGAGGGCTTAAATATTTTTTTATCATCACAATTGACTTTTTTTTCCTTCTGTTTTTTTGAACAATAACATATATTAAAAAGCTATAATTTTCCAAGCACAGCACCACAATTAGTTGTAGAACATATTTCAGACTTTGGCATGGGTTACAATTTCACCATTTTCTTCTAGCTGCTCTAACATACTGGAGACTAAAAGAGATATCAATTTGATGACTCAGCATTCATATTCTTTTGTTAAGTCCTATCTTCTACATATAATTCTACCATCACCTTTGATCTTTCCATACCTCTCACTGGGGTGGTTTGGGCTATGGCAAGTCTAAATTTTTTATACTGGAAGGGTCTGCCACTAATATGGGGTTGGGAGATGGACCTATATGATGTTCTGGAGAGGCTGAGCTAGGTTTCAGGACTTATCTGGACCAGTGACCCATTTGGAGGTTGTGGGTTTCTGGCAAAGTTACCCTAGTGCCTGGAACACTTGTGGAATCTTATATATTACCCTAGGTGTTCTTTAGGATTGGCTGGTATGGTCCTGGTTGGGGGTTGGCAGGTTATGATAGGTAGTAAGATCTACCTGAAGTTTGTGTAAGAGCAACCTCCAGAGTAGCCTTTCAACTCTATTTGAACTCTGTCTGCCACTGATACTTTATTAATTATACTTTCTTCCTTCATTTGGTCAGGATGGAATTGTTGATCCCATGATGCCAGGTCTGGATTCATCCCCTGGAGTTCTCTCCCACATTGCCAGGAAAACTTTCACCCCTGGATGTCATGTCCCACATAGAGGGGAGTGCAATGATTTCATTGCAGAGTTGGGCTTAGAGAGAGTGAGGCCACATCTGAGAAACAACAGAGGTCCTCCAGAAGTAACTCTTAGTCTAAGCTTCTGTGCTACCTACATAAACTTCACATGAATAAGCCGAATGATTGAGGACATGGCCTATTGATTTGAGTGTCCCTAAAGTTTGATACAGTATCAAGGGATTCCCTGATGGTAAGGTTTAATAGTTCCATAGTCTTTCTCCCCTTCCTCAGGGAACTTGCCAATACTTTTTGATTATCTGGTTAATATACTCTAGGATGTTTCCAGGCATTACAATAATCTATACAGGATTAAAGGACCTCTTTCTTTTTCTATGCTCCCTGTGTTTCAGTTGTTCAAATGAGCTATACAGATAGGTTGAATTAGATTATGCACTACAGAAAATTTCAGTTCCAGATCAAATAAACCTTTCTTCCATTGGTTTCAAAGAGTATGTGTGGTTCTAAAATATAGACACTGTCTTCTTTATCCTTATGTTCTGAATTACTGTAACCCCAACCTGTTCAGCTTCATTCTTATCTCTAAATATCAGGTTATATACATATAAAACAGCCTCTCAAAGTCCAGAAAGAATAATCACCACTCTATGTCTGCTCTGAAAGCTTACAATCTAGGCCCCTGTTTTCTTGTATTTTCTAAAGGTGACCATACCATTGTTGTTTTTTTTGTTTCTGGCTTATTTTGTCTCACCAAATGTCCCACATGTTCATTCACATCATTGCATGCCTCACAACATTGTTCCTTTTTGTAGCAGCACAACCTTTGTTCATAAGTATACACCATTGTTCGCCAATCTATTTCTCCATCAGTGCATTCTTCAGCCACCTGAATTCATCGGGCATCATGTATAGTGTCCAAAGTCCACAGTCCATCAACATTCTCAGTTTTAGATAGTTTCATTTTTTCCCAAGAGATAGAAAACCAATAAACACACTTTCACCAAATAGGAAATCTAAACCACCTCTTAACTCTTGTCCCTCACCCCATTATTTACCTCTGCTGTCGCTGTGGTAGTGCTGATGGTTTCCTTTCAAACATAGCTCATAGCATGCAATAGCAGTTTCCCCCTGTATCCTGGACTTGAGCATTCTTTATACAAGAATCATATCTTTGAAGTAATTCTTACAAGAACTTATTCATACATCCAGTGTGAATCACTGGGACATGTAGGTCTATACAACCCCTTTCAATTCTTGTTCATCTTCAATATGGTAATATTACTTCTAGACCCACTAGAGAATCACCTTCGCTCCTATCTATTCCCTTACACTGGAGTTCAACCTCATTAGCTAACGTTTCACCCGTCTCTAGTTTCTATGTATCTCTAAGTCCCCTATATTCTGTATTTTAAGTCTCTGATTATACCTTTATGCTGGTCATAAAAGTGGAATCATACAGTATCTGTCTTTTTGTGTCTGGCTAATTTCACTCAGCATTATGTCCTCAAGGATCATCCATCTTGTGGTGTGCTTCAAGACGTCATTTTGTCTTACTACTGCATAATATTCCATTGTATATATATACCACATTTTGTTGATCCACTCGTCTGTTGATGGGTATTTTGTTTGTTTCTATCTTTTGGCGATTGTGAATAATGCTATGAACATTGGCATGCAAATGTTTGTTTCTGTCTTTGCTTTCAGTAGTGCTATTACTGGGTCATAGGGTAACTCGATATTTAGTTTCCTAAGGAAATGCCAAACAGTCTTACATAGTGGCTGCACCATTGTACATTCCCACCAGCAGTGCATACGTGTCCCAATTTCTTCACATCCTCTCCAACATTTACAGTTCCCTGATTATTTAATAGCAGCCGTTCTTGTAAGTGTGAGGTGGTATCTCTTCGTAGTCTTGATCTGCATTTCCCTTATAGCCAGTGAAATTGACCATCTTTTCATGTGCTTTTGAGCCATCTGTATTTGCTCTTCAGAAAAATATCTATTCATATCTTTAGCCCATTTTATAATTGGCTTGTTTGTTCTTTTGTTGTCGAGTTGTATGATTTCTTTGCATATACAGGAAATCAAAGCTTTGTCTGATATGTGATTCCAAAATATTTTCTCCCATTGAGTTGACTGCTTCTTCGCCTTTTTTGGCAAAATCTTTTGAGATGCAGAAGCATTTGATTTTGAAGAGTTCCCATTTATCTATTTTTTCTTTTGTTGCTTGTGTAAAGTTTAGGAAACTACCTCCTATTACGAGGTCTTGAAGATGTTTCCCTACATTTTCTTCTAGAAGCTTTAGGGTTCTAGTTCTTATTTTTAGGTATTTGATCCATTTTGAGTTAATTTTTGTGGGATGTAAGGCAGGGGTCCTCTTTCATTCTCTTGGCTATTGGTATCCAGTTCTTCTATGCCCAATTATTGAAAAGACTATTTTGTCCCAGTTCAGATGTTTTCGGGACCTTGTCAAAAATTAGTTGATCATAGATTTGGTGGTTTATTTCTGCACTCTCAATTTAATTCTATTGGTCAATTCTTCAGTTTTTGCGCCAGTACCAGGCTGTTTTGACCACTGTGGCTTTATAATACATTTTAGAGTAGGGGAGTGTTACTCCTCCCACTTCGTTCTTCTCTTTTAGGATGCTTTTAGCTAGTCAGGGTGTTTTCTTATCTAGATGAATTTGGTCGTTAGCTTTTCCAAATCTTCAAGGTAAGTTGCTGGAATTTTGATTGGTACTGTGTTGAATCTGTAGATCAATTTGGGGAGAATTGATCAATTTTATCTTTGTATCTGTGGAACCTGGCAGAGCACAATGCTTTGCACAATCCAACCACTCAATATATACTATGGGAGGAAATAAGGAAGGGGGCTGAAAGGAAAAATCAACGTTTTACAGTAGTTAGTTTATTTCTATGTGATTTCCGTCTAAAATACTGAAGTGAGATTAATCCTTCCAACTAAAATACCATATATTTAAAAAGTTAAAATGATGTATAGAGTAAGTTAAAATTTAAAAATATATCTTATTTTACTAATACGGCTGAAATTGTTTTGGAGGGGGTGGAGGGTTAGGACTTGCAAGAATTCCTTACCATTTTGTTCTTTTACTTGCAGCTCCAATCTACGCTACTAAAAAATGCACTCAGACAAAATAGTTAAATCTCTATATAGTTTTAATAATCTCACAGGCAGAAATCAAATTCAGATTTGAATTATGCTTTGTGGATGGATGACTGATTGCCCTATGAATATCCAAATGACATGACATTGCTTTTGTTGATAAATATGACATTGTATTTTCATCTATCATGCATGAAAATTGAAAAATCTAATTACTATAACCTTTAGAAAACAAGCACTTGGAAAATCTCTTTAAGTGCAAGAAAAGCAATATTACATTTCAATGAGACTAAGCCTAATTCAAATAGATGTTCTGTAAATATAGAGTGAATGAATTTGCATGTCTTTTTAATTTGTAATTCAGAATACATGCATTTATTGAAACAGCTGTTTTATTATGAATAAACTCAGCCGGACAATAGAATTAAGAATTAAAGATAGATGGGTAAGTTAGTAGATATAGCTAAATGGGTACAGTTATAATATGATTTGTTTTTTACTTGCTTGCTTACCTTGTACCTATCTCCTTCTGAACCAGCACTTCACATTGAATTACACACTTTCCGTGCTGGTTAAGTCCTTTCGGGTTCAGTTCAATAAACATTTATTAAATATCTAGCATATGTGACAGCATATGTGAGAAGTACTGTACTAAATCTTGGAAATGTAATCATGAGCAAGACATATTTCCTGCCTTCTGAGGCTCATGACTTAGCAGGAAAACTAACAAATAAAGTATAATTTCAACATAATTATAATACAGAGATACAATAAAGGTTTGTGCAAAATAATAAGGGTAAGATATGAATTAAATTATCTTGAATAACAGACAGTACTGAGCCGTGTGAAGGGTTGAGGTCTGCTGAGAGTGTTACAGAAAGGGGAAACAGAAGGAGACAAAATACATGTGTCTTGGAAATATTTAAAATGTTCAAAACAGACCATCACAATAATTAGGTATATCGTTGAAGATGAAGGAAGAATAGAGTAGTGGTAAGCCATGAGACCTAGACATTACTTTTGATCTAGACATTAGCCAAACCATAGAAACCTTTAAGTGTCATGCTAATGATCTTAGGCATCAACCTGTCAGCAATGGCAAGCCAGTGCAGGGTTTGAAGCAAGGTAATTATTTAGAACAGAGATGTCTAATAAAGCTGTGCTTCTCAAACTCTGAATTCACACAGATTACTTGGGATCGTCCTCACTGCAGATTCGAATTCATTGTTTCTGGAGGGGTCCTGCATTCTCAGCACAATCCCAGGTGATGTGCAGGCTCCCTTAGGCAGCTCCTTTAGGCATACCCTAGGGATCAATTGTGATGGCAGGGCTATCATGGTCAGGAAAAAGGATGAGGGCATAGGTCAAAGCAGTGTCAGTCATCAGAGATATTTGGGGAATAAATTGAAATGATTTTTTTTTGCTTGATTTGTCCAACGTACTTTTACTTTTTCTCATGATTGGTCTTTATTTTTTTGCTTATGGTATTTTTTTTTTTTTTTTTTTTTTACTTTTTAATTGTATAGTATAACATATATACAAAGCAAAGAAATAAAAAAGCAATAGTTCTCAAAGCACTCTTCAACAAGTGGTTACAGGACAGATCCCAGAGATTGTCATGGGCTACCATACAATCCTTTCATATTTTTCCTTCTAGCTGCTCCAGAATGTAGGAGGCTAGAAGACTTGCCATGGTCAGGTTCATGTGTCAACTTGGCCAAGTGGTGGTACCTGTTCGTCTGGTCGGGCAAGTGCTGGCCTGTCTATTGCAATGGGGACATTTTATAGAATTAAATCATGATCATGTCAGCTGCATCCACAGCTGATTCCATTTGTAATCAACCAAGGGAAGTGTCTTCTGCAAAGAGTGATGCTTAATCTAATCACTGGAAGTCTTTTAAGGAGGATTCAGAAGAGACAAGCTTTTCTTCCTATTGTACTGGCAAGCCTCTCTGGTAAGTTTGTCCAGACCCTCCATCGGATTCATCGACTTCACAGAAGTACCCTGCAGATTCTGGATTCTGTGTTCCCAAGGTTACGTGAGACACTTTTGTAAATTTTATATTTATGAGTGTTTTCTGTTGATTCTGTTTCTCTAGAGAACCCTAACTAATACATCTTAATACCAGGAGTGGTTCTTATGAACAGAATCTTAAAAATGGGTTCTTATGAATGGTTTTCTACTCTGACTGGACTCAAAGGCATGAAGGACTCTGATTCCCATAATCAGAATGACACTCCCAGTCCATGGAGTGAGTTGGCGAAAGATAGTGAAAATATCACCATTCGATTCTCCCAACACTTCGCTTGTACGAAGCCAGGCTCTTGGGGATAATGTTTTTGACACCTTTACAGAGTTTTGTGAAATTAGAGGTATAGAGATGTTGACTGGTTGTTGTTAGATACACTGGATACATCAAGGAGTGAAAGGGATGGGCTTAAGGCTTCAAACGAGAAGCTTAAGCGCCATCTGACAGATGTAGAAGTTTCTGTGAGTATACTGAAGGAAAATCTTATTTCCTGTAGCTGTAGATTTGAGATATCTGAAAATCAGACTCAGAATCTTATTGTTAGAGTAGCAACTTTCCAATGTAGGCTAAAATCTCAATGTTGCCTGGTGTCTGCTGTTAAAGTGAGGGCATTGGTTAGAAAGGAGTGGGGCCCTGAAAAATGGAATGATAACATGTGGATTGATAATGATGTTGGGGGTGAGGTTGAAACCCTAAGTCATGCTGAGTCTTCTCTAGATAACCCTGTAATAGTCTGCCCTGAGGTCGTAGCCTCCACCCCCCACTCCAGCCTGCCTTGAGGAGTTGGCCACCCAACCTCCTTCTGAAGGGATTAGCCCTAGGGTGATTAATCCTGTTTCACCAGATGAAACTGCAAATGAAGGCCCTGAAGCAAATGGCTTGGAAGATATTTCTAATTCTCTTCATGACCCACCCCACCACCCCTCATTTCTTCCAGACCTATAATTAGACTAAAGTCCCAACAGGCCCCTAAAGGTGAGGTACAAAGTATCACACATGAGGAAGTACATTATACTCAAAAAGAACTGCATGAGTTTTCCAATTTACATAGAAATCAGGGGAATATGTGTGGCAATGGATTTTAAGGGTGTAGGATAATGGTGGGAGGAATATAAGGCTGGATTAAGCTGAATTTATTGATATGGGCCCACTAAGCAGAGATTCTGCATTCAATGTTATAGCTCAAGGGGTTAGAAAAGGTATTAACAGTTTCTTTGGATGGCTGGTTGAAACATGGATCCAAAGATGGCCAACATTACCTGAGGTTGAAATGCCAGAACTGCCCTGGTATAATGTAGATGAGGGAATCCAGAGGCTTAGAGAGATTGGAATATTAGAGTGGATTTATCATGGAAAACTTGCTCTTACACCACAGGAATGTCAGGAGGATGCACTTTTTACCAGAACAGTGAGAAATAAATTTGTAAGACTAACACCATCATCCCTGAAGAACTCTGTGGTTGTACTTCTCTGCAGATCAAATATTACTGTAGGAACTACTGTCACTGACAGCACTGCTGACACTGCTGGAATCCTTAAACACAATGAGGAAGAGTGGACCCAGAGTTGGCAAGAAGCCAGGTGGCAGTACTTAATCGCCAAAGACAGGGAGACATGGTGTGTTAGTTAGATTCAGTTGTCAACTTGGCCAGGTGAGCATACCAAGTCTTGTTGCTGCGGACATAAACCAATGGTATGTGAACATCATCTGTTGCTAATTACATCTGCAGTAGGTTAGGAGGCGTGTCTGCTGCAATGAGTGACGTTTAACTTAATTGGCTGATGCTTAAATGAGAGAGCACAACGTAGCACACCCAAGCAGCTTGGCATTCCTCATCTCAGCACTTGCAGCTCTGCCCAGGCCTTTGGAGATGCAGAAAGAAGTCACCCCGGGGAAAGTTGTTGGAACCCAGGGGCCTGGAGAGAAGACCAGCAGAGACCATCCTGTTCTTTCTTCCACATAAGAAAGAACCTCAGTGGAAAGTTAGCTGCCTTTCCTCTGAAGAACTAATAAAATAAATCCCCTTTTATTAAAAGCCAATCCATCTCTGGTGTGTTGCATTCTGGCAGCTAGCAAACTAGAACACATGACTATTATAATAGGCAGCAAACTCAAAGTGGGAGTCAAAATCATATGATTCGTAGAGATTTGTGGCATTGGCTAGTAAATCATGGAGTACCTAGAAATACAATAGATGGGCAGTTTACTAAATTCTTGTTCCAGCTGTATAAACAAAAGAGTTCTAGGTCAAGTGAACAGAAATCTAACCTGAATTACAAAAACACCGAGTCACAGCCCCTTCATCAATTTCCAAACTTGAGACAGTTTACAGGCCAAAAGCTTGAATGAAGGAGAGGCGAGGTCCCTTTGGGGGAGAACCCTGTTACACTGCCAAAAATTTACAATGTTAATCTTCTTTCAAGTCTTCCCCAAGGAGAACAACAGCCTTTTACAAGGGTAACTGTGCATTGGGGAAAAGGAAATGATCAGATATTTCAGGGATTATTAGACACTGGTTCAGAAATGACATTAATTCCAGGGTACCCAAAACATCACTCTGGTTCACCAGTTGGAGTGGGGGCTTATGGAGGCCAGATGATCAATAGAGTTTTAGCTCAGGTCCATCCCACAGTGGGTTCAGTGGGCTCCCAGACCCATTCTGTAGTTATTTCCCCAGTCCCAGAATGTATAATTGGAATAGACATATTGAGCAAATGGCAGAATCCCCACATTGGCTCTCTAACTCATACAGTGAAGGCTCTTATGGTGGGAAAGGCCAAGTGGAAGCCACTAGAACTGCCCCTACCTAGCAAAATAGTAAATCAGAAGCAATATCAGATTCCTGGAGGGATTGCTGAGATTACTACCACTCTTAATTCTCCTATTTAGCCTGTGCAGAAAACAGATGGGTCGTGGTGGATGACAGTGGATTATCATAAGCTCCAATTGCGGTTGCTCTTCCAGATGTGGTATCATTGCTTGAGCAAATCGATACATCCCCTGGTACCTGGTATGCAGCTATTGATCTGGCAAATGCTTTTTTCTCAATAGCTATTAGTAAGGGCCACCAGAAGCCATTTGCTTTCAGCTGGCAAGGTCAGCAATATACTTTCACTTTCCTACCTCAGGGGTATATCATCTCTGCAACCCTATGTCATAATCTTGTCCACAGGGAACTTGATCATTTCTCCCTCCCACAAGACATCACACTGGTCCATTATATTGATGATATCATGTTGATTGGACCACATATTCCCCTGATTTCTGTCTACATAAATTGGAAAACTCACACAGTTCTTTTGGAGTATAACGTTCCTCCTCATGTGTGACACTTGTGGATAGATCTTTCTGAGTGGGCTAAAAACATGAAGATATTTATGTCCCATGTGAATGTGCACCAGAGGGTGACTTTAGCAGAGGAAGGTTGTAATAATCAAGTGGATAAGATGACCCATTCTGTGGATACCAGGCAGCCTCTTTCCCCAGCAACTCCTGTCATTGCCCAATGGGCTCATGAACAAAGTGGGCATGGTGGTAGGGATGGAGGTTATGCATGGGCTCAGCAACATGGACTTCCACTCACCAAGGCTGACTTGGCTACAGCCACTGCTGAGTGCCCAATCTGCCAGCAGCAGAGACCCACATTCAGCCCCCAATATGGCACCATTCTCTGAGGTGACCAGCCAGCTACACGGTGGCAGGTTGATTACATTGGACCACTCCCTTCATGAAAGGGGCAGTGATTTGTTCTAACTGGAATAGACACATACTCTGGATATGGGTTTGCTTTCCCTGCATGCAATGCTTCTGCCAAAACTACCATCCATGGACTTACAGAATGCCTTATCTATCATCATGGCATTTCACATAGCATTATTTCTGATCAAGGAACACACTTCATAGCAAATGAAGGGCACATGCTCATGGAATTCTCTGGTCTTACCATGTTCCCCATCATCCAGAAGCAGCTGAATTGATAGAACGGTGGAATGGCCTTTTGAAAACTCAATTACAGTGCCAACTAGGTGTCAATATCTTGAAGGGCTGGGGTAATGTTCTCCAGGAAGCTGTGTATGCTCTGAATCAGCGTCCGCTGTATGGTGCTGTTTCTCCCATAGCCAGGATCCATGGGTCCAGGAACCAATGGGTGGATGTGAGAGTGGTACCACTCACTATTACTCTTAGTGATCCACTAGGGAAATTTTTGCTTCCTGTCCCTGTGACCCTGAGCTCTGCTGATCTACAGGTTTTAGTTCCAAAAGGGGGAGTGCTTCCACCAGGAGAAACAACGATTCCAATGAACTGGAATCTAAGACTGCCACTTGGTCACTTTGGGCTACTTATGCCCCTGGATCAACTAGCCAAGAAGGAATTACATTATTGGCTGGCATGATTGACTCTGACTATCAAGGGGAAATAGGACTGCAACTACACAGTGGAGGTAAAGAAGTGTTTTCTTGGAATATAGAAGATCCCCTAGGGTGTCTTTTAGTATTAGCATGCCCTGTGATTAAAATCAATGGAAAACTGCAACAACCCAATTCAGGCAAGACTACCAATGGCTCTGAAACTTCAGGAATGAAGATTTGGGTCACCCCACCAGGCAAAGAACCACAGGCAGATGAAATGCTTTCTGATGGTAAAGGGAACATGGAATGGGTAGTGGAAGAAGGTAGTGATAAATATGAATTACAGCCACATGATCAATTAAAGAAACGAGGACTGTAATGCTGTCTTGTTCCTGTTAGACTATTTAAGTTGTAAGATGTCAAGTTTAAGAATGAATATTACCCAGGGACTTGCACACTATTCTGGAGAGATTTAATGTGTTTCCAGTTACATGCAGGACAGTTGAGTATTGTGAGGTGAAAGAAAACAAAATGCGTGTTTCATTGTTTTTTATTTAGAAAGTAGGTATGGTTTAAAGTGATATGTATAGTTGCCAAGTTGACAAGGGGTGGACTCTCATGGTCAGCTTCATGTGTCAACTTGGTCAGGTTTTGGTACCTGTTTGTCTGATTGGGCAAGTGCTGGCCTGTGTGTTGCAATGAGGTCATTTCATAGAATTAAATCATGATCACGTCAGCTGCATCCACAGCTGATTCCACTTGTAATCAGCCAAGGGGAGTGTCTTCTGCAATGAATGATGCTTAATCTAATCACTGGAGGCCGACCAAGGAGGATTCAGAAGAGACAGGTTCTTCTTCCTGCCTTGGCTGGCGAGCCCTCCTGTGGAGTTTGTCCAGACCCTCCATCGGAATCATCGACTTCACAGCCTGCCCTGCAGATTTTGGACTCTGCTTTCCCAAGGTTACGTGAGACACATTTATAAATTTTATATTTGTGAGTGTTTCCTGTTGATTCTGTTTCTCTAGAGAACCTTAACCAATACAGGGCTTAAATAGTTTTTTATCATCACAATAGATTTTTTCTTTCCTTCTTTTTTTTGTGAACAATAACATATATACAAAAAAAGCTATACATTTTCAAGCACAGCACCATAGTTAGTTGTAGAACATATTTCAGACTTTGACAAGGGTCAATTTCACAATTTTAGGCTTTTACTTCTAGCTACTCTAAAATACTGGAGACTAAAAGAGATATCAATTTAATGATTCAGCATTCATATTCATTTGGTAAGACCTTTCTTCTATGTATAATTCCACCATCACCTTTGATCTTTCCATACCTCTCTTTAGTGGTGTTTGGGCTATGGCAATTCTAAATTTTTGATATTGGAAGGGTCTGTCACTAATATGGGTTAGAGGGATGGAACTATCTGATGTTCTGGAGAGGCCGGGCCAGGTTTCAGGACTTATCTGAACCAGGAACCCATCTGGAGGTTGTAGATTTCTGGCAAGTTACTCTAGTACATGGAATCCTTGTGGAATCTTATATATTGCCCTTGGTGCTCTTTAGGATTGGCTGGAATGGTTCTGGTTGGGGGTTGGCAGGTTATGATAGGGAGCAAGGTCTACCTGAAACTTGTGTAAGAGCAACCTCCAGAGTAGCATCTTGACTATTTGAACTCTTTCTGCCACTGAAACTTTATTAATGACACTTCTTTTACCCCATTTGGTCAGGATATAATTATTGATCCCACAATGCCAGGTCTGGTTTCATCCCTGGGAGTCATCTCCCACGTTGCCAGGAAAACCTTCACTCCTGGATGTAATGTCCCATGTAGGGGGGAGGGCAGTAATTTCATTTGCAGATGTCCAACATACTTTTTTAAAATCAGGTTTGTTTTATTGAACTATAATTGATGTACAGTGAAATCCATATATTTTAACTGTATAGTTTATGAATTTTGACAAATGTTTGTACCTGTAAACTCACATTCTTATCAATATACAGCAGATTTCTATCACTGCTGTAAATTTTTTATGCTCCTACCCAGTCAACCTCCACCCCAGAAGGAGTGACTACTCTTTTTTATAAAAAAATAATAATTTTATTTACACTCCATACAATCCATCCAAAGTGACAATAAATGGCTCTCAGTATAATCAGAATTGTGCATTCATCACCACATCTAGTATGAATTGCAATCCTCTTCCCCAAAAAATCCTGTACCCCATATACCCCCCTATTATGGAGACTTAACAGTGGTAGAGTACATTCGTTACAACTGGTACAAGACTATTACGTTACTGTTCACTATAGTCCATGGTGTGCATTAGTTATACTTTGTCCATATCCTACCCTATTATTAACACCTTGCAATAATGATGTACATTTGTTCTGGTTCATGTAAGAATATTCTTATACTTGTACAATTAACCACAGTCACTGTCCACAACAGGACTTAGTATGCTAGACAACTCCATGTTTTCTCATCTAGCTTTCCTTCTGGAGACATACACAACCCTAAACTTCCCCCTTTTAACCATAATCACATCCCTAATTCTGCACTGTTAGTTATCCTTACAGTAATGTGCTGCCATCACCTCTATCCATTTCCAAACATTTGCAATCAGCTTTGTTAAAAATTCTGTACAAATTAAGCATTGGCTTCCCATTCTCTACCCTCTTTCTATCTCCTGGTAACCTATACTCTAGATTTTATCTCCAAGAGCTTGCTCATTATAATTAGTTCATATTAGTGAGATCACACAATATTTGTCCTCTTGTGTTTGAATTATTTCACCCAACACAATGTCCCCAAGGTTCATCCATGTTGCTGCATGCAACAGGACCTCATTCCTTCTTATAGCTGGATAATATCCCATTGTGTATGTACACCACACCCTGTCCATCATTTCTTCAGTTGATGGACACTTGGGTTGTTTCCACCTCTCTGTCCAACATGTTTAATGAAAAATTTCAAACATACAGAAAAGTTTACAGATGTTACAGTGAATACCCATATACCTACCACCTTGATCCTATCATTAACATTTTATTACATGTTTGGACGTTATGTGAAAGTTCTTTGGGTAATAATGCATGAGCAAACCAGTTGAGAGTGCTTGAAAGGACAGCTTCCTTAGATCAAAGGCCCTGGGGGGGAGAGGAGAGAACAAAGGTGGTTGAGGGACCTGCTGGGCTTTCCTAATTGAGGCTTCTGCAAGGGTCCATGGAGAAGGGGCCAGGGGGGAAGAAGAGAACATGTAAACCCCAGGCTCTTGCTTTTTTTGTAACCCAGAGCGGAGGGGTAGGGCTTTCTGTGGATACTGGGGATTGGAAGTTTCAAACTATTCACAAAGAGCAGAAGGGGCAAGCGCCATATGGAGAAGCTGAGGGCAGCTTCTTATCATCCAAGTCATGGGGAAATGTAGGCCTTGCTAATACATTAGGCTGAGTGAAAGGGCAAGGGGCATTCAGAGAAGAAACAACAAGGGCCATTCGGAAAAGTTAAGGCTGGCTCATTGTGGTTATTTGAAGCTATTATACACCCAAGAAAAAGCCACGTTCTTTTAATCCATTCCCGTGGGTGCAGACCTATGGTAGGTAGGGCCTTTTCATAGGTTATTTAAATTGTGATGTGACCCACCTTGAATGAGAGGATAAAGGAGACACAGAAAAAGCCCAGAGAGCTCAGAGAAGCTGAGAGACAAGGACATACCCACAGAAGCTGAGAGAGGAAGCCACCAAAGCCAGAAGCTGGAAACAATGAAACCTAGGAGGGAAGGACGGGTAGACACAGGCCATGGGACTTCCCATGTGATAGAGTTGTCTCAGATGCTGGTAGCCCTTCTTCAGAGAAAGAAACCAGCTGTTAATGTCTGAACTTGGACATTTTCATGGCCTAAGAACTGTAAATTAGTAAACTAATAAATCCCCATTGTAAAAGGCAACACATTTCTGATATATTGCATTCTGACAGCTTTAGCCAACAAAAAGCCTCATTATTTAAACCATATAGAGATATAGGCACTGCCAGTTAGGGTTACACTCAGGGCAGGGCAGATGGGCATGGTTCCTCAAAAGGAAACCCACAACTAAGCCAGGCAGGATGAGGTGGCACCAAATATAATTTCTTTTATATGATTACATTATGCTTGCTTTATCATTCGTCTTTGCCTCTATTCATTCTTCTCTCCATTCATCTATCTATCCATCTCTCTATATATTTTTAATGCATTTCAATGTTCAATGCAGACATCAGTACATGTCTCTGCAATGAAAAAATTTTAAGATTGAAAATGGGGGTAAAGGAGAGTGAGTTGTTTCTTACATTTATGCTTGATAAGGAGGAATGTAGAAAGAAATATATTTGGTGGACTGGGGATGCTGTGTTGAGTTAGATCAGATAACAATCATTTGGGGATGGCAATTTATTACGATTCATACACCTATAACATCTGTAGCTCTAGTTAGATTTCACAAGCAGAGAGGTGGACTGCATCATCAGGTGGTTAAAATCAAAGGAGTAGATGAGTTGACTCAGGCCTAGAGAGTAGAACAAGAAGAGAAGAGATGGAGGGCAGGATCCTGAGTAAATTATGTTTAAGACATGTACACAAGTGTCTTAGTTTGCCAGGGCTGCTATAACAAATCCCACACACTGGTGGGCTGAAACCGCAGGAATTTATTGTCTCACTCTTTTAGAAGCTAAAAATCCAAAATCAAGACATAAGCAGGCCATACTTTTTCCAAAGTCTGCAGCATTCTGGGGGCGGCTTGCTGCCAAGTATGCTCTGCCTCTGTCACATGGCTTTCTGTCTCTTTCTGTGACTTGTTCTTTGAACACTACATTCTCTTTGCATATAAAGGTGACAGTCATACATATGAAGGTCCACCCTGATTCAATGTGGCTGATCTAAAAGGGTTTTTGAAGATCCTATTTACACATGAGTTCACATCTACAGGATCCGGGGATAAGACCTGAACATGTCTCGTGGAGGACATGATTTAATCCCCAACTAGGAGTAAAAAAATAAAATAAAGGAGACTAAGAAGGAGTTAGGGAGGTAAAAGAAAACCAGCAGAGAGCCAAGGCACAGAAATTATTTCCTTGTAGTTCTCATTGCTTGAGCTTATTGTCGTTTTAAAAATACTGACATTACACTTCATATTTATTATATAAAATACTCTATGCTATATTATATTTAATATTTCTATTTTTAAATTGATTACCTTCAGTCATCAATCTCCATCTCCTTGCTGCTTTACCTATAAACACATAGGAATACAGAAACATTCAGTGAAGAAGATTATACAAAGTTTATTTCTCAATTCTCCCTTATTAAAAGGTAAATGAATGTTCCGTGTTTTGCCTTGAGAGGGGATGGCAACTAACTGGCTCCTCCAAACTCTTTTCACAGGTAAGGAAGCCTTTTTCTCTTAAGGTTCACTGACCCAGAGAAATATGTTAGAGTTTTACAACATGGCAAAAACTAGCTTCCACTTTACTTGAGACTCTTAGGGCCTGTGATGGTTGGGTTCAGGTGTCAACTTGGCCAGGTGATGGTGCCCAGTCATCTGGTCCGGCAAGCACTGGCCTAACCATTACTGCAAGGATATTTCATGACTGGTTGATAAAGCAGAAGGCTGGTTAGTTGACTGGTCAGTTAATTGGATCTGTGGCTAATTACATCTATCACCAACTAAGGATGTGTCCTCCACAAAAGAGAGAATCCAGCTGAAGACTTTTAAAAAAAAAAGGAAACTTTTCACTGCTTCTTCAGCCAGCGAGTCTCTCCTGCGAAGTTCGTTGTGCCTAAACACATGCTGCTAGGTCTCAGTAAAACTTGACTGACAAAAAAAAAAAAAAAAGGCAGCTGTCTGAATTTTGTCCAAATTTTGCTGACCCCAGGATAGAGCAAGGGTTAACAAAAGGCTCAGAAATGAGTCTCTGTGAGGGCCAGATAGTAAATATTTTAGGCTATGAGGGCCACACAGAGCTCTGTTGCATATTCTTTTTTTTAGTGCCACTGTTTGTTTTGTTTTGTTTTTTACAAACCTTAAAGATAGAAAAGCCAGGCTTAGTTCACACCTGCTCCCCAGAAAGTGGCTGTGGGTTGGATTTAGCCAGCAGGCAGTTTTCTGCCAGGGTGCCCTGCCTAAGGTACACCCTTCTGTGATATCCGATTCTAATTCAGTGGGAGGTGGTTTACAACTGTGTAAACTGTAAGTAACTGACACAATGAAAAATAATTCTCATTTATATATTCTATAGTTTATATATCTATGTTCTCATTCTGTTCCATAGAAGTTAAACTGAGTTCCCTCCTCACTCCGGAAGAGATCGTTTGCCTCCGTTTGTACATTCATTTTTTAATTCCTTTTGTATTTTTTCTTTTAGTTTATTTTCTTGTACATTCATTTTAAGATTCCTGATTTATAAATGTGTTTGCTCTTGGGATTCCCCCTTTGATCTGATTGCAACATCTTATCAATGTCCTCATTAACTAGTTAAACATTTTTAAAATGCATGTCCTTTTTTTTTTTTGGCACAGGCAGGCTGCGGGAATCGAACCCAGGTCTCTGGCATGGCAAGTGGGAATTCTGCCAATGAACCACCGCTGCATTGCCTCATGTTCATTTTCATATCTGTATGAGAAAACATGATTTTACCTTTTTTTGAAAATTATCCCTTGAACACTTACCTAATCCTTATTTCCCATAGCACCTCCAGGCTTCCACTAGCGACCCCATTGAGTGGATTCTCCCAACTCCTCTGAATTTGTCCCATTCCAGTCCTATCCATATCCTTTTGCCTTCCTCCCCAACTAATATCTGGCCTCCTATATATCTCTTCCCAGTGCAACTTATCAGTCTGAAAAAATTTCTTCCCCCAATATCCAGTTTAATGTATACATTAAGCTTTTGTATATGTGCATAATCTTACTCATAATTTCCAACTTTGGGTAGGCAAAGATTATTGAGACAATTGTTTGAAATCATGACAATGAAATAAAATTAAAGTTAAGGGCGGTTATGACCTGTGACTACTACCACCCTGAGTCTGTATAATGACTTTAGTATCCACATGTTAACGGAATCATACTCAGCAATAAAGAGCAACAACTATAGACTCATGCAGCAGTATGAATGAATCTTGTGGTGGTTTGAATAAATGCACACCAGGAAAAGATGTTCTTAAACCTAATCTATTCCTTTGGGCATGAGCCCATTATAAGTAGGACATTTTGATGAAGTTACTTCAGTTAGGTGTGGTCCATCTCAATCAGGGGGGCTCTTAACCCTATTACTGGAGTCCTTTGAAAGCAGAAGGACATTTAGACACAGAGAGAGAAAGCTGGAAGGAGCCGCCAGAAGCTGAACATCAACGGAACCTAGAAGAGAAGGGAGAGACCAGGAAATGCAGCCGTGAGCCACATGACAAGCTTAATGATCAAGGATCACCAGCAGCCAGCCCCCAAACACCACAGTCTTTGGGGAGAAAGTGTTGCCTTGATGATGCTTTGATTAGGGCTTTTTCCTAACCTCAGAACAGTGACTGAATAATTTCCCATTGTTTAACCTGGCCCATTTCATTGTATTTGCTTGAGCAGCCTAGGAAACTAAAACAAACAAACCTCAAATGTATTCTGCTAAAAGAAAGACGTTAGGTTCAAAAGGCTTCAAACATACTGTAAGATTACATTTATATAACCCTTTAGAAAATGGACAATTATAGGGATTGAAAACATATCAGAAGCTGCAAGGGACTGGAAGTGGGGGAAAGGAATTGAAAGTAAAGGGATATAAGATAACTTTTGGGAATAAAAGAACTGCTTTCCTCTTGATTGTAATAGCATTTCATGATAGGTTTTTATGAAAATTTATGTGGTTTCCAAAACCCATAAAAATTACAGTAAAGAAATGGTTACTCTTTATAAATTATACCTCAGTAAGCCTGCATAAAAGTATATGCACATGTGTATCTATGTATGTGTACAAATGCATGTGTTTGTGTATGTGTGTGTAAATTTTGCTGGAAAGTATAAAGATCTGATTTTTTAAATTAGAAAATAATATGTAATAGAAAACTTGCCATTAAAGTATAACACCATTTAAACTAATATTAAGATTTAAATTATATGGACAACAGAAATAATTCACCTCAGTTTACTATTAAGTTTATTGCAGTGAATTAAGATAAAATAGGGGCTTTCTATACTGTCATGTGCCTCAGCATTTCCAACCCTGTCATTAGTGAGATAGGGCCTGTGTTAGTTAGATTCAGCTGTCAACTTGGCCAGGTGAGCACACCTAGTCTTGTTTCTGCGGACATAAGCCAATGGTATGTGAACCTCATCTGTTGCTGATGACATCTGCAGTCGGCTAGGAGGCGTGTCTGCTGCAATGAGTGACGTTTGACTTAATTGGCTGGTGCTTAAATGAGAGAATGCAACATAGCACAGCCTAAGCAGCTGGGCATTCCTCATCTCAGCACTGCAGCTCAGTCCAGGCCTTTGGCGATGCAGAAAGAAGTCACCCCAGGGAAAGTTGTTGGAACCCAGTGGCCTGGAGAGAAGACCAGCAGAGACCATCCTGTGCCTTCCACATAAGAAAGAACCTCAGTGGAAAGTTAGCTGCCTTTCCTCTGAAGAACTAACAAAATAAATCCCCTTTTATTAAAAGCCAGTCCGTCTCTGGTGTGTTGCATTCTGGCAGCTAGCAAACTAGAACAGGGCCTTCTCCTTATCATGGTGTCTTGGCGCATTAGACCCCGTTCTTGGGTTCCGCGGGGACCACACTGACACTCGCTCATACAGCATCGACAGCTACTCTGTCTCCTGTCCAAGTCCTTCCTAGGTTTGTGCATTCCCAAAAACCAAATACAAACTCCTCAATTCCCACTCTTGCCTGAGCAATGCTACAGCCGCCCCCCATCTAACACAATAAAGGCAAATTCCCCTGTCCTACTATAACCTTTGCTCGCTGCCTGCTTGGTGAGTCTATGCCCCTGACGTGTCCCCCTTGTCCCTGTGAGGTGTGCTGTTCTTTTGTGTTCTAGGACCTTTGGGTATAATAAACTTTTCTTTCTTAATCGCTGGTGTCACTTGCTCTTGTCACACCCAGCCATATAAAGATCCTTACAACCCGGTTTGATATATACATGGTCTCCACTAAAGAAATAATGCTTTAAATAAAGCTTTAAAAATGCTAAGGAATTAAGAAATTGAAAAAAATTGAATTCGGTTGTTAAGTTCAATCATTCTCAACCATACACAGCTGAACATTGGAATCACCAAACTCTGATGTTTGGGCTCTTCTACCTTCAGATAATCTGAATTAAATACACTTGGGAGAAGCCGAGCTTTCTTTTGTTTTTGAAGTTTCCGCAGCTGGTCCTAATGTGCAGCCCGTCTTTTGAAACCCAGGAAAGAATGTCTGCTCTTTTCATTGTTGAAATAAAGTATTCTGGAAAAAAAACATTTCAAACTAGTTTGTGAAAATGATGCTCTAGAAGACGTTATTTAAAAGTAATCCTGAATATCAAATGACCAAAATGGAAATATTTTACTGTAAAATATCATGTAATTGATTTGATTTGCTAACCATGAAGCTTTTTTACAGAATTCTTAGCATGGACACTTTTGAGTCCATGGACACTTTGAGCTTGGTTGCTCATTACTTAGTGATTCCTTCCCTGACAGTTGTCTTGATGGCTGCTTAAAATGTTCCCTATTACCTTTCAGAACGCCTGTCCATTAAACTCCCCAGCCTGAACCACCCCAACTTTCCCAACTGACTTTGCCAGGTGTTCTAGTTTGCTAGTTGCCAGAATGCAATATACCAGAAACAGAATGGCTTTTAAAAAGGGGAATTTAATCAGATGCTAGCTTATAGTTTCAAGGCCGAGAAAATGTCCCAATTAAAACAAGTCTATAGAAATGTCCAATCTAAAGCATCCAGGAAAAGATACCTTGGTTCAAGAAGGCTACTGAAGTTCAGGGTTTCTCTCTCAAGTGAGAAGGCACATGGTGAACACGGTCAGG
The DNA here is from genome assembly GCF_023851605.1 of Tamandua tetradactyla. Taxonomy (NCBI): domain Eukaryota; kingdom Metazoa; phylum Chordata; class Mammalia; order Pilosa; family Myrmecophagidae; genus Tamandua; species Tamandua tetradactyla. Next base: position 64,961,295 of record NC_135331.1, read on the forward strand.
GCTTCTCTCTCATCTGGAAGGGCACATGGTGAGCACTGTGTCATCTGCTAGCTTTTTCTCCTGGCTTCCTGTTTCACGAAGCTCCCTGGGAGGCATTTTCCTTCTTCATCTCCAAAGGTCACTGGCTGGTGGACTCTGCTTCTCTTGGCTGTCACTCTGCTCTCTCTGAATCTCTCTCATTCTCCAAAATGTTTCCTTTTTTATAGAACTCCAGAAACTTATCAAGATCTGCCCAAATGGGTGGAGACATGTTACCTAATCCAGTTTAACAACTCTTGATTAAATCACATCTCCAGGAAGATGATCTGATTACAGTTTCAAACACATGGTATTGAATAGGGATTATTCTGCCTTAATGAAATGGGATTTAGATTAAAACATGGCTTTTCTAGGGGACATACATCCTTTCAAACCAGCACACCAGGGCTATTTCATATTATTGGTATTCAACAACAGATCCTCTCTGTTACCTAGTAGATGTTCTTTCTTTCCTCTTTCTTTTGGCTGAGAACCTCACTTTTTACTTCTTAGGGGAAATAGAAGCCTTGAGTAGATAAGTTCTCTCAACTTTTGGTCATGTCTACAAATTTGCCTGTATTTGTACATTTCGTTTTCTTTTTTCTTGTTACAGTAGATGAATTGTTCCTCAAGGGTATCTAAGGTGAAACCCCGATTTCCGGGTGGAGAAGGGGTTCCATCTCCACTAATTTTGCCTCCCCCTGTTCCCTGTACCGGCTCCTTCTTAGCATCCTGGAACAGGCACACGTCTGCAATAAGTTCTGGATCACTTCCTCTTTATAACTGAGCCTCATGAGAGAGTTGTTTTCCCTCTCTTTACTCCCTTACTTACCCTTTATTCCTTGACCTCCTGCATTCTGGCTTGCTCTTACCAGGATTATTAGAAGTGGTTATCTTATGTTAATGCCATCTGCAGATTTTGATGCTTTCTTGTGACATTCTTCCTCTAGTGTTGGAAGCACCCCCTACCCTTAACTTTGCTTCCCTCTCTCTAGTCCTTCTCCATTTTATGTGCTCTCTTTTCCCTCTGCCTGTCATTTAAAGGTTAGTATTCCTCAGGATTTGCTCCTGATTTCTCTTCTTTTCTTACTCTTCACATTTTCTTTGAGAAATCTGATCCAGTCCTTTATTTTCAATTATTGACAACCTGTTGAAAACCCTCAAAACTGTATATCTAGACTACATCTCTCCCTCCTGAGCTCTAATCCTGTATCACCTGCTTACCAGAAAGTTCTAGCTGGATGTCCTTGAAGTTTCCCATACCCAACATATTCTAAAGGTAAATGTATTTTCCCATCACACTTGTTCCTCTGGTGGTTCCCTATCCCAGCGCATGCTACTACCATGCTCGTCAATGCCAGAAATCTGACATACCTTTGATTTTTCCTCCTCCATTATCCTCCATGTGCAACCAGTCATGTCATGGATAACTTCTAGAGTTTCTTAGATTCTTCACCACACTCCATCCTCTTGGGCCAATTACTGGACTTTTGCAAGACTCTCCTAAGTGGTCCTGCTTATTCCAGGTTTGTTCCCTCCTTTCCTTTCTCTACAATGAAGGCAGGTGTTCAAAGTCCAAAGCTGTTCATATCACACCCTCAATAGTTCCCCATTCCTACCAAGATCAAGTTAAACTCCCTCATAAAATACAGTGCCCATGTGTCCCCATTTGCCTATGATGGTCCCAGCTTATGCTTAAAGTTCCAGGCTTTATCTGTTGCATAGTGCTCCCTTTAACTCTCAAAAGGGTTTTGGTTTATATGGTAATTTATCGTCACCCTACATATCATAATCTGATTTCATCTCTGTCTTCACCTTCATTTTTCACTTCTTCTCTTTCTTTCATTCTAAATCCTAACCAAACTAAACTAACAAACTCTTAATGCTCTGTCACACATCCAGGATTCTGCAAGTGCTGTCTTTTTCCTGAAACACTTCTTTCTTTGCCTACCTGCCTCCTGTTTTAGCCTTCAGGCATCAACCTAGAGGCCAGTTTTTCCAGAAAAACTTCTCCAATTTTCCTCTAGCCCAATGGAATGTGTCCCTTCTAAGTGATCCTACACTGTTCTAAGTTTACTTGCCTTGCAGAACTTTTCAATCTAATTAATAATTTCCTCTTGTTTCTTTCCCCTTCTCAATGTAAACTTCTTCCTTGAAAAAAATTGGACTTCTCCACCATTGTGTTTCTATCACCTAGTAATATTCTCAGCTTATACAGCAGGAGCTAAATAGCATTCTGATGACTTGTGATAGAGTTTTTAATATGACATAGTTTTAAGTTTACATCAAAGTTTTTCATAGAAATGGTTTCAACCTATGATTTTATAAGCAATGACCATTCAACATTTTGGTTTCATACACCAAATTAATGCTGTCCAATTTTGCTATTGGAAAACCAAATGAATGAACCCTGTAATTTACTGGAAAAATATTTAAAATATCATTTTGGATTTTTGTTCAGTTTTTATCATAATCTTTTAAATCACTTCTCTCAGGATGGCTAGGGTACCTGGTGTTTCAGGTAATTAAAATGATTTCAGAATTTAGTAAAATTACTAAAATAAATTTACTTTAGATTTATCTCCTCCAGACTACATGCCTATTGTTAGAGCATAAAGTCAATTAGTTGTCTAAGAGACTCTGACACAATAAAATCTGAAGCTGGTTTCATGGTGGTGATGGTCAATAAGCACTTAACAGCGATTTTACTGTTAATGACAGGTTAATTGACTTCAAAGAGGATAGTAACCAGCACATTAAAGTTTTGAGAAATAATGTGGTATTTTTAAGGTGAATATGATAGATGCCAACATCATTATATTAACCAAAATTTGGAGATAAAAACTATAGTGCAATAAAGAAGTACAGAGTATACTGTGGCTTTATTAAAGTCTGAAGGTTTATTAATTGCCCTTCTCCTAAAGGAGCAACTCATTACGGCTGGGAACATCAGTAATTTTAACAGCCTTTGGCGAAACATAGTGCTATTCTTGGCATATGTTACACCATACTTATGCAAATGAAATTTTTGAAAAGTGAATTTCATTGGCATTTGGCTAACTGCCATTTCTATTGTAGAAAGTAAAGTCTAAGGGATATATTAGTTAGCTTGTGATAGGCTAAACAAAATGATATATGTTCGAGAAAAATTAGAACATCCTGAGAATTAGGAAAGCTATAACATCAAATATCATTAGGCTTATCCTCTTGCACCTTTTATTGAAACTATCCTATACTCATATTTTTTTTATGGTCTCCGGAGTAGAGCTGTTAATTCAACTCACTATTTTTCTGATAGCAAGAAACCTTTCTTCATATCTCTCATAAATCCCTTGTGTAATGATGTTATCATACCATGATACATGAGTTATATTAGTATGGCATGCCCTGTGGCCCTCGGTGGGTTTCAGTGATGATAAATCTGCTGAATAAATACGCACACGCTGGCAGCTTCTTCCTTTTTCTAAGATGAACTTCAGAGCAGTGACTTCTCAAACCCAAGACTCATCCAAGGTCAGTGTCAACAAAGCCAAGGGCAATCAAGGAAAATAAAGATGATATATTACAGTTTTATAAAGCGATATTTGTTTATATTATGGATTATTCTTTATTTTAAGATAGCATTTTTGCAATGTGGATTACCTAATATGTCCTTTCCTTTTAGAATTGATGATGAAAGTATACAGTATTTTTGTTTTTTGCTGTTGCTTTAATCACCTTATTTAGAAAAATAAAAGATTCTGAAATCTATGAAAATCAATTTTAAAAAGTTGCATATCTGTAAAATCTCGAATTGGGAACTACTCTCTTACAACCTGACTTTGTAATGTCAATTACTCTTAACTAAGGTAAATTTTAGATTAAAAGATAGATCGCTGTATTATGTGCATAAACATACACATGCACCATGTATTTAATTATAATTATGATAGACTATTCCATATGAAGCAAGGACATTTGAAAATAAAATAAAAGGAAACTGAACCATCTCATACTTTCTATCAATTGCTGCTGCTTGATAACAATTTCTCCCAGTTTAAGTTCAGAGCCCTCTTAGCCTATTTGTAAAGTCCCTGGTTTGCCTGTTTATCCTTGGAGGTAAGATCTTGTTTTTTCCCATTTAATAAAGTTAATCTCTCGCAGCACTTCCACTTCACTCTTTCATTCACTGTTGAGTGTCTGCTATGTTCCAGGCCTTAGGCCAAATGCTGGAATGTCCACTAGACTGAGTCTATAATTGTTCACACCACAGGGAAAAAAAGGGCAAAACTTCAATTTGTCTCTAATTTAGTCTTACAGGAAGTATATTCTTTATATTAAGTTTTTTTCATGACTATTGTCTCCCCAAAGAATGGAATGTGAGGCAGTATCCATACATACATGTTATAAACATGCCATAAATATTTCTCGACCTTTGTTTTTATTTCCCAACCTGTTGTTTACACTATCACAGGAAAATATACCCCTCTTTTTCTGAATCTTCCAGGTTAGTTTGTTTAGAGCTGAAATGAATTTCTACTTTTGAAGAAAGCCTTTGGAAATGTTTTCCAAAAGCAATACATGTGTAAGCACATAAACATTTTGCAACAGTTACACTGTGAAGTAATTCCAATTTAATGTCCACTTCTCAGTTGTGAAATATCTCCATCTTCCATATAAGCAGGATGGCATGACCTTCGTACTATCATTTGTTCATATAACCAATATTTATTTCATGCCTATAATGTTTCACTTACTGTACTTAGCAAGAGGGATACCAAGGGGACTTTATTTTGTAAGCCAGTATGACAGGTGAATTAAGCCCATTCACTTTTATTGATATGACCAAAATATTTGCTCTCAATTTTGTCATAATATATTTGGTATTTAGTAGGACATGTGCTTTTAATCTAGGGTTATGTTTGACTTGATACATTTTTAAATGCTCTTACTCCCTTATTTTCCTATTTAACCTTTTATGATCTGGTTTATTGTTTTATCATGGGTACATTTTTGTATCCTTTAATGCCCACTTACTAAAATGCCTGTTTATTTAAAATGAACAAATTTCACTTTCCTCTTATCTTTATCATTCTATTTTTAGTTGCATTATTTCTGCTTTGTCAGAACACGTATTTATACTTTTTCTATGACTTCACTTTTGCTTTAATCTTATGGATGCATTATGTATTCAAAAATTTTCACCATTGATCTTTTTGCTGACATTTTCCCAAGCCATCACTTGGGTCGAGGCAGTGCATCCTTTGACAGATTGGAAGGAATGAGTAAGTGTTCAAAATTTCCTAAGTTGTTGCATGTTGGAAACTATTTTCTTAATACCTTTGATATTTGAAGATAGCTAGGCCAGTTATAAAATCTTTGGTTCACAATTTCATAGATTGATTTTTGTAAAAATACTACTCCATTTGGTCACCTATATTTGTATGTGGTTTTTTAAAAGTCTGATGCCACTCTAATTCTTTTACTTTTATGAGTTATTTTATCCTTCTGCATAGAGGCCTTGAGGATGCTATCTTCAAGCTCATTCGGGGTGAATTTTCCCAGGTATAGGTGAATCCTTTCATTTGTAGATTCTATTTCTGGAACTCTCGGGGGAGATGGGGAAAAATTACAGCTTTAAATATTAAATATAAGTCATTCATTGTTTCGGTTTGGTTTGATTTTTTTCACTTCAGGGACTTCTATAGCAGGATTATCATTCTTCTTTGTCTTTTAATTCCACTATTTCCTCTGACCATTTTTCATCTATTTTCATTCCCTTGGTCATTTTACTGTCTTTCTTCCGTGCCACTGATTAGATTTTCATTTGTGTCTCTTCTCCCTTGGGCACCTTGTAATGTATTGTTCATTGATGAGATATTTTGTCTTTCTCTACCATTTCTTTACTGAGTACCAATCATTCTTTTTTTACATTTCTCCCTGTTTTATGTCCATCTCTGTTTTTAGTTTTTTAATTTGTGATCAAGGTGTTTTTACATATCCTCACGTGCTACTTTGTGTATATTAAATTCTGTTTAGAGCATTGAATTACAGTTACCTTCTCTTTCATGGTTGTTTTCTGGGAGCAGAAATTTTTCTTAGTTGGTCTATGTGAAATTAAATCTCCTGACTTTGTGCAATAGCTCTATATTGACATTTTGATCTTACTCTTGCTGATTTTTATAGTGTTGGGGTGTTTTAAAAGATTCTTAGTTTTATGATGCCTTCTTTTGTTAGAATAGTAAAGTCCAGGCCCCTTAGAAGGTTTGTTTGTTTTAATGGCATACAGAGGAACTATGTGGAGGGTATGTTAGCTTCCAATTGATTCTGTAACAAGCCACTGTTCTAGTTTGCTAGTTGCCGGAATGCAATATACCAGAAATGGAATGGTCTTTAAAAAGAGGAATTTAATAAGTTGCTAGTTTACAGTTCTAAGGCTGAGAAAACATACCAATTAAAGCAAGTATATAGAAATGTCCAACCTAAGGCATCCAGGGAGAGATACCTTGGTTCAAGAAGGCCAGTGAAGTTCAGAGTTTCTCTCTCAAGTGAGAAGGTACATGGTGAACACAGTCAGGGTTCCTCTCTCATCTGAAAGGGCACATGGTGAACACAGTCAGGGTTCCTCTCTCATCTGGAAGGGCACATGGTAAGCACAGCATCATCTGCTAGCTTCTTCTCCTGGCTTCTGTTTCATGAAGCTCCCTGGGAAGCGTTTTCCTTCTTCATCTCCAAAGGTCACTGGTTGATGGACTCTGCTTCTCGTGGCTATGTCGTTTGCTCTTCGCTCTCCAAATCTTTCATTCTCCAAAATGTTTCCTCTTTTATAGGACTCCAGAAACTTATCAAGACCCACCCAAACGGGTGGAGACATGTGGTCACCTAATCCAGTTTAACAACCACTTTTGCTTAAATCACATCTCCAGGGAGATGATCTGATTACAGTTTCAAACATACAGTATTGAATAGGGATTATTCTGCCTTTATGAAATGGGATTTAGATTAAAACATGGATTTTCTAGGGAGCATACATCCTTTCAAACCAGCAAAACCACCATAAACTTAGTGGCATAAAACCACAAATATTTATTATCTTATATTTCTGGAGATCACAAGTCTAAAGTGGGTCTCACTGAACTAAAAGGTGTTGGAAGGTGTGAATTCTAGAGACTTTGGAGGAGAATCCATTTTCTTGCCTTTTCAAGCTTCTAGAAGTTTCCTGCATTCCTTGTCTGATGGTCCCCTTTAATCTTCAAAGCCAGTAGTGGCAGGAAGAATCTTTCTGACATTGCATCCCACTGATACAGACTTCTTCCTCCCTCTTCCACATTTAAGCATCCTCACAATTACATTTGGCCTGCCTGGATAATCTCTTTATTTTAAAGCCATCTGACTAATCACCTTGATTCCATCTGCTACCTTAATTCCCCTTTGCCTTGTGAGGTAACATATTCATAGGTCCAGGGATTAGAAAGTAGATATCTTCAGGAGGATGTTATTTTGCCTGCCATAAGAGGTGTTGTGAGTCCTTTCTCTCCGTGACCCTCTCTGGGCTTGCAAAACCTTACATTTTCCCTTTTCTCTTCTTTTCCCCCTCATCTCCCAGTGGCCAAAGGGCACTTCACACTTGCTTTTTGCCTTTTCTTCTCTTCCAGAGACTCAGTGTTTGCAAGACTGCCCCTGTACATCATACTGAAGGTTTTACATCTTGCATACTTTGAAGTCTTTTTCCTGTAGTCTTTTCTCTACTCTGCCTGGACACTTTTTATAGTATTTTTTACTTCGAGTGGACTTAAATCAGAGTGGTCTTCTAGCAATAAACTTTGGGACCCTTACCTCTTCTGTTCTCACCACAGTTTTTCTGGGTCTGTTTTTGTTTGCCCTAAGGTCTTGCTGTGGGATGAGGCAAGGGCTGGCTCCTGAGATACACACATGGATATTCATTCACAGAAAGTTTGAGTTTCACTATACTTTGTTCTCAAGACATGCCAAGTACATTACTTTTTGTGTGGGTATGCTTATCTTTTGTTAATGTTTTGCATCATTTTGGCTGGTAGCTAAGCTGTTGTTGTCTTAAGATAATCCCAAACTCTATATTGCATCTTTATTTCACAATATTGAGGAAATCCTTCAACCCACAGAAAAGCACTTACAAATGGTAATTTTTAAAATAAGTCACCTTTCAAATATGGGCTACCCCTTATATCCACTGATCGTGGTGCTTCAGAGAAAATTAGATGAATTTCTTTGAATGTTAAATGTCTAACAGCATGTATCAATGGCTTAACTGTCATTGACTGATAATTGTCAATTTGGAAGTTGTCAAAGAGCTTTAGACAGTTTAAACCTTGGTTGTTTGGGGGGACATTTCAAAGATATCTTTATATATATGTATGTATGTATACATATATATTTTTTTACAGTAGACACATCAGTGCTTTGTAGTCCTTATAAGGACACTGATTCTTCCCTTGTGAGATGTGTGGCCATTGGAGGGTTGGGTTAGAGAAGTGACATGGTCTGATAGGATCATGTATTTTAGCAGGATCACTCTGGGAGCTGTAACTGAAGAAACATTATGAAGAGGTTTGGCCTGAATTGGAGACCAAGACACAAACTATTCTAATGACACTATTAAGAAATGTTGGGTTCTTTTACTAGGTTTGCCACCATGGAGGTAGTCAGATTCTAAATATGTTTTGAAAGTTACATTCATAGGATTTCATGAAAAATTAGATATGGTACCTGAGATAAAAGGAGTAAGTAGCTGAGGATGATTCTAGCTTTTGTTCTGAATAGTTGGAGGGTTTGTAAGGAGGTGCCTTGGACAGGAGTTGTAGAAGTTTATTGTTGGAATATTAACATCCAGAAAGAATTTGTTTTGTACGCAGGTGAATATATAAGATTGGGATTCTTTCAATCTCATATATTCTCTCAGGATAGAGGGCTAGACTAGAGTTATAAATCTTGAAGTCATTAGCATATAGATGGTTTTAAAGCCATGAGACTGGATAAGATCATTAAAGGAGTGAGTTAAGAGAGAAAAGAAGACTAAAGTCTGAGCTCTAGACACACCAGTGTTAAGAGGTTGGGGTGGGTGTGTTGTGGTGAGTAGAAAATAACAAAAGAGACTGTAATGCAAAAAAGAAAACTAGTGGAATATGGAGTCCTAAAGGCCAAATGGAAAGAATGTTTCAGAGGGGAGAGAGTGATTTGATGTTTCAAATGCAGCTAACAGATAAAGGAAATGAGGACTAGGAAGTGGGTAGCAATTGAAGATCATTAGTGATCTTGCCAAGTGAGTTTCACGTGGAGTGAAAACATTATTCAAATGAGTTCAAGAGCATCTGGAAAGAGGAATCGGAGGCATCAATCATAGACAATTCTTTGGAGGCTTCTTCCTCATGCTATAAATGGAAGTAAAGCAATGGAATGGATGCTTGGGGGAGAAGTGGGCAATAGAGAGGTTTTGTTGTTTTAGGTGGAAAATTATAGCATGCTTGTATCATGGTGGGGCTTATCCAGTAAAGAGGAGAAATTGATGATTCAGGAAAGGGTAGACGACTTTCAGGTCAATGGTCTTGAATAGGGATCAAATAATAGGATCTTGTCCAAAGTGAAGACAGAAGCACTTATAAGCCATGCCTGTTAAAGATGGGCAGGTAAACGCTGGTAGGGGGATAAATGATTGGTGATACTCTGCGGAAACCCTTTTCTGATGACTCATATGAGAATAGTCATGCAAGTTAGAAGCAAGAAGGGAAGTTATGTAAATGTCATCTTGGAGACTGAGGGAGAGAATGGATCTGGGAATCTAGTGTGATTGCCAAGCTTCTCCTTAGATGAGGGGTTATATACTTTTAATATATAATAAATTTAATTTTTATTAGAGAAGCTGTGGGTTTACAGATGAATCATGCCTAAAATACAGGATTGCCATCTACCACCCCACCATGTCATGAGGGGTTATACATTTTAAAGGGAGACCAGGAGCACAGTGGTACATTTTTCTTGAACCATGTTCTGCTGCACAGATGTAGGTGTAGAAAAAATGAGAAGTCTGAAGGTATTTGACAGGAATCTTTGAAAACATGATGATGACAGGGTCCCAGCCATTCTCAGATGTTATTTATTGGTTGGTGAAGGTTCTGGCCATTGAAATTTTTTTTTTTTGTAAGCCCTCAAGATGATTCAGAGGCTGTGGCAAAGTTAAGACAACTGGAATGTTGCAAAAAATATACTCGAAACAGGTGGGAATATAGAGCTAGAGTTGTGGGTTATAAAGCTGGAAAGATGAATTAATGGCAGTTGTGATTTTTTATTATGCAGTTGTGATTTTATCTCATTTATTTCTGGATGATATAGATCTAAGGTTTTTAGACTTGGGGAAATTCCCAAGATGCTTAGAAAAGATAGAAGTAGAGGAAATGTCTGACAGTTTGCATCTCTATCCCCAACATGGTAAATATCCAGAAAATTGAGATATAATACTTTAGGTATTTGATAGCTTTTAACAGCTTATGCTAACTTGGATAGAAGCAAATCAATTTATAGATCTTTACCAAATAATCTACATTACATTTTTTAGCATAGAAGGCTTGTGTGCTAAGTTTCAACCTAAACCTAACTGTATGCAAAATTGAGAAAAAATCATTTCGTTATAGAAGTTCTGACAGAAATTGAATGTGGAGGGGGATACTTTTTCAATCTTTTGATATGAAACACATAAGGTTATTCACATTTTTTCAGTATATAGATGAATTAGTGCTGTGTGTGACAGAGGAAAGAAAAGGAAAAATATGATGTCTCTCCCAAGATATGCCAAATATATTATTTTGAAGCTAGATTTTGAATCAAGTGTTTTTCTATATGTCTCATTCTCTGAAGTGGTTAAGACAGTGGAAGAATTTATTGTTCTTTTGGCAAATGATAATGTCTCAATCTTCAAAAAACAAACTAATATATTTCTATTTGGGGCAAAGAAGACATGTAAGTCACAGGTTAGAGAACTTTTTATCTTATTAGATCATGAAGTTAAAAATAGGCATGCCTAGAAGACTTATTGGATCAATTTACAATATAATTTTATATTCTTTACCTTTCCTGTGAAAAGTTGCAAAAATTTTGCCTTGAAATAAAAATGTATTATTTTTTTCTTGTGAATCCCTTGTCTTCAAATGTTTTTAAGAAATTACAGAAAGAGAAGCAAGAAACCAAATACCAAGGGACATTGCACAAGTACCACTTCAAACTGAAGTCAAATGCAAACAATTCAAGCAATGATGTAATTGAGGACAACAAGTTTTTTAGGGATGCTTGTTCCCTCTGCTATCATTTATGTTTCCATAGCCAAGTTTCAATGATAGCGCAGTTTAGACCACTCCCGGAAATAATGTAATGGCTGCTCCAGGAGCTCAGGAATTCCTTTGATGAACTCTGAGATTGGTAACAATACCTTCTAAAGGTCATGTTGCTAGGTAACAGCTTGTTTCCTTGGTCATGGTGAATCCATGGGAGACCCTCAAAGGAGGCTGCAGGTTCTTGGTGGATAGCTCTCAGATCCTTTTCTGGGAGCGATGATGAAAAATGCCTTCAGAAAAATAGCTTTATGGAGGCCAGAGGAATTTTAGGAACTGGCAAAACATGTCCGAAAGGTAGGAAAACAAAATGTTAAAAGTAACTTAATCATTACTTAATAGAATTAAAAAAAAAAAGGTAGATAATGTTGCCAGGTTAAGTTTCATTTGAAAAGGTAAATTCATGCAACCTGGGTTACTGAGAAACAATTGCTTTGAGAGAGAAGCAAACCCCATTGCCACTCTCTCCCCTAATACCACGACGTAGCTGTTTACAAATGCAGTTCAACTTCTGTGATCATTGTGGTAAGCGAGAGAGGTGGATTTACCGCTTTAGTAATGGTGTATCTATAGATATGCAGGGGTCTTGAAGAGGGTACTATGAATTTCAGGGGAATAAGAGACAAGAAATTTCAAAAGAATTGTCAATGGTAAGTTAACTTTAAACGAAATTACTACCACAAAACTATTGGCTCACTAAAACCACAAATCAGTTTAATAAGAAGCCAAACCCCAATCTTGTTTCTTTGTACTCCTAATGTCATTTCTGTCTCTAAAAATGTTTTTTAAAACAACATGGTAATTAAACAATATACAGTTAGCAGGTTTGCTGGTTTCTTGAATATTTTGTCTTTGGTGTATAACTGGGATCTCTTCTTAAAAAAATAAAATTTGTACATTCAATTTTCAGGATTAAGTATGTTGTGATAGACACCTATTGCACTAAAATTATTGATGATTATGGGAACGTATTACACTTATTTTCATCTTCCATTTTCTGTTTATAGTTGAAAGGAATCATGCTTAGGTAGGTAAGCGTCTGGAGGCCAATGCAGTGATAGAAATTCTACCTTATTACCCAACTGTGTCCATTTCAAGAGTAGTTATGTTTATTTTAATGTTAAAAACTAAATGTATACAAAGGAAAACCAAAGCAAAAACCTAAATGTGCCATAATTTGGAGAGATGGACATGTGAAAGTAATAAAACCAAAGGGTGAAAATGGTCAGAAATTATGGGTAGAATTATAAACTTCACTTTTTGACACTTGTTTACACTTTTTAAAACAGTATAGCAAGATTAGGTTTATTTGGGAGATATGTAAAAAATTATCTATACTGTCAGTATTATTATTTTTCTACTAGTAAATCTTTAAAATTATTTTAGAGACAGGGTTAAAAAGTGATGCCCAGTTTACAAATTAAACTTTATTCTCCACATTTCAAAGGAAGAAAAGAAAGGTTAGTTTTTTTAGTGCCATTTTTTCCCCAGTTACACTCGTGCATGTCATGAAAAGAGAGTCTTATTCATACACCTTCCTAAAATACAGTCAAGTTTATTTAGGATTTTATGGTTTTATCTCTGTCCGCAAGATCTACATCAATCACACATTATCCTTTATCTAGGTTCTTTCCTCTTGTGGTGTTGTATATGGTTGAATTTTCAAAGTTTTAACAACATAGGGAGTAGAAACAGGGATTTTCTCAAGTATTGAAAATTTTCAAGGTTGTATTGATAGATGTTGTCACAACTGAATTCTAAAACTTTCCAAATGTAATCTGGTAGAGTTAAGGAGATACCTCAGTATACCTCTATCTTCGCTTCTGGTATTTGAGTATATGCTTGTACTTCTATAAATTTCAATAAATCCACTAATAGCTATTGAAGTTTACAAGCTTTACCTCTACAGAAGTTTAATAGATATTTTTCTTTTATTTTTGTTGAATCTTAATATGGGGGTCTAATGAATTTATAAAAATGTGCTCGGTGCTGGAGGCATAGTGAAATGCAAGCTTTATAAAAATGCACATTAGTTCACATACAATTAAAATCTGACTCATTCAAATTAAAACAGAGGGGGAAAAATCTCCAGTTGTACATTTTTCAAAATTCAAATTTATTCCAAATGATTTTAAGATCAACAACCTAACTTAAAATATATGTTAAATCCCAGTATCTCTGTACTGAAATATTTTTGGAGTATCTTTAAAACATAGTGTTTCAGACCAGCTCATTAGTAGATTATTCTGTATTCAATTTCAGTTCCATGAAATCAATTTAGAGCCATCAGAAAGTACTGGTAAAGCTTAAATTTTACAACTGGGTATACCGAATTTGCCATATCAGAAAATACCAACCATTAATATCTTCTGATTTTATAAGAACTCCACTCAAAGTATTTTCTAGTATCTCTTTATCGTCTCTAGCCAGTAGATCGCACAATTAATTCCTACTTTACAAATGAATAAAATACAGGCATGGGGAGGACAGGGATTCTGGGTTTAAAACAAAATAAAAACGAGTGGGTAAAGACATCAAAGAGGCTGGAATGATACCTCTTTTAATCCCAATTTAGTGCTCTAGAGTTCATAGAAATTTTCTTCTGGTCCATGTCTCAGAAGTGCTGGTTTTAGCAATATCCCACAGAACTTGAAAACATGGCTCAATATTTTGGGGGGATGGGGGAAAATAAATTTTAGGATTTGGTAAAAGTGCCCATTTGCTAATTGGAAAATAAGGTTGAGCTTTCCTTCCTAAATATAAAGCTTTCTGATGAGGAAATGGATATACATGAAAGCGTTTGGAAATTGAATCCTATTAATACCATTTTGACAATGCCGAGAGGTCTTAAAACAACCACCTGGCCCTCTGCGCCACTACACCCCACAAGGTCTCGCTCAGCCCAGCAGCTCAGCCCCACCTCAGAAACTAGGCCATCTGCCACTTCCTCCTTTCCTCACCTTACAAAGTTACATAATCACCAAGTGGACATTTTAATTAAACAGATAGCACCCTTTGCAGCAGGCAATTTATGAGGCTTAAACATTTGTGATTGCAAAGGACATTGCAATCTTCTGATGAAAGGTGCTCATTAATTGATAAATTATATTATTGTTGTTTTTCATGCAGGATTCTCAGCTCACCTGATGTCTTTTTTTCAGTCATTCTACACTCGTTTAAGCCAAGAATAGATGGCCAATTCAGATAATGCCACCTATCTTAAGAACACTATAAATTGCCACTGTGAATGCCTCTGGGCTTTAGCTATGACACCTTCTCCGTGGTAGCTTTATATTAGGGCATTAATAAAATGAATTCCTCTTTCATAAGGGTTTAGATTTGTAATTTATGATAACTGTTTGTTCACTGCAGGCAGAAAGATGAAAAATGAGTAGATCAACATGCCAACTGAACTGCCTGAGTCTGGTTTTATTTCCTTTTTGGAAAGAGAAAGGATTTAAAAAATCAGATGGATGTTAGCTGCAGTATGTCCTCATAGGTTGTACTACTGAAAGCTTAACTTTTGTTTTCAGTAAATTAGAGCTGCTCAGATTTACATGTTCTCTTAACTAGTTAATTATATGTGGTTAAGTGGAGTAATCAAAATTAGAAAAATCAATAGTAATGATCTCCCGTGATAACAGTTGCACCCTAATGATGTTCGAGCTTTAGAGCTGTTAAAAGCGTCACAGTAGCTTATTTGAATCTAGTGGTTAAGAATTTAGTCATTAAAATCTAGTAACTAAGAACTAATGGTCATTTGCTAGAGTGACTTGGACAAATTCTTCAATCTCTCTGTGTCAGCTTCCTTATGTATATAATCAAAATAATAATAATGGTGCACATCTCATTATGTGACTGTGATGATTAAATGAATTAATATATGTAAAATCCTTAATAAAAAATCCAGCACGTGAAGAAGTATGCAATGCATATTGTGTAAAATTATTATAGTAGTAACAGTGGTAGTTGTCAACACAGCAGTTTAACAAAAAATCCCACCACTTAGGACAGAGTCCATATCATCTGTCCTAAGTGATATGTTAATCTTCTGAGTATTAAAGATGAGAAACTGACGATCAGAGTTATTAAGTACCTTGTCCAAGGTCACAGCAATAGCCATTCCTTGAATTCTAGGGTTCACTAGTCTTGTAACATTGGCTTCTGTGATATGTGCATTAAGGCAGGTGTAGATGGTGTAGGAGTTTGGTTTAGTTGTGCAACATGGATGATGCTCTATTTTTTCTTATCTTTTAAACTAAAAGATATGAAATGATCTTATTTTGCTGAGATTTCTCAAAAAAAAAAAAACAGGCTGCAGAAAATTCCAAATGAAATTTATAGTAAAAGTATCAGAATGAAGGTTTTTGAAAATGCCCCAAAGGTTTTGTTTTGTTTTTAATCACAACTCCCTTTTATCACTGCACTCTGTTGTAGTGCCCAACCTCTCAGAGTAGTAAACTGATTAGAATCTTCTCAGATGACCTGTCTTCACCTGAAACCCTTGACCCTTCTTCAATTCATTCTGAAAAAAAAATTGAGCATGACAGTGTGTGTGTGTGTGTGTGTGTGTGAGAGAGAGAGAGAGAGAGAGAGAGAGAGAGATGATGGGGATTTTAGTTGCCTACTTACTTGAGTTTCCAAGTTTTAATTACCTTCTATTATTAATAAATGTCTAGTGGTTATCAGAATAATGGCCTAAAAGATTCTTTTAGTTTAAACCTGAAAAAAAAATGTAAACTAGGAAGGTGAGATATTTTTCACTTCCTTTATAACTTGACTTCACCTTATAGCTGTTGCACATAGCCTGAGGCACTTCACAAGAGAGTATGGCGAAAACCCAACCAACTAGATACTTCCTATCAGATTTTATGATTTTTTTTTTCTGTGTGCTGCTTTAGGGAGATAATATAAGCAAAATTAAACCTTTTCTCACAGTTTAGATTAAAAGTAAGAAAGGGAAATTTCCAGGTTATTCTACTAAGCCAAACTTTC
This sequence comes from Tamandua tetradactyla, assembly GCF_023851605.1. Lineage (NCBI taxonomy): Eukaryota > Metazoa > Chordata > Mammalia > Pilosa > Myrmecophagidae > Tamandua > Tamandua tetradactyla. The sequence continues at coordinate 64,977,644 of NC_135331.1, forward strand.
ATGGGTATCACTGGAGTTTAGAATCACAAGACACCAGTCATTAAAGAAATACTCAGCCACATTCATTATCTTTATTTTCCTGTTTTCATTTTGGCAGAAAATGGCTAACAAATTTTAGTAATCGAAGATAAATGAAACAAAAACGTCAGTTAAACCAAAGTCTTTACATTCTGATATAGTATTTGCCCTTATTTTTGTCTACCTAATTGTTAGCCAAATTCCAGCTAAACGTAACAGAATTTACCTGCTTCAGGAAAAATAAATTTCAAAGAATTTAATGTTGTTTTTCTAATGTTTGCTAACTTGTTTTTTTATGACAAGATGTTTTTTGGCAATGTCAAGAAATAATGTCCAAACTATGAAAGAATTGTTCAAGTGGAAAAGATATGAAAGACAAGTTTTTAGACTTTTCCACATAATTAAGGCCAAAATCTTTATTTTTTAATTTAACGGCAGTTGGAGGAATAGTTTTCTCCTTGGAGGAATAGTTTTCTCCTTGATGGCTGCTGTTTGAATGGCATAGTCATACTGTTTTTCAGAATATGAGTAATGGCTAGTGCTAGCCAATTAATAATCTATTGTACCAGCTCAATTAAGAAACGGAAAATGAATGATGTTTCTATATTGTATTTCATGAAGGCACTCTCAATATAAAAGAGATGTGAATTTTCTTGTAAAGCAAAATTTCTATAGAGGCCCAAGAACTATACCATAAAATATAGAATGCTTTCTCTTAAAATGCTTGAAGCCTAAGAGAAAATAAATGCATTAAAAGGGAAAAGAACCCAGAAATAGAGAAGCATGATCTTTAAAAATTTTTCTTAAAATAAAAAGCGTATTTAGGTATTATTTTAAAATTATTGCTCAAATAATACTGTGGAATTGTAACCCAGACTAAACTCTGAAATCTGTTCTACAACTAATTGTTGTGTTGTACTTTGAAGTTGATTGCTTTTAGGTATATATGTTATTTAAAGGGAAGGAGGAGTATAACAGAGAAGTGAGGATTTGAAAAATGAGTGTGGCTGCTGAGTCATCATACTGATATTTCTGTTGGTCCCCAGTGTCTTGGAGCAACTAGAAGAAAAAACGAAAGATTGTGGAACTGAAACCCAGACCAAACTTTAAAATCTGTTATATAACTATTCGTTAAAATATGCTTGGAAATGTATTGCTTTTCTGTATATGTGTTATATTTTATAATAAAAACATTAAAATTTATTGCTCAAAATAATATGCAGCAATGATTTCAGAAAGAGAAACTTATAACCATTGGTTATGAGAAAGCAAAAGGTAGGAATAACAAAGAATAATAATTAGTAAAGGAGAGCAGAGAAGACACTTTTTATCTCAAGATCATAAAAATGAGACTACAGAGAGAATTGGATTGCTGTTAAATGAACTGATTGAGAAGCATTTCAAAGTGAGTAAAAATGATTAAAGAACCTGACTTTTTAAATTATTTGCAACCATTGCAAGAAAATATAAGGGGTTTGGGGAGAAAATTAGGGGTGGGGGGTGGGACTTAAGGCCGAGCTTCCTGGGGAACCAGTTAGAAAGTTTAGGGATTCTTGTACCTTCCAAACCTGCACCTCTGTTAAGAAAGATAATCCAATATATGGACCAAACTTCACTTTGATATCTTTTAATCGTGTATCTATTTGTGTGCATTATTAAATTTCTTTTTGTAAGGCATGCAGTCTATGTAGGCACCTTACATTTCGGGAAAATTTATAGTGACTATTAGCCATGAATATGTGCTTTGGACCCTGACAAAATGTACAAGTCCTTCTGAGACCTAAGTACATTTCTAGGATATCATTTATCTCTCTTCTAAATAGAAAACATGGTACTTATAACTTATTGTTTAAATGAGATATTAACATGTAAAGACTTTAAAAGAGATACCCAATTAATTACATTCCCCTATCCTTTAGAGTTGACATCCCTTCTCAACATAAAAATGTGAGGTGGGACATTGTCCAAATATCCCTACAGATTGAGAGAAGGATCACAGGGGAAGGAGGAGTTATAGCCAAGAAAATAGAGTTTAACAAACGAGTAGGACTGCTAAATCGCTATATTAATATTCCTTCCAGCTTCCAGCGTTTTGGAGCATTTAGAATGAAAAATCTGAGCTAGTGGAATGGTAAACCTATGACCAACTCTGGGATCTGTTCTGTAGCTACTTGTTGACGTGTGCTTTGAAAATTATTGATTTTTTTCTTTATTTTACAATAAATATATTTTATTTTATTTTACAATAAAAATGCTTTTACTTCAGATATATATGTGACACCTGAGACTGAGTTAGAGCGCTGAAGCTATGAAAGTCAGCAGTACCTCATAGTGGAACTGTTTAAAAAGTTGAAAAATGATCAGACTTCAACTAGAGTTATGAGTGAAGCTGATCTGCATAGGACTAAGGTAAATCAGAATACAAGGCAAAGGATGATATGGACCATATTTAAAACTTCAAGTTCTGTGTGTGATGAAAGAGAGAGAGAGATGTTTATTTGGTGCAAAATTTATATTTTGGGTAGTGCATTATCTAATTTAACTTATATGGTCAATTTATTTGAAAACCATAATTACATGGAATCTTGAGTAGAGTGTGAGATCTTCTTGATTTGTACAGGTTAGTGTGATGCCCTGATATGTTCCAGAGTAATTTGGACAGTGAATAAAGAAATATTTGCAAAGTCCCCTTGGAGGACTAGGGAGAAAGGAGGAAATATTCAACTTCCCCAACTAGGAAATCCATGATATTCTAGCAAGCAGTGGGGACAACCAATTCAATAGACTGAGCCTTTGATCTTGAGGTTTGCCTTTATGAAACTTATTCCTGCAAAGGAGAAGCTAAGCCTACCTACAATTATGCCAAAGAACCTCTTTTGTTGCTCAGATGAGGCCTCACTCTCTTAACCAACTCAGCAGGTGAACTCACTGCCTTCACCCCCACGTGGGACGTGACTCCCAGGGCTGTAAATCTCCCTGGCAATGTGGAACAGAAATCCCAGGATGAGCCAGCACCTGGGATTATGGGATTGAGAAAGCTTTCTTGAACTAAAGGGGAAGAGAGAAATGAAAAAAAATAATGTCTCAGTGACTGAGATTTCAAACAGAGTCTTAAGATTGTACTGGAGGTTATTCATATGCATTATAAGGATATCCCATTTTAGTTTTGTTAACTAAACTATATGGAGTGGATGGAGTGGATGGAGGGAATTACCTGAAACTATTGAGCTGTGTTCCAGCAGCCTTGATTATTGAAGATGATTGTATAACTATATAGCTTTTACAATGTGACTGTGTGGTTGTGAAAATCTTGTGTCTGCTTCTTCTTTTATCAGGGTATGGACAGAGGAGTAAATAAATAAATAATAAAGTGGAATAAAGCATTAAAAAATTGGGTAGGATGAAATACTAGTGTCAATAAGCGGGAGGGGTCGGGGTCTGGGATGTATGAGTTTTTCTTTCCCTGGAGTGATGCAATGTTCTAAAAATGATCATGGTGACGAATACACAACTGTGTGATGATATTATAAGCCAGTGATTGTATACTATGGATGGACTGTATGTGCGTCAAGATTTCTCAATAAAAATACATTTTTTAAAAGTTTTTATAAAAAAGAGATATACAATCACCTCCCAGTGCCTGCCCAAGGGGGTGGGGAGGGGAAGAGAGATATAAAAACACTTTAAGCATTTTTTTTTCTTTTTATGCTCAGCTCCTCAGGTCGAAGCACAAGCAGTCATGGGATTTATCCATCTAATTCTTCCTACTACTCTGAAGCATGTGAGACACTCTCTCAGGCAGCCTTTTCAAGGAGCAGAACATTTCCATATGCATTCAAATTTTGGAATATTATCCCCGGTAAATATTTTTAGATTCCCCTTTACCCAATGACATGTTTATAGAACCTACCTTATCTTATAATAAATAATTTTAATATATATATATAAAATATATATATAAGTCATATATGTATATGAGTTTCTTAAGAAGCCACCTACCTTTGTAAAGGTGTGTGTGTGGGGGGGAGGGGATGAACGACTGAGAGCTCAGTCTCAACTCAGAGAGGAAACAGGAAGCAGCGGAGGGGGTGGGGTGAAGGAGGGTAAACGGGAGAGGAAGAAAAGGTGAGTAGAAAAGATGATGACCACAAACAAAACGGCATTACTTCATTTTCCCTTTTAGTTCCGATTCTGTCTCTAGTCTAAGGTAGTTGATTTATTCACCTTTCTTTCTGGAATACCCTTTTTCTATAAGGTGGTTTTCTTCTGCCAAACTCAACTCTCTAACTTGTTCAAGTGGAATCAAACATACTCTTTCCTCCTTCTTATAGTTTATATTTGTTTCGCTCACTCCACTGGATTAAGATGAAATATGTCTGCCTTCGAAATTATAGACTGAGTTTTTCAAGCACAAATACCACATTTTATTGAATTTTTTATCTTCACTGACGAACTGAGTGAGTGCCTATCACCTAGTAGGAGTGCAATATATATCTTTGAATAAATGAGTGAAATGAAATGAATCTTCAAAAATATTTACTGAGCCAATGAATTAATCAGAATTAGAAAGGAGAAAAGAATGAAGTGTGATATAAATAGTCACCATTCCTTTAGGAGCAAACCATAATTGCACAAGTGCATCAAAGTGACATATTTGCATAGAAAGAAGTAAAGAAATGCAATGGCTAATTTTCTCACCATGTTGAAAGTCCCAAAAATAATAATATAACTCCTTGAAAAAAGCTAAAAAGATGTTTTTCCTTTTATATAAAATTAGATATCAATTGAAAAATGGAAATGATCCTCTCAATTACAGTTTTAACAGGTACTGTTTCTCTCTGGAATGCACCTCATTTAAATAGCATAAAGAGACAACGGGTGTGGTAACCCCACAGAATTTAATTTCCAGGATATTTTTATTCTGTGACAGAAGCAAGAAAATTGTTTCAAAACTTGGGCAAAGAACCTTCTGTGGAAATATAAACAGGACAACCAAGAATAGACCAAAAGCTATATTCTTCAATAACCTAACACTGGTTTTTACTTCTAGAAGATGAGCTAATTCTTTGAAAGAGTGTTAGTAAGAACTCAGAATATCTCAAGGAATTGCTGGAGCATTAACAATTTAGTGTTACAATCTATAAGATAGAGAACTTTTGTTACTGGTTCCATTGCTAAAATGAGGAGATGGGTATACTTACTGGAACAAAGAAGTCTTTCAGTAAGTAAATAAGCTAAAAGATCAAAGCTAAAGGATTTTTTTTAAAAAAAACCTCTTCCCAATTTATCTTGAGACAGCTTTTTAAAAAGTCTGCTCTACAGAATGAACTAAGTCTCAAGGACAGCTCCAGGAATAAAAGGCTCTAAGTTCCTGGACCAAGCAAACCAACCCCCCCAACCCCGCCCGGAAAAAAGGCTCTGCGACTTAGATGTCTAGGGACACACTATAATATAAGGGCCCTGTGTGTATTAGCGTATCAAAGGCTCTGAGAAGTCCTGCAATAAAGAGAAATGTTTAGCTTGGTTTAATCCAGAGCCTCATCAATTTATTTGGTAGTGGAAATGTTTTGTGCATTTGTATTAATCACCCAAATTTTACAGCTCAAGCAAAGCATAAGCCATGCTAAATGCTACTCCATGAGATGAGCTCCACTATTTCAAGCACTTTAATGGTGTTTCTTTAAATCAGATTTGTTTTTCTGTCTATATGTGCGGGTAACGCTGGTGGCGGAAGAATAAATCTATGGTGTTTGTATTTAACACAATATTCTTTTCCAAGTAATATGTCTGTTTTTCTCTTTTTTTTTACTGTTTCTGTTCATTCTTGAAACTACTATAAACGATGTAATTTATTGCTATCCTTGACTAACTACCACCTCAATCTGAGTAACAACGTAATAAATTTGCCGAAATTATTGATCTTAGCCCGTGTTGTAGTCGGTGATATACTTTCCAGAACAGGGAAGATGACCGGACCCAAAATATTTCATTGAACGCTGACTACACATTTTAAGAACAATGTAAAACAAATTGGAGCTCTGCCTCAGGAAATCATCAAGATATTTAAGGATTCATAAATGTGACCTGTGAGTAATAACTGAATGATCTAGGAGGAAGACGACAACTCTCGTCAAACACATGTGGAGGGATTTTTTTTTTTTTTTTTTTTTTTTTACATGGGCAGGCACTGGAATTGAACCCGGGTCTCCAGCATGGCAAGTGAGAGCTCTGCCTGCTGAGCCACCATGGCCTGCCTAGAATTCTTTTTCTAGTTTCAAAGGATAGAACTTGTACAAATTGGAACGTTAAAGGGATTATTTGGGGCCCATATACTGAAGAGCTCTTAACAATTACAAATGTTGTAAATTGGAATGAGATTCCTCATTAGACATTAAGATATTAAAGGACAATTTTTCAGGGGTGGCAGAAAATGAATTCATTCATGGATGCATATATTTATTCATGCTGCCATTTACCATCAAACATAAATGAGTTGCTGGTGTTGGGGATGCAAAGTTGAATAAAAATACCTAAATTAGATTGCAGGAAGATGATATCTATGCACATACCCTTAGCTGAATGTTTGGCTTGGACTTGCATTACATTTACACAGAAAAATAAATTAATTATATATTGCCAGATGATATTTCTCTTCTTTCTTACTTTAAAGCTTCCATCAGATTCTTTTAAGTACTTCACTTGGCACCAGTTAGAACAACATGACATTCAAGGAAGTCAACTGCATTGCCCGAGGGTGAGAGAAGGTAAAAGAACAAATATGTGTGTTCTTTGTTGATATGCTCTGGTTAATATTTTTTTAAAATCAATTAGGAGGCATTCATTGGAAAAACTAATTTGAAATTTCACTTTTCAAGTTCATAGAATTCATGATATACTGATTTCACCTTTAAAAACATGTTTTTAAAATATCTGATCATATAAATAGCACATGTTCAGTGTGAAATATTAGGAAAATAAAAAGATAAACAACCTATATGCTAACTATCCAGAAATAATTGTTGTAACTTTTATTTCCATCCAGCCTGTTTTGTAAAGCACATCTTTTTTTCTTTACAAATTTCTTTATGAAAATAAGAATACAAGAAACAAAAATTTTGTCTCTTGAATTTTCCATTTGCTATACTGTGAGAATTTCTTGCATGTCATTACCATTACCCAAAACATGCTTTTTCAAAGCTGCATAATTTTCCATCATATGGATATTATCGAATTTATTTGACCAATGCTGCTTGGAAATTTAGATTCTTTCCTGTATTTCCTGATCATAAATAACTTCAATGGGGGATTTTAAGCTGATTTAATTCTGCACTGATTTTAAAAAACAACAGAAGAGAATCAAAATAAAGCAGGTAGTAGCGTTTTCTATTTCATTATTCATTTTAAATTTGGTGGAATAACTAATGTTTTACTATTCCTTTTTCGCCTAATCAAATTTTCTAAGAGTACTAGTGTGACGGTTTGAAGAAATGTTATTTGCATTCGCTGATATACATAATGTTGATTTCTCGAAGCGATTTACAGTAGATTATAAACTCTTCGATGACAGCGACCATGCATTCCTCATGTATCTTTTTTTATACCCCATAATCTGATGGAATAATATTAGACGTGGTTCCTACTACAGTGGGTCTCTCATCTTTTTAATATATCAAATATCTTGGTTATCTTCCTTATACATGTACAGACTTGCAATAATACTATGATTTAGAAGAATTGGCTTTAGAAATATATCTTCTACCCCATTTCCTGCTGTCATTTTACCCACATGATGGCTTTCTTCTTTCAATCAAACTCAGTTTATCAAAAGAAGGGAATTCAGATAGCATTATTTTCTTAAACTTTAAGTAACATATGCTCTTATGTTTAACTATATAACTTCTATTTGCAACTAAACACTGATTCTTTTTTTTTTTTTATTAAAGAAGTTGTACGTTTACCAAAAAATCATGCATAAAAAACAGAGTACCCATACACCACCCTATTATTAACATCTCTCACTCATGGTACATTTGTTACAAGGGATGAAAGAATATTGTTACAATTGTACAATTAACTATAGTCCATGGTTTACATTAGGGTTCACTATCTGTGTTGTGCAGTCTTATGGCCTTAAAAAATTATTTTATCCTAATAACAAATATGTAATCTAAAACTTTCCCTTTTAACTCGTTCAAGAATATAATCCACTTTTAAATAATGTTCACAATGTTATGATTCCTTTTTTAAAAAATATTAGTAGATAGTACAAGTGGAGGAAATTAGGAGTTGCACTTTGGGGATCTTAGAATAATTTTCAAAGAAGGAGAAATAGCGGGCAATCAGGTGGAGGGACAACAGCAGAAGGGAGCATTTCCATGTCACAAATATAAGGAGTCTGTGAGCAAAAGGAAAAGAAACCTACTACCACTACTTCAGGGCTAAATGAGTCAGGGTTCAATTTGGTTCTCAAACTTGTGTGAGCAAATCCCCAGGACGTGTGCAAAATACAGATTCCCAGCTCCTATTCCCCCAAATCTGATTGAGTTAGTATGGAGTGGCCCTGGAATCTGCATCTGTAACAATTATCACAGGAGATCCTGCAGCAGTTGATGTGAGGGCTATACCATATGAAACAGTGGTTTAGGAGCTTTAGGGAGAGGAAGGGAGGGAATATATTTGAATAGGGAGTGAAAAGATTTATAAGAATAGGACGCAGGGTGGTGGGAATAATGGCCACCATAATCTTTTAGAGGCAAGAAGAAATGCTATTCTGAGAGCAAGTGGAGGGTTGAGGTTTAGAAGGAACTGCAGAACTGTGGAAATTGGAGATGACAAGAGTATAAAATGTGGGTATACACTGATGAGCATGTGTAAAGAGGATCTAAAGGCCTCTCTCCCTCCCTGTTCTAAGTGCCCAGACCCTGGGCTGAGGTCTGCACACAGTAGGACCAATGCCATGTACTGACCACAGTGGCCAGCCATGCAGAGGGCATTTTAGCTCTGCAGAAACAAAGGCAAATTTCCCTTCCACAGATCATTACCGACAGCAAGTTGCTGTCAAGTGATGAGTCATAAAATGAACAGAACATGATCTAGGGGATGGGAAATATTGAAAATTCCCATCATTTCACACCATGAAGAGAATTGATGTCCCTTGCTCTTTGCCCTTAATTTTAAGTTTATTTTGTGTGTTAGAGAACAAGTGTTTCTCAAAAGCATTCCGAAAACAACTGCTCTCTATTTCGATTGGAACCTGAAACACCCATCAAAACTACTTCAGTTGACCTCAGTTGCCCCAGTTGTACATACAGAAAGAGTTCTTGAGGAAAGGAAAGTTTATCCGGTGTGTGGTAAACAGCAATTTCCCAAGGCTTTGATTGTTAGAGCAGGTCTGACTTAACTTCTCCCAATTAAATGAAGCAAAGTGCAAACTCTTGGCAGAATTTTCTTCTTTTAGAAAATACATTCTTTCTCTTTGAATATCCGCCCACAAGTTAATTCAATGATGGCTGTCACGAATTACAAATCCAATGAGGGGACAAAGAACAAGCTCAGACATGCAGGTGAGAGCCAACCGCATGGGGCTGTCAAATATTCCAGAATGAACTTTTCAGCTGCTAAGATAGATCTTCAATTACCAACCAAGTCTGAATGAAAAGGAGAACCTGATTTAATACAACTCCTCACAGGAGAAGTGACCTTTGGTTTCCAATGTCAAAGAAATCTTTAAAAGTTCTTTGAAAAGAAATAATTAAAAGAACAAAAGATTGATAGAACTCAAACAAACAATACAGAGCAGAGTTTGTTAACTCTGGGGTATCTATTGCAGAGAAAAGGCTGCTAAATTTGGGAGGGGAGTTTAAAGACAATACATGATTAGGTGATAACTCAAATTTTTCCAACCCTGTGATTTTGAACATCAGTCATCCTAATCGATTAAGAAGATAATTTCGCAATGAAGATATTTTTTTGTGAATGGCCTGGGATGGTACTGCCTCAAGGTCAGGTGCTTTCCTGGGTGGCAATGGTATAATTCAAGATCAAGAAAATGCTTCAAAGGTCACAGTACAATTTATCCTCAGTGAAAGAACTGAACCTGGTGAAAGAACTGATGTTTGAGTCAAAATAATGAAACATTGAACTCTTTCTCTTGTTGCTTTTCATAACTCCTTCACAAGCAGACTCAAAATCTCCCATCATCTCCCAGGTAAACCTACCACAAAGGCAAAATGTGTTCTTGATGTCTTCGGGATCCTTTTCTGTGTTCTCTCCACCTTTAAATAAGAGGAACCATGCATCCCAGAAAGATGGATTGGGGGAAATGTGTACAAATGCTAGCTACCAGGTGTGACTAATAGAAATAACAAAAATACTAAAGTTGGGAGGAAATTGAAAATCATTTAGTTTAGGACTATTTTCAGGGACCTGGTTGATATCATACAACAGTGAAGTTTGCTTGGGATAATACAATAAGATTGTAGGGGTCTATGCCAACAGGAAACTTTTAAACCATGGGCTGATTTAAAAGTTTTAAAAACCAATATTTTTATAGAGCACTATGCACTTTGAACATTTTCTCACCAAATTCAGCCCATTTTGGACCCTTGGGTCAAGACTTCCCTGTAGTTTTTCACACGTGGAGAAGTGAAACTCAAGAAACTAAAATTACTCATCTGTCACAGATCACCAAATTCCTAGTACCAAGTCCAGACTGGAAACAGCATTTCCTTTCCCTAACCCTGGAATTTTTGGACAAACCTTTGGAGGACAGTGAGGCTGTAAAACAGTGGGAAAAGAGTTTGAGAAAGGAGATTGGGATCAAATTGTAAAAAGTCTTGCTTGACAAAGCTAAGGTTTTCCATCTTATTTGGTAGTCAATGAAAAGTTTCTGAAATGTTTCGAGTAGATGAGCTAGATAATAAAAATTTTGTTTTAGGAAGGCTGGGTAACAATTTGTGTCATTTATATTGGAGAAGAGAAGACTACAGGCAGGGAAATCCAAGAGAAAGTAGTTTTAGTCTAGGTAGGGAGACCTGAAAGTCTAGGCATTAAATAGAAAGGGACAGATTTGCTCAAGGACAAAATAGGACTGAGTGGCTAATTGACTGGAGAAACAAAAGGAAGAGAGAGCCAGGAGTGACTTCGAGATTCCCAAAGAGGAAATTATATGAATAATTACACCATTATATTGGTGATTTTTCTCACTTGTCTGGGCTAGAAATAATTTGTGTAGGGTTTGAAGGTTAACTCTACATATTGACTTTTTCTTCAGTTAATAGAAGTCATTTCTCTTCCCCTTTAATTATGCAAAAAAATCATCAAATTATCTCTGAACTTCAAAATATATGCTCAAACTTTAAAGTACTCCAATAAAAAATGCAGACATATATTTTCACTATCAGATTTTCTCCAGTAACATCTTGAATTAGATTTAAATTTTAAAAATAAGTATGTTGATGAAAATTTGAGTTAAAACTAACTCATGATTATCTGTAGAAACCTAAGCCATTAGATAGCACAAATATGAGCAAATGAGATCAAAATAATCCACCCTAATTTTTTCCCCAATAACTGTACTCAAGTTATTGCAAACTATGTTAAAAAAAGGAAAAACAGATGAAAAAGGAATCAAGTTGCTGGTTAGCATTCAATATTTTTTCTCTCTTGTATAACGCATCTTGTGATGAGAGGGAGAGGGGGCAAGCCCATCAGAAATGTTCCTAAGGCTTCCTGAGGTAGGAGGAGAAGCAAGGGAAATGCATGGTTTAAACATTTCATTATCATCTCTTGATTAATTTATTATTGTCAATGCCTATGAATCTGATTTAGTGGTTTTCAAATTAAAGGTTTAGCTTCATTCCATTTGGAAGACGTGAGGGGAAAGTTATTTAGCAAATTTCAGGAAAGATGATTTCCAACAATTTGAAAGTGGACAATGTGACAAAATCCAGATCCCTCCCAAACCCCCAACCCTCCTACAACCAGATCAGGCAGGCAGGAGCCTGTCATATCACATTTTGTTATGCTCACACGATGTGCTCTCCTCCGTCCTGGCATCTAGTGGAAGTTTAAAACCACTGGCCAAATAGCAAGTAAGGATATCAATCCTGCCTCCCTAAACCTACTTCAAAGATCTCACTTTGACATTTCTGCCAGGACCCTCTGAAGAAGAGTGTGTCTTGCCTTCAAGGAAAAGAGTCCTGGAAAAAAGCAAATGGGAAACATGGCTACAAGAAAACTGGGAGGACTGCACGGTGAGAGCTTAAAAGAAAACAATCCTATTTTTCTCATTGATTAAATTAATATCCCTTTTCTAAAGAACCTTTACCAGCATAAATACCAACATTTAAACATCTCTTTAGAACTTTCTCTAAAATTAGCGGTATCTCCATCTCTCTTTTTTTTTTCCCTCCCTCTTATCATGACCTGTTACTTATATCTTCTAAATTTTAGTTTATTCTGATGTGACTGAACTTGGGAAAAGGTCTAGAATAGTTAGGAACAATGAAATTGTTCCTGTTGATAATAAAAAGTCAAATGTTTGACAAAATCCATATTGAATTTATAATGCACATTTGCCCATAGGTCACACAGCTTGTTAGTGATGGAAATAGCATACTGTTTTCCAGATGAGTACTTTTTTTGTTAAAATTAATAATAAATTATTGATATGTAACAGATGGATATATTCTACATAAAAAGATTAAAACCATATACTTAAGGCTGAAGTTTCCTTTAATCTTCACTCCCATGACTCATTGGAAAAGTAATTATTTTGGTGTATATTAACATTCATTCTTGGTAACTCCTATTTAAATGCTAGGTATAAAATTCAAGAATAGCTAATAAACTGTAATACATTGTATCCAGGCCAGACTACATATGAAAATTTGCAATTCTCTAATTATCCATGTGGTTTTACACGTTTTCATATTTTACTGAGCATTTGTGCTTTTCCTCTGTGACTTGACTTATGTCATTTGCTTATTTGTCTATTGGTTTTTTTTCCTTTTTCATATTTCTGAGTTCCATGTGTAATCTGTATTCTAATTCTTGATTCATTAAAATCATTGCAAAAGGTTCCATGGTATTTTATGAAAATGAAAGCTTTTCATTTTGATGTCAAGCCAATGCTTTTTCTGTAATACCATGCTGCCTTTCAAATAAATTCTCCAAACTTTATTTTCTAGTTTATAATGGAACATTTTAGAAAACAGCATTGATTGTAATAGTCATAGTTGATGCCATAAAACTCATCAAATTTTAAGAATTGATCCAAAGTAGTAACTTCATATACCTGCAAGCAAACCTAATACACTCAGACAAAACAAGGCACAGTCATCCTCTATGGGAGAGTGGATGATTAGGTACATGGAAGACATTTCTTTGTACAAGCCAACACAGTGGCCCTTTTCTGCCAGAGCCTCCCTTACCAAGTAGAAAATGCATGCAGTAGTAATCCTAGCAAAACAAGCCAAATAGATGAACTATTTTCATAAGAGGGTGATGGGCAAACCCCAGCATAATCAAATGACTACTCTTCTGTGGATCATACTCTGTTGAAACTTTTTTGTGCTTTGTCTTCTAGATTCCTCATATGACTCTTAGGTAGCTTTTATACTCCTGGAAAATGGAACTAATGCAAATTGTGTAATGCATAATGTCTAAAAATTTCAATATATTAATGATGGTCCTAAAGATAAAGATATGGACATTGCCTTAAGAATAGTAAATTATTTTGCTTCAGAATTTTTAAAGGAAGATTCTCATTTCATTTGGTAATATTTATGGGCAGAACTTGATGGCAAAATTGTGGAAATCAAAACATTGTGCTGACATTTAGAAGTAGAGTTTATACCATCTGCTGCTGAAAGTGGTTTTAGTTTCTTCTACATCAAGTTCGTATTAAAAGGAAAAATTAAATATCCACTCTCTTTGAAATATTTCCAAGTCATTTTGGGTTTTTTTTCCCTATTTAAAGTAAAATCATAGTTTTTATCTTGCGAGTAGTGTTACCTTACTCCACAATTCCTATAAATCTGATTACTGAATATTTCCAAATGAGGCTGATGATAAACTAATGAATTAAACCAGTCGTTTTGAAATAGAGGTTTATTTCCCCCCATTTGTCACTGCTAGAGAATTTTAGAATTTGTTTGAGAGTTTTTTTTTTAACTCCCTAATCCTTGTATGCCACCCAATACTTCTTTGAGAATTGCTGGAACATAATTGTGAGTGTTTGGATGTATGAATATTAACAAGACAAAAAAAAAAGAGGATTAAAACTATATGTTTTAATAATACATACATTTTTAATAAATATTTTTAGAAGTTGACAAAGAATTTGCTTTTTTCTTCTCACTTGTTTTTCCTTCAGAATTTGAACATTTCGTTTCAGGATTTGGGGGATCCTTATCAAGTTGAAAATTTTAACAGGATCCTTCGAAGACTAATTCAAGTCCAAACCCTCTGGTTAGTGGATAATTCTCTGGTGGATTTAAGTGCCATAAAATTGCCAAGGTATCTGCCTCCCAGTATGTCCAGCTATTAAGTTCAAGTTTAATCTTTACTCTCTGGATATGTTTGACATTTGTCTATATGTATTGTTATGCCTCATGTGGTCAGATCTTAAATTCTGTTAAAGCAAACAGAATTTTGCATAACAAAATGTCCCACTTTTGATGGAAAATCTGTTCTTTTCCAAACTAATATGTTTAGTATTGATTTTTAGAGAAGTAATTTGTAATCATGGAGCCCTATTGGCACAATAGCTTGCCATTTTCCTTGTGTTATAAACTGGCAAAAAAACAATTACATTACATATACGTCATAGTTGTAAGATAGTAATTTTTTTGCCAGTCATAGTTATTGATAATCTGCTGGGAAAGATCCTACAAGGCAGTTTGAGAAGCCAAAGCTAACTATACAAGTTATATAGTTGTATATATCATGTCAAAAGTCTTGGCTTCAGGGTTATGTTCTAATGGAGGTGATTGATGAGCAGATCAGTGACAGAAATAGTTAAAATATTGCCATGGATCCTTCTCTCCCAAGGATCCCAAACAGCTGGTATTAAAAATAACCAGCCTCTTTGCTCAAGATTACCTGAGAGCCCTTTCTATGCAGAGCTGACATCTGCCTCACCAGGCAGGGTGGGTATGTGGTATGAGCTTTAGGAGAAAGGTGAGAGGCAGAGTTCCTCAGGAGTGAATAAGGAGATGAAGTGAATTAAACATCCGTAAGTAGGAAGGATAAACTCTGGAACACAGGTTAAGATACCTCTCAGAGCTTGGGCTGAGATAGGGTAACAGAAAGAGACCATTGTAGCTGTACATGAGAGGAAATTAGCTGGACAGAGGAAGTGTCAGGATGTGTCATGTGTCTTGGTATCCTCAACTTTGGTAATTTTCAAAGCCCTTTCAAAACCTGAGATTTGCTTGCATACTATGTGAATTGACCTAATATTGTTCTTAAATGTCTAATTTTAAAATGCCTAAAAAATTTCAAGAGAAATTTACATCACTCCATAATTTTAAAAAATCAGTAGCAGTTGATGTTGATTCATTTAGTAAATCTGATTTAGGTAAGGGGAACAATAAGGATGCATTAGTTCTAGTTTTCCAATACACAATGAACTAAGCATACTACAAAAAATTATAATGAGGGAGCGGGGCCAAGATGGCGGCTTAGTAAGGTACGCACGTCTTAGTTCCTCCTCCAGAGCAACTACTAGGTGACCAGAAACAGTGCAGAACAGCTCCCGGGGCCATGGCAGGGACCGGACACACAGCGTACCCAAGTCTGGACTGGCTGGACCGGCTGCGAGACTCCACTGCGGTGAGCTCCCCGAGCGGTGCGCGCTTCCCCGGGCCGCAGCAGCTGGCGGCCAGCCCCCCTCTCTTGTGGGCGGCTTCCTGGACTGGCTATGAGTCTCAGATCAGGGGGTTCCCCAAGCCGCAGCGGCCGGTGACTGGTACCCCTACCCCACAGGTGGCTTTCCGGTCCGGTGGTGAGTCCCGGATCAGCAAATTCCCCAATCCGCGGCAGCCGGCGACCAGCACCCCTCCCCCACAGGCGGCTGCCTGGAAGGAGAGGAGGGAGTTTCTGACAGTGGCAGGGACTGGGTCCAACCAAACACCAATAGTGGCATTAATAAAAGAGACACAACATCTTTTGCTGGCGGGACCCGCAGACAGACAAGTGCCACATACTGGGCAGGATAAAAAAAAACAGAGCCCACAGACTTCACAGGAAAATATTTCAACCTGCTGGGTCTCACACTCAGGGAAATCTGATTAAATGTCCAGACGCCAGCAAAAAATAACATTTCACACCAGGAAAATTGAAGATATGGCCCAGTCAAAGGAACAAACCAATAGTTCAAATGAGATACAGGAGCTGAGACAACTAATTCTGAATATACGAACAGAAATGGAAAACCTCTTCAAAAACCAAATCAATAAATTGAGGGAGGACATGAAGAAGGCAAGGGATGAACAAAAAGAAGAAATGGAAAGTCTGAAAAAACAAATCACAGAACTTATGGGAATGAAAGATACAGTAGAAGAGATGAAAAAAACAATGGAAACCTAAAATGGTAGATTTCAAGATACAGAGGTTAGAATTAGTGAACTGGAGGATGGAACATCTGAAATCCAAAAAGAAACAGAAACTATAGGGAAAAGAATGGAAAAATTTGAGCAGGGGCTCAGGGAATTGAATGATAATATGAAGCGCACAAATATACGTGTTGTGGGTATCCCAGAAGGAGAAGAGAAGGGAAAAGGAGGAGAAAAACTAATGGAAGAAATTATCACTGAAAATTTCCCAACTCTTATGAAAGACCTAAAACTACAGATCCAAGAAGTGCAGCGCACCCCAAAGAGAATAGATCCAAATAGGTGTTCTCCAAGACACTTACTAGTTAGAATGTCAGAGGTCAAAGAGAAAGAGAGGATCTTGAAAGCAGCAAGAGAAAAACAATCCATCACATACAAAGGAAACCCAATAAGACTATGTGTAGATTTCTCAGCAGAAGCCATGGAGGCAAGAAGAAAGTGGGATGATATATTTAAATTACTAAAAGAGAAAAACTGCCAACCAAGAATTCTATATCCAGCAAAATTGTCCTTCAAAAATGAGGGAGAAATTAAAACATTTTCAGACAAAAAGTCACTGAGAGAATTTGTGACCAAGAGACCAGCTCTGCAAGAAATACTAAAGGGAGCACTAGAGTTAGATATGAAAAGACAGAAGAGAGAGGTATGGAGAAGAGTGTAGAAAGAAGGAAAATTAGATATGATATATATAATACAAAAGGCAAAATGGTAGAGGAAAGTATTACCTGAACAGTAATAACACTAAATGTTAATGGACTGAATTCCCCAATCAAAAGACATAAACTGGCAGAATGGATTAAAAAACAGGATCCTTCTATATGCTGTCTACAGGAAACACATCTTAGACCCAAAGATAAACATAGGTTGAAAGTGAAAGGTTGGGAAAAGATATTTCATGCAAATAACAACCAGAAAAGAGCAGGAGTAGCTATACTAATATTCAACAAATTAGACTTCAAATGTAAAACAGTTAAAAGAGACAAAGAAGGATACTATCTACTAATAAAAGGAACAATTAAACAAGAAAACATAACAATCATAAATATTTACGCACCGAATCAGAATGCCCCAAAATACGTGAGGAATACACTACAAATACTGAAAAGGGAAATAGACACATCTACCATAATAGTTGGAGACTTCAATTCCCCACTCTCATCAATGGACAGAATATCTAGACAGAGGATCAGTAAAGAAACAGAGAATTTGAATATTACAATAAATGAGCTAGACTTAACAGACATTTATAGGACATTACACCCCACAGCAGCAGGATACACCTTTTTCTCAAGTGCTCATGGATCATTCTCAAAGATAGACCATATGCTGGGTCACAAAGCAAGTCTCAACAAATTTAAAAAGATTGAAATCATGCACAACACTTTCTCAGATCATAAAGGAATGAAGTTGGAAATCAACAATAGGCAGAGTGCCAGAAAATTCACAAATACGTGGAGGCTCAACAACACACTCTTAAACAACCAGTGGGTCAAGGAAAAAATTACAAGAGAAATTAGTAAATATCTCGAGGCGAATGAAAATGAAAACACAACATATCAAAACCTGTGGGACGCAGCAAAGGCAGTGCTAAGAGGGAAATTTGTTGCCCTAAATGCCTATATCAGAAAAGAAGAAAGGGCAAAAATTCGGAAATTAACTGTCCACTTGGAAGAACTGAAGAAAGAACAGCAAACTAACCCCAAAGCAAGCAAAAGGAAAGAAATGACAAAGATTAGAGCAGAAATTAATGAAATTGAGAACATGAAAACAATAGAGAAAATCAAGACCAGAAGTTGGTTCTATGAGAAAATCAATAAGATTGATTGGCCCTTAGCAAGACTGACAAAAAGAAGAAGAGAGAGGACGCAAACAAATAAGATCAGAAATGGAAGAGGAGACATAACCACTGACTTCACAGAAATAAAGAAGGTAATAACAGGATACTATGAACAATTTATGTTAATAAACACAACAATGTAGATGAAATAGGCAAGTTCCTAGAAAGGCATGAACAACCAACTTTGACTCAAGAAGAAATAGATGATCTCAACAAACCAATCACAAGTAAAGAAATTGAATCAGTCATTCAAAAACTTCCCAAAAAGAAAAATCCAGGACCAGACAGCTTCATATGTGAATTCTACCAAACATTTCAGAAAGAATTAATACCAACCCTGCTCAAACTCTTCAAAAAAATTGAAGTGGAGGGAAAGCTACCTAATTCATTCTATGAAGCCAACATCACCCTCATACCAAAACCAGGCAAAGATATTACAGAAAAAGAAAACTACAGACCAATCTCTCTAATGAACATAGATGCAAAAATCCTCAACAAAATTCTAGCAAATCGAATCCAGCAACACATTAAAAGAATTATACATCATGACCAAGTAGGATTCATCCCAGGTATGCAAGGATGGTTCAACATAAGAAAATCAATTAATGTAATACACCATATCAACAAATCAAAGCAGAAAAATCACATGATCATCTCAATTGATGCAGAGAAGGCATTTGATAAGATTCAACATCCTTTCCTGTTGAAAACACTTCAAAGGATAGGAATACAAGGGAACCTCCTTAAAATGATAGAGGGAATATATGAAAAACCCACAGCTAATATGATCCTCAATGGGGAAAAATTGAAAACTTTCCCCCTAAGATCAGGAACAAGACAAGGATGTCCATTATCACCACTGTTATTCAACATCATGTTGGAGGTTCTAGCCAGATCAATTAGACAAGAAAAAGAAATACAAGACATCAAAATTGGAAAGGAAGAAGTAAAACTATCACTGTTTGCAGATGATATGATACTATACGTCGAAAACCCTGAAAAATCCACAGCAAAACTACTAGAGCTAATGAATGAGTACAGCAAAGTAGCAGGTTACAAGATCAACATTCAAAAATCTGTAGTGTTTCTATACACTAGCAATGAACAAGCTGAGGGGGAAATCAAGAAACGAATTCCATTTACAATTGCAACTAAAAGAATAAAATACTTAGGAATAAATTTAACTAAAGAGACAAAAGACCTATACAAAGAAAACTACAAGAAACTGTTAAAAGAAATCACAGAAGACCTAAATAGATGGAAGGGCATACCGTGTTCATGGATTGGAAGACTAAATATAGTTAAGATGTCAATTCTACCTAAATTGATTTACAGATTCAACACAATACCAATCAAAATCCCAACAACTTACTTTTCAGAAATAGAAAAACCAATAAGCAAATTTATCTGGAAGGGCAGGGTGCCCCGAATTGCTAAAAGTATCTTGAGGAAAAAAAACGAAGCTGGAGGTTTCACGCTGCCTGACTTTAAGGCATATTATGAAGCCACAGTGGTCAGAACAGCATGGTACTGGCATAAAGATAGATATATCGACCAATGGAATCGAATAGAGTGCTCAGATATACACCCTCTCATCTATGGACCTTTGATCTTTGATAAGGCAGTCAAGCCGAGTCACCTGGGACAGAACAGTCTCTTCAATAAATGGTGCCTAGAGAACTGGATATCCATATGCAAAAGAATGAAAGAGGACCCGTATCTCACACCCTATACAAAAGTAAACTCCAAATGGATCAAAGATCTAAACATTAGGTCTATGACCATAAAACAGTTAGGGGAAAATGTAGGGAGATATCTTATGAAACTTAAAATTGGAGGCGGTTTTATGGACCTTAAACCTAAAGCAAGAGCACTGAAGAAAGAAATAAATAAATGGGAGCTCCTCAAAATTAAACACTTTTGTGCATCAAAGAACTTCATCAAGAAAGTAGAAAGCCTACACAATGGGAGACAATATTTGGAAATGACATATCAGATAAAGGTCTAGTATCCAGAATTTATAAAGAGATTGTTCAACTCAACAACAAAAAGACAGCCAATCCAATTACAAAATGGGAAAAAGACTTGAACAAACACCTCTCAGAAGAGGAAATACAAATGGCCAAAAGGCACATGAAGAGATGTGCAATGTCCCTGGCCATTAGAGAAATGCAAATCAAAACCACAATGAGATATCATCTCACATCCACCAGAATGGCCATTATCAAGAAAACAGAAAATGACAAGTGCTGGAGAGGATGCGGAGAAAGAGGCATGCTTATCCACTGTTGGTGGGAATGTCAAATGGTGCAACCACTGTGGAAGGCAGTTTGGCGGTTCCTCAAAATGCTGAATATAGAATTGCTATACGACCCAGCAATAACATTGCTAGGTATCTACTCAGAGGACTTAAGGGCAAAGACACAAATGGACATTTGCACACCAATGTTTATAGCAGTGTTATTTACAATTGCAAAGAGATGGAAACAGCCAAAATGTCCATCAACAGACGAGTGGGTAAACAAACTATGGTATATACATACGATGGAATATTGTGCAGCTTTAAGACAGAATAAACTTATGAAGCATGTAATAACATGGATGGACCTAGAGAACATTATACTGAGTGAGACTAGCCAAAAACTAAAGGACAAATACTGTATGGTCCCACTGATGTGAACCGACATTCGA
Organism: Tamandua tetradactyla; assembly: GCF_023851605.1. Lineage (NCBI taxonomy): Eukaryota > Metazoa > Chordata > Mammalia > Pilosa > Myrmecophagidae > Tamandua > Tamandua tetradactyla. The sequence continues at coordinate 64,998,809 of NC_135331.1, forward strand.
GAATAAACTTGGAATATGTCATTGGTAACAGAGACCATCAGGAGATAGAAATAGGGTAAGATAATGGGTAATTGGAGCTGAAGGGATACAGACTGTGCAAGAAGACTGGATACAAAAACTCAGAAATGGACAGCACAATACTACCTAATTGTAATGTAATTATGTTAAAACACTGAATGAAGCTGCATCTGAGGTATAGTTTTTTTTTCTTTTTTCTTTTTTTTATTTTTTTCTCTCTATTATCGTTTTATTTCTTTTCCTGTTGTCTTTCTATTTCTTTTTCTAAATCGATGCAAATGTACTAAGAAATGATGAATATGCATCTACGTGATGATATTAAGAATTACTGATTGTATATGTAGAATGCAATGATTTCTAAATGTTGTGTTAGTTAATTTTTTTAATTAATAAAAAAATGACAAAAAAATTATAATGAGCACATATGTCTATAGCATATTAACACTGAATTAGAAGATCATTACTTGGAGTATCTGAATTTGACTTAAGATCAGTACATTTTTCAAATCTTTGCTACCTTAAGTAAAAAAGAAAACACCACAATCCTTAAAAAAATAAAATTAAAAAAAAAACTTCAACCAGCTCTATTATCCTCTAGATGGATTCCTGTTCCTTCTTATTTCTTTAGAAATAGGATATATAATATGCAATAGAACAATTGTCAAATCAATGTGTCAAGGGAGAAAAAAAAAAAAGAAATCGAAGCATGCACATTCATAGCTTCCTTCCCTTCTTTTCCAGAGAAATTTGTTTCAAACTGTCCACGTGGTTTTGCTGCCTCCCCCCACCCCACTATTAACATTTTCCAACTGATTGGGGTTACCTGTGATTGGGTGATTCTGAGAGACTTGAAGGATAATAGGATATGCATTAAAAAGTGAGAGAGTGACTAGCAGATCAGAAAAGAAAAGATTTGAGAGGAGATTTCGAGTCAGAGGGAAGGAAAAAAGAGTCTGGCACTGCATGGGAAGGGTTGGAGATTAGGAGCTCACATGGTCATCAAGTGTTCCTAAGACTATGGGCAACATGGAAAAGAGCAGAAGTCAAAGTGATCAGAGACTGATGTAAAACATGCTTAGGGAAAAGATCTGGAAGGAAACACAGGAAAATGAAAATAATAGATGTGAACAAATCGCAATGAAACTTGGGTGTGTTAAATCTGAATCCTCTTTTCTAATGAGCAGAATGGAAATCTTCTCTCTGAATAGCACCATCTTTACCTTTAATAATTATTTATCCAATGTCTTTATGGGACCTGGATTTCTCTTTGGCTATTAAATCCCAATTTATACATAAAGGAATATTTCCTTAAGGCAAGGTGTCAGTGATGGATTTTGAGTTACATTCTCCATTCGCACAGATTCTTGCACAATTGTGGTTTCAAGGCAAACATATTGAGAGGCACTATTTATCAAGGAAATGTATTCAACTTAAATGCTTAACATACTTTTCTTCTCCTAAGGATACCTTTTAGTTTTCTTTTATATAAAAGGCTATTTTCCTGATTTAAAATGCTATTTTCTTAATATAGGAATTTTTTAAAGCAGCAAAGTAGAAAGAAAGCAAGAAAAATATAATATCACCACTTAAAGCAATACTCACTCTTCACAGGTTATTAGGCTTCTATATGTGCAATTTTACGTTACTGAGATCATGTGTAACCATTCATGCTTTCCTTCAGGACATAATGAGAATCCAGTATGGGCCAGATATTATCTGAGATACTAAATATATCCATTGGGAAAGAAAACAGATTCCCATACTCAGCGAGCTTACAGTTGCGTGTATCCCGCTTGTTTTCTCTTAATATTTTAATATTAACATTTCTCTTTTTACAAACCACATTTTTAGAATACATCACTCCCACTCTCTTGATGGGTTATGATCTCAGTGAGGAATGCTAGCCCTTTGCCCTTTGTGAGATTGGTGCCTAACCATCCTCTTTAGGAGATGGATGACGAGATATTTATATTTTGTACCCAGCTGCAGAGTTTTAAATATGAACAAAAACCATCTTACATCTTTCAAACAATTGCCAAAGATATCTCAGATACAGCATTTGTCTTTGGCTGAAAACCACATTGAGACTCTAATGGGACTCTCCAGTTTACGGTGCACTCCCATAGAATCCATTGTCCTCAAGAGGAACCCTTGTGAATTTCACCAAAATTACAGGAAACGGTAAGTCCCCAAATACTATGTCATCTTTTGTACCTCACTGAGTGTCAAACTTGTAGCAGTTCTCTCCTTTATATTCATTCAGCAAATATTTGTCTTGCTTGCTTATGTGCTGAACACTTAACAACTCTAGTCTCACCGAAAAAACTAGTCTTTTTCTAGAATCTTTAATATACTCTTTATGCTTTTTGCTGATTTGTTATGACTGGCCAGTGCTTCTCCTGCAATGCAACTTTATATAAGCAAAATATTTCATCTAGATTTTTAAATCTTATGCATTAATATATGTTTAACAAGTATTGCCTCTTTTAACCTCTAAACTTACATTCCTAGCAAGTTCCATATGACAATCTCATAAGTTGTTTTTTCTCTGGTTTTATTTTCACTCCTTTGGTCCACAAGGCATCATTAAGTGAATACAAGGAGGTAATTGACTCAGTCTTCTCCAGTGTTTGACAGTGTTTGTAAACATGCCAAGAATAAACTATTTTTATTCCTTTGTCACTACTGGGAACATATCTAATCATAATAGTGGACTCAAAACAATGTTGAAGTGTGCACTAAGTATTTCATACTTGTTTTTTCTTCAGCCAGTTCCCAGCACCACCATAAGTGTACTTATGGGGGTTAGAAGTTCAAAAATAAGCACCTGAGTTCTAGAATCTGTATCTGACACCCCATGATCTCAGGTTATTACACCTCTTAGTTCTGTCCTACGAAAGGTTAGGTCATCTCTAGCGTCCATTCCAACTCTAAGACTGTAGTTCTTCATGTACAAGCTATTTCATGAAAAGACATCATTTCACCCCCCCCCCCCCCCTTTTCTCACACCATCATTTTCCTATGACAGCAGCTAAGCTCCAGAGATCTATATAATATTAGGCTCTTAAACCCCTGGTGGACAATGAAAAATTGTCAAAATAAAAATTCTAATCTCTGTTGTTATTGCATAAATCTCACTACTGCAATTGCCCCCCCTAGGACTATGCAGCCTGAAAGCACGATTTCACGTTCTGTGATAATAAATTCTCAAATTGCTTTTGCATAACAGTGAAAACTAGCAGTCCATTACTTTAATATTGAACTAAAATTTAACCATAATAATGTTTTGAAGTTTAGAATTACTTTCCCCACAGTCAGAGGAGATTTGGCTGGCTATCTCTACAACATTCCTTTCAAAAAGCACATGGCCTAAGCATAGGGATAATTTATTTGTGTTATATTTCAGTTTTGTTAATTTATAAGTGGGACTTTATAAAACATTTTGGTCCCAGCTCAGTCACTTGCCTCTTTTCAAAGGATGCCTTACAACAATACTAAGATTAATTGTCTGAAATCTGATATGCCCTGAAGTTTGACTATAAATCTGTCTTCAAAATCCATGCTGTGGTATGGAGTTATGTGAGAAAGAAGAATTTAATGCAGTCCTATTTTTCCAGTATTAACTCTCTTGGATTGGGTCCGAGGTGGATATATAATGACTTCAGGCTGTAAAAAAGCCATGTTATATTGATTTACACAGTACAGGTTTTCTTTGAACATGAAGATGTGGTCATTTTGAAGGATGAGGAAAGGATTTAAGCATCCATTCATGCTGAGGAACTCTGCTGATGTCACAAGTTCATCCAAACTTGGGGTCAGTTACCTGGCAAAAAAATCTACATTTTGAAGATTATAAGAACATTCATTCTGTCACTGATTAGCTTTGTGTCAAGAATTTGGGCCAAACCTTCAATGACTGCTTACACTATGCTCAGAATGTTGTGTCTTTTTTCTTTCTTTTTTTTTTTTTTAAGTATAAGCTTTTCTTCTTACCAAGAATTGTGACTCTTTCCCTTCCACCATTGTTTCAGATTCTCCAATAAGAAGACAGCACAGCTCAAAATAGAAAGGACTTAGTGGTTAGAACTAATAGTCTAAGTCCTGGTAGGTAGAGGGAAGCCATATTTCCTGGAACACCCAAAGGCAAATCCTTGACCTTTCTCCAAAAATTGATGAGATCCTAGTTCACAATAGCCTGATTTTTTCCTATTCTATTTCATTTATTTTTTTCATTTTTAATAACTTTTTAATTGTATAGTATAACATATATACAAAGCAAAGAAATAAAAAAGCAATAGTTTTCAAAGTACTCTTCAACAAGTAGTTATAGGAAAGATCTCAAAGTTTGTCATGGGCTACCATATGATCCTCTCAGGTTGTTCCTTCTAACTGCTCCAGAATCTAGGAGGCTAGAAGGAATAAGTATTTTTTCATGATTACAATCAGCTTTTTTCTTTGTTTTTTCGTGAAAAATAACATAAATACCTAAAAACAATAAATTTCAAAGCACAGCACCACAATTAGTTATAGAACATATTTCAAAGTTTGACATGGGTTACAGTTCCAGAAATTTAGGTTTTTACTTCTACCTGCTCTAAGATACTGGAAACTAAAACAGATATTAATTTAATGATTCAGCAATCTTATTCATTTGTTAAATCCTACCTTCTCTGTATAACTCCACCATCACCTTTGATCTTTCTTTTTCACTCTTTATGGGTATTTGGGCTATGGCTACTCTAATTTTTTCACATTGGAAGTGTCTGTTACTAATATGAGGTAGGGAAACCATATCTGACGTTCTGGAGAGGCTGGGTCCTCTAGGTTTCAGGACTTATCTGAACCAGGGACCCACCTGGAGGTTGTAGATTTCTGGAAAGTTATACTAGTGCATGAAACCCTTGTGGAATCTTATATATTGCCTAGGTGTTCTTTAGGTTTGGCTTGAATCATCCTGGTTGGGGTTTGGCAGGCTATGACAGGTAGCAGTGTCTAATTTATGCTAGCATAAGAGCAACCTCCAGAGTAGCTTCTCAACTCTATTTGAACTCTCTCTGCCACTGATACTTTATTAGTTACACTTCTTTTCCCCCTTTGGATCAAGATAGAATTGTTGATCCCATGATACCAGGTCTGGATTCATCCCTGGGAGTCATCTCCCATGTTGCCAGGGAGACTTTCACCCCGGGATGCAATGTCCCATGTAGGGGAGAGAGCAATGATTTCACTTGCAAAGCTGGGCTTAGAGAGAGTGAGGCCACATCTGACTAACAAAAGAGGTTGTCCAGAAGTAACTTTCAGGCAGCTCTGTACATAGGCTAAGCTTCTCCACTACCTACATAAGCTTCATGAGAGTAAGCCTCAAGATCAAGCTTATTGATTTGGGTGTCCCTAAAGTTGGATGCAGTATTAGGGGATTCCCTGATGGTAAGGTTTAATAGTTCCATATTATTTCTCCCATCCCTCAAGGGACTTTGCCAATACTTTTTTGATGATCTGCTTAATATACTCTAGGATATAGCCAGGCATTACATTAATTTATACAGGATTAAATGACCTCTTTCATATTCTGTGCTGCCTGTGTTTCAATTGTTCAAATGAGCTATACGGATAGGTTGAGTTTGATTATGAGCTATAAAAAATTTCAGTTCCAGACCAAATAAACCTTTCTTCCTTCAGTCTCAAAGAATATGTGTGGTTCTAAAATATATACACTGTCTTCCTTACCCCTGTATTGTGAATTACTTTAACCCCAACCTGATCAGCTTTGTTCTTATCTCTAAATATCAGGAGATATTAAACAGTGTCTCAAAATCCAGAAATAATAATCACCACTCCGGACTTAATGTGTCTGCTGTAAAAGCTTACAATCTAGGCCCCTGTTTTCTTATAAGCATTTTCTAAAAGACACCATACCATTGTTGTTCATTTGTTTCTGGCTTATTTTGCTTCACTAAATGTCCCACGTGTTCATTCACATCATTGCATGCCTCACGACTTCATTCCTTTTTGTAGCAGCACAACCTTTTTCATAAGTATATACCATCATTTGCTAATCTACTTCTCAGTTAGTGCATCCTTAGCCACCTGCATTCATCAGGCATCATGTTTAGTACCCAAAGTCCATAGTTCATCAGTACTCTCAATTTTAAATAATTTCATTGTTCCCAAGAGAAAGAAAACTAATAAACACACCCTCTCCAAATAGGAAATCTAAACCTCCTCTTAACTCTTGTCCCTCCCCCATTATTTACCTCTGCTGTTGCTGTGGTAGTGCTGATAGTTTCTTGTTAGACATAGCCCATTTAGCATGCAATAGCAGTTTTCCCCTGTACCCTGGACTTAAATACTCTTTGTACATGAATCATACCTTTGAAGTAGTTCTTGCAAGAACTAATTTATATTTCTAATGTTAATCAGTGGGCACAGCCTGACTTTTTTTTAAAAAGCAATGGTTAGGATTTACTGGCAGTTAATTCTGAACATTGGAGTCAGAAGACTTAGATTTGAATGGTTGCTTTCTCACTTACCAGCTTTATGATCTTGGATATGATATTTAAAGTGGAGAATTTGTTTCAAAAAGCCTACCATGTGAAGACTAAATGACATAATGTGAAGCAAGCATTTAGCACTAAGAAAAGCATGCGGCCAATGGGAGCTTTCAAGGCAATCAGTGCCATCATTAGTTGATACAGCACATCTGCTCAGAAATGTTAATATCTTTCACCCCAGGCAACTCAGAATGTCACACATTTCCTCTGGCCTGGGTCTTCAGAATCTCCAGATCTAGAAAAATTGTTCACTTGAAAGCAAATGCTTCTATAGAACACTGCTGTGTATATGAGCATCTTTGAAGTGAATTGGCATGAGGGATTCCTTTCTAAACCTACAAGTAGCTCTCTATAGTTTCAATGTGAGCCTCAAAAACTGCTCTTTGGCAAGAGAAAATAACATTGCATTATTATTTCTCATCCCTCCCTTTATACCATTCAGACAGAGTTCTTCCCTTAACCATCACTAAACAGCATTGATTAACTTTACTTTTTCTTTGTAAGAAAAAAACTTTTAACTTTAGAACGTGCATATATATCATGATCTAATTTTTCCTCTCATAGTCACTTGACAGAGTCAACTCAATGAACATAAGTAATATTTTGTTTTAACTCCACTGCAAGAAGAAGCAAAACAAAATAAAGTGAAGTCATTCACCTTTTTTATAACAATAGGCAAAGCGAAAGTCCATCCATGTACAACAAGAGTAAGTGAAATAAAATTCATTCAGTTAATTTAGTGCTTTTTGTTTTTCTAACTTTTGCTTTAGAGTCTTCTCTTGTTTGCCAAATTTGAAAATGCTGGATGGGATCCTGAAGCTACCGAAAGATTGCTCACCACCAGAAGCCAATATTTTTTCAAAAATGTGTAATATATCCTAATATTCTCTGTATAGAAAGAAAACATCCACCATTGCTGCTAAAAGCTACAGGCAATATATGATTAAATATTACTGTCCACTAGACATGTGTATTGCATTCCTTTAAACCAGTGGTCTCCAATTTTTAAAAAATTCTATAACCCTATCAGTAAATATATTTTGGGCACACATCTAAATATTAATTTGTATTTAGACACTGCATGCATGAAATGCTAGATAAATATAAAATGTATATTTTAAAACATTGAAAAGTATCAATCTTAAGATGATGGGATAAAAATGAATAGGAGTTGACATTGTGGGATTGAGAATGCCTTCTTGACCATAAGGGGGAAAAGAAATGTAACAAAATAAAATGCAGTGGCTGAGAGATTTCAAATTGAGTTGAAAAGTCATTCTGAAGGTGACTCTTAGGCAAGCTTCAGCCAGATATTTCAAATTGCTATGGTATGCCAAGCTTCAACCAACAGTATTCCTGAAGACCCTAAAGAAAACTCAGGGCTCTATCTAAGACTTTAGAAAAGTTTTATTTATTAAATTTATTTTTCAGAAACTTAAAACCCTCAGATTGTCCCTAAGCCAGATAAGTCCTGACACCCAGAGGTACCAGTCTCTCCCAGAGCATCGACCATTTGCATCCCCCTACCCCATGATGTTGACACTTGTTTTCAACATGAAGAAGTTAGAATGATCATTGCCCAAATATTCCTGGAAATTGAGAGAATGATAAAATGAGAGGAAGGAGTTTAACAGAGAAGTTAGGATTTAACAAATGATTATCAATACAGAATCATATATCAATATATCTTTTTAGTTTCTTTATGTATTAGAACAGCCAGAAGGAAATACCTGAAATTGTGGAACTATAACCCAGTATATACTTTGAAATTTGGCTCTACAATTTCTTGTTAAACTGAACTTTAAAATTTATCTCTTTTCTGTGTATCTATTTCACAATAAAAAATATTTTTTAAAAAACCATGATTAAGGGCTGAGTGCTCGGCAGATGGCTGAATAGGGCAGGTCAAGTGCAGCCCTGCTTCAAGGGAAAGTTAGAGAAGGGTCAGGAGGGTGACTTAGAGGTGATTCAGGAGTGCAGCTGACCTGGGAGAGCCTATGCACCACACGGGGGGCTCTGGTTGCAGAGGCTGAGGAGCTGAGAAGCAGAAAATGGGAGCCTAACATGGAAGCACAGAGCCCACAGGAGTGCACGGATGGGGAGCCAGGGACGAGGAAGTAAGTCAGACTGCATTTCTTGAGCACACTACCCTCACTAGCACAGCCCCGTGACCCACGACTCACCCCACCCTGCTCACCTGAACCCCATCACCAACCCCCACTCCCCACACTCCAAGCACCCCTGGCCCCAGTGGCATACCCACCCCCCACCCCCACCCCAAGTGCAGCCCAATCCAGTTCTCCTGCATGCCTCCTGTGCTGGTTTGAAAGGATGTATGAACCTTAGAAAAGCCATGTTTTAATCAAAATCACATTTCATAAAATAGCAGAATAATCCCTATTCAATACTGTATGTTTGAATCTGTAATTAGATCATCTCCCTGGAGATGTCTCCCAATCAAGAGTGGTTGTTAAGCTGGATTAGGGGAGATGCGTCTCCACCCATTTGGGTGGGTCTTGATTGGTTTACTGGAGTCCTAAAAAAGAGGAAACATTTTGGAGAATGAGAGATTCAGAGAGAGCAGAGAAGACGACATAGCCACCAGAAGCAGAATGTCCATTAACCAGTGACCTTCAGAGATGAAGAAGGAAAACACCTCCCAAGGAGCTTCATGAAACAGGAAGCCAGGATAGAAAGCTAGCAGATGACGCTGTGTTCACCATGTGCTTTCTCACTTGAGAGAGAAACTCTGAACTTCATCGGCCTTCTTGAACCAAGGTATCTTTCCCTGGATGGATGCCTTTGATTGGACATTTCTATAGATTTGTTTTAATTGGGACATTTTCTCGGCCTTAGAACTGTAAACTAGCAATTTATTAAATTCCCCCTTTTAAAAGCCATTCTGATTCTGGTATATTGCATTCCAGCAGCTAGCAAACTAGAATACCTCCAGAGCACTACCTCCCCCCTCTGTTCCCTGCAGACTGTTTGCAGTGTATGAACACTGTGGGCACTAACCTCCATACCCAGGCTACCTTTGCTCCCCTCACCCCCTCACCTCCGAGCTCTGAGCATCACTTGAAAGCACTCCTAGACCTGCACATGTGCAAGTGCCCTCAGTCACGTCCTTCAGCTCTGGGAACGTAAGTTTACGGTACTCTTAGCCCTGCACGGGTGCCCAGCCCTCAGTCACCTGTCCCAGCTCTGAGAAAGTGCTGACCTGTGCAGCTGGGTCACATCCACCCCCAGCCCATGAAGACATAATGTTGACCCACTGCCATAGTTTGCATATGCACAAAAAGGGCCCCATGCCCTAGACCAGTTCACACCAGGGTTACACCCCCAGACCTGTGCATCTGCACAGTTACATCCTCCCTAGGTGCTGGGGACTCATGTTCACAAGCACCAGCATAACATCCCCAACTTGCATCCATACGTGCTCTGCAACACATCGCATTGTTGTGCCCTGCCCCATACCCTGCATCCTACTACACATCCACCCCACAAACACAAGGCCTTAGATCACTGAAAGAAATCAACCTCCAAAGTAAATCAATCAAGAAAGATATTTACATGTGAGGAAAACAGCGAATCACTAAGCATGTCACAATGCACACAGATATAGCCCAGCTTAACAACCAAATTAAAACACCAGAGGAGACATAAACATTGGAACAGCTAATCAAAGATGTTCACATAATTCAATTTAGTAAAATAAGTGGGGTGGCTAATGGCATAAAGGAGATCAAGAAGACACTCAAAAAGCATAAAGAAGAATTTGAAAGAATAAATAGAAAAATAGCAGATATCACAGAGATTAAAGACTCTATTGACCAAACAAAAAACCTACTAGAGGTATACAACAGTGTATTTGAAGAGACAGAAGAAAGAATAAGTGATACAGAGGCCAGAATAACTGATTTAAAACGCTCAAAACAGCAAATAGCAAAAAAAAAAAAAAAAAAAAAAGGAAAAATTACAACTGAATCTCAGGGAAAATTTAGACAAAACAAAGGCACAAATATAAGAATTATTGGTGTCCTAGAAGGAGAAGAGAAGAGTAAAGGGCTAGGAAGAGTAGTTGAGGATATAATGGAGGAAAACTTCCTTACCCTTATAAAGGACATAAATACACAAGTCAAAGAAGCCCAGAGAACTACAAACATAATAAATCCAAATAAGCCTTCCCCAAGACGTTACTAATCAGTCTGTCAAATGTTGAAGAGAAGCAGAAAATTCTGAAAGTGGCAAGAGAAAAACAATCTACTACATACAAGGGAAACCATATAAGACTGAGTTCAGACTACTCAACTGGCACTATGGAGGCAAGAAGGCAGTGGTATGATCTATTTAAGATCTTGAAAGAGAAAGACTTCCAGCCAAGAAATCTGTACCCAGCCAAACTGTCCTTCAAAATGGAAGGAGAGATTAAAATTTTCACAGACAAACACATCTTGAAAGAATTTGTCAACAAGAGACTTACCCAACAACAAATACTAAAGGAATTCTGCCAACTGAAAAAAAAGAGAGAGGAGAGGGAGTCTGGAGGAGGGCACAGAATTGAAGAATACCGGTAAGGGTAACTTAAAGGATAAAAAGAGAAAGAGGGAAAAGAATATATAGATCTGACAAATAAAATAAAAAAGGTAAGATGATGGATTCAATAAACACCTTTACAGTAATAACTTTGAATGTTAATGGACTAAACCAACCCATTAAAAGATACAGATTGGCAGAATAGATTGAGAGACATAAACCAACTATATGCTGCTTACAAGAGACTCATCTTGGACACAAGGATACAAATAGATTGAAAGGAAAAGGATAGAAAAAGATTTTCCATGCAAGTTGTAACCAAAAGAAAGCAGGAGTAGCTATACTAACATTGGACAAAATAACCTTTAAAAGTAAAGCCATCATAAGTGACAAAGAAGGACACTATATATTAATTAAAGGGACAATTCACCAAGAAGATAAAACAATTATAAGCATATATGCTCCCAATTAAGGAGCTCCAAAGGACATGAGACAGACATTGACAAAACTGGAGGGAGCAATAGATGTTCCAGCAATAATAGTAGGAGACTTCAATACACCACTCTCCTCTATAGATAGAACAACCAGACAGAAGATCAACAAAGAAACAGAGAAGTTAAACAACTTGATGAATGAATTAGACCTAACAGACATGCATAGCTTATTGCACCCCAAAATACAAGGATATACAGTCTTCTCAAGGAATGCTCATGGAACATTCCCCAGGATAGATCATATGCTGGGGCACAATACAGGTCTTTATAAATTTTAAAACATTGTAATTATTGAAAGCACTTTCTCTAATCACAATGGAATGAAGCTGGATCTCAAAAACCACCAAAGAATGAGTACATTCACAAACATATGGAGGTTAAATAACACACTCTTAAATAATCAGTGAGTCAAAGAAGAAATTGCTAGAGAAATCAGTAGCTAACTGGAAACAAATGAAGATGAGAATACAATTTATCAGAACTTGTGGGATGCAGCAAAGGCTGTGCTGTGTTGGAAATTTATTGCCCTAAATGTCTATTTTAAGAAACAAGAAAGAGTAAAAGTCGAGGACATAACTGCTAAATTGGAAGATATTACTTTCTCAAGTATTTGAGAAAGAACAGCAAAATAACCATAAAGCAAATAGAAGAAGAGAAATAACACAGATTAAAGCAGAGTTAAATGAATGGGAGAACAAAAGAACGATAGAATCAATAAAACCAAAAGTTGGTTCTTTGAGAAAATAAAAAAATTGATGATCCACTACAAGACTGACAAAGAAAAAAAGAGAGAGGATACAAATAAACAAAATCAGAAATAAGAAGGGGTGCATAACCACAGACCTGAAGAAATAAAGTAAATCATAAGAAGATACTATGAACAACTATATGCAACAAATTAGACAACTTAGATGAAATGGGCAAATTCCTGGAAACACACCAACAAGCTACACTAACTCAGGAAGAAATAGAAGATCTCAACAAACCAATCAAAAGTAAAGAGATTCAATCAATCATCAAAAGTCTTCCTGCAAAGGAAAGCCCAGAGCCAGATGGCTTCATAGGGGAATTTTATCAAACATTCCAAAAAGAACTAACACCAATCCTGCTCAAACTTTTCTTAAAAATTTGAGGAAAAAGGAACTCTACTTAACTCATTTTATGAAGCTAATATAATTTAAATGCCAAAACCGGTAAAGATGCTATAAGAAAGGAAAACTGTAGACCAATCTTGTTAATGAACATAGATGCAAAAATTCTCAACAAAGTGTTAGCAAATTGAATCCAACAACACATTAAAATAATTATACACCATGACCAGATGGAATAAGAATGCAAGGATAGTTCAACATAAGAAAATCAATTAATGTAGTATGACACATTAACAAATCAAAAGGGACAAATCACATGATCATCTCAATTGATGCTGAAAAAAACATTCGACAAAATTCAATATCATTTTCTGATAATAACATTTCAGGGGAGTGCAATGGTAGCTCAGTGGAAGAATTCTTGCCTTCCATATCAGAGACCCAGGTTTGATTCTGGGACCCTGCCCATGTGGATAAAAAAAAAAGCGAGAGAGAAAAAAATTCCAAAAATATGAATCAAAGTAACTACCTCTATATGAAAAAGGGAATGTATGAAAAACCAATAGCCAGCATTGTACTCAATGGAGAGAGACTGAAAATTCTTACCCTAAGATCAGGAATGAGACAAGGATGCCCACTGTCATCACTATTATTCCACATTGTGCTAGAAGTGGTAGCTAGAGTGTAAAACTTTCATTATTTGTAGATGACATGATACCATACTTGGAAGATCTTGAGAAATCTATAGCAAAGTTACTTGAGCTGATAAACAAATTCAGCAAGGTGGTGGGATATAAAATTAATGTGCAAAAATCAGTAACATTTCTATCCACAAGCAATGACCTAACTGAGGAGTCATTAAGAAAAAAATTCCATTCAAAATAACAACTAAAAGAATCAAGTACTTAGGAATGAGCTTAACTAGGGAAGTAAAAGACTTGTACGCAGAAAACTACACAACATTGCTAAAGGAAATCAAAGAAGATTTAAATAGGTGGAAAGACATTCCCTGCTCATGGACAGGGAGGCTAAATATATTTAAAATATCAATTCTACCCAAATTGATCTACAGATTCAACACAGTACCAGTCAAAATTCTAACGACCTACTTTGAAGATTTGGAAAAGCTAGTTATCAAATTCATCTGGAAGGGAAATAGACCCCAAATAGCTTAAAGCACCCTAAAAAAGAGCAAAGAGGGAAGATTAACACTCCCTGACTTTAAAACTTATTATAAAACACAAAGATAGATGCATTGACCAATGGAATCATATTGAGAGTGCAGAAATAGGCCACCAAATCTATAGTCAACAGATATTTGACAAGGCCCCCAAGTTCTCTGAACTGGGACAAAATAGTGTTTACAATAATTGGGCATGGAAGAACTGGATATCAATAGCCAAAAAGAATGAAAGAGGAACCGCTATCTTAAACCCTGCACAAAAATTAACTCAAAGTGGGTCAAACTTCTAAATATAAGAACTAGCACCATAAAGCTTCTAGAAGGAAATGTAGGGAAACATTTTCAAGACCTAGTAATAGGAGGTAGTTTCCTAAACTTTACACCCAAAGCACAAGCAACAAAAGAAAAAACATAAATGAGAACTCCTCAAAATCAAATGCTTCTGCACCTCAAAAGACTGTCAAAAAGGTGAAGAGATAGCCAAATCAATGGGAAAAAAATATTTGGAAAACATATCAGACAAAGGTTTGATATCCTGTGTACACAAAGAAATCATACAATTCAACAACAAAAGAACAAACAGCCCAAATATAAAATGTGCTAAGGATATGAATAGGCATTTTTCTGAAGAGCAAATACAGATGGCTCAAAAGCACATGAAGAGATGCTCATTTTCATTGGATTTAAGGCAAATGCAGATCAAGACTAGAATGAGATACTGCCTCACACCTATAAGAAAAGCTGCTATTAAACTAACAGGAAACTATACATGCTGGAGAGGATATGGAGAAACTGGGACACTTATGCATTGCTGGTGGCAATGTGTAATGGTGCAGCCACTATGTAAGACTGTTTGGCAGCTCCTTAGAAACTAAATATCAAGTTACCCTATGACCCAGCAATAGCACTACTGAAAGCAACAACAGAAACAAACATTCGCACACCAATATTCATAGCAGCGTTATTCACAATCGACAAAAGATAGAAACAAACCAAATGCCCATCGACAGATGAGTGGCTTAACAAAATGTAGGATATACACACAATGGACTGTTTTGCAGCAGTAAGACAAAATGACTTCCTGAAGCACATGACAAGGTATGAAGTCATGAGGCAAGCAACCATGTGAATGAATGTGTGGGACATTTAGTGAGGGAAAATAAACCAGAAACAAAAGAACAACAATGGTCTCGTCTTTAGAAAAATCCTTACAAGAAAACAGGTGCCTAAATCGTAAGCTTTTATAGCAGACACATTTAGTCTGCTATATGTAATGATTGGCTTCATTATTATTTCTGGATTTCGAGAGGCTGTTTTATATATATAAATGTATTATATATATATAATATATATATATGTATTTTATATATATATATTTTATATATATAAAACCTGATATTTAGAAATAAGAATGAAGCCAATCAAGTTGGGGTTAAAGTAATTCAGCACACTGGGATAAGGAAGACAATGCCAATATTTTAGACCCACATATACTCTTTGAGACCAAAGAAAGAAAGGTTTATTTGGTCTGGAACTGAAATTTGCTGTAGCACATAATCTAACTCAGCTTATCTGTATAGTTCAGTTGAATAATTGAAACCACAGGGAGCCCAGAATCAGAAAGAGGTTCTTTAATCCCATATAGTTTAATGTAATGCCTACCTACATCCTAGAGTATATTAAGCAGATAATCAAAAAGTATTGGAAAAGTCCCTTGAGGGATGGGAGAAAAAATATGGAACTATTAAACTTTACCATCAGGAAATTCCCTGATACTGTGTCACTTTAGGGGCACCCAAATCAAGAGGCCATGCCTTGATTTTGAGGCTTACTCTTGTGAAGCTTATGCAGGTAGTGGAGAAGCTTGGCCTACCTATCGATATACTAAGAGTTACTTCTGTAGGACCTCTTCTGTTGTTCACATGTGGCCTCATTCTCTCTAAACCCAACTCTGCAAGTGAAATTATGTCCCCCACCCACGTGGGACATGGCATCCAGGGGTGAAAGTCTCACTGGTGAAATGGGAGATGACTCCCAGGGATGAGTCCAGCCCTGGCACCATGTGATCAACAATTCCATTCAGACCAAAAGGAGAAAAAGAAGTGCAGCTAATAAAGTATCAGTGGCAAAGAGAGTTCAAATGGAGTTGCTACTCTGGAGGTTGCTCTTATGCAAGCTTCAGTTAGACATTGCTACCTATCATAACCTGCCAACCCCCAGCCAGAACCATTCTAGCCAATCCTAAAGAATACCTAGGGCAATATGTAAGATTCCACAAGGGTTCCATGCACTAGTGTAACTTTCCAGAAACCTACAACCTCCAGATGGGTCCCTGGACCAGATAAGTCCTGAAACCTAGAGGGCCCAGCCTCTCCAGAACATCAGATAGTTCCATTTCCCTACCCCATGTTACTGACAGCCCCTTCCAACATGAAAAAGTTAGAATGGCTATAGCCCAAACACCCTTAAAGGGAGGGATAGAAAGATCAAAGGTGATAGTGGGGTTATACAGAAAAGATAGGATTTAACAAATGAATATGATTACAGAATCATTAAATTGATACCTCTTTCAGTCTCCAGTATTTTAGAGCAGCTAGAAGTAAAAACATGAAATTGTAGAATTGTAACCCATGTCAAAGTCTGAAATATGTTCTACAACTAATTGTGGTACTGTGCTTTTCAATTTATTCCTTTTTAGTATATATGTTATTTTTCACAAAAAAGAAAGAAAAAAAGTTGATTGTGTGGTGATAAAAAAATATTTATGACTTCTAGCTTCCTGTGTTCTGGAGCAGCTAGATTTTATGGTAGCCAATGACAAATCTGGAATCTGTCCTGTAACTACTTGTTGAAAAGTACTTTGAAAATGATTGCTTTTTATTTCTTTGCTTTGTATATATGTTATGTTATACAATAAAAAAAAGTTAAAAAAAAATAAAGCCCCAATTAAAGAAAATAATAGAAGTGCTCTGAAGTTTGCTTTCCTAGTTTGCTGGGACTACCCCTGGGGCTTTGAGTCCCTTACTTTGACAGCACTGTTTTTAAATACCTGAAGTAATCAGAAGGATAAAGGGTGATTAGAAGTAGCTTGTATTATCTTAACGCACATTGCATTGAGGTCTTCATTTTAAACATTCTTGTTCATTAATGACTTTTACAAGATAGTGATTTAGAAAGGTCTAGGCCATATGCTATTCATTTAAAAATTAGAAAATAAACAATAATGGCAAAGCTTCTTTTTCATTAGAGCACTTCTTAGGCATAATTTTTAAACTTGCCTTCCTTATATTTTAATGAGAAAAAAGACAATTCAATTTAATTGCATTTAATTTAGAGAAAGGTCATCACAATCAACTTATGACCTTATTTTTTTCTTATTTTTAAGATCAACTTAGTTGCAGAAGTGTTTAAGTTTTCCCAAGATTGTTTAATTAGCTAGGGGCCCAAAAGTCAATTAAATCAAAGAAATATTTTCTTGGTCATGCTACCATGGATGAATGCTGCTTGGAAAATAAAATAACAAAAATTCTAATAACACCAAGGTACAACGCCTTTCCTTAGAATCTTTTCAGTAATTAAAGAACACAGAAGCACACCAAAACCTAAATTTAGTGAAATATGTTATTAGTATCCTGTATGGGAGGGAAAGAGATTGAATTTTAGATGTGGCATGTCACTTTGAAGACTTTACAGAAAACATATTATTCGAGATGGATCTTGAAGAATAGTAGATTCCAACAAGTAACAGGTAGAATAAGGTCGCCCAGGCAGAAGGCACAACATGAAGAGAAAACCAAAGACCAGACAGAGTATGTTAGCCAGGAATGGGTCTTACTGCAAAAATTGAATAAATGGATTGGGAAAGGCTTAAAATGTGTAATATTAATAATAGCAACAATTTTTTTATTGAACATCTATTATAAATCAGGCACAGGACAGATTCTATTAATCCATCATGTACGTTACTCCTAAAAAAAAAAGTATGAGGTTCCTGTTAGTCTCATTTTCTGAGTAAGGTTATATAATGCTCAGAGAGGTTAAGCACCATGCTTAACATCATGCAAGGGCACACAACTTTTACATAGTGTGGTGATTTGAAGCTGTGTGTACCCCAGAAAAATATATCTTAAATGCAATCCATTCCCATAGGTGCAAGCCAATTGTAAGTAGGATCTTTTGATGAGGTTACTCTAGTGAAGGTGTGTCCCACCTCATTCAGGATGTCTTAATCCTTTCATTGGAGTCCTTTAAAAGAGAATGAAATTCAGAGAGAGAGAGAGAAAAAACTGCAGGAAACAAGAAGCTGAAACAGAACCCAGAAGAGAAGGAAAGGACCTGGAGACTTTGTCATGCTCCTTTCTATGTGACAGAGGAATCAAAGAACACTGTCAGTAGGCTCCAGAACACTATGATCTTTAGGGAGAAAACATCTCCTTGATGATGCCTTGATTTGGATATTTTCTCAGACCCAAACCATAAGCAAATAAACCTCCATTGTTTAAGCCAACCTGTTGTACAGTATTTGCTTGAACAGCCTAGGAGACTAAAACAATGATAAAGCCAAGATTCAAAGCCTTAATATCTCTCAACACTCTTACTATGTCTTCTAATAATATAGTTATAATTTTAAAATTCAAAATGTACTTTTGTGTTTCCAGGGGCAGCTTCATTTCCCACAGCACAAGTTACTAGCATTTAATAACACCAAGTATGCACCATTCCTTCAATATACACTAACATTCCCTTGTTGAAGATTTTTCCCTCTTTCTGAAATGCCCTTCCCTTGACTGCAACCCTGTGACTATCGTTCCTTCTTTGGCTCATTTCAAGTGCCATTGTCTCCAAAAATCTTCATCTTTTCCATAGTCCTGTTTCCTCTGCAGTTTCATAGCAATTTATAGAAAGACGTTTTATGACACATTTTCTTATTATGCCTCATTTTTAAAAAATTTTGTTCTTTCCTTCTTCTGAAAAAAATACTTTAGGTCCGAAAGAGAAGATTCTGGGAAGATGGTGGAACAGGAAACTCCAGGTTTAGTTTTTCCACCAGAAAAAACTACTAAACATGCAGGAACTGCCTGAGACAACTATTTTGAAACTCCAGAGGCCAGTAGAACACTGCACAGCATCCAAAGAAGAGCAGGAAGAATTTGTTGGTAAATTAAGGTCAAGACAAGTAAATTGGACTCTCCATTTGGTGTTATAGGCTCCCACCCCTCATACTCACAGCAGGCCACTCTAAGGTCTTGCCCCTGGCTAGCTCACTGGTGACAGAAAGGGACATAGAATCATCTTCCCCACCATCGCAGCCAATTCCAGCTGCTGATCATGGTTTTTGATTAGTGACTTCTGATCTCTGGGGGCCTTGCTCCGAGAGGGACAATTGTTCCAAACTGTGTTGGACAAAGATCCCACATAGACACTTAAAGACACTACACTTCCTCAGGGATGTGGGGGACAGCTAGTTGAAGGGCTACATTCAATGGGCAGGTCAAGAAATTTCAGATTTCGGAGCTGCAGAAGAAGATCTTGGCACCCTGTCTGATCCCTTTCTCTTTTATTTTCTGTCCAAATTACCCTAGTATTAAACTACCCTGTACAAAATAACAAGATCATATACCCTGTTTAAGTTTCCGTATAATTATATTGTTTGAATAGCCTGAGATACAGGTTAAAATAGTATAGTAAATATAAATCTTGTGCCAACTAAATTCTCTTTCTTTGTTCTCACACAGAAGTTGAAATTCTAAAATACGATCACTATCATCCTTTACCATGTACACTGATTTACCTTAGTCCTAACCAGATCACCTTCTTTCATATCTCTAATTGAAGTCTTATCTCTTTTTCAGCTTCTTTAATGGTTGCTGTATGGGGTAATGCTGACTTTCAGAGTTGCAGAACTCTAACACTGAGTCTCAGTAGTTCTACAGATACACAAAATTGCAGGAAACTGCCAAGGTACACACAGAAAGTTCAGCATCTCAGAATTTAGAAACAGCAGTTACAACTCAGAAAAAAATGTGGCTGCTCTCTTACAATGTAGGAAACTTTACAGTAAGGCTTATTGAAAACTCTGTACTCCTTAATTGTATATTGCCCAATCTCTAGTCTTGGTCTATTTGCTAGTAACCCATGTTCTCATCTTTAACCCTCAGAGTTTACTCATTATAGTAAGTTTATATTAGTGGGGCCTTACAATATTTGCCTTTTTGTTTCTGGCTTAATTTCATTCAATATAATATCAATATCATGTCCTCAAGGTTCATTCACCTAGTTGCATATCTCACAACTTCATTCCTTCTTGCAGCCACTCAATATTCCATTGTATATGTACCCCACAGTTGTCCTTCTGTTCTTCTGTTCATCCTTTGAAATACCCTTAGGCCACATCCATTCATTGAAAGTAATGAATACTGTCATTATAAACACCAGTTTGCAAATGTCTGTTTTCAGTTCTTCCAAGTATATATCAAATAATGGGGCTGCAGGATCATATAGCAATCCTACACTTAACCTCCTGTAGAGCCACCATACTGCCCTCCAGGGGACCTACCTTGTTTTACTTCCCTATCAGTAATGAGTAGCTGTATCTCTCTGTTCACATTTTCTTCAGCATTGTGTCTTTCTATTTATTTTTAAAAATCATTTAATCACACACTATAAATCCATCCTAAGTGAAAAATCTATGGCTTCCAGTGTGTTCACCACCACAATCTATATCAGCACATTTCCATTCTTATGCAATGAAAGAAAAGGAAAAAAGCAATTAAAATACTAATTAAAAAAAGAAAAAGGAGAAACAGAAACAACAAGAATTCCATACCTCTCCCCCACCCCCCATATACCCCTCTTATTAACATTTAGCCTTGGTTAAATTGCCTTTGTTACAATTAATGGAAGAATATCATGTTACTGTCGACTATAGACCCTAGGTTGCATTGATTATTTTTTCCATATACCATCCTATTTTCAACACTTAGCAATCGTGACATTAATTTGTTCTCCCTCATGTAAAACCTTTCTTATATTTGCACATTTAATCACCATCGCTGTCAACTCCAGGTTTTCCTAAGTTATGCAGTCCTGGTTTTTATCTTCTATCTTTCCTCTGGTGTCATACATGCCCCTGGCCTTCCTTTTTCAATCATATTCACATTCAGCTTTGCTCATCATAATTAAAACATTCTGCTACCATCAGACAGTATTGCACTATTCATTTCTCATTCTTTACAACCAATTCTGTTGAATAATATGTACTCCTTCAGCATTAAATGCCCAATCCCTATCTTCTTTCTATCTTCTGAAAAACCTGTGTTCATAAATTTAACTCTCAGTCTGCTCATTGCAGTTAGCTCATATTAGTAAGGATTTACTAATTTTTTGTATAAGATGTGACATAGGGTCTTAGTAAGACCATACAGTATTTGTCCTGTTTCTGGCTATTTTCACTCAACATAATGTCCTCAAGTTCATCCACAATGCTATATGTGTCATGACTTTATTCTGTCTTACAGCTGTATAATATTGCATCATAGGCTTATACCAGTTTGTTCATCCATTTGTCCATTGATGGACATTGGAGCTGTTTCCTTTTATTGGCCTCATGAATAAACATTGGTGTGCAAATGCCTTCAGGTCCTCTGAATATATACCTAGTAATGGAATTGCTTGATCATATGGCAGCTCTATACTTAGCTTTCTGAGGAACTGCCAAACTACCTTCCAGAACTGTTACACCATTCTGCATTCCCACCAACAGTGAGTAAGTGGGCTACTTTCTTCACAACCTCTCCAGCACTTGTAGTTTTCCATTTTTTTGGTAAATGGTCATTCTGATAGATATGAGATGATATTGCACTGTGGTTTTGGTTTTGTATTTCCTTAATAGCTAGTAAAGTTGAGCATCTTTTCATATGTTTTGGAACCATTTGTATTTCCTCTTCAGAAAAGTGTCTACGTCTTTTCCCTATTTTTTAATACTTTCATATTTTTAAATTGTTTGCCTTTTTGTTGTTGAATGGTAGGATTTTTATTTTTTTTTAAGCATATACTATACTAGATAGTATATGCTTAACCAATATGTGGTTTCAAAATATTTTCTCCCATTGCATAGGCTGTCTTTTTACTTTCCTGAAAAAGTCCTGTGATGCACAATAATATTTAATCTTGAGGAGATCCAATTTATCTATTTCTTCTTTCATTGCTCACACTTTGGGTAAAAGATTTAGGAAATCAGCTCCTGTCACAAGATCTTTAAGATATTTTCATACATTTACTTCTAAAAGTTTTCTGGGCTTAGCTCTAATGTTTAGGTCTTTGATCCATTTTGAGTTAATTTTTTGAATAAGATATGACATAAGATCCTCTTTCATCCTCTTGGATATGGATATCCAGTTCTTCAAGCAGCATTTGTTGAAGAGGCTGGTATCTTCCAGTTGAGTCTACTTGGCTCAAAAAAAAAAAAAAAAAAAAAGCCAAAATACCAGATCTTACAAAGATGAAATATACTGTAGACCAAATAAAAAATATACTAGAGATATTGAGAAAAATATATTAGAGATAATAACAAAGTTGAAGTGACAGAAGAAAGAATTAGTGAATTAGAGGACAGGACAATTGAATTTGAAAGTATAAAAGAAGAAGTGGCAAAAAAGATGGAAAAATTTGAATTGGATCTCAAAGAAATGATGGGCAACAGAAAGTACACAAATATAAGAATCATAGATGTTCCCAAAGGGGAATAAAAGAGAAAAGGGCTAGGAAGATTAGTTGAGGAGATAATGGGGGGAAATTTCCCAACCCTTATAAAAGACATACATATGCAAATTTAAAAATCCCAATGAACCCTAAATAGAATAAATCCAAGTAGGCATACTGCAAAACATATACTAATAAGACTATCAAATATTGACAAGAATAAAAAAGTCCTGGAAGCAGTAAGAGAACACTGTCTGTTTTAACGTGCTAAGGCTGCCAGGATGCAAATATCAGAAATGTATTGGCTTTTATAAAAGGAATTTATTAAGTTAAAGGCTAACAGTTCTAAGCCCATAAAAATGCCCAAACTAAGGCATCCCAAGGAAGATATCTTGACTCAAGAAAAACCAACATCTGTAACATGGAGAGGCACTTGGCTGGCGTCGGTGGGTCCTTGTACCTGGTTCCACTGCTTCCCCTCCTGATTCCAGTGGCTTCCTCTCTAAGCATCTGTGGGCCTTCACTTAGCTTCTCTGGGCAAAATTCTGTGTTCTTGCTTGCTTAGCATCTCATAGGAAGACACATGGTGACCTCTGCTGGATTCTATATCTCCAAACCTTCATGTCTAGGCATCTGCTCTCTCTGTTGGCACTCCAAGCACCTCCAAATGTCTACGTCTCTGTCAGCTCTGAAGCAACTGTACGTTTTCCAAAATGTCTATCCTCTTAAAGGATTTCAGTAAACTAAAAAAGACCCAGTTTGAGTGGGCAAAGTCACATTTCCATCTGATCAAAAGGTCATACCCACAATTGGGTGAGTCACATCTCCATGAAAGTAATCCACTTAAAAGGCCACACCTACAATTGGTATGTCACATTGCCATGGAAATAATCTATTCAAGAGTTCCACCTACAGTACTAGATCAGGATTAAGAAAACATGGCTTTTCTGGAGTACCTAACAATTTAAATCAGCACACTACATAATTCATTTTATGAAGCTAACATCACTCTGATACCAAGCCTGGATAAAGATGCCACAAGGAATGAAAACTACAAGCCAATCTCCCTAATAAATATAGATGCAAAAATTCTCAAGAAAATGCTAGCAAACTGAATCCAGTGACACATTAAAAGAATTATACACCATAAGAAAGTGGAGTTTATACCAGGAATGCTAAGTTGGTTCAACAAAAGAAAATCAGTTAATGTAATATAGCACATTAACAAATCAAAAGGGGGAAAAAATCACATGAACATCTTGATTCATGATGAAAAATTGTTCAGTCAAATTCAGCACCCTTTTCTTAATAAAATATTTCAAAATGTAAGAATCAAAGAAATTCCATCAATATGATAAAGGTCATAAATGAAAAACTTATAGCCAGCATCATACTCGATGGTGAGGGACTGAAAGCCTTTGCTCTAAGATCAGAAATGAGACAAGGATTCTCTCTATCACCATTATCATTCAACATTGTATGAGAAGTTCCAGCTAGAACAATCAATCAGGAAAAAAATAAAAAGCATCAAAATTGGAAAGGAAGAAGGAAAACTTTCATCATTTGCAGAAGACAAGATACTCTATTCGGAAAATCCTGAGGAATCTATGACAAAACTTCTTGAGCTAATAAATTCAGCTAAGTGGCAGGATACAAGATTAATGCGCAGAAATAAGTAATGTTTCCATACACAAATAATGACTTAACTGAGGAGACAATTAAGGAAAAAAATTCATTCAAAATAGCAACTAAAAGAAACAAGTATCTAGGAATAAACTTAACCAAGGGTGTAAAGGACCTGTACATAGAAAACTACAAAACATTGTTAAAAGAAATCAAAGATCTAAATAGGTGGAGAGACATTCCATGCTCACTGGTAGTAAAGTTAAATGTAGTTAAGATGTCGATTCTAAACAAATTTATCTACAGATTTGATTAAATACCAATAAAAATTGCAACTACCTATTTTGAAGTCTTTGGAAAAGCTAGATATTAAATTTGGTTGGAAGGGAGATAGACCACAAATATCTAAAAATATCAAAGAGAGAGAGAGAGAGAGAGAGAGAGAGAGAGAGAGAGAGAGAGAGAGAGAGAGAGAGAGAGAGAGAGAGATAACGAAGTAGGAGGACTAACATTTTCTGATATAAAAGCCACAGTGGTCAAAACAGCATGATATCGCACAAAGTTAAAGGTATTGGTCAATGGAATCCTATTAAAAGTGTGGAGATAAACTATCAAATCTATTGTCAGTTGATCTTTGGCAAAGCCCCCAAATCCAGTGAGCTGGGCCAGAATAGTTTTTTCAATAAATGGGCATGGGAGAATTGAATATCAATAGCCAAAAAAAATGAAGGAGGACCCTCACCTTGCGCCTTATACAAAATTAACACAAAGTAGATCAAATATATAAATATAAGAGCCAGTACCATAAAATGCCTGGAAGAAAAGATGGGGAAATATCTTCAAGAACTAATAATAGGAGATACCTGCTTAAATTTTACACCCACAGCACAAGCAATGAGAGAACAAATAGATCAATGGGAACTCCTCAAAATGCTTCTTTTCCTCAAAGGACTTTTTCAAAAAGGTGAAGAGGCAGCCAGCTCAATGGGAGGTAGTATTTGGAAGCCATGTATTGGATAAAAGTTTGATATCCTGTATACCTAATGAAATCATTCAACTCAACAACAAAAGAACAAATAACCAAATTATAAAATGTACTAAAGATATGAAGAAACATTTTTATTTCTGAAGAGCAAACATAAATGGGTAAAAAGCACATGAAAATATGCTGAGTTTCATTAGCTAAAAGTGAAATGCAAATCAATACTACAATGAGATATCACCTCACACCTATAAGAATGGCTGCTATTAAGCAAACGGTAAACCACAGATGTTGAAAAGAATGTGGAAAAATTGGAACATTGATTCGCTGCTTGTGGGAATGTACAGCTGTGGTGGAAGATGTTTGGCAGTTCCTCAGGAAACTAAATATCGAGTTGCTCTATGACCCAGCAATACCACTACTTGGTATAAACCCAGAAGAGCTGAGAGCAGTGATATGAACAGATATTAGCAAACCAATGCTCATAGCAGCATTATTCACAATTGCCAAAGGAGAGAAACAATCCAAGTGTCCATCAACAGATGAGTGGATAAACAAAATGTGGTCGATACATAGGATGAAATATTATGCCGCAGTAAAACAAAATGACATCCTGATACATACATATGACAACATGAAGGAAACTTGAGGATATAATGCTGAGTGAAATAAGCCAGACACAAAGGAAATTTTTGCAAAATCATCATACTGTATGATTTTGCAATTATGACCTTGGTAAAGATAAACTCAAAGGTTTATAATATAAAATAAAGGGGTCCTAAATATACACAGAGACTAGAGATGAGTGAACAGCTATCTAGTGAAGTTGAACTTAAATGTAAGGGAATAGACAGAAGTGAAGGCAGTTCATGGTGAGGTTATAAATAATATTGCTGTATTGAAGGTGAACATGATTGAAACAGGTTGTATGGAGTCATGTATCCCACTAATTATTTACATTATATTATTTATATAAATAAAAGTTCTTGTATGAACTACTTCAAAGATACGGACCTTGTACAAAGTGTCAATAATAGAGAGGTATAGGGGGGAAACCACTATTGTATGCTATGGTCTATATTTAATAGGAAGACATGAACAGTACCACAGCAATCCCAGGAGTAAATAATTGGAAGTAAGGCCAAGAGTTAAGGGGAGGTTTGGTTTTCTATCTGATGAGGGTGTGCTTATATGCTATTTTTCTCTTTGGAGCAATGAAAAGTGTCTGAAATTGAGAGTGCTGAAGATTATACAACTAAGTGAGGATAATGTGAGGCATGGATTGTTTAGTTTGGACATTGTCCATGATGCCCAATGGATGGAGATGGCTGAAGAATACATTGACTGAGGAGAAAGGTGAACTATGGTGTATATATATATATATATATATATATATATGATAGAATATTGTGCATGTACAGAAAGGAACAAAGTCATGAGGCATGCAATGAGGTAAACGAACCTTGGGAACATTGTGTGGTACAAAATAAACCATAAACTAACGAACAAGTATTTTATGGGCTCTTTAGAGAATACTTATAAGAAAAATGGGGCCAAATTGTAAGCTCTTATAGTGGTCACATATAGTCTTGAGCTGTAAATGTTATTTCTTGGTCTTGAGATATTGTTATATATATATATATATATATAACCTGGCATTTATCTGGAATTTTGGGTACCTATGTGACATCTAAGACTCAGAGTTGGATTTCTGTAGCTGAAATTCAGCATTGCTATAGACAACAACTGGTAAAGAAACCAACAAAAAGAGATCAGCTCTAATTAGAGATAAGAATGAAGCCAGTCTGCCAGGATCAAAGTAAATCAAAATACAGGGTAAAGGGTGATAATGCCTGTATTTTTGAACTTCAGATAATGTATGAGACAAAAAGAAGAAAGGTTTACTTTGTTCAAATCTGAAATTACTGGTGACACATAATGTAACTCAACCTGTACAGATAGCTCATTTAAACAACCCAAAACATGGAACCCAGAATGAGAACAAGGGCTTGTAATTCTGTAGAGCTTCATGTAATACCCAGATAAATCCCAGGGTATGTTGGGCAGATAATTAAAATGTATAGGTAAAGTAACTTGAGGGACTGGAGGAAAATATGGGTCTATTAAACTTTCCCATGGGGGAAATCCCTGATACTCTCTCAAACATTAGTAACTCCCAAGTCAATGGCCAATCCTTGATCTTGAGGCTTGCTTCTATAAAACTTAATTCTGTAGCAGGGAAGCTAAATGTCATAGTTAGATTCATGCATCAACTTGGCCATGTGGTGGTACCTGTTTGTCTGGTTGGGAAAGGGCTGGCCTGTCTTTTGTTATGAGGACATTTCATAGAATTAAATCATGATCACATTGGCTACATCCACAGCTGATTCCATTTGCAATCAGCCAAAGGGAGTGTTTTCTTTAATGAGTGACACTTAATCTAATCACTGAAAGCCTTTGAAGGAGGATTCAGAAAAGATGGGCTCTTTTTCTGCTTCGGCCGGTGAGCCTCTTCTGTGGAATTCGTCCAGACCCTCCATCGGAATCGTTGGCTTCACAGCCTGCCCTACAGATTTTAGTCTCTGTGTTCCCAGGGTTATGTGAGACACTTTTATACATTTTATATTTATGAATATTTCCTGTTGATTCTGTTTCTCTAGAGAACCCTAACATACACTAAGCCTACCTATAATTATGCCTAAGAGTTACTTCTTAAAAACCTCTTTTGTTCTCAGATGTGGCTTCTCTCTTCCAAACCCAATTCTGCAAGGAAAATCATTACCCTCTCCCTATGTGGGATATGATATCCAGGGGTGAAAGTCTCCCTGGTGACATGGGACATGACTCCCAGTGATGATCCTGCCCCTGGCACCATAGGAACAACACCTCCCTGATCAAAATGGGGAAAATAAATGTAAAACATCAGTTGCTAAGAGAGTTCAAATAGAGTCAAGAGGCTATTCTGGAGGCTACTCTTATGCAAACTTCATCTAGACCTTGTTGATTGCCATGGTTTGCCAAATACCAACAGACACCATTCCTGTTAACACTGATGAACACCTAGGGCCCTCTCTGAGTTTTACGGAAGTTAATGCACTAAGACTACGTTCTAGAAACCTACAGCTTTCAGATGGGTCCCTAGGCCAGTAAAGTCCTGAAACCCAGAGTGGCCAGCCTCTCCAAGAATATTAACCAGTTCCAACCCCTTATCCCATATTGTCAACACTCCTTTTCAACATGAAAAAGTTAGAATGGGCATAACCCAAATACCCCTAAATATTGGTAGTATGACCAAGGAGATGGAGAAGTTACAACAGAGAAGATAGGATTTAACAAATGAAGATGCCTGCTGAATCATTATACTGATATTTCTTTTAGTCTTCAGGGTCTTGGAGCAGCTATAAGGAAAACCTGCAATTGTGGAACTTAATCCATCCCAAACTTTAAAATCTGTTCTATAGCTTACTTGTTAAAATGTACTTTGAAATTTTTTGCTTTTCTGTATATGAGCTATATTTCACAATAAATAAAAAATGTTTAAAAAAATTGGAAAAAAGAAAGACTGTCGAATTTGGTCAAGTTCCTTTTCTGCATCAATTGAGGTAATCATGTGGGTTTTCCCCTTTGATTTATTGATGTGGTGTATTACATTAATTGATTTTCTTGTGTTCAACCAGCCTTGCATACCTGGAATAAAACCCACTTGGGCAGGGTGTATTAATTCTTTTAAGGTGCTGCTGTGTTTGAATTGCAGGTATTCTATTGAGCATTTTTGCATCTATCTTCATTAAAGAGATTAGTCTGTAATTTTCTTTTCTTGTTGTATCTTTGACTGTGGTATTAGGGTGATGGTGGCTTCATAGAATGAGTTAGGTTGCTTTCCCTCCTCTTCAATATTTTTTGAAGAATTTAAGCAGGATTGAGACTCAGAATTAGAGCGCTGAAGTTATGAAAATCAGCATTACCCCATTCAGGAACTATTTAAAAAGCTGAAAAATTGGTCAGACTTCATCCAGAGATATGAGTGATGCTGATCTGGTTAGTACTAAAGTAAATCAGAATACAGGGTAAAGGATTATATGGTCTGTGTTAGTCAGGGTTCTCTAAAGAAACAGAACCAACAGGAGATATCTGTAAATATGAGATTTATAAAGGTATCTCACACAACGTGGGAATGGAAAAGTCCAAAATCCATAGAGCAGACTGTGAAGCTGGCAGCAACACTGAAGGGTCTCCACAGGAGAGGCGCATTGGCTGAAGAAGCAGTGAAAAAAACTCTCCTCTTCTTTAGAAAAAAAAGAAAGAAAACTTTAACCGATTGAATTAGCTCACTGGATTATCCTATTGGTGAGAAACATGCCTTAATTGATCACAGATGTAATCAGCCACAGATGCAGTCATTTGACTGATGATTTAATACACCAGCCTTCCGGTGTATCAAACCATGAGTATCCTTACAACACTGGTCAAGCCAGTGCTTGCCTGACCAGACACCTGGGCATCATTACCTGGCCAAGTTGACACCAGAACCCAATCATCACATGGCCAATACTTTCAAACTTCAAATTCTGTGTAAGACCAAAGGGAGAGATGTTCATTCAGTGCAAAATTTATGTTTTGGGTAGCAATTATCTAATATAATTTGTATGATCAGTTTACTTAAACACCATAATTACATGGAATCCTGAATAGGGGCTTGAGATCTTGTTGGTTTCTATAGGTCAGTATGATGCCCCCAATATCTCCCAGAGTAATTTAGGCAGAGAATAAAAAGGTATTTCAAAGTCCCTTTGGGGGAGTCCTCCGGTGCTGTGTCAAATATTGGGAACACCCGGCTTGATAGGCTAAGCCCTTGATCTTGAGGCTTACTCTTGTGAAACTTATGTAGGTAATAAATAGCCTACCTATTGGTATACCTAGGAGTTACTTCTGGAGGACCTCTTTTGTTGCTCATATGTGGCCTCACTCTCTCTAAGCTCAACTCTGCAAGCAAAATCATTGCCCTCCCCACTCCATGGGACATGACATCCAGGGGTGAAAGTCTCCCTGGGTGCGTGGGAGATGACTCCCAGGGATGAGTCCGGCCCTGGCACCATGGGATCAACAATTCTATCCTGACCAAAAAGGGGAAAAGAAGTGTAACTAATAAAGTATCACTGGCAGAGAGAGTTCAAATAGAATCAAGAGGCTACTCTGGAGGTTACTCTTACACAAGCTTCAATTAGACCTTGCTACCTAGCATACCTGCCAACCCCCAAGCAGGATCATTCCAGCCAATCCTAAAGAACACCTGGGACAATATGTAAGATTCTGCAAGGGTTCCATGCCCCAGGGTAACTTCCAGAAACCTACAACCTCCAGATGGGTCCCTGGACCAGATAAGTCCTGGAGCCTAGAGAGTCCAGCCTCTCCAGGGCATTGGCTGGTTCCCTCTCTCTGCCCCATATTGTTGACAGTCCCTTCTAACGTGAAGGAGTTGGAGTTGCTTTAGCCCAGGTGTCCTTGAAGAGTGGGGTTGGAAAGACTGGAGGTGGTGGTGGAATTGTGCAGAGAGGGTAGCGTTTAGCAAATGAATATGGTTCATCTCTGGCAGGTGAATATGATGATGAATATGATACCAGGTCTCTGGCATCTTGGAGTGATAAAAATGAAAACCTAGAATTGTGGAAATGTGGCCTATGCCAAACTCTGAGGTCTGTTCTACAGCTGATTGTTGTGTTGTGCTTTGAAATTAATTGCTTTTTGTATATTTATTATTTCCCACAAAAAAGAAAAAAAAGTCAATTGTGATGATTAAAAAAAAATTTATTTCTTCTAGTCTGCTATACTCTGGAGCAGCTAGAGGGAGGAATCTGAGAGGATAGTGTGGTGGCCCATGACAAGCACTGGGTTTTGTCCTGTAACTACTTGTTGAGGAGTGTTTTGAAAACTATTGCTTGTTTCTTTCTTTGCATTGTATATATGTTATATTACACAACTCAAAAAGATTGAAAAAAAAAAAAAAGTTCCCCTGGAGGATTCAGGAAAAAGGAGGAAATATTCAACTTCCCCATCTGGGGAATTCCTGATATTCTCATAAACAGTGGAGCAACTAATTCAATAGGCTGAGCCCTCGATCATGCATCTCACCCTTGTGAAACCTATTCCTGCAAAGGAGAAGCTAATACTACCTATAATTATGCCTAAGAGTCAACAGAGAACCTCTTTTGTTGCTCAGATGTGGCCTCTCTCTCTAAGCCAACTCAGCAGGTGAACTCACTGTCCTCCCACCGCCATGTGAGACATGACTCCTAGGGGTGTAAATCTCCTTGGCAACATGAGACCTGACTCCGGGGATGAGCCAGGATCTGGGTTCATGGGAATGAGAAAGTGTTCTTGACCAAAAGGGGGAAGAGAGAAATGAAACAAAATGAAGTCTCAGTGGCTGAGAGATTTCAGAGTTTAGAGGTTATCTTGTAGGCTATTCCTATGCATTACATAGATATCCTTTTTTAGTTTATGGTGTTTTGGAGTTGCTGGAGGGAAGTACCTGAAACTGTTGAACTGTGTTCCAGTAGGCTTGAGTCTTAACAACGATTATATAACTGTTTAGCTTTTACAATGTGACTGTATGATTGTGAAAATCTTTGTCTGAAGTTCTTTTTATCCAGAGTATGGACAGATGAGTAAAAAAAATTTTTTTTAAAAGGATAACAAATAAATATAATAGGGGGAGATAAAGGGTAAAATTTAGATAGATTGAAATGCTGGTGGTCAATGAGAAGGAGGGGTATGGGGTATGGGTTGTGTGAGGTTTTTTGTTTCTGAGGTGATGCAAATGTTCTAAAAATGACCAAGATAAAGAATACGCAACTATGTGATAATATTGTGAGCCATTGACTGTATAATATGATTGGACTGTATGTGTATCGATAATTCTCAATAAAATATACTTTTAAAAATCCTTTTCAGAGCCTGTCTTTGGCCCACTCCCCACTCAGGGTTTGCCAATCAATAGCCAGAGTTGGTACCCAGCTCTCTGGGTACCCAGTGCTCTCACCCAGTGTCTCTCTTCTAGGGGTACAGCCCTTTTCCAGTATTCTGAGCTCAGCTGACTCCAAATGCCTCTGCTGGGAGAGACTCTCAGTTCCTTCAGTGCTTGCTCTGGATTTGTTTGTGCTCAAAGCTTGTATTCAGCAGTCTGAATTTGTTAATTAAATCAAAGCGGAGCTTGCTTGATCTCTCCTTTCCTTGCTTCTAGGAGATACTGCTTCTTTTTCTCATGGAGAAGTGTCTCCAAACAGCCAGTGGGGGAAGGATGCCAGCATCCACAGTTCAGAAAAGTTTACTGTGATCTCAGCCCTTCTACCCATTCCAGAATGGTGTATGATGTGTGTCTGGTCACAGAAGTCTCCCAAGCAGTTGTTCCAGACAATTCCTGGCTATTTACTAGCTACTCTAGAGAACTAAATAAATTCCAAACCTCCCTACACCACCATTTTGCCCCATCTCTCCCTGGACTTAACGTTAAACCTAAAATTGAATCTATGTATTTACTGTGGAAAGCCATTAGTGGCGACTTGTCCAATAAATACAATAATGATTTATATCATTCATATATATATATGCTCACTTGACCTGTGTAACATTTCTTTCTATCTTCTGTAATACCTAGATATCTGAACCAATCTCTTCTGTGGCCTTAACACACTGACAGACTTATTGCATTGGAAAATTTGCAGGGATTTTTAGCAGCAATAGAGGTATTTTTATTTTGTAATTTTATGCCCTGACATCAGAGATGACTGACTTTTGACCATGCTCTATTTAACTCAACAGAACCAAATTTACGCTTCCACCAAACCTTTAGTCTCATTCATCCTTCTGAATTATTTACTTTTCCAATATATTTGAAGGAATAGGCATTTAAAATGCCCTTACACCACTTAGCATCTCATATCTAATTTTCTGCCCCAATTTCAGTTTTCCTTGAATGGTACTTGTATGTATTTTCATGGTTATTTGGATCACTCAGTTCAAAACAGTAGCAGGGATTAATTTGTGTGGATTAATCTATATAAAAATCTATTATTTCATGAGAGAAGAGCATAATGCAAATTGCTCCTCTGTTCGGAAACATTTCTATGGTAGAAGCACATTCAGAATGTGAAGGGACCTTGTGTATCAACTAACCCAGCCTCTCACCAGCTCTCAATGAATGCTTGAATCTTTTCCATCACATGCAATAAGAGATTTTTGCAGTTCACATTTTAACAATTTGAGGGATTTAGAAACATCCTATAAAGCTATTTTGGTCTGACCTAATCTCTAGAAAAGTTCTTTCTAATATTGAGCTATCTGCCTTCTGCAACTTCCAATTAATTGTTTAAAACTCTCAAATAGTATAGTTAATCCCATCTTGAACAGAATTTTCCTCAGTTTTCAGGTACCTAAATCACCCTAATATTTTCCCGTATATTCTAGTGGAAACATAAATGCTTAAACTACAAATGTGTTGGGTGAGAAAACGAGAAAGGGTAGGGAAAAACTAATTAGGATGAACAAAAGCAAAAAAAAAAAAGTGTTTTATTTTCTTCAAGTCCTTTATACATCCAAAGAGGAAGATTCCTAAATGCTTTCCCTATACTACATTTTTAAAGTTAAGTTAGCAAGCTCGATTTTCAATTCCTTCAGAAGTCATTTACTTCCCATTATTATTTCATTTCAGAATAGAACAATTATAACTAGTTACTTGTCATTATGTTACCAAACTGTGCTAATAGATACCCATCTTTTAAAAAGGCTAATTGGAGGCATGAAACAAAATTTCTAATTAGTTTCAGAGCTTTGGAACAGATGAATCGATATTTGAATCATGCAGGTGAAGTGTGTATTTTCGCATCTGCTTTTTTTTTCTGTTTGGAAGAAAACATATTCTTTGAATTCTCTTTGGAATTTCTGAAAGGTCACCCCAAAATATATTATGTATACCACTTTATAAGACTCATATTGGAATCTACTGTTACTAAAAAAAAAACCTTTATTTTCTCTAAACTCTCAGTGTCCTTGAGATGTATAGATTTGATGGTACTCTACCCTTTATAATTTATATTCTAGCCATTTTTAACAATGTCTACTAAAATTCAAGTTTTTCAAGGGCAAGATTCATTTTAATATCTCTTTATCCCCCCCAAAGTACTAAGTATTTTTCTCAATGAGTATTGAATGGATGAGTGATATTGATCTGTCCTCCTTGAACTCAGATTTCTATTGCTGGGGGAAAAAAAACAAACTTTTTAAAAAAATCATGTCTCATGAGTCTGAAGAAATAATTGTTAATGGCTAAAAATATTTTGTGAACACCAAAAAATCTCACTGAGTCATGAACTTCTCCATGTGACAGATATTAGCCTTGGGGATTGTGTTGGATTGAAAGTTATGAACCTCAGAAAAACCATGTTCTCTTAATCCAATCTTCTGGGAGCAGACCCTTTGCTGGGTGGAAACTTCTGATTAGGTGGCTTCCACAGAGATGTGACCCACCAATTGTGGGTGGGACCTCTTGATTAGGCTTTGTATGAGTTTGTTAAGCTGCTGGAATGCAATATACCAGAAACAGAATGGCTTTTAAAAAGCAGATTTAATAAATTACATGTTTACAGTTCTAGTGCCAAGAAAATGTTTGAACTAAGGCATCCAGAAATAATACCTGGGCTCAAGGAAGGGTGGTCTGGGAAGGCATGTAAGTAGCTGGTCCTTGTTCCTGGTTCCATTGCTTCTAGCTTCTCATGCCAGTGGTTTCCTCTATAAGTGTCTGTGTGCCTTCACTTAGCTGCTCCAGGCAGAACTTTGGGTTTCAGATTTTAGCTTAGCATCTGCTGGGGCTGGAGATTTCTTCTCTTTAGGTTCTGACTATTTCTATGAGTCCTTGCTTAGCACCTGGGCTATTTCTGTCTCGATGTCCAAATGTCTACTTTGGCTCTCTCTGTTGGCTCTGCAGCAACTGTTCTCTGAAATGTTTCCCCTTTTAAAGACTCTAGCAAACTAATCAAGACCCACCTTGAATGGGTGGAGTCACATTTCCTATCTCCTCAAAAGGTCACCCACAACTGAGAGACCATATCTCCATGGTGATAATCTAATCAGATGTTTCTGCCCTATAGTATCGAATCTGAATTAAAAGAAATGACTGCCCTCACAAGATTGGATCAGGATTAAAACATGGCTTTTCTGGGGTACAGAATCGCTTCAAACTGGCACAGGTGGTTTCCTTGGAGAAGTGACTCCACCCATTCAAGGCGTGTCTTAATTAGCTTTGTAGAGTCCTTTAAAAAGAGAACATTTTGAAGAAAACTCAGATACAGATGCTTGGAGATGCTTGAAGAGCCAACATACAAAACCACTGGAATCAGAATCTGAAAGCAACAAACCCAGGAGCAAAGGACCAGGAGATGCCCGCCACCTGCCTTCCCAACTGATAGAGAAACCCTGTTTCCTCTTGTTGGTGCCTTAATTTGGGCATTTTTATGGCCTTAGAAGTGTAAACCTGTAACTTAATAAATCTTTGTAAAAGTCAACCCATTTCTGGTATATTGCATTCTAGCAGCTTTAGCAAACTGAATCAGGGATGCTCATAGCATCTTTTCTATCCAGACCTTCCCTGCTTCCTCTGACCAAATAAGACCAAATGCCAGCAGCTCAGACCTCCCTTTCCCTCACTGGGACACAAATTACTGACTAGGCTGAGTTTTCTATGGATGGAATCTTGAGGGGGTTATGTTTTTCCTTTATTTAAGTCTCTTTCTTCCACTTGGGAAATGGTAAGAATACTAGTTTCTTTCTCTTCCTCACCCCCTCTACACCCCCCCCCCACACACACACACACATGCCAGCTTGGAATAATCTGGGAAGCTCTGTGGCAGGGAATCAAGGGGGACTTAGCACTAGGCAAATGGAACACTGGCAGTGGTAGCTTTAGTGTCATAGGCAGCGCCTTTCCAGATGTCAAGTTGGCTCGGTAGGATGACAGCCACTCCTACAGCCAGCTTAGGCACAAGTTCTACTAAATTTCAGCAAAGGTTACTAGACTTTGTCAGTGGATTTATGGGCCGGGATCTAATTTGTAATAATATGTCATTTTGTTTAATAGGTCACCATTTTCTTCAATGATCTCCTTCCAGAAAATTGTGGATTCTGGTATTCTTGGGACCTTTAGCAAAAATACCATGATATTAGTATGCCAGTCTCACCCTCCTCTTAATAGTAGAGTATGTGTTCACATGTTTGCAAATATGCATTCATAGAAATATTCTGATAGATTTCTTATGAAATATTAAATTGAATTTAATCTGAATCGAACTCTACTATAAGCACTTAAAACAGTATCTCAGCTCAGACTTATGATCTCAGTTATACAGAGTCTTAATCCACAGCTCATAAAGTCATCATTAGGCAAAAGATATATCCTATGCATAAATATAATATAGAAAGCTGGTAACATAGCAAACCCTTGTTTCCCAAATTGTGGATTATAAAAGGAACTAATATGAATGTGTTATTTATTCTCACACAGAGCTATAAAATTCAGCTAAGTAGCTGTGTATTGGCCTGTCGTCTTCTGAAGAATTATGGACACTCTCTTCGCTTTTCTAAAATAAAAATAAAGACAACCCAATTGATTACTAAGTAAAAGATGTAGAATACCTTTCAAATGAAAGTTATATTAAGTATTCACAGGATATAATGCTCATCATTTTTCGAAGTGACTCATTCAATGAAAGATTGTGCTTTAAAATGTTCATTTATTTCTCTTTTGCAGCACACCCATTCAATCAGTAGATCTCTTTCCCCTGCTTTTAAACCATTATCTGTCTAAAACACATTTTTAAAAAGCTTTGTGTCTTTGGCGGGTTGGCCTTATGTAACACCAAAAAATGTGCTCTTAGACTTAATCCATTCTTCTGGGTATTAGTGCCCTGTAAATAGGACCTGCTGATGAGGTCACCTCAGTTAGGGGTTGGCCCAGCGGACTCAGAATGGGTTTTAATCCTGTTGCTGAAGGCCTTAAAGGGGAGGCCTGAGGGACCAGCCAGAAGCAGAATGTCAAGGGAACACAGTAGAGAAGGGGGAAGCCAAGAGAGGCTGCCATGTGCAATGCTGGGTGACTGCAAAACCCAGGACCAAGTATCGCTGGCAGCCAGCCCCAGAAGGCCAGTCTTCTGGGAGAAAGTATCACCTTGATGATGCCTTGATTTGGGCTTCTCCAAGCTCCCAAACTGTGAGCCAATAAATCCCTGTTATTTAAACCAACCCACTACATGGTGCTTACTTTAGAATCAAGGAAACTAAAGCTATGTCTTTTCTCTCAATAAATTATAAACAATAATTACAGGAAATGGCCCACTGGTGTGAGGGAAATAAATTGACAAAGAGCGAATCGATCTTATCAAGCATTATTATTCTAATACTCTAACTTTTGGGGGAAGAAAAGGCCCCTCCCTGCCTCTGCTTTACCCATACTTAACTCTTTCCAGTTCTTACATCTATCCACATTATTTAGCTCAGGAGAGTCACTATGTATGAAGCAGACACTTTGTAGTATTTCTAAGAGCTAACGTTTATGTGGCAGTCACAAATTCAAGACCTTGTGCTAGAATTTTTAGCTTATGGCTAGCATTTGTGAAACTTCTTCCTCATCTTTTTTTTTTTTTTTATGTAATTCTAGCAATTAATAAAGCTTTGGGATGTGAGAATGTTCGCACTCTCCTTCCAGTCTACAAAATCGTCTCCAAAAGGATTGGGGTGAAAGTTCCTCTTGCATTTATTTTTTAAATCATGTTAGCATATATATGCCAGTTTAACCGCATTTACATGTGTATTTTAGTGGCATTAATTACCGTTTTAGTTTGCTAGGCTGCTGAAAGCAATATACCATGAAAAGGGTTGGCTTTTAACAATGAGAATTTACTAGATTGCAAGCTTATAGTTTTGAGGCTATGAAAATGTCCACATCAAGGAGTCATCAAAACAAATGCTTTCTTCCTGAAGATGGTCCAGTCACCTTGGACTCCTCTGTCACCGCAGGACAAGGTACATGGTAGCATCTGCTGGTCTCTGCCTTCTCTTCCAGGATGCATTGCTTTCAGTTTCTTGCTTCTGTGGCTTTCTTTCTCCTTGTGTTCGTACGGTTTATAAAGGATTCCAGCAGAAAGATTAAGACCCACCCTGGGCCATGCCTTAACTAAAGTAACCTCATAAAATCCTACTTACAATAGGCTGGCACTCACAAACATGGGTTAGCTTTAAATACACGGTGTTCTGCGGTACATTCAGTTCCAAACCACCAGTTACATTTGCTATGTTGCACTATTATCATCCCATCCGTCATCAAAAAACTTCATCACCCACAACAGAAACTCTGTACCAATTAAGCAATGATACCCCAATCTCCACCCTCTAGCCCCTGGTAACCTCTAATCTACTTTCTGTCTCTATATGTTTACTCATATTAGATATATTGATATAAATGGAATCATGTAACATTTGTCTTGTAGTGTCTTCCTTATTTCACTCAGTAAAATATTTTCAAGCAGCATCCATGTTCTAACATGTATAAGCACTTTATTCATTTTTATGGCTGAATAATATTCCATCTTATGTATATCCCTCATTTTGTTTAACCATTCAACAGTTTTTCCCACCTCTTGGCTATTGTGAATCTTGGTGTTCAAATATCTGCTTTCAGTTATTTTGGGTATATACCTAGGAGTAGAACTGCTGGGTCATATGATAATTCTATGTTTAACTTTTTTGAGGACCCACTAAACTGCTTTCCTTAGCAGCTGCACCATTTTACACTCCTACCAATCTAATTTATCTACATCCTCACCAACACTTCCTATTTTCTGGGTTTTTTTTTAATACTAGACGTCTTATTGTGCAAAATAGTATCTCATTGTGTTTTTTTCTTGCATGTCTCTAATAATAATAATAATAGTAATAATTTTCCCTAACTAATGATATTCAGAATCTTTTCCTGTGCTTATCAGTCATTGGAGAAATGCCTGTTTAA
The DNA here is from genome assembly GCF_023851605.1 of Tamandua tetradactyla. Classification (NCBI taxonomy): domain Eukaryota; kingdom Metazoa; phylum Chordata; class Mammalia; order Pilosa; family Myrmecophagidae; genus Tamandua; species Tamandua tetradactyla. The sequence goes on from NC_135331.1 coordinate 65,038,037, forward strand.
GTCCTTTGTCCATTTTTAAATTGGATGGTTTGTCTTTTTGCAGTCAAGTTGTAGGATTTCTATATATTCTGAGTATTAAACCCTTATCAGATATATGATATCTTAATATTTTCTCCTTTTTATTTTAACCTCCAAATCTACCTGACAGCAGATATTCAGCATCCCTTGGATTTCGACTGGGGCAAAGTGGAAAGGGAAGAGAAGGAGGTAGTTTTGGTGTAAGTACTATCAGGCCTGTGCCAGGGAACCAGAACAAGACACACATATCTTACTGCTTTCTTCCAGCTCTACCTGAATTCTGCACTCCTCAACCCAGGAACATTGTCTTCCTTGGGGATTTTACCCTAATTTTTTTGTGGGAATTTTCAAAATATATTTAATCCTTTCTATTCTGTGGTTTACTTCTTACACCCTCTATCGGAGCCCACCGTGATCTAACTTTTGATACTTAAAAGAAAAACTTTGGCATTCAGAAGAACTTCTTTCTCTCAAGTGCCTAATTCTTGTCATTGAAAGTCTACCTTTTAAAACTACTCTTTTTACTATATGCTTTCAGAAGTCTATTTTAAAAATCAAAGCTAAAACGATGACTTTTTTGTCCTTGGTTTTTAACTACCCCACCCTAAAGCAATGCATGTTTCAGCATCTATGCTTGGAGAGCAAAGGCAAAAAAAAATCATGAATTTTTTTTTAAATCCATCAGATAATATTCTAAAATATTTTCATTCTGCAAAGAGAGTGACATCAAATGTGATTTTCAACCGTGGCTTCACTTTAGTATCACCTGGGGAGATTTTAAAACTATCAATGCTCTAGTCTCATTCCCCAGAGATTCTGCTTTTAATTGGTCTGGGGCAGTGGGGTCCAGTTGTCACTATTTCTAAGCTCCTTAGGTGATTTGACTGTGCAGCCAGGATTGGGAAGCACTGTACAGAGGAAAAGCCACTGGACTGGATTCTAGTGTGTGACTCTGCCCTGAACTAGCTGTGAGACCTGGGGAAATGGGCTTCTCCTATCTGGGTTCAGTTTTTTTTTAATGTGAAAATGTGCAGTTGAGTTTCAAGGTCTTCCGTGAACTTTCCAACGCTAATGTTCTATAAATTCAACTATTGTGAAAACTAAATGGGTGATTAAAGTATCAAAAGAGAGTTTAGCCACATAAATACTACTTTACTTTAAAGTAATATGCAATAACTAAAAGAACCAGCTGTCCTTTCAATAAGATGGACTTGACCTGTTGCAGACTATTACACTGTTTAGGAACCAGCAGCAAATCAGCAGCACCACCTTATGCAGGTTCACACACTACATGGGCTCAGCTAAGCTCAGTGATGTAAGTCCACACATTTTCTATACTGCAAGTAAGTGTCTCTAAAAAGAGCAAAGAAATTGGCCAGTTCTCACTAGTAGAGCATTTTGCAAAATGTGGGTTGTGTAAAAGATATTTTAAGTGGTGCATTAAATAACAACGAATCACATGGGTAGAAAATTTCTCCTTTTAAATTCTGCCTTATTTCTTTTGATTAGTCCAGAAAAAAATCTATTTAGTGCTGGGGTATCTTATTACATCTCTAATATTTGCCAATAGATTTTAAGAAAGAGAGAAAATGTCAGGCTCAAAGGTAAGCAGGCAATGGAATTTAACAACATTTACTAGTAATATATTCTTTTCACTGCATTTAAGATATATATTTGGCAGGTGGGTTTCTATTTAAGGTGGGGGTATAAAGCTTACTGTTAAAATATGTAATCTAAGTGAAGACTCAGGTGAAAACATCGAGACAAAGTTTGCTTGGGAAAAGGTGCGTGGGAGGCAGACTTTAATAGATTGACTGATCAAATTAAAAATACAAGTATTTTAAAGGAACAAAAAATAGAAAATTACTAAAACCACACTATTTGAGGATTGAAATATTTTACTTGTTATTGGCTCAGTCTGCTGATAAAGGCAGGGATGATAGTGCCTTTTCTTAATTGGATGGAAAATAAATGTTAATTGACCAAATATTACTATTTTCAGATAAGAATGCTATAATGACCAGCTTCATAACCTCGTGACTGATCGGGAAGCATTAGGCTGACATTGACTTTTGTTTGGTTAATGTTGATCGTGTTTTGTGGGGAATAGCTGACTACCTTCGGCCTCTCTGGGCATCAGAAGACAAAGGTCCTTTCACAAAGCAAAGGAATTTAAAAAAAAATATTAAGTAAATAATAGCATAGGTAGCATAAAGGTTTGGCAAAAGTTATGAAGAGGATATATAAATATCCATAGATTTAGGAAAACTGCATGCATTATTTTTTCTTACTTTTCTAATGCATAAAGTTTCTTTACTCCAAGTAAGAATCCCGAGAGCCACCATTTTGAATCCTCAGTTCCTTTCTCTGGGGCAGCAGAGTTCTAATATCTGAAGCACCCTCAGTTCAATGCCTAGCATAAAGGCTTTCAAAGTTGCCTTTTCAGAAACTGCATTACTCCCTGCCATTTAGAAGCCATGGACCTAACAACCTCTTGCCTAGAAGTCCTTTTCTTACTTTGGGAGCAGACACTTTTTTTTCTCTATGCTGTATGATAGGGGTCTCATTTCATTCTTTTTCCATGCGATTATCCCTTTATTGCAGCACCATTTGCTGAACTGGTTTTTTTTGGGGGGGGGGGGTGGGGAGGAGTACACGGGCCAGGAATCGAACCTGGGTCTCCAACGTGGCAGGCAAGAATTCCACCACTGAACTATTCTTGCATGCCCTGGGAGCAGAAAAGAGACTGGGTCATCATAGCACTGTCCCTGCATTTCTACAAAACACAACCTTAAAAACATCCTCTAAATGTCACTGCACAGTCTTTGCACACTCAACATGTTTACCTTTTTGATGAAATTACACATGGAAAAGACATGCAAAAATTATTTATTTGTAGAAAAACAGAAAGAGTTCATCATTATTGCACCTTCCAACTTCCAGTCCAAACCACCCATCAGCAAACCTTCAAGCAATCTCAAGTCAGTGTTTCCAAACTTCATTCTCTTTCTTTCTTGTTTCCAACAACGAGAATGAATCTATGTTGTCACTGGGACAAGGTGAACACATCGTGATTCTCAGGATAATATAGGTGTTCTTCAATGCCAAGTTAAGGCAGATGGGAGCAAAACCCTGTTACACTCTTAAGTATGCACTCAATGATGCGAATTTTGTGATACTTATTTTAACTACATCCCACCAGATAATCATGCTCTCTTCTCCATTAGAAGCATTTCTGTTTCTTCTATTTCACTAGATGTTTTACCTACTCAAAATAAGGAAAGCAAAAATAGTTATTTTTATAAATTACGTCATTGGCCTGAAATAACCCTACAATACCAGCATGATTGAAAATAGGGTGACATTTTTTCAAAACAGACATTTTTCCCAGAGCTTTTTAGGTGCCACAGTGAGTTAATCTTTGGGGACAGAAAGATGGACAAGCGATAAGTCCTGTACAAAAAGAGTTCACAGTTCAATACAGAGAAAAGACACGAAAGCAAATGTTACAGTATATCAAAGTAGAGGAATGCATAAACTTCTATGGAAAACTCAAAACACAAACTGTACCTGAGGGCTGGCAACAGTACCTCAGCAGGCAGAGTTCTCGTGGGCCATGCCAGAGACCCAGGTTCAATTCCTGGTGCTGGCCCATGCAAAAAAAAAAAAAAATGTACCTGAGTAATGGAAATGGATGATTATGGATTCACAAAGGAGAAAATTTATGTTTGATTTTTTAGATTCTTTAAGTGTTTTCCCAGGATACAATGCCCTGTCTCAGAGGCCGTGGAGAGTGGACAGTGTGTTCTGAATTAACTTAATCCCGCAAATCTCATGTCTTTTTTGATCTTCTATTCCTCAAATCTTTTATTCCTTCTTTTGTGTTAAATGGATATGTTCTGGTGATCTTTTAAATTCCCTTGCTATTTTGTTTACTATATATTTAAATTAGTCTCTTAGTGTTTGCCCTGGGAATTACAATTAGCATCCCAATTTAAACAATCTATTTTAATTAACACCAACAATTTCAATAGCACACAAAAATGTTTGCTTCCATATACCTCTGTTCCATCCCCTTGCTTGTACAACTATTATCATACACATTTCATCACTCTATGTTATAAATCCACCAATGCAGTTTTATCATCATTGCTTCATGCAGTTGTCTTTTAAAAGAGATAAGAGAAGAAAAACATTACAAAAATACCTTTATACTCTCTTGTACAATACCTGTATAATTATATTTGCAAGTGTTATTTATTACTTTGTGTGGAATCTAGTTACTATCTAGTATCCTTTCATTTCAGCCTGAAGGAGTCTTTTTAATATACCTTGCAGTTTATTCTACTTAGAGTTTGTTGAATTTATGTGTAGATTAGGATTTTTCATCAATTTTTACAAATTTTCAGCCATTATTTATTCAAACACCTTTTCTGCTTTTTTTCTTTTCTTGAACTCACGTTAGGCATATATTGGCATGCTTGTTGTGGTTTTCCCACAGATATTAGAGGCTCTGTTCATTTTTTTTTAAGTTGTTTTTCTTTCAGTTCCTCAGACTGGATATTCTCTATTGGGCTATCTTCAAGTTCACCGATTTTTTTTTTTCTGCCAGCTCAGATATACTGTTAAGTCCCTCTAGTATTTTTCATTTCAGCAATTGTATTCTATTACTTCAAATTGTCTATTTTGTTTGTTAATTTCTATCTTTTTATTAATATTCTCTATTTGGTGACACAGCATTGCTATACTTTTCTTTAATTCTTTAGATGTGATTCCCTTTAGTTCTTTGAATATATTTATAATAAAGTCTTTGCCTAAAAAAATCTAAAATCTGAACCTCCTCAGGAAGATCATATTTTTCTTCCTACATTGCTGTTTCTTTGCATGTATTATGATTTTAATTTAAAACTGGATATTTTTAGATAATATATTGTGATAAGTCTGGTACTAAATTCCTCTACCTGACAAAATTTCTTTCATTGCTGTTTTTTTTTGTTTTTGTTTTTGCTCTTGTTCTAGTTCCTATTTGCACTTACGTGGACTAGTTTTGTAAATTCTATATTTCCTATAACTCAGTGGCCACTGAGTTTTCTGTTAGCCTTTTTTTTGTATGGGCAGGCAGCGGGAATCAAACCCGGATCTCCAGCATGGCAGGCAAGAACTCTGCCACTGAGCCACTGTGGCCCGCCCAGCCCTTTTTTTCTTTAGATTTTTATCTTTCTTTTTAAATCTGGCTTCCTAGGGATCACACCTGGGTCGGTAAAATTTAGTGGTTCACTGATGGTTGGTGAGAAGATTTCCTTAAATGCCTTGCCTGGTGTGCTCCACCCTTTGCCAAAGAGATCTGGAGAACATCTGGCACTTTTCAAGACAGCTGTACATTTCACTTTCTGCTTTCCCAGAACCTCAAGGTTAGTCAAAGGTGAATTGTTGGTGTCTTCTCCTTTCCCAAGTCTTTTCCCAGGCATGTGCAGAGCCTTGGAAATACACACGGACTTTCAGATCCCCAAGAATATGTTGGCACTTCTTTTAGTTCCTTATGCTCTCAAGATTTTCTTATACATTTCTGGACAGCCTCTCTGCCCCAATTGAAATCACAGCTGCAGGCAGTGCAGATGTTGTCAGCTGTTTGCTATTGTAATGCCTTGGCTTTAGGCTCTACTTCTATTCTACTGTCTCCACTCCCCACCCCACCCCACCCCCTGCCCCCTTGTTAAACTGAGCTTTGAGTCAAAACCAGATAGTACCACAATCTGAAAATAGAAATTTTCCAGGGAGCGTTAAGTTCTAACAAAATAGACTGTTCTCTGGGGAGGGTGATTTTAACAGCACTCCAAAAGCAGTCAAATCTCTTTATTGCCGGCAGTGATGCCACTTTTTGGCTGCTACACCATGGAGGTGGGAAGGGAAAGAAATAGGAATAGCCCAAGTTAAAATGTCACCTGCTGTCTTACCAAATGTATTAGTTTTCTATGGCTGCTAACAAATAACTATAAACTCACTGATTTAAAGCAACAGAAGTTTATTATTCTATTGTTCCATAGATCAAAAGTCTCACTAGGCTAAAATCAAGGCATCGGCTGGCTGTGTTCCTTTTAGTGGGGGGGGAGGGCTGTAAAGGAAAATCTGTTTTCTTGCTTTTTCCAGATTCTAGAAAAGACCACATTCTCTGACTCATGACCCCTTCCATCTTCAAAGACACCAATGGCAGATTGAGTTCTTTTCTGCCATTGAATCCCTCCAAACCTCTCTTCTGCCTTCCTCTTCCACTTTTAAGCCCCTTGTGGTTACAGGGGGTCCATCTAGGTAATCCAAGATTATGTCTCTATTTAAGGTCAGATGATTAGCAAACATAATTCCATGTTTCAGTAGTTTTTATTGGATATATGATTTTCAGTTTGTTCCATGACACTGGTAAATTACAAGCATTCTAAAATGGTTGCTTTTAGTTGTTTTTCCCACATATTTGTTGTTTGAGAGCCAGTTCAATAAGTGAAACAAGCAAGCTCACTCAGCCATTTTGGAAGTTGATCTCCATTTTATTTATAAATTTAAATCTTATTTTTAAATTATTTTAAAGATGGACTCAATATTATATTCTTTCTGATACTGGCAACTGCTTTCAGATCTTCTCTATACTTCTTTTTGTGCTTTCAGTTCAGTAAAAGTTAAAAAGGATAATAAAATCTGTGAAGTCTGATACAAATTGTACGAAATTGCCCAGACCCATGTGTGTGGAATGATAATCATTTAAAAAAATACTATAATTTAAGATCACCAGAATTAACTTGAATTACTTCATTTTTTTTTATACTCAAAGCACCCTTGGCAATTTTACTTAGGAAAATAATATGCATCAATTAGAAAACTGGTACTCTAAATGCATTTTCTTTATGTGACACATTTCTTATTGTGTGTATACGAGTGAGAATTTTTTCAATTGTTTTTTATTTCTGTCTTTGTTGCCATAAAAATTTAGGCATTAAAAATAAGCTATAAGGGTACAAGGGTAGTTCAGTGGTAGAATTCTCACCTGCCATGCGGGAGACCGGCATTCGATTCCCAGCCCATGCACTTCCCAAAAAGCAAATAAACAAAGAAAACGATAAAACAAACAAACCAAAATTCAACAAATGGTGCAGCAAAAATGGGATACTCACATGGAAAAAGAATGAAATGTGAACCGCCATACAACATACAAAAATAAAATAAAATAAGCTACAGAAAATTTATTCAACTTACCACAAAAGAGAGGAAGTTAAGACAGGTTTACAGAAGGACAAATGGATCCCAAGATGCTCACTGCCACTCCTGGAGTTTCAGAGAAGACTCCGACAGGAGGTGCACTCAGCACTTTCCACTGACACTTCAAAGTAGACAGGTAAGAGAAGGACACTCTAAGAAAAGTTCCTGCGGTAGTCCAGGGAATGAATATACCGTTTTTGCCCTGGAAGGTCTTGTTAAGACTCCTTAACACTGCTGCATTAAAGGGCACCTTTCTTTATATGACCAATGTTTAAAGTGTTTTAAGCAAAAAGTTAAAGATATTTGAGTACTCAAATCTAATCTTTAGATTCTATCAGTTTTGGGTTTGAACTGGTTTTAAGTAGCAATCAGACACAGCACACTAATACCATGCAAGCACCTTCAGAGTTATGCTGTACAGGAAACTTCTCCCTCAGTCTTCATCCTCTGTATCTTTCATCCTGGTGTCACACATGCTTCCAGCCCTCCTCCCTCAAAACCATACATTCAGCTTCATTCAGTGTATTTATATTATTGTGCTACCATCAGATAGTATTGTGCTGTGCATTTCTGGATCTTTGCAATCATTCCCGTTGAGCATTCTGTACTCCTTCAGCACCAAATGCCCAATCTCTACCCTATTTCTATCTCCTGATAACCTGTGTTCTTAATTTTAACTCTCAAAGTTCACTCATTAATATTAGTTCATATAGTGAGAATATAGAATAGTTGAACTTTCATTTCTGGCTAATTTCACTCACCATAATGTCCTCAAGTTTCACCCACCTTGTTACATGCATCATGACTTTATTCTATCTTACAGCTGCATAATGTTCCATCATGTGTGTATGTGTGTGCATATATGTGTGTGTGTATATGTGTGTATGTGTGTGCATATATGTGTGTGTGTATATGTGTGTGTATATATATATATATATATACAGACAGAGAGAGAGAGAGAGACCGCAGCTTGTTTAGCCATTTGTCCATTGATGGATATTTGGGTTGTTTCCATCTCTTGGCAATCACGAATAATGCTGCTATAAACACTGGTGTGCAAATGTCCATTTGTGTACTTGCCTCCAATTCCTCTGAATATATACCCTAGTAATAAGATTGCTGGATCATATGACAATTCTTTATTTAGCTTCCTGAAGAACCACCAGAACCTTCCTACCTTCCAGAGCAGTTGTACCATTTGACATTCCCACCAACAGTGGATAAGTGTGCCTCTTTCCCCACATCCTCTCCAGCACTTGTATTTTTCTGTTTGTTTTTTTTAATTCTAGCCATTCAATTGGTTGTGAGATGACATCTCATTGTGGTTTTGTAAATCTTTAATTTTTAAATTTAAATCTACAACCCATTTGGAAATCATTTTCATATCCAACTTAACTTTTCTCCAAACATCTGTGTAGCAAAGAAAGACTATGAATCAATCTCATCTTCCTCCATCTTTATGTTCTAGGATAATCTAGTTGCATAATTAGCCCTCCTGTGGTTCTTGGGAGCTATAAGTATGCATGATGGAAAATATTCTCTCCTGTATTTTTCTATCCACCTCAAGGAAGCTCATCTTTAATGAATAAGGCATAGTTCCTTTCTCCTTCATGTTCACATAACTTGAAATGTTTGATGAACAGATGCTATTTGTTAACAAATCATACTGGATTCCTGGAAGATAAGTTTGACTAGAAGCTCTCAGCTTAATTGCAGGTATTTTATCTCATGAAATATCTAAATAAAAACTCACAAAAAGAGGAGTGGGAAACCCATTCTTTTCCACCTTTCTTGCTAAAGATTTTGGTTCTTGCAGAACCGAGGTAGTATTAGCAATGGGGATGTCTCAGCTAGTGAGGATTAGAGAAGATATTGTAATATGGGAAAAGACATTCCTATAAAATCTTTGTGAATTGCCCCTTTCTTATGCTAGGAGATAGCAAAATACTTGCTACCATGATCTAGCCTATGAACAAAGTGTCCTGAGGGTCTGTGGGGCAAAGAGATATTTATCTACTCTTCACTATACCAAGACAGTAAGGCAAGGCTGGGTATGTAGGGAAGGAAGGCCTATTTTAGAACCAATGACGATATGTTGTCCTGGGAGGCCTAACTTAAATTATTAGTCAAAATGCATATACCAAGAATGGGCACAGCTGTGTCAGGAGTGTTCCTTATAGAATACTAACATTCAAAAATGTATTTTTTTTTGAGGAGTCACATATTCTGATACAAGCTATCTAATATATAATGTTTATTTTCCAAGCAACTCATTATTTTCATTAGAATTATTTATAGTGAATGAGAGTCTTAGGCAAGGTTCTGGGACTTTAACATAAGGAGTTTATTGGCATACACACCAGCTTCCAGGCACAATCACTGATATTCATTCAGCCCAGAGGGCTCAAAGAGGATAATTTGGATATTGTTTGCACTGACAGACAAAAGTGGCTAGACTGGAGAGAGTCCAAGTGGGGACCCTGAAGAAAAATCTCTGTAAATGAAGAAAGAGCCTGGCGTGGTGTGGCAGATTCAACAGCATGATCGGTATCAGGGAAAAGTACAATGGTAGGAAGCAGGGGTGGGGTGGGGTGTCAGGAGAGCTGGAGAGGACTGTGTGGTACATCTGTGAGAACTCCCTCAGCAGAGACCTAAACTTCTCCTCTAGGCACCTTGTCGTCCCACTTCCCTTAAAGCAAAACATGAAGAGTGTAGAATTTTCTTGCAAGCTGAAGAGAAAGAAGTAAATCTCATTTTATACTTAGAGACAGGATAGGAAGATGGGGTTGTAGAAGACATCAAAATGACTCACTGTGTAGAAGCAGAAAGCAGGTTCCCCAAGAGTACCAGAGGTGAAGCAGGGATTGGGGTTATGGTGAGAGGCCTAAGGGAAGTCTAAGCCAGGACAGCCTGGACCTGTCTGCAGAAACTAGCTCAGCAGCAAGAATCAAAGACAGCAAATGCAAGAGCATATTCTTGAGCACAGGAAAGGCAGTTACACTTGAAAGAATTCAAATTAAATTTGAAGCAAGTCTCTTGAAGAAAGGCCTAAAAATGATACATAGTTCAAGAAAGGCCATTTCCCTCTAAAAGCTCTAGATTGATCCACAGTTTTAAGGATAATCTGCAAGAGATAAATAACTGAGTAAAATTTAAGAACTCATTACTATGAAGTTGTGTATATCTCGTAAAGCCATTTCTTCTTATATTATTATTGGATGTAATCTTCATAACTTGTCCACAAGATGATATTAATCTCATTATGTGGTTGAGAAATTTGGGACTTGGAGAGAATAGAGTGACTTCTCTGGGATGACCCAGCTAGAAGTCTTGGAGCTGACTCAATCTCAGGTCTTACACCATCAGACCGATGGTCTTGCCATATCACCTCCAGTTCATTGCTTTCAGTATGACTCTACAGTAAGCATGTGACCCCATTTATCATCCTTCCCCAGGAGCACAAAGTAAGTTCCATCAATCATGGTCAGCCTCACATTAGGCCTAGTAGGTGACTGCTCCATAGTGCTTCTCAAAGCTGCCTGCAAGCAAGATTATTCAAGATTATTGCCCAAAATAGTCTCTTTCACCTGGGATCTAGACTTGAAGCTCTTCCCCATCATTTCCAATTACGCAAAACCTGGACACTGCCATTCACTACTCAAGTGTCATCTCTATAGTAGAAGGTTTTGAAGCCTTGTGAATACCAATATCCACAGGTACAGTATTAGGATGGTTAGAGAGAGGCAGGAGGTAAGCTGTGGTAGCCCATGGGTCAGGGTCTCCTCTCTCTTAGGGGAAAGGGTGGAGCTTTGAGGGCACACTGGCCTCTGTGACCACAACACAGATATTGATGGTCATTGAGCCTAATCACTGTTGGTAATCAATTTTCAGGACACTCAGGTGAGATTTCTTTGTAATCAACTCCCATAAGGCTCTGCTATATACGGCATTTTCCTTCCTCTTGTTTTTTTGCAGATCACTGATTTCCATTTCCCAAGCAGTTGCCATCAAGAAAGAGCCATCTCCTGTTAGTAAGTTCCTAAAACCCATGTCTAAGTCCCTGCTTGGTATGCTCTTTGGTCTTTGGGATGCACTGCACTGGAACAGAAAGGAGAAGTATACATGGTGTTGTCTCAAGATAAATGTGAGAGATAGACCTTGGTATTCTTTCATTTAGAGAAATGAACACATATTTAGAACCATGATTTAATTTTAAAATCTCTAAATATAAGCATTTCTGCTATTTCTGATATAGACCATTAATCTAAGATCTGGCACCAAATACCTGAACTAATCATGACATCAGGTGACTGTTTCTTCTTTTTATGAGAATAAGGATTAGAGAGAATCACATTTGTTGAGAGCATAAACCTCAAAGTTTTATAAGGATTTCCTAAATGAATAAATGAATCAAACATTTTTTTTTTTAACTGCAGGTCTCAGGTGAAGAACAAGAAATGTAAAAAGTGATCATTTGAGGCCATGATTTGTATATAAGTGTGGTTCTTTAAAGCCAGAACAACTTCCTCCCCTAAAATGCTCTTTTAAAAGCTTTTGTGGCATTATACCAAGATATCTCAAAAAATTAAATACACCACTTTCAGTGACATAGAGTCAAATGGTGCACTTGACTAGAGAATGTAAAATTTGCTATTCCAGGAAGAGGACAAAGAGACACACATCTTAGATTTTTTAATTACAGCCATCTACAGACGTATCATCAGCATCACCATCATCATTATCAGCAATCATCACCATAAAGGATTATCCAACCACATATGGCAGAAGTGGAAGAAAATCGGAATTTCCAAAAAAAAAAAAAAAAGAAAAATGCCAAAAATGAATAATTTTAGCAAAGGAAAGTAACCAATACTAAACTGTGCATTCTTTATTTATACTATATTTAGTCTTTCTAGAAATAAACCAAAAGGGAGTCAGTTAAGATGAAGCATAACAAAGAGCCAATGTGACTAGACTAGCGATTGCTTATGTGATAGATGTGAATCCATACCCTAAAGGGACATGTGCTGTTCCTCCTCCCACCCCCGGAAGTGACCTATGGAAAGGGACCCCCGGAAGTGATCTATGGAAATGGACCTCCGGAAGTGATCTATGGAAATGGACCTCCGGAAGTGATCTATGGACATGGATCTTGCAGCTGTGCTCTGTCAGGAGCATCACCTACTTCACAGATGATGGTCAAACTGTGAAACCTCCCATAAGTACTTAGAGAAATTCTGTTCTTCCAAGCTTCTAACTTCCATTTTGTCCTTGGATCTTATCTTCCATTGGAAAATAGGTTATGTTCCTTCCTTGTAAGTTAAAATGAAAGATTATTGAAAAGACTGAAGATAAGTGACAAATAAACAATTCTGGCTGTCCAATTCACATTTTTTAAAAATTTGAGACAAGGTTGGTTTCTTACATTGTAGAGACATTGAGTTTTTTCCATAATACAAACAGTTTTGAAAAAATTTTTCCCCTTGATAACCATGCATTCAATAGTTGTTTCTGATTAGCTTCCTTACTGTCATATAATAAAGAGAATGATCCTGAATCTTAAGGATCAACCTTTACGTAATTCACAATTTTCACTATATAGCTCACAGTTTAGTTCAGCTGACTTTTGATTCATGAGGCAAGACTTTATCAATGTTGGAAAAGAGTTGATTTATATTCTGTCACAAGCTCCTTAAATTGAGTAACTATTCCAGATTATTTTTTTCTGTCGTTACAATTATGCCATCAAAATATATTCCCATATTAAAACTTCAAACCCCATTTGTTGACAATATACGACCATCAGCATCAAATCACACATATATATTTAAAGATTTGCCTGTTTGCACTAGTAATATTACATTGTGAGCGCTATTTGTTCTGACTTGATTTTTCGTCACTAGCCATTTCCTGAATATGTGGAGTTACAGTGTTATTGGAAAGTACTTAAGCCACCTCTTTTGCTGCAGAGTTACCCAACATTTCCAAGCAAAGATCTTTAATTTACTGTTTACCGAAGCTTTAGAAATTGTATAGGTAGCCAATAAGGCATTAAATGTTTATATGTAAAATAGTGAACTTTTGCTTCTGTCAGCTTTTTATTCCAATATTCATTTCCTCAAATAATTATTTTAGATTCAAGCTTATTTCTTTATGTTTTGCAAGCAAATCCTGCTTACAATTTTTTGTTTAATTATTATTTTATTAGAGTAAGTCATGGGTTTACAGAACAGTCATGAATAAAACACAGGATTTCTATACACCACCCACCATCAATAGTTTGCATTGGTGTGGAGTGCTTGTTGCAATTTGTGGTGGCACGTTTTTATAATTGTACTATTAACTATTGTCCATAGTTTAACTTAGGGTTCACTAACTATGTAGCATGGTTCCATGGACTTTTAAAATAAATTTTAATTCTACTATCAAATATATAATCTAATATTTCCCCTTTTAATCATATTCAGATACATATTTCAGTGTTGATAATTACATTCACAATGTTGTGCTAACCATCACCACTATCTATTAACAAAATATTCCCATCATTCCAAATAGGATCCTTGTACATTTTAAACCTTAACTTCCCATTCTCTATCCTCACTCCATTACCTGGTAACCTATGTTCTAGATTCTGACTGTCTGAGTTTGCTTATTCTAATTGTTTCAACACAGAGAGATCAAACAACATTTGTCCTTTTTTGTTTCTAGTCTATTTCATTCAACATATCTTCAAAATTTGCATTTCCCTCATGGCTAATTGTCTTAAGCATCTCTTCCTGTGCTTTCTTGCCATTTATATGTCTTTGCAGATATGTCTAGTCAAGTCATGGTCCATTTGTTAATTGGGTTGTTTGTCTTTTTATTGCTAAGGTGAAAGATTTCTTTATTTATTCTGGATATTAATCTTTACTGGATATGTGGTTTCCAAATATTTTCTTCCATTGTGTAGCTTGTCACTTGATATTAATGGTAATGACCTTTGAGGACCAAAACTAAAAAGTTTTGATGAGGTCCCATTTATCTATTTTTTTTTCTTTTGTTGCTTGTGCTTTGAGTGTAAAGTCTAAGAAACTTTTTCATAAAACATGGTCTTAAAGATGTTTTCTTCTAGAAATTTGATAGTTCTGGATGTTATATTTAGGTCTCTGATCCATTTGAGTTGATTCTTTATTTGGTGTGATATAGAGATTTTTTTTTTTGGAAAATGAAGATACAATTTTTCCAGCACCATTTGTTGAAGAGAGTGTTCATTCCCAATTAAGTGGTCTTTGCTGCCTTGTTAAAAATCAGTTGGCCATAAATATAAGGGTTGATTTTTGACCTATTGATTTGATTCCATGGTCTGTATATATCTGTCCTTGTGCCAATACCATGCTGTTTTGATTACTGTGGCTTTGTAATAAGTTCTAAGACTGGGAAGTATGAGTCCTCCAGCTTCATTCTTTTTCAAAATGGCTTTAGCTTTTTGGGGTCCCTTATCATTCCATATAAATGTGGTGATTGGTTTTTCTATTTCTATAAAGATGGGATTGCATTGAATCTATAAATTGCTTTGCATAGTTTTTGACATCTTAAGAATATTTAGTCTTCCAATTCATGAACACAGAATGTTCTTTCATTTACTTAAGTCTCATTCCACTTATTTTAGCAATGTTTTGTAGCATTCTGTGTACAAGTCCTTTACATTCTTACTTAAGTTTACTCCTAAATATTTGACTCTTTTAGTGGCTATTGTAAATGGAGTTTTTTTCTTGATTTCTTCTTCTGATTATGAATTGTTTGTGTATCAAAACACTACTGATTTTAGGGTGCTGACCTTGTACCCTGCCAATTTGCTGAATTCATTCCTTAGCTCTAGGAGCTTTGTGAAGGATTTTTCAGCACTTTCTGTATACAAGACCATGCCATCTGCAAATTCCTTTCCAATTTGAGGACTTTTATTTCTTTTTCTTGTCTAATTGCATTAGCAGGAACTTTGAGTACAATGGTGAATAACGGTCATGACAATGGGCATCCTTGTCTTGTTCCTGATCTTGGAGGAAAAGCTTTCAATCTTTCACCATCAAGTAGCATGTTAGCCATGGGCTTTTCATATGTGCCCTTAATCATGTTGGGAACGTTTCCCTCCATTCCTAGTGTTCTAAGTGTTTTCATCAAGAAAAGGTACTGTATTTTGTCAAATACCTTTTCTACATCAATTGAGAGCATCATGTGGTTTTTCTCCTTCACATTTTATTGCCACATTTAGAAAAAGTGTCTTTACTCCTGCCAAAAACAAAATCTGGTGAACAAGTGTTTTTTAAAAAGGCCGTTTATAAATTAGAGTTAAATAAAACAACATAACTTTTACTTCTCAATATAGCAAGTAATGTTTAAACTCTAAATTTTAAAAAGTCTATGCATAGGCTCCTTACTAAAGTGTTTTTAAAAAACAGGTTATTTATTAAAAATGAATGCCTCACCTAAAAAAATCTTGATTAAAAAATAAAATAATTAAAAATAAGTTATAAATGTTAAATGCTTATATATTCTAGATTGTATTCATTTTTGAGTTATAATTGACAAACTAACCTCAAACTATCACATGCTTAATATGCAGGCAAATCACCACACAAGTGCATGTTCAGTGTCATCTATAGCAATCCATCTCCTGTTACACAGAGGAGTTCACTGCTCATGAGCTTGGATATCGTGGAATAGAAATTGTTAAATAGATTCTAAATACTTATCCCCAAGTTCTATACTTTCTTTGTATTATCTTATTGCAAATTAGTAACTAAGAGTTAGCATACTTGGCACCAAATGCAGAACCCATTTTGACACTTAGTTTCATTATTGTTTCACATGGAACACACTAAGTCAAAAGATGATCTTGAAACTACCTTTCAAGAGGTGTATTTGCAGTGGTCAGACCAGGAAACTCTGGAATCAGATGGTCTGAGCTGAAATCCATATTCTGTTACTTAGTATGTTGTATGTAACCTTGGGCAAGTTTCCTCATCAATAATGTACCTGCTCAAAGAGTATTTAGAACAGTTAAATAAGAAAATAATTATATATTGCTTAGATCAGTATCTGCCACTGTAACAGCAATAAATACATGCATACAAATTATTACTAGTATCATTAAGCATTTAGCCCTAATAGATGGTTAAAATGAAACTGGATCAAAGAGCGGGAATTTGTACTAAATCAGCAGACAACATAAGAAAACACAAGTGTCACATACAGTAGAATATTTCCTCATAATATTTAGTATTTTAGGACTATTCTAGAAAGGGGATTGCAGACAGAACTTCTAAAAAACATTTCTCCTTTTCACCGGATTTAGCAAGTAAGTTTTTTGCTTTAAAACACGATTAATATTTTACCTTCAAACTACATTTATCTTTGGGCTACAAATAATTAATTTCCCCTTGTGATTTAATCTTTGTCCATATTATACCTCTCATTACATGGCTTTTCAAAAAAATCAGTTCGTTTAGCCATTGTATTTGTCCAAACTCTAATGTTCGCTTTGCTTCAGCAAATATGTCCTGCTGGACCATTCATTCAAACCCTGAGCAAAGGTTCTAACCTTGACTCAGAAATTTCTTTTATTATAAAACTATGATAAACATTTATTACTAAGTGGCTTTTTTTTTAAAAGAAAAGCGGACTGCTTTCAGCATCTCTTTTTCCTACCACACATGAGAAAGACCAGAATCACCTTTTAAGAGGCTTTTCAACAGGGATCATGCAGGAAAGAGGAAGAGGTGACAGTAATCCTGGGAAGTGGAGTGTCCAGGATTTAGAAGGAGAAAGTGTTTGGGGTTTTTATGAGAATTAGGAGCTCATGTTCCACACTCTTGCAGAACCCACAGAAAATAACAAGGGGCATGATGCCATGGTGAACCAGGGGGCCTGGACTCAGTACTCGAGGGCTCCAAGTTTTACCAACTCTATTGTCAAACTATGTTGCCACCCAGCAAGGGTGATGAATAACATTGAGTTTCCTACCATTTGGACCAGACGGAGGCTCAGAGCAGAAATGTCATTTAAAGAAACGAACAGCTGTATAATTTGTAAATTAATGCCCACTATACAGTCAAATTTCTATAGAATAGAAGCTAGTTAACAATTTTCACAGTCAGGAGATATAAAAAGTTTTTTATCTTATTGAGTTTGTGGCAAGCAGTTTCAGCACAGTCAGCTCCTAGAATGATCTTCGTCGTACTAATTCAATTATTCAGGTATTCACAAACAATTTGTTGTTTGTTCTACATACTAGGAACTATTCTAGGTGCTATTGGTATAGCAGGGCACACACACACACAAACACAATAATTGTCACCTCCATGGAGCCACTGTTTGAGAAGAGGGAGATAGATATAAACAAGTAAGCATAACATATGGCTTGTTAGAGAGTGTGTTCAGTTTGCTAAAGCTGCTGGAATGCAATATGCCAGAAATGGATTGGCTTTTATGAAGGAGATTTATTAAGTTACAAGTTACAATTCTAAGGCTGCGAAAATGTCCAAATGAAGGCACTAAAAGAGGATAACATCTCTTAAGAAAGGCTGATTCTTGGTTTCTCTGTTGCATGGGAAGGCACAAGTTGACATCTGCTGACCTGCTGTCCCTTCTTTCCTGGTTTCTGGGTTCCAATGGCTCTCTCCAATCTTTCTGCATCTCCAGATGTCTGTGTTTCTGGTCTCTGCGTCAGATCTTTTAAGGACTCCAGTAAACTAATTAAGTCCCACCTTGAGTGGGCGGAGTCACATCTTCATCTAATTAAAAGGTGGCACCTACAATCACATCTCCATGGAAACAACCTAATCAAAAGATCCCACCCTACAATAGATTTGTCCCCACAAGATTGGATTAGGTTTTAAAGAACGTGGCTTTTTGGGTGTACATAACAGTTTCAAAGCAGCACAGAGCATATAAATGCAAAAGAGAAAAATAAAGCCCTCACAGGGAATTTGGACTTCAATATTACCCTATGGCACATGGGTAAACAAAAGGACTGCTTGTATCCAAGTAATGTAAAGAGCTGTTAATACAAACAAATTTGGAGTAAGAAAAAAGGATTTATAGTTCTCCAGACCTGTTTGAACCCCAGGAAAGTGAGGCATGATTGGGAGGGAGGGAGAGAGTCCAAAATTTATGAATCATGCTCGACTCAAAATTACCTGTCGAGAACTGAGGATTTGTCACTGGACCAGTCCCATCTATCTGAATCCTCTTCCCCTTAGATGATTTATCTTCCAAAAGGCACCTCATTCCTAATATAGATTTCTGGTGAACCAGTCCCACTTGTCCTCCAGACATGCCCGGCCATGTCTTAGTTCCCAACACTGCACACAGCTGCAGATCAAGCTGGCACTCCAATTACACACATAATCAGTTTGAATCTGAACTGCCACCTCTTCGAACAAATCCATAATAGACTTGTTATGTCTCTCTGAGATTTTAAAATAAGTATATTTTGGTGTCTCCCCATATCAGTAGAAGATTTGGTCTTATGAGTCACAATCTTATGACAAGCTGGTCCCTTAGAGAACTTTAATTCCAAAAAAGTCCTTCATTTGAAAATAATCCTTTATAAATCTCTGCAATAAGTTTCTCCTATGTGTTCTATGTGACTAAATTTTAAAAATTATATTTCTAGACTTTGCCCCTATTTTCCCCAGTGAGCTATATCCTAGCATTATTTAAAGAATATGCAAAAAAGAAAAGTTTCCCTTCTTGATATCTCCTTTTCTGTCATAAAATACAAAATCTGACTTGCAAAGTTTACAGTACAAAATCTCCTAATGAATGATTCAAAAAAGGCATCACCTACGAACCTTCTCTCTGACTTGAGCAAACTGCTGAAATCTTTTTTTTTCCCCTTTCATTATAGGTGGTTCATTTGTAATAAATTAACTCAGCACTTCCAGTTTCTCAAGTTCTTTACTGGCAAATGAGTTAACCCCTCCTGGGTTTTATGTGCCTGCAAAATGAGTTTGATTTTGTTTTGTTTTTGTACTGAATAGATTATCAGCTACTACCATTTGCAGAGAGCTAGGTTTGTCTGTGGGACATTTTCTTCAGTTTTCATAGCAACCTGAAGGGTAGATGTTGCTTTTCCCATATTGCAATTGAGGTAAAGGTGGTTAAAAAATGTTTACCTAATTGCCCAACATCACACAACCACGGGTTGTAAATTGAGGTTTTAAAAATGTTTTGGCTAAATATCTCATGGTCTTCATGATGTTGTTACAGTCCAGCTGTAAGCTAGAAAGAAAGAAATTTCGTGGTTTAGATAGTACTTTGGAAAGATATTTCGAAAACCGACCCACACACAGTTTCCTGTGTTCATCTTGCTGATAATGGCTTAAAAGAAGAACAAGCAACACTGTTAGCTTTCTTCCTTAAATATACACAGAACAACTTCCACATGAAATTTTGCCCCATATTAATACCAACAGAAGTCAACCGTGTTCATTTTGTTGTTGGCTTGGCATCAGATTTTAAATATGGCCAATAATAATGTTTTATGTCTAGTAAAAATAAAATCAATGTTATAATAAAGGCAACATTCAAATACTGAGCTTTGTATTCAGTGGTGCTGTCGGAGTTCTAGAACATGCAAAAAATGAAAAGTTCCATATTCAAAATTGAAAAATTACAGAGATTTTTCTCTTCACCAATACTTACTATGTGGGCAATCAGTGATAAGGAGGTATAGGAAAAGACCTGGAAAAAAGTATCCAATATTATCAAAGTGGAAAATTAAACCTAACGGTGTCAGCTTTAACAATGCTTTTGATTACCACAGTTCTTTAACTCTTGATACTAATACTGTAAAATTTCTCATGGGAAGTTCCTTAATCACCACTTTGGTCCAAAATGCTGTCATATTCTATGAGTATATGAAACTTACATTTCAACTAAAAGGATGACTCATGTTTTAAGTGAAGTTCACACACTTATTTCAGGATACAATTTGTCACCAATTAATCTTTTCAATATTTTTCTGCAACAAAAAAATATGTCTATTGCTTTGCAAGTGTTGAACCCATATAACCCTCTGGAAAATAGATGGAATTAAATGTGGAAATTAATTCAAAACTGGAGAAATGCCAGAAATCACAGCTCCTAACGTCAGCTGTTGGTACCACGAAAGGACCACCATAAAAACCTATTGCTCAAGCAAAGCTCAGTTCATTTGCTCAGGCAAAGCTCAGTTCACCCTCATGAACTGAGGGTGAACACTACTTTGACAGAAGCTGAGTAGTGTCTTACAAGGGAATATATTTCAAGGACTTCATGTCTTTATGCTGGGGACTTTAAGGGGTATCTTGTAGGAAGGTTGGGATTGAACAAAATCTGTAACCTGATGGCTTTGGGTGGGTGGGCATGGCAAGGTGATACATAAGAGTGAGTTCTTAGTCCTGATAAGTAACTTCTTTTAGTTGACCCACCATCTTAGTTTGCAGTGGCAATTACTTCCTGGAGCAAGCTGCTAAGTTATTTTTACCTTATCCCTAAAATTGTTCAGCACAGGGGCATAAACTTATACTGGTTTCAGCTCTACCAATATTCAAATAGATTCAGCCCCTTAATTCTGATGTCATCCTTGCCAACCTACTAATGGATATGTGGTAGTAATGCTATTTTCCTGGATAGCTTCTCAGACCATATCTCATCTACCCTGAGAATTATCCATAGGAATGGTCCTGGAGTCTTGGGTATATCATGTGCCCCTGCGTGTATCATCCATTCCTTGTCCTCCTACTCCATCTAATTGGATTATGGGTAGGTACCTGGCCTAAACCAGCCCAATCCTGGACCAAATACTTTGCCCAAGAACTTGCAAATGATTTGGAAAAAGATTTAAAGCACCGTGACAATCTTTTCTCTTTTCTGGATCTGAATATATGTAAACTCCAGAGTAGCCATAAACCTGTTTATTTATGAGTCTCAACATATTGGTGCATATATATATACCAATTTTGATTGCCTCCAATTGTACCAGGTTAGGCATCCTTTTCCTGTTGGATAGTGACTCCCTTAAATATATTTTGTCCAGATTCCATAATTCTTTAGTCCATTTTAATTATTTGAATAGTGTCATTAGGCCTATAAAGAGTCAGTACTGGTTATTCTTAAATTCTGATTTACATCAAATTCAATGCTTGTCTTTTCCTTTACCCTTTCAAGCACATTGTTCATGTGGCTTGAGAGTTATAATATGCTTTCCCCACATATCCCCCTCCACCTTCCATGTATATTTTTCTTCTCTGACATTGGGAAGGAGTGGGTTAAGGAAGGTAGAGGCTCTAAATGATGGCTCCGGGCCAGATGGCAGCCCTGTTTGCATTTGTCACTGTCTTGTAGCACTGCCAGACCAACCGATTCTCGTAAGAGACAGGCGAGGAAATATTGTCTTTATAGTGAGGTGGAGATTCCTCCTCTGCTTCCATGATGTAGGAGTTCAGGTCTGGGTTTGATCTCTCCCTCCTCGTCTACAGGCTGTGCACCCTATAATATCTTGCTGGCATCCCAGGATGCCATGGGGGAACTGAAAAGTTGGATCGAGCCTGTGATCTTTTGGTAACCCTTTACTTTGGGACAGAGAAATACTTCCCACCTTCTACCAGTCTCTTTCTTTAATCTTTTATGGCAGCTTTCCATAAATATGTAGCAAGGTGAACTTAGCACATGGGTATTTGAGCTCTTTGCCTTTGGCTTAAATTCTACTAACAACTGAGATAACTGCAAAAAAATCTCACCTGAGGCACTGCTCTAAGCACATCCGGGAAGAAGCAGAGAATGCCAGTCTACAGAGAGGGAACAAAGCAGTTACACAGACAGACGTAAAGAGACAAAAAGAAAAGTCATACAGCTCTAGAGAGAGAGAGAGGGAGAGAGAGAAAGAGAAAAGCAAGACAAAGCCAGAGAGAGAACGAAGCACTGACAAAGTAGTTGCCTTTAGATACAGAGGCACATGAGTTCCAGGAGATACTGTAAATTCCCTTTTTTTCACTTAATCTAGTTTAACTAGGTCTTTGGCCCATGCAAACAAAAGAGCTTTGATAAAAACAGATATGAAAGGAGCCATGGTGATGGCTTATAAATCAGGCACCATGGAACTTTCTTCCTGTCTGCATTCTTGGGGAATAAATCAGACTAATGCTTCCAAATGTGCATACTATTCCTGGCAGTTAATCTGGCATGGCTGGAGGTATAAACACACACTTAGGATTTAGGATATCAATACATGAAACTAGAGATTCTTAGAATTTTAGGACTATAAGGTATATTTAAGACCATATGGTCCAGCATTTCAGTTCTTCAACACTTACTTTTATTTGGGGGCAGGGGCAGGGTGCATGGTCCAGAGATCAAACCCGGGTCTCCCACAAAGAAGATGAGCATCCTACTACTGAACCACCTGTGCACTCAACACTTAGTTTTGGGTATTGTAGGGTCTTAGAGGATATACTAGAATTATGCTGGGCATTTTATATATGAAAATTGATATTATGTATTTTATATATTACTGATCTTGTTATAATTTTTGTATTTTATATCACTGATATTTTTAACATTTTTTTATGTTTATGATGATATCTTTTCTGAAATCAATAATTTTTTTCTCTGTCTTTAAACTACGTTATAATATTCTCCTTTATGTGGGACATTTACTCTGGAGCAAATCTAAGACATTTGCAGAAAATGAATACCACACTTATTATTCTCAACACATTCATCTTAATTATGACCCAAACAGAATATAATGTAAGGTCACAACCTGTACAAACTCCACCCCCTTAATTATTTCATTTACATATGGATCAATTACTATAAACTCACATAAGTTTAGAATTAAAAATGTGTGTCAAGAGAAAGAGGTTTCCTGATTAAATGTGATGAATTGAGCACCTCCCTCCCTCTCTCTCTCTCTGTATGTGTGTGTGTGCATATATACAGACCTAATTCTTCTAAAACCCCATTAAAATGACAGAAACTTGCAATTGCGAACACAATAATTAGAAATTTTAAAGGCATACATCTCTAAGAAAAGGGAGCAGGACAGGAAACAAGAGCAGGAAACTATTAAAAGGAGATATTGAGAGAATAGTAGAAAATTGGGGGAAATAAAAAAATTATAGCAGAAATAAAAATTTGAATACAAGTTCTAGAAGATGAAGTTAGTAAATTTCACAGGATGCAAATTTTAAAAGACAAAAATTTTGAGAGAAAAATTAAAATAAGATTACTGATACAAGAAGTCCAATATCCAAAATAAAATGTGTTCAAAAATAGAAACCATAAAAAATAATGCAAACGAAAACATTTCCCATAACTGTAGCATAGATTTCCCAGATGACATGGGTCCCAAGCACTGAGCACAGCGAGAGAAAAATGATACACCCAAAGAACAGACTTATGAAATTCTGGGACACTAGAATAAAAAACATAATCATAAAAATTCCAGTGAGAAAAAAATCAAACATTAAATTAATTTATAAAATAGATAACAATGTAGGAAGTTAGAAGAAAATGGGAACTATACTTTCAAATTTTCAACAGAAAAATTGATTCAACTTATAATTCTATGTCCAGTCCAACTTAATCACATATAAGAGTAAAATGAAGATACTTTCAGACATTAAGGTAACAAAATTTTATTGTTGATGTACCATTTCTCAGAAAGTTATTGAGAATTTGATGATGTGCTCCACCAAAATGAGGGTGTAAATCAAGAAAAAAAAGGAAAGCATGGCATACTAGTCAAGATCCTGTCTTGAAAGAGATGGTATACTCAACCTGGGTAATTGAGGTGACTTTGATAAAGGGATGGTGGGTTGTCCTGGGGCCAATAACAGTAGGGAGCTCTCACAATTCCTAGTCCAAAAGATACAAGAAGAGGGAGTAGCTAGTCTAGGAAAGACTGTCTGACATTCGCTATGGCCTTTGGCAGAGGACACAGCCAACCTGCAGGCACCTCTCAGGATGCACGGTGGAAGAATAAATGCTTCAGACTAACTCTGCTCCATGCTGTTGGTCTCTGCCATTGCCCCTCATTGGCAGAACTCAACCAGAAACTACAAAGATCAGTATCCTGGGGCCCAAAGCTGGATGGAGAAAGCTGGAGAATGGATCTGGAGAGGCAAACAGAAATACCCCCAGAAACATAATAAGAAGAAATGGAACTAAATCTTAAAGAGCAGTCAAAGGAATTCTCAGGAAATGGTTGATGAAAGTTCCAGGCAGGTCCCCCCACCACCACCACCCGCAGCCCATCTCATATGGCCAATCTTCAGCTGCCTTCTCTCCCCCCTACCCTGCCCCAACAAACTGCTGCCCCTTGTCCATCTTTAGGTGGGGAGATGTGAATGGCACACTCTTTCTTCACAAAGATGAACCTGGGGAAGAGTACTCAGGCCACAGAAGCCAACCTCAGGCCCCTGTGGGAGTGAATTCAGGGTCCATATACCTACAGCATGACCTGGAATGCATACACAGTCTCTGAGTGGGAATGTCCCCCTGGTTGGACCCACACATTCTTCTCTCTAGTGGGAGAACCTTGATAGAGGAGGGCCAGAGAGAGTGTCAGCACAGTGCAGGGCAGGAACCAGGTCTGAGGTTGGAACTGGTCCCCAAGGAGCAACAGTGTATAAGTCCTAGTAAGAAACTAGTACACAGTTGAATAGGAAGCAATGACTGCTGGGAAGATGTTAAAAAGAAAAAAATCAACTATCGGGTTACCTGGTATAACTGAATAAGTTGAGATACAATTTACAATTTGGTCAGAGTTCAGTATTGACTTCACTTATAGGTAAATAGGAAGACTAAGCAAAGAAACAAACAACAGGCAATTATTAGCTCCAAGAAAAACAAAATGATTAGCAGAAAAGAAATATAATAATAATATACTTTGTGATTTTGTAGCTAAATTTTCATGATGTTTGAAGCACTATTTATGGATGTAATGAAAAAATATATGGTGATTTAACAATGTTATGACAATGGAGGAAAGAAAGGAGGAATACAATAGTAAAAAGAGTTAAATAACCATCTACAGTCAGTTGATATCTAATTTTAAAAATAATAATAAAGAAAAAAGAATATTAGCCTGGTGAGGAATATCAGAAGAAACAGCTGAGAGGACTAAAAGTAATTTGTCTGTGGAGGAAATGTGGTTGGGAAGAGGATGCAGGAGAGCAGATTTTTATCTGCAGTATCATACGATTTTCCTTCTCCCTTTCCCTTTCACTTTGGTTCTTTTTCCTTTGCATTTTGTGAGGCATTTTAGGCCAACAAGTTCTGTGGAGCCAGGACCAGTAAGGTGATTGGGGGCAAGGAGATGGAGAGGGTTAGGGAGGTGATTAGTGGGCACTCAAGGCTGGGAGAAAGGTTACTCTTCAGAGATAATTCTAAAAGCAGCAAGAGAAAAGTGATCCATCACATACAACAGAACTTGATAAGACTATTTGCAGATTTTTCAGCAGAAACCATGGAGGCAAGAAGACAATGGTACAATATATTTAAGATTCTGCAAGAGGAAAAACTGCCCACCAATAATTCTATACCTGGCAAAGCTGTCCTTCAAAAATGAGGGAGAGTTTAAAATATTATCACATACTCACTGAGAGAGTTGTGACTAAGAGACTAGTTCTATAAGAAATATTAGAGGGAGATAATAAAAGGAAATACCTCAAGGAGGTAGGAAAAGACAGGAGAGGGATCTGGAGAAGAATGATAAAAAAAAAAAAGAGTGTCAGTAAGGGTAAAAGAAAAAAAATAATATATGACATATAAAATCTGAAAGACAAAATGGTAGAAGAAAGTACTGCCTTTACAGTAATAACATTAAATGTTAATAGTTTAAACTTCCTGGACAAAACACATATACTGGCAAAAATGGGTATAAAAAAGAGGACTCGTCTATATACTGTCTACAAAAGACTCATTTTACACCCAATGACAAAAGCATATTGAAAGTAAAAGGCTGGAAAAAGGTATTTCCCACAAACAATAATCAGAAAAGAGTGGCAGTGGCTATACTAATATCTGACAAGTTAGACTTCAAAAGTAAAACAATTAAAACAGATGAAGTGGACACTACATATTAACTTAAGGGACAATTCACCAGGAAGACATAGCAATCACTGAGCCAGAGTGCCCAAAATATATGAGGCAAACATTAACAACACTGAAGGGAGAAGTAAACACTTCCACAATAATAGTTGGGGACTTCAATACACTGGTCTCATCCACGGATAGAACATCTAGACATCTAGACAGAAGATCAAAACTTTCACTGTTTGCAGATTACATGATACTATATGCTGAAAATCCCCAAAAATCTACAGCAAAGGTGCTAGAGCTAAATAAGTACAGCAAAGTGGCAGGATACTGAATCAACACCCAAACATCAGTTGTGTTTCTATAAACCAGTAATAAGCAATCTGAGGATGAAATCAAGAAAAAAATCCATTTACAATAGCAATCAAAAGAATCAAATATTTAGGAATAAATTTAACTAAGGCCACAAAGGACCTCTATACAGAAAACTACGTGAAATTGCTAAAAGAATCAAAGACCTAAATAAATGGAAAGACATACCTTGTTCATGGATCGGAAGACTAATATAGTTAAGATGCTAATTCTACCCAAATTGATTAATAGATTCAATGCAATACCAATTAAAATCCCAGTAATTTACTTTGCAGAAATAGAAAGACCAATAACCAAATTTATTTGGAAGGTCAAAGATGCTCTGAAGAGCTAAAAATACCTTGAGAAAGAGGATTGAAGTATGAAGTCTCACACCATCTGACTTTAAAGCACATTATGAAGCTACATGAGTCAAAAAAGGATGGTGCTGGTATAGAAATAGAAAGACTGACTAATGGAACCAAATTGAATGTTCAAGAAATAGACCCTCTCATCTATGGACAATTGATTTCTGAAAAGGTGTTCAAGCCAACTCAACTAGGACAGAGCAGCCTCTTCAAAAAATTGTATAAGAGAACTTGATATCCATAGCCAAAAGAATGAAAGGGGATCCATATCTTACACATTATGCAAAAATAACCCAGAATGGATCAAAGACCTAAACATTATAGCTAAGACAATAAGGCTTTTAGAAGAAAATGTTCGGAAACTCCTGTTAGATCTTGTGATAGGAGGCGGTTTCCTAGACCTTATAACCAAAGTGCAAAAAATGGAAAAAAGAAATAGATAGATGGGATCTCCTCAAAATTAATCACTTTTGTGCATCAAAGGGCTTTGTCAGAAAAGTAAAAAGACAGTTTATGCAATGGGAGACAATATTTGGAAACCACAAATCAGATAAGGGTTTAATATCCAGAATACATACAGAAATTCTACAACTCAACAACAAAAAGACAACCCAATTTAAAAATGGGCAAAATACTTGGACAGGTATTTTTCAGAAGAGAAAATACAAATGGCTCAAAAACATATGAAAAGATGTTCAACCTCATGGGCTTTTTTGGAAATGCCAATCAAAACCACAATAAGATATTATCTGACACCCACTAGAATGGCCATTTTAAAAAAATAGACAACAAGTGCCGGAGAGGATGTGGAGGAAAAGGCACACTTTTCATTGTTTTTGGGAATGTAAAATCATGCAACCACTCTGGAAAGCAGACTGGCAGTTCCTCAGGAAGCTAAGTATAGAATTGCTGCATGATCCAGCAATCCGATTACTAGGTTATATATTTGGAGCTTCTGAAGGCATGGACACAAATGGATATTTGAATAACTATGTATAGCAGCATTATTCATGATTGCCAAGAGTTTGAAACAACCCAAATGTCCGTCAACAGACAAGTGGCTAAATAAACCATGGTATATACCTATGATGGAATATTACACAGCTGTAAGGCTGAATAAAGTCATGAAGCATGTAACAGTGTGGATGAACCTTGAGGACATTATGTTGAGTGAAATTAGCTAGAAACAAAAGGACAAATACTGTATGGTTTCACTGATATGATCTAACATTAATGAGTGAACTTTGAGGGTTAAAGTTAAGAACACAGGTTATCAGGAGGTAGAAAAAGGGTAGAGATCGGGCATTCGAAGGAATACAGGGTGTCCAGCAGGACTGATTATAAAGATCCAGAAATGGATAGCAAAATACTATCGGATGGTAGCACAATATTGTAAGTACAGTGAATGAAGCTGATTGTGAGTATGGTTGAGTGAGGAGGGCTGGGGTATATATGACACCAGAAAGAAATATAAAGGATAAGGATTTGGGTGGTATAACTTAGCAATGCCTAGAGTGGACAATGATGGTTATTAAGTGTACAAAGACAAGAGTGTTTTTGCGTGAGGGAATGCAAATGAATGTCAACTTTGCAAGCTGTTGAAATGGGATGGTATAAATAAATCAATGCAAACCACAGTCTACAGTTAACAGTAATATGGTAATATGCTTCCATTAAATGTAACAAAGGCAATATGCCAAAGATAATTGTCAATAAGGATGGGATAAGGGGTATGGGGTATGGGATTCTTCACAGAAGTAATGAAAGTGTCCTCATATAAATTGTGGTGGTGAAGCCATGGCTACATGATTATACTGGGAACTTTTGATTTTTCACTTAAGTAGGATTATATGATGTGTGAATAAAACTGTTTAAAAATGAACAGAAGGTGGGCCACAGTGGCTCAGCAGGCAGAGGTTTGCCTGCCATGCCAGAGATACGGGTTCGATTCCCAGTACCTGTCCATGCAAAGAAAAAAAAAAAACCAAAAAACAAAAATGAACAAAGATTCAAGTGCTGGAGAAAATTTGGAAAGAGAGCTGTACCTTGTCAAGCTTGGTAGGTTTGCCTGTTTGAAACTATAATGTACCCCAGAAAAGCCATATTTTAATCCTGATCTAATCTTGTGGAAGCAGACCTGTCGTTTAGGGTGTGAAACTTTGATTGGATTGTTTCTATGAAGAAGTGACACTCCCCACTATGGGTGTGATCTTTTGGTTAGATCACTTCCGTGAAGATGTGACACACACAATTGTGGGTTTGGCCTTTTGATTAGATGGAGATGTGACTCCAATCATTCAAGGTGGTCTTGATTAATTTATTTGGGGAAACCTTAGATGCAGATGCTTGGAGGACAATTGCTTCAGAGCTGATGGAGATAATTGGAGATGCTTGGAGTGCCAACGGAGCACCCAGAAGTGTCGCCATGTGCCTTCCCATGAGATGCTAAGCAAACCAGAACCCAGAGTTTATGTACTGGAGGAGCTAAGTGAAGGCCCACAGATGCTTAGAGAGGAAACCACTAGCATCAGAAGCTATAAGCAATGGAACTGGGAAAAAGGACCAGCAGACACCAGCCATGTTCCTTCCCATGTGACAGATATCAGCCTTTTTAAAGAGTAAGGTATCTTTCTCTAGATGCCTTAGTTTGGACATTGCTATGGCCTTAGAACAATCAACTTTCAACTTAATAAAGTCCCTTTTTCAAAGCCCATCCATTTCTGGTATATTGCATTCTGGCAGCTTTAGGAAACCAAAACTGTAGGAAAGTGGAGCAGTGCACCCCTCTGGAGGGCAATGTGGTGGCTTGACAGGAGGCTAGAAGGTGGGGTTGCCATATGACCTTGCCACCCCATAGTTAGGTATATACCTGGAGAAACGGAGAGTTGGGGCAGGACTGGACATTTGCACACTGGTGTTTATGGCAGCCTATGTGCCAGTTCTGTGATGGTTGGGGGGTGGCTTAAGGGAACAGCAACTGAAGAATGGAAGAGAGAACTGTGGTGTATACAAACAATGGTCTGTTGAGCTGCTACAAGAAGAAATAAAGTTGTGAGACATGCAACTAGGTGAATGAAACTTGAGGACTATATGTTGAATGAAAGAAGCCAGAAACAAAAAGAGAAATATTATAAAACCTCACTGATATGATTAACTATAATGTGTAAACTCTGAGAATTTAATTGCATGCATAGGTTAAGGTCTATTCTAAAGGTTTCTAGATTGTAATCTCTTACAGCAGTCACATCTATTCTGGAGTTGTAACTGTTATTTCTAAATTCGGAGATACTGAGCTCTTTTTCTGTATAACCTGGTCATTCCCTGGATTTTCATATATTTGTGTGATACCTGAGACTCAGAGCTAGAGTTCAGTAGCTATGAAAGTCAGCTACCCCATACAGCATTGTTAAAAACACTGAAAAAGTGACCAGACTCAGTGAGAAATACAAATGATTTATTTGGCACAAACTTTATATTTTTGGTAACACAATATCTAACTTAATTTGTATGGTCAGCTTATTTGAACACCATAACTACATGGTTACCTTGAATAGGGAGTGAGATCTTGTTTGTTTGCACAAGTTGATATGATGTCCTGTTATATCCCAGAGTAATCTGGGTAGAAGATTAAAAAGTATTTTCAAACTTCCCTGAGGGACTGGAGAAAAATGTAGGAATAATAAATTTACCCACCTGGGAAGACCTGATATTCTCACAAGCAAATTGGTATTGCCAATTTGACAGGCCAGGCCCTCAATCTTTGGGTTTGCCCTTAAGAAACTTATTCCTGCAAAGGAGAAGCCAAGCCTACTTATAATTAAGCCTGAGAGTCACCCCCAAAGAACCCCTTTCGTTGCTCAGATGTGGCCTCTCTCTAAGCCACCTTGGCAGGTGAACTCAATGTCCCTCCTACGTGGGACGTGACTCCTAGGGGTGCAAATCTCCCTGGCAATGTGGGACATGACCCCCAGGATGAGCCTGGCGTGGCATCATGGGAGGAAGAAAACCTTCTTGACCAAAAGGGGGAAGAGAAAGGAAGCAAAATCAGTTTCAGTGCCTGAGAGATTTCAAATGGAGTTGAGAGTCATTCTGGAGGTTATTCTTATGCAGTATGTAGATATCCTGTTTCAGTTTTTGGTGTATAGGAGTAGCTAGAAGGAAATACCTGAAACAGTTAAACTGTAATCGAATAGCTTTGATTCTTGAAAATGATTGAATAATTATAGAGCTTTTAAGGTGTGACTGTGTTATTGTGAAAGCATTGTGATGGGCATTCCTTTTGTCCAGTGTCAGGACAGAGAAATAAGAA
Source organism: Tamandua tetradactyla (assembly GCF_023851605.1). Taxonomy (NCBI): domain Eukaryota; kingdom Metazoa; phylum Chordata; class Mammalia; order Pilosa; family Myrmecophagidae; genus Tamandua; species Tamandua tetradactyla. The sequence continues at coordinate 65,069,396 of NC_135331.1, forward strand.
ATAATAAGGCAAAAATTGAATAATAATAAGCGGGGATGAAGGTATGAGATGCTTTGGGTGTTCTCTACTTTTATTTTACTTTTATTCTTATTTTAATTTTGGGGGGTAATGAAAATGTTCAAAAATAGATTGTGATGATGAATGCACAGCTATGTGATGATACTTTGAAACATTAATTATACTCTTTGAATGATTATATGGTATGTGAGTACATAATATATCTGAATAAATTTACATTTAAGAAGTAGCATTATTGGGTGGTCCTAGCCAGGGAATTAGGCCTTTCCTGACTGAAAAGTGAAAAGTAAAATTATCTCTGTTTGCAGATGAAATAATCTTTTGTGTGAAAGTCCTAAGGAAGCCACAAAAACTTTTAGAGATAATAAATTCAGCAAGGTTGCATGATGCAAAAATAAACAAAATTTCTGTACACTAGAAATGAACAACCTAAAAATGAAAGTAAGAAATAGACCCATTTTATAATAGAATCAAAAGGAACAAAACAGTTGGGGTTAAAAATAACAAAAGAAGTGGAAAAACTTGTACATAAAACTACAAAACATTCTTGAACAGAAATAAAGAACATCTAAGTAAATAGAAATACATCCTGCATTCATGATTGTAATATTTAATAAGGTAGAAATACTCTCCAAACTGATTTGCAGATTCAAAGCAAAATCACAGCTAGCTTTGCGGGGGCAACAGCAGAAATTGTCAAGTTGATCTTAAAATTCATATGGAAACTCAAGCAACCGAGAATAGCCACCCAAAAAATCTTGAAAAAGAACAAGACTGGAGTAGTTCCTTTTCTTGATTACAAAACCTACTACAAAATTCTTGTAATAAGAATGTTTGGTGCTGACATATCAATGGAAGATGATTGAGGGTCCAGAAATAAATCCTCACATGTATGGTCAGTTGATTTACAATAAAATTGTGAAACAATTCAATGGGGAATGAATAGTTTCTCAAAAAGTAGTTTTGAGTCAACTAAATATCTACGTGCAAGAGTGAAGTTCCCTAATTCATATGACATACAAGAAATAACACAAGATAGATCAAAGGTCTAAATGTAAGAACTAAACTATAAAAAACATAGGTACAAATACTCATGACCATTGATCAGACAATGATTTCTTGGATGGCACCGTACATGACACCTAAAGCACAAGCAGCCAAAGAAAATTAGGTAAATTGGGCCTCATCATGATTAAAAAAATGCTGTTCTTCAGGGGATACTATTGGTAAAGTAAAAAGACAACACACAGACTTGGAGAAAATAATTGCAATTCACATATTTGTTACGGGACTTGCCTCTAGAATATACATAGAACTCTTACATATATAAAGATCTTACAACTCAATAATGAAGGACAAATAACACAATTTAAAAATGGGCTAAGGATTTGAATTAACATTTCTCCAAAGAAAATACACAAATAGTCAATAAGCTCAACTTCATTAGTTATTGGGCTAATGCCAATCAGATGCAATGAAATACCATTTCATACTGACAAGGATAGCTAAGATAAAAAGACAGACAATAACAAGTATTTATGGGCCTGTGGAGAAATTGGAACCCTCATTTATTTCTTGGTGGGAATGCAACAGTACAGCTACTTTGGAAGCAGATTGGCAGTTCCTCAAGATGTTAAACATAGAATTACCATACAACCCAGCAATTCTAGATAGCTATGCAAAAGACAAAAACACACATTCATGCAAAAACCTGCACACAAATGTTCAGAGCATCATTATTCACAATAACCAGAAAGCAGAAACCACCCAAATGTCCATCAACTAATGAATGGATAAACAAAATCAATGCAAGAGGATATTATTTGGCCATAAAAAGGAATGAAGTAGTAACGCGTGCTCCAACATGGAAGGTCCTCAAAAACATTATGCCAAGTGATAGAAGCCAGTCACAAAAGACACATCGGATTACTATGAAATGGCCAGAATAGACAAATCTACAAAGACACAAGGTAGTTTAGTGATTGCCTAGGGCTGAGGACAGGGGTATGAAGTAAAAGGTGCAAGCTTTCTTTTATGGATGATAAAAGTGCTCTAAAATTAGATTAGGGTAATTATAGCACAACTTTGTAAAGATAATAAAAATCATTGAATTGCTTCAAACAGGTGAACTTTGTAGCAAGTAGATTATACTCGTAAACTAATGTTAAAAAATAAAGAGGAAACCATAAGGCAAACGTTCCCTAAAGTTAACCATTATGGAGCTTGGGAAATAAGTATGTGGGGTTTCATATTGCAGCTTTTATATGTTAACTTTATTTCAAAATAAAATGTGAAAATAAGCCTTTTGATGCCTTCCGTCTTTTTAAAAGACATATACCACACATCCCATGGTGGTAAAATAAAACATATGAAACAAATATGGGTTTAGAATAAGGCAAGAGATAAAATAGCCTATTCAGGACTATTACAGAAGTCCAAGGTATACTATTCAATAGTAATATAATGGCCAGAAATTGGCACACGTCATCTGTAGCTTTAAATTCAATATGTGGGACGTGTATGGAAAAATGGGCAAAATTCTAGGGTCAGGTGGCTAGGTTTTGTTAAATGTTGAACAGCTGAAACCCTAGGAGCTAAGTTCCAACTTACCAAAAGTAAAAACAGCAGAGAATTTTGCTGATAAAATAATGCTATTGGTTTTACTGAGCAAAAGCAGCACGCACGTGGAGCAGCACCAAATAAGGGTTCTGCTCAAAGGCTGGGCTGTGGAAGCGGCTGTTTAAAGGAAGGGTGGAGTGAGGGAAAGGGTGAGTGAGGAGTGTATGGGTCAATCTGGGCAGTGACCTTGGACAGGCAATAGTCGATTAATCAGTAAGCTGCAGCAACAGGATGTGCAAGATCCAGGAACTGATGACAGCCAGCAGATTCTTTGTCCCTGGCCTTCACTTGCTTGCCTTTTCCCTCCTTACTGGGGAAGAGACCTGCCTTGCTACTGCGAAGGATTATCGACTAGTCTCCATTGGCCTCTTTTACTTCTTCATAGCTTCCTAGGTAAAGTAGAAGCTCAACCAAATCAAGGTGGTTAGTGCGATTACTGCTCATTGCATTTTTACTGTTTCAAACCCTGGTATCATCAGTTTTGAGCTGTAACCTGGGAAAGTTATTTATGCTCTTAGGGTACAGTGAGCAGAATTCAAACACCAGCTCACAATGACCCAGCATTGTAGAGTCCTCTCCCTATTGAGTTAGGCATAAACTCTGAAGGTGATAGGACAGTCGCTTCTGCAATGAGGCTTTAGTATACAATATGTCAACTTGAAGAAAGGGATATTATCTGGATGGGTCTGACCCAACCATGTAAGCACTTTAAAACCAAACCTAGCACTCTGAGATCCAAAGTATAAGAGAGATTTGAGGCAAGGGAAATTTTTAGTTGGCTGGTTAAAAGATGAAGGGGACCATGTAGCAAGAAATGTGGCAGCATCTAGGAATTGAGAGTGACCCCTGGCTAAAAGCCAGAAAGGAAAGTGGGACCTAAAGTTCTACAACCTCAAGGAACTAGATTCTGCTGGCCATCCTGATGGACTCTAAAGCAGCTACTTCTTCTCCTTCAGAAGCTCTAGATGAGTATGCAGCCCAGCCCGAACCTTAGTTGCAGCCGTGTGGTATCCTGGGCAGAGAAAACAAGGCACATTGTGCCCAGACATCTGTGCTTCAGAACTGTGAGCTAATAAATGGGTACTGCTTTAAGATACTAAGGTGTGTGGGGATTTGTTATAAAGCCATAGAAAACTAACAAATAGACCATCAGTTTCCACACACATAAAATGAAAATAATAGTACTGTCTACCTCATAAGATGGTGCACGGTCATCAAATAAAAGAATGATATAAACCATTTAGCTTTGTCTGTCTTTATAGTATATGCTTATTTTATGTTAGGTCTCATCATCATTATTATTACATTGTCATTGAGATCGGGTAAAGCAAAATTCCAAAAAGAAATCAGAATTTTCTTCAGTAAACCCAGAATAAAAAATTTAATTTATTCAGTAATATGCCAACCAAGATATTTGATCATATCAGCATATGGATAATATTCCTGATATCATCCACAATTACAGCTCTGGCTTTTATTCAAAATCACAGTCATCCCAGTTGGTGGCATTTCTTGGTGAAAAGGAACTTTCTCATTCCTTCAAAGTATTCAGCGCAAGGCTACCTGTCAAATTGTGATGATGGGTGGAAAATAATGTAGACAAGAGAGAACACTCTAATAAATGCCCCCTGAATAGGGCATTTAAAGTTTTATTTGTTAACTATAAAACTGAAATATACCTGCCAATGAACACAGCACAGTGGCACTCATGAAACCAAGCAAACCATCCTGAAGGAGAGGACTTTTAAATAGACTACATCACTTTGTCACCTGCTGCCAACTATGGACTAATACTCAAGCCTGGCTGATACCCATGTCCTGACATCAATTGATTGTAAATATGCACTTGTGCATTTGTGAAGCAAAACAACACTTATGCCCAGGTGGTATTCATCTTTGGCAATGAAGCAGAGCAATTACTAGTGCTTATAATATTATGCTAGCCTAGCCTTACCTCCAGCACTACATAATTTCCATAAATATTTCAAAATATTACAAAATCACCATGGATAAATCATCTTTATTACAGATAAGGACAGCATGCACTCCTTGACCCTCACTTTCTGTCAAACTGAAAACTGTTCCAGGACTTTATCATCTCCAGTATGAATGGAAATGTTCCATTGAATGGTCAGAGCAATAGAGAAAGACATAGCGCCCAATGTAGATCCAAGAATCTATGACAAAGCTGCTACAAACACTAAAATGCTCGGGTGATGAAATTGAAAAACGCCATCTTAGCAAAATGAAGTGCCATTAAGAGGTGTGATTATTCTTAAGGAAATTGAGACAAATTTCTAGAAAATGATCAATTCAGAGGCACTGGATACCTGCCTACGATAAACAACTTCTGATTACTGAAATTCTTAGCTAAGAAAATTAATTTTAAAATGTATTTAGTTTTTTCAGACACCCTCACTCCAGACATAAATCCATTCTAGCCAGTTGGAGTCACTTTACAATTCCTTTCACATTTTGAATCTTAACAAAATTCTTACTTTTGCCATTTTTGAAATATTATTAATTTTTTAAAGGAATGCTTATCAATACCTTTACAAATCACCTTAGCTTATCACTGAAAGGAATGCTGGCTTACATGCTATTTAAATAAATAATTTGTGTTTTGATCATTTATATGCATTTCACATTTTAAATACCTTGCCATGTTAGGCAGAAGTGTGAAAATTAATAAATCAAATCCAAACCAAATCCTGATATCTGAATGCTGAGAGAGCACATTTTCATATAGCAGGGAGAATGATTTCCCATATTAAAGGACTCCAAATGATTCATGAACTATGCTAATATATTTAGCCAAGATTTAATTTAGTATGTTAGTCATGGATAGATATTTGTACATATAATCTCTACAAATAAAAAAAATAAATATAAATTTGACCTGTGAAATGTTGTTAAATATTATTTTAGATGGTCTTACTACAATGTAAATAGAAAACTGGGTTTTATTTGTCTGTTTTTAAAACGAAAATTAGTTCTGTGCGTGATTGTTCTGTAAACCTACAACTTCTCTGATAAGGAAAAAAGATATATGTCTATTTTAAAAAATACCATAAGGGCAGAAAAAACAGAAAATTAGTCTTTTTACTTCATAGTGGCATTTCCTAAATGGGATATGCTTCAGATACCAATTAATTCTTACATATTTGGTATGTGCAAATTTCTTATGGGAGGATCCCTAGTTGTACTTTAATACTCAATGGCGACTTCCGGGAAGATAGCCTACTAGAGCAGCTTGAGATTAGCCCTGCTCCACTGAAAAGTTAGAGAAAGGACAGGAGGGTGACTGAGGCAGCAATTCGGGAGTGTGGCTGACCTGGGAGAGCCTTCTGCACCACATGTGGCAGCCCTGGTTGCGGAGGCCCAGGAACTGAGAGGCAGAGGGCTGGAACCTGGATGGAGACATGGAGCGGCAGAGCCCGCAGGAGTGCATGGACAGGCACACTGGGCTAGGAAGTAGGCCAGGCTGTGCTGCTTGGGTGTGCTACCCTCACTAATACAGCCCCGTGACCAGCGACTCACTCCAAAACCCCACACACCTGAACCCCCTTATCTGCTCCCATTCCCCACACTCCAGAGGCCCCCACCCCACCAGCCCCCACTGCACGTACCTGTTCCCATCCCCACCCCCACCCCCATCCCAAGTGTAGCCCAACCCACCTCTCCTGTGCCTCAGAACAGTGCACACCAGGGTTACATCCCCCAGACCAGAGTACCCACACAGCTACATCCTCCCTGGCCGCTGGGTGCCCATGTTCACATATACCAGCAAAACATCCCCACCTGCACCCATAACTGCCCTGAAATAAATCACTGTACTGAGTGCTCCACCCTGCACTCTGCCCCCTGCTGTACAACCATCCTGCAAACATAAGGCCTTAGACTACTGAAAGAAATCAGCTCCCAAAGTAAGTCAATCAAGATATCTACATGTGACAAAGACAGCAGATGATCACTAAACATATCACAATGCAGACAGATATAGCCCTGCCTAATGACCAAATTAAGACACCTGAGGAGACATGGATGTTGGAAAAACTAATCAAAGGTATTCATACAACTCTACTTAATAAAATAAGTGGGATAACGAATGACATAAAGGAGATCAGGAAGACTGTAGAAGGGCACAAAGAGGAATCTGAAAGAATAAATAGAAAAATAACAGAAATCACAGAGATTAAAGACTCTATTGACCAAATAAAAAACATACCAGAGGCACACAATACCAGAGCTGAAGACACAGAAGAAAGGATAAGTGATAAAGAGGACAGGATAACTGACTTCAAAGACTCAAAACAGAAAATGGCAAAAAAAGATGGAAAAAATTGAATGGGAACTCAGGGAAATAATAGACAAAACAAAGTGCACAAATACAAGAATCATTGGTGTCCCAGAAGGAGAAAAGAGGAGTAAAGGGCTAGGAAGAGTAGTTGAGGCTATAATAGGGGAAAATTTCCCAACCCTCGTAAGGATACAAGTCAAAGAAACCCAAAGGACTCCAAACAGAATAAATCCAAATAGGTCTTCCCCAATGCATGTACTAATTAGCCTGTCAAATGTTGAAGAGAAGCAGAAAATCCTGCACACAGCAAGAGAAAACAATCTACTACATACAAGGGAAATCAAATAAAACTGAGTTCAGACTACTCAACTAGCACTATGAAGATGAGAAGACAGTGCTGTGATATATTCAAAATTCTGAGAGAAGAAGACTTCCAGCCAAGAATTCTGTGCCCAGCCAAATTGTCCTTTAAAATTGAGGGAGAGATTAAAGCTTTCTCGGAAAAACAAAACCTGAGAGAATTTGTCAACAAGAGACTGACCCTACAAGAAATACTAAAAGGAGTTCTGTCAGATGAAAAATAAAGACAGGAGAGGGAGGTCTGGAGGAGGGCACAGAATTGAAGAGTACCACTAAGGGTAATTTAAAGAATACAAAGAGAGAGAGGAAAAAGAATACGTAGATCTGACAAATAAAATTTAAAAGATGGTGGAATCAAGAAGCACTTTTCAGCAATAACTTTGAATGTTAATGGACTAAATTTACCAATTAAAAGATACATATTGTTAGAATGGATTAAGAAACATAATTCAGCTGTATGCTACTTACAAGAGAGTTATCTTAGACACAGGAATACAAATAGATTGAAAGTGAAAGAATGGAAAAAGATCTTCCATGCACATTGTAACTAAAAGAAAGCAGGAGTGGCTATACTAATATCAGCCAAAATAGACTTTAAATGTAAAGACATCATAGGAGACAAAGAAGGACACTCTATACTAATTAAAGGGTTGATTCACCAAGAAGATATAAAAATCATAAATGCTTATGCTCCCAATCAAGGAGCTCCAAAGTACATGAGACAGACATTGGCAAAACTGAAGGGAGAGATAGATGTTTCAACAATAGTAGTAGGAGACTTCAATACACCACTCTCCTCTATAGATAGACCAACCAGACAGAAGATCAACAAGGAAATAAAGAAGTTAAATAACTTGATAAATGAATTAGATCTGACAGACATATATAGGTCATTGTACTCCAAAGCACAAGGTTATACATTCTTCTCTAATGGAACATTCCAGGATAGATTACATGCCGGGGCACAAAACACATTGTTAAAAATTTAAAAACATTGAAATTATTCAAAGCACTTTTTCTGATCACAATAGGATGAAGGTGGATCTCAATAACCACCAAAGAATGAGAACATTCACAAATATATGGAGATTAAATAACATATTCTTAAACAACCAGTGGGTCAAAGAAGAAATTGCTAGAGAAATAAGCAGCTATCTGAAGATGAATGAAAATGAGAATACAACTTATCGGAACTTATGGGATGTGGCAAAGGCTGTGTTGAGAGGGAAATTTATTGCCTTAAATGCTTATATTAAAAAACAAGGAAGAGCAAAAATCGAGGATTTAACAGCAAACCTGGAGGAACTTGAGAAGGAACAGCAAACTAACCCCAAAGCAAATAGAAGAAGAGACATAACAAAGATTAAATCAGAGTTAAATGAATGGAAGAACAAAAGCACAATAGAAGGAATCAATAAAACCAAAAGTTGGTTCTTTGAGAAAATCAATAAAATTGATGGGCCACTAGCAAGACTGACAAAGTAAGAAAGAGAGAGGATGCAAGTTAACAAAATCAGAAAGGAGAAGGGGTGCAATACCACAGACCCTGAAGAAATAAAATGAATCATAAGAGAATACTATGAACAACTACATGCCAACAAACTAGACAACTTAGATGGTATGGACAAATTCCTGGAGACACACAAACAAGCTACATTAACTCAGGAGGAAATAGAAAATCTCAACAATCACAAGTAGAGATTAAATCAGTCATCAAAAATCTTCCTGCAAAGAAAAACCCAGGGCCAGATGCCATCACAGGGGAATTTTATCAAACATTCCAGAAAGAACTAACACCAATCCTGCTCAAACTTTTCCCAAAAAATTGAGGAAAAAGGAACTCTACCTAACTCATTTTATGAAGCTAATATCATTTTAATACCAAAACCGGGTAAAGATGCTATAAGAAAGGAAAACTACAGGCCAATCTCCCTAATGAACATAGATGCAAAAATTCTCAATAAAATATAAGCAAATCGAATTCAACAGCATATTAAAAGAATCATACACCATACTAAGTGAGGTGTACACCAGGAATGCAAGGATGGTTCAACACAAGAAAATCAATTAATGTAATATAGCACATTAACAAAACAGAAGGAAAAAATTACATGGTCATCTCGATTGATGCTGAAAAAGCATTCGACAAAATTTAGCATCCTTTTCTGAATCAAAGGTAACTACCTCAGTGTGATAAAGGGAATATATGAAAAACCAATAGCCAGCATCATACTCAATGGAGAGAGACTGAAAGCCTTCTCCCTAAGATCAGGAACAAGACAAGGATGCCCGCTGTCACCACTATTATTCAACATTATGCTAGAAGTTCTAGCTAGAGCAATCAGGCAGGACAAAGAAATAAAAGGCATCCAAATTGGAAAGGAATAAGTAAAACTCTCATTATTTGCAGATGATATGATACTAAACATTGAAGATCCTGAGAAATATACAGCAAAGTTACTTGAGCAATTCAGCAAGGTGGTGGGATATAAAATCAATGTGCAAAAATCAGTAACATTTCTATACACAAGTAATGAGCTAGCTAAGGAGTCAGTTTAAGGGGGGAAAACCCATTCAAAATAGCACTAAAAGAATAAAAAAACTTAGGAATGAACTTAACTAGGGATGTAAAGGACTTGTACACAGAAAACTACATAACACCGCTAAAAGAAATCAGAGAAGATCTAAATAGGTGGGAAGACATTCCCTACTCATGGATAGGAAGGCTAAATATAGTTAAGATGTCAGTTCTCCCAGAATTGAGCTACAGATTCAACACAGTGCCAATCAAAATTTCCAACAACCTATTTTGAAGATTTGGAAAAGCAAACTACCAAATTCATCTGGAAGGGAAAGAGACCCTGAATACCTAAAAGCATCCTAAAAAAGAAGAACGAAGGGGGAAGGTTAACACTCCCTGACTTTAAAACCTATTATAAAGCCACAGTGATCAAAACAGCACGGTACTGGCACAAAGACAGACACACTAACCAATGGAATCAAATTGAGAGTGCAGAAATAGATAGCTAAATCTATGATCAATTGATTTTTGACAAAGCCCCCAAATCCTCTAAGCTGGGATAAAATATTCTTTTTAATAATTGTGCATGGAAGAACTGGATATCAATAGCCAAGAGAATGAAGGAGGACCCCTTTCTTAAACCCCACACAAAAATTACCTCAAAGTGGATCAAACAGCTAAATATAAGAAATAGCACCATAAAGCTTCTAGAAGAAAATGTAGGGAAACATCTTCAAGACCTAGTAATAGGAGGTAGCTTCCTAAACTTTACACCTAAAACACAGGCAACAAAAGAAAAAATAGATAAATGGGAACTCCTCAAAATCAAATGCTTCCACAATTCAAAAGATATTGTCAAAAAGGTGAAGAGGCAGCAAACTCAATGGGAGAAAATGTTTGGAAATCACATATCAGACAAAGGTTTGATTTCCTGTATATAGAAAGAAATCATACAACTCAACAACAAAAGAGCAAACAATCCAGTTATCAAATGGACTGAAGATATGAATAGGCATATTTTTGAAGAGCAAATACAGATGGCTCAAGCACATGAGGAGATGCTCATTTTCACTGGCTAAAAGTGAAATGCAGATGAAGACTACAGTGAGATACCACTTCACTCCTATAAGAATGGTTGCTATTAAATAATCAAGAAACTGTAAATGTTGGAGAGGATATGGAGAAACTGGGACAATTATGCATTGCTGGTGGGAATGTACAATGGTGCAGCCACATAGAAGACTGTTTGGCAGTTCCTTACGAAATTAAATATTGAGCTTCCCTATGACCCAGCAATAGTACTACTTTATATATACCCAGAAGAGCTGAAAACAATGACACAAATAGACATTTGCACACTGATGTCATAGCAACATTATTCACAATCGCCAAAAGCTGAAAACAAACAAAATGGCCATCAACAGACAAGTGGATCAACAAAATTGGTATATACATATAATGGAATATTATGCAGCAGTAAGACAAAATGATATCCTGAAGCACATGACAAGATGGATGATTCTTGAGGACTATTGCTGAGTGAAATTAGCCAGACACAAAAGGACAGATATTGTATGATTCCAATTTTATGACCAACATAAAGATATAATCAGAGACTTATAATATAGAATACAGGGGACTTAGGGATACACAGACGCTAGGGATGGGTGAACCAGTAGCTAGTGAGGTTGAACTCCAATGTAAGGGAATAGATAGGAGTGAAGGTGATTCTCTAGTGGGTCTAGAGTAATATTATCATAGTGAAGATGAACAAGATTGAAAGGATTATACAGACCTATGTACTCTACTGACTCACACTCAAAGTATGAATGAGTTCATGTAAGAATTACTTCAAAGATATAATTCTTGTATAATGAGTGTTTAAGTCCCCGATTCAGGGGGAAAACTGCTATTGCATGCTATGAGCTGTGTTCAAAAGGAAACCATCAGGACTACCACAGTAACAGCAGAGGTAAATAATGGGAGAAGGGCAAGAGTTAAGAGGAGGTTTAGATCTCCTATTTGGTGAGGTTGTGTTATTGGTTTTCTATCTCTTGAGAACAATGAAATTATTTAAAATTGAGAATGTTGATGGACTGTGGACTTTTGGCCCTCTACAAGATGCCCAATGAATGCAGGGGGCTGAAGGATGCGCTGATGGAGAACTTGAACGGCAAACGATGATGCATACTTATAAATTAAGGCTGTGCTGCTACAAAAAGGAGCATTGTTATGAGGCATACAATGATGTGAATGAACATGTAGGACATTTGGTGAGACAAAATAAGCCAGAAACAAAAAAATAACAATGGTATGGTCACCTTTAGAAAATGCTTATAAGAAAACAGGGGCCTAGATTGTAAGTTTTTAGAGCAGACATATTAAATCTGATTATTTATCAGCTGTTGTGATTATTATTTCTGGATTTTGAGAGGCTATATATATATATATATATATATAAAACCTGATATTTAGAGATAAGTATGAAGCCAAAGAGGTTGGGCTTAACGTAATTCAGAACATAGGGGTAGGGAAGACAGTGTCTATATTTTAGAACTACACATACTCTTTGAGACCAATGGAAGAAAGGCTTATTTGGTGTGGAACTGAAATTTTCTGTAGTGCGTAATCTAATTCAACCTATCTGTATAGCTCATTTGAACAACTGAAACATAGGAAGCACAGAATGAGAAAGAGGTCCTTTAATCCTGTGTAGATTACTGCAATGGCTGGAAACATCCTAAAGTATATTAACCAGATAATCTAAAAGTATTGGCAAAGTCCCCTGAGGGAGGGGAGAAAGCCTATGGACCTATTAAACCTTACCATCAGGGAATCTCCTGATACTGTATCAAACTTTAGGGACACCCAAATCAATAGGTCATGCTCTTGATCATGAGGCTTACTCTTATGAAGCTTATGTAGGTAGCATAGAAGCTTAGACTATCTATAGGCATGCCTGAAAGTTATTTCTGGAGGACCTCTTTTGTTGCTCAGATGTGGCCTCAGTCTCTCTAAGTCCAATTCTGCAAGAGAAATCATTGCCCTCACCCCTATGTAGGACAAGACATCCAAGGGTGAAAGTCTCTCTGGCGATGTGGGAGATGACTCCCAGGGATGAATCCAGACATGGCACTGTGGGATCAACAATTCCATCCTGACTAAATGGGGGAAAACAAGTGTAATTAATAAAGTATCACTGGGAAAGAGAATTCAAATAGAGAGGCTACTTATGCAAGCCTTAGGTTGCTCTTATGCAAGCTTCAGGTAGATCTTGCTACTTATCATAACCTGCCAACCCCCAACCAGGACCATTCCAGCCAATCCTAAAAAACACCTAGGGCAAATTATAAGATTCTGCAAGGGTTCCATGCACTAGAGTAACTTTCCAGAAACCTACAGCCTCCAGATGGGTCCCTGGTCGAGATAAGACCTGAAAACCAGCCCAGCCTCTCCAGAACATCAGATAGTTCCATCTCCCTACCCCACATTAGTGACAGACCTTTCCAATATCAAAATTTAGAATTGTCATAGCCCAAACAACCAATAAGAGGTATGGGAAGATTAAAGGTGATGGTGGAATTATACATAGAAGATAGGATTTAACAAATGAATATGAATGTTGAAGCATTAAATTGATATCTCTTTTAGTCTCCAGTATTTTAGAGCAGCTAGAAATAAAAACCTAACATTGTGAAATTGTAACCTATGTCAAAATCTGAAATATGTTCTACAACTAATTGTGGTGCTATGCTTGGAAATTTATAACTTTTTTATATAAATGTTATTGTTCACAGAAAAAGAAGGGAAAAAAAGGGTTGATTGTGATGATAAAAAAGTAGTTAAGCCCGCTGGCCTCCTATATTCTGGAGCAGATTGAAGAAAAAATAAGAGAGGATCGTATGGTAGCCCATAACAAACTCTGCGATCTATCCTGTAACCACTTTTTCAAGAGTTCTTTGAAAACTATTGCTTTTTTATTTCTTTGCTTTGTATATGTGTTATATTATACAATTAAAAAAAGTTTAAAAAAGAAATACTCAATGGCCTTGAACTTCCAATATTGTAAGAACCATGAGATCATTTCATTGTCATCAGAGATACAGAAAACTATTGCAAAGAAATCCATTAAAGATTTATGGGGTTTAAAGAATTAAGAATATTTTATCTGAACAATGGCATAAATGTTCATTATTTTTATTTAATTTGAAAAATTCTGAAAATAAACACTAAAATAAAAAGGAATCACTTATAATTCCACCACATTATATTTTATGAATATAATATGTTTATATTCATTGATGTTTGCTCTCCCTTTACCTCTGCTTTCCCACAACTCACACTTGAGTAGGAACTATATCCACAGTTTTAGGCATGTCTCTTTTGATGTTTTTCTAAGTCTACAAAGACATATTTATGCATATTTATACATACACACATGTATTTATACTATCTGCATATCGCTGTTCACCTCCAAACATGGTATAAAATTTACTTACTTATGTTGTTTATTGTGTGTCTCCTGTCTTAAAATATAAGCTTCAGGGAGGCAGAGATTTTTTTGGTTTGTTTTTTATTGCTATATCCGAGTGGTTATATACACTTTGAGCACATAGTAGGTGCTCAATAAGTCTTTGTTGAATGAGTCACGTTCTAAATAATCAATAAACTCATAATTTTTTTAACTTTATGCTTATTAATGAACATTTACTTTGTTGATTTTCTTGCTACTAAGAGACATGCTTTAAGACTATTCTCACATATCTTGACTTGCTTAGGCAGTTATTTCTTCAAATAAATTCTTAAAAGGTGATTGCTTGGTTTTAGATTATATGCTTCAAAAAATAAATATTGCCAAATTATCTCCAAAATGTCATATCAGTTTATATTGTTATCACAGGATATGAGACCATTTTGTCTTTATTTTGTATGATTTTCTAATTTTCTAAAACCAATGTCATCTTCTTAATCAGAAAAAAAACATGCTTAAGAAGAAAGATAGCATTTATTTTGTTAATCCTTCTGGAAATATAATTAAATGGTTTAAAACCTGAAAACAAGTGATATAATTTAAGTTACAGTATTCCTTTTTATTCACTTAAATTATTCCAGTATCTAATCTTTAAAAATTTATATTTTGAATTCTATCAATAATTTGCTACTAAATTAGAACATTTTACAGCATGCTCGTTGGAAAAGCGAAATAAGAAAGGAAGGCTTAACTAGTTTTCCAAAGTCAGTGTTATCCATGTAATTTGCACAAAGTAGCATGAAGAGAAATACTTTTAACAATAGATGGTTTTTATTTATAAATAAATAATAACCTGGGCAGTGCGACAGTGACTCAGTGGCAGAGCCCTCACCTGCCCTGCCGGAGACCCGGGTTTGAATTCTGGTACCTACCCATGCAAAATAATAATAATAATAACAATAACAATAAATATACTACCTATCAATTAACCATTTTAGTAATAGTCCAGGGGAAGAAGAAACATTAAAAGTTTAAGGTACACTGTTCTACTTGGCTAGCAGCCAGAATGCACTATACCAGAAACAGAATGGCTTTTAAAACGGGGAATTTAATAAGTTGCTAGCTTATACTTCTAAGGCTGAGGAAGTGTCCCAATTAAAGCGAATCTATAGAAATGTCCAATCTAACCCATCCAGGGAAAGATACCTTGGTTCAAGAAGGCCGATGAAGTTCAGGGCTTCTCTCTCAAGTGAGAAGGCTCGTGGTAAACACAGTCAGGGTTTCTCTCCGGGCTGGAAGGGCACAGGGTGAACACAGCGTCATCTGCTAGCTCTCTCTCCTGGCTTCCTGTTTCATGAACATCCCTGGGTTCCTTCTTCATCTCCAAAGGTCACTGCCTGGTGACCTCTGCTTCTTGTGGCTATGTCATTCTTCTCTGCTTTCTCTGAATCTCCTTCTTTCTCCAAAATGTTTCATCTTTTTATAGGATTTGAGTAAAGTAATCAAGACCCACCTAGAATGGGTAGAGACACGTCTCCACTTAATCCAGTTTAACAACCACTCTTGATTGAGTCACATCTCCAGGGAGATGATCTAATTACAGTTTCAAGCATTAGAAGAAACAGCTGCCTTTACAAAATGGGATTAGGATTAAAACATGACTTTTCTAGGGTACATACATCCTTTCAAGCCAGCACATACACAAAATACATTTTAGTTTCTAGATTTCGAACATTTAGATGCAGCCAGTAGATGAAATAAGGAGTGAGAAATGTTTTATTCAGCTTTAAATCTCAATCTGTTGCTAAAGATGTCTAACTATTGGCTTTAGTAAAGTGATAACCTTCTATAAAAATTTTATTATTGATTTAGAGCTATGCCCTGGAGATGTTAGCTCCTCATTCAGATTTGATGATTAATTGTTCTGAACCATTCACACACATTTGCACCAGACCTAACTGGAATTAGGGAGATTTATGTCAAGGTACAAACAATTTCCTTTCTGAGGAGAAAAGAAACAATAACTCTAACAGGAACTGGACCCTCCTTCATTGCTTCTGCTCTACAATTGACTAATTGAGCCAGAGGCAACATTCAATGTCTCCTAAGCAGTTCAGAAACTCACATAATTTCATAGCCACTGATTTGCTAATGCATGTAATGACAACTTGGAAGTAATCAAATAGAAAATCCATAAGGAAGAGAAAAATGTCCCACTTTAATCAGTATCAAAAAATACTTATATTTAGTTTGTCAAGCTGCTGGAATACACTATACCAGAAACAAAATGGCTTTTAAAAAGTACATTTATTAAGTTGCAAATTTACAGTTTTAAGGCGGTGGAAACGTCTAAACTAAGGCATCCAGAGACAGATACTTTAACTCCAAAGAAAGGGTTGATGAAGTTCAGGATTTCTCTCAGCTGGGAAGAACACATGGCAACGTCTGCTAGCTTTCTCTCCTCATTTCATAAGGCTTCCCTGGGGGCATTTGCCTTCTGCATCTTCAAAGATCTCTGAGTATGTGGGCTTTGTTGGCTCTGAGCTTTTTCCAAAATGTTTTCCTCTTAATGCACTCCAGTAAGTGACCTCACCTTGAACGGGTGGGTCACATCTTCATGGAAACAATTAAAAGTATCCTACCCAGAAATAGGGAATGAGAATTAAACAACATGGTTTTCTGAGGTACACGACAGTTTCAAACCAGCACAACTTCTAAACGCCATGTGTGCATGCCATGATTTTAGGGCTGTGCAAAGTAAGCAAACCATGCTCTCAAGGAACCTGCATCCTCCCTATCAGTCAAAGAGATTAAGAGAAAGTTGGAGATTTAAATAGATATGTGTTTAGAGGTGAATTTTATGAGGCTTTAGTTCAGTGCTATTACAAGACATTATAATAGGTCCAGGAGTCTTGTTAGATAAACAAACACAATGAGATGGTGAGTGAGTTGTCAAATCTCAAAGTATGTTTCCCAGATTAATTAAATCACTTCATACTGGGCATTCTGGTTTTTACTTTTCTCCCCAAATTAATATATCTAGTTCTGGGTATGACACCTTAATTCAGTTTTTCATCTTTTGCCATTATGATAAAAAGTTACTATAGTTAGGCTGACGTGTCAGCTTGGCCAGGTGATGGTACCCGCTTGTTCTGTTGCTGTGGACTTAAATCATGAGCATGTGAAATTCATCTACAGCTGATGACATCTGCAGTCGGTGAAGCAGAGCGCCTTCTGCAATGAGTGACGTTTAATTAGTTGGAGGCTTAAAAGAGAGAGACCAGATGAGAGCTTAGCAGCTCAGACCCAGACATTTGGAGATACAGAAAGTACACACCCCCAGGAAAGCTGCTGGAGCTCAGAAGCCAGGAAAGAAGGCCAGCAGATGTTGTCAAGTACCTTCTCAGGTGACAGAGAAGCTCAGGGGAGAGCTAGCTGCCTTTCTTCTGAGGAATTATACATTTTTAACTACATAAATCCCCTTCTTAAAAGCTGATCCATCTCTGGTGTGTTGCATTCTGGAAGCCTTAGCAAACTAAAACAGTTGCCTTTCCAATTTTCTAAGGCTTTTAAAAATCAAGAATTTGAATAGAGGGACTTTAAAAGGCCTACATGTTTAGAAAGGCTTTTCTGAAAGAAGATTCTTTGAAAGGCTATTATTAAGGTGTTGTTTTAATCCTAACAAGAGAAGGGCAAGACTCAAGTCCTTGCTTAGTCAAAATCAATATCCTTCTATGTTATTTAAAAGTATCTTCTCGAGGGCGGGCCGCGGTGGCTCAGCGGGCAAAGTGCTTGCCTGCTATGCCGGAGGACCTCGGTTCGATTCCCGGCCCCAGCCCATGTAACAAAAACGGAGAAACAGAATACAATAAAACAAGAAAATGTTTCCCTTTCTTCCTTCCTTCCTTCCTTCTATCCTTCCTTCCTTCTCTCTGTCTTTAAAAAAAAAAAAAAAAAAAAAAAAAAAAAAAAAGTATCTTCTCGGGTGGGCCAGGATGACTCAGCAGGCAGAGTTCTCACCTGCCATGCTAGAGACCCAGGTTCGGTTCCTGGTGCCTGCCCATGCAAAAGAGAAATAATTAAAAAAAAGGAAAAATGTCTTCTGAACATCTCAAAGGCATTAAATTATTGTGAAATTTTTAAATGAATTTCTTAAAAGACATGTCCTTATATTTACCCACGTTCTCTGTACATTATTATCCCACTCTTTACCTTAATGTCTTTTTCTATGCAACCTCTATTTCTCATTCTTTTATTGGAAAAGTTCAGTCACTTTGTTGAATCTAGTAGATTGTCAGCCAAAGATTGTCTTAAAGACTTAACTATATAGACATTGAATACCTTCTATGTGCAAAGTAAAATGGCAGCCGATGAGGTAAATGCAAAGATGCATCAACCAAGAGTCCAATTCTCCTGGAGGTCACAATTAAGTGACAGAGATAGTAACAAAACATGTAATTCCATACCTGAATAAGATAAAAAAAAAATGGAGGAGGAGAGAGTGAAGTCTTTGGATAGTGAGAAGTTCCTAATTTATCATTAGTGCAGAATTTACATAAGTACATATGTTCCCCTGCAAAAATTTCCAAGGATTGCTTAATAAGGACTTAAGGATTGCTATTTTTCATAGAGATGTTTACAGAGCTTGACCAGAGTTTTCTGTGGAATTTAATCTTATTAGCTTATTTCCATGGAAACTGCCTATTGTTACCTAATATTTTTTACATCATTTTTTGACATCTGAATATTTCCACCCGAACGTTTGTGTTTTTTGAACTTTTCATTTCAACATTTGGATTAATGAGAGAAGACAAGATTTCTGGCAGTGAAGAGAAGCAGAAAAGAAGTCATTCTAATACCTGTAAATCTCAGCGTTTGCCTGGTGGCTTTTGTTAGAAATGATAACATCCAAAACAGAGTTCTAATCTTCCCAACTGGCAACAAGTAACAAGTCATGAATTCAGTTGTTCTCATAATTCAATACATTTTCTCAGCCCCTGAGGAGAATAGGCAAATAGCTATCAGCAACATTCACCTTATTTTGGTGGTATATAGGATATTTCACACATATGACATTGTAAAATATTTAATTACTTTTAGTCATGGAAAACTATATTCAGATATGAAAATGTCCACTAAACATGCAAACACCAGTTATACTCACTTTAGTAATTACCATGAATTAATTTCTGTGCAAATTAATGACTATTTTGGGGGGCGGGGACATGGTCCAGGAATCAAACCTGTGTCTCCCACAGGGAGGGAGACTATTCTATCACTGAACCACCTGTCCATCCTAAATGACTATTTTTTAAAAAGTAACAAGTGTTTACTCCTTATTGAAAAGAGAAGTGTTGCTCACAGGAAAATGCTATGGGGAAAAAATCCACTGTGAAGGCCAAATAGCAAATGTGCAAAAGTGCAAGCACTCAAATCAGTTTCCTCCCATGGGTTTATTTTCCAGAAGCTACTAGTCAAACCCAGAAGGGGTAGCTATGGTATCCAAATCAGAGGTTCCTACACGAGAAACCTGCACAGTGGACTCCCAGCTGGACAGCCACGATTGGACCTCAAGACAAAACAGCACCCACTGAAGCAGGAAGAATGAGGACTGCAAGTTAAGGGCTCCAGTTTCTCTGATATATTTAAACATTGGCAAAAGTAGCAGTGATAAGCATCTGAGTGACGTGCCAGAAAATTTGAAAAGGGGTGTTGAAAACCAAGCAGAAAAAAAAAGAAGAAGAAATGGACTATTATTAACTCCAGAAAAAGGCTGAACAAATACCATTATAATATAAATATAATTATAGCATGCTACTTGATTTTTTAATAAACAATATGTGCGTAATGAACACTGCCCACTGACTTAAATATTTTTTAAAAGATATTAAGAAGATCGGGGGAGGAAGAGAATTGAGTGTAAATTAGAGAAACCCAGCAATTTCAAGTCAATAGATATATCTATATGTGATAAATGAAGTAAAGGTGATATGCATATGTCATTTAGATATGGAGGAAGGGAAAGTATCAGAAGAATCAAGAAAAGTGGTTGAAAGTGAACATCTCTGGGTAATGGGACTGGAAGCTGAGACAGATGATGAGGTGCCATATATTTATCATAACACCTTTATTTTTTAAAACTAAGCATATATCATTTTGATGAAAATTTTTTTTAATATTTTTTCATTAATTAGTAAAAAACAGAGTGCATTTCGCCTAATCTAAGCAGAGATGGAATTTGTTGTCACTAGGGCGTCATAGGGTCACTGGAATGTCTAGAGAAACCTGTTAAAGGGGTAGGGGCCAAGCATCAGGAGCTCACACAAGGATGTGGCTTGGTAAAGAAACTGCTCCCACCCACAGCTGCAAATCCCAGCTGCCACCCACTCCAGGAAAACCAAATGCCATGTATTCCGGTCGCTTACTTTTGAACCAATGTTTCAGAAGTGTGAAGGATGGAAACTAGATTCCATGCCCTCAGCCTAGGGTCAAAGGATTCAGGAGAAGTGAGTTCTGGATACTATTTTGGGAAAGCAAAACTCGCAGCATGGGAAATTGTGAAAATCTAGGAAGGAAAGGGGCTCAAAAGATACTGGGGAGCCACAAATGACAAATATCCACTACAGACAGGTACTTCAGTTTCTTCCCTACAGTGATAGAGGACCATTTAAATACAAACGTCATTGATAATTTTGGAAAATAAAGAAATTAAAAAGTATTAGGATTCTTCATTGGCAATTTCTGAGAGCTGATTATTTGTCCTGATGGGATAGATATATCGGAGCACAATCTATATAAGGGACGTGAATATTTATCCTGGGACTGATTATAAGAAAGCGAGTCTGAATACGCACTTGGAAATGGGATGAAAGATTCAGAAACCTCTCAACATCTTGAGAGGCTGGTTACAGATCCTCTCATAAGTATGGCTTTCTACCAGCCTCTTTGTCTCTTCTATATAATGCACACTGAAGTTTATTTTAACTTTAATTGGAATTGGGCATCGTAAGGACAAATTTTGGAGCTTCTATTTTTCTTTAGATAAAATTGTCATAAATTGCTTCACTTAATAGCAGTGATAATGTGATCATCAACTATATTAAAAGGGAAACATACTGATTTGTGTCCAGGATAATCTGTGCATAATTGGAAACAGGTGAAACATAAAGAACACAGGAAAAGCAAACCCAAATCCTTTCTATCACACAGAATGCAAATGGGAATTGTCATTTGATGAAAAAAGAGACCAGGTTTCATTTACCAATATGAGTCAATATAATAGCAGAAAATTAGACTAGCCCAACAAGCCAGAAATGTATATATATATATAACAACCGAGGGGTGTTATTACTCCAGAATTCTTCAGACATATTAATCTTTCAAAAAAGAATCACAGAATCTAGAAAACATCGCAAGATATCTTCTTATCAGTCTTGCTCTGCCTCTGGGAAAGATTAGAATAATCGTTGGCTGCCAAAATGTTCATACTGGAGAGAAACTTAATCTAGGGTAACACTTTCCTTTTACAGATTATAAAACCAAAAATCCTAGAATTGGAAATAATCACACATTTAGGCATAAGAAAGAAAGCTCAGAGAGGAAAAGCAAGCATGGATGTGTGAAAGGAAACCCTTTAGAATCCAGATATCTTGCTATTAAGTGTGAAGCTGGGGTATCATTTCAGGTAATGTGTGTCCTTTCAACCACCACACTAGACCGCTTCTCGTCAAAGAAGAAATGGTTAATAAACTTTAAAAGTTCAACTTTAATTGTAATAAAAGATACATGATATAAAACAATAAGAGAAAATTATCCTTCACATATATTGGCAAAGATTTCAAAAGGATGGTCAGACCTATGCTAGCAATGATAAGGAGCAATGGACAGCCTGCTCGGACACATGAGTCAGAGACCTTAAAATAATTCCCATACTTTGTTCTTGGAGCTGTACTTTTAGAAATATCTCCTGAGAAATTGAACAAACAGTATGCAAATATATGTGTGTGTGCATATATCTGTGTGTATATGTTATGTGTGTTTATGGAAATATTTATAATAGCGGCCAGCAACAAATTAGGAAAAAGCATAAAAGTTTACAAGAAAGGGTAAGAGAGACATATACATAAATTTTAGTACATTTTATTATGGTATGGTATGCTGTCAAAAATGATCACAAATATATTTATTAAATTTGAAAAATCACTTACAAAATACTGAGTAAAAAGAGATCACAAACCACCAGACATAAAAGGATCACATTAAAAAAATATATATGGGGCGGGCCACAGTGGCTCAGCAGGCAAGAATGCTTGCCTGCCATGCCAGAGGACCCGGGTTCGATTCCCGTTGCCTGCCCATGTAAAAAAAATATATAATATATATATGAATATAAACACACAGAAGTCTTGACAAAAGTGATTATCTCTAGGGGCAGGATTCTGGGTAAAGTCTATTTTTATTTCCATATTATATATTTATGCATTTTCTACTTTTTCTACCATTGATATGTACTATTGTGTTGTTTATTAAAAAAATTAGAATCCCATGATGGGCAAAAGGCTTTGTGGCACAGTAGAAAAAACTCTGGATTTGGTGTCAAGTGACCTGGTTCCAAACCCAGCTCATTAATAATTTGAGACCTTAGATTAACTACTTTGACCTTCAGTTTCCTCATGTATATATATATATATAATATCATGGAAGTGATATTACAAACTGATATAAACATGAAAAATGATCTCTAATCATCTTCTAATACCAAATATAATCTTCTTTTGGACCCATGTTTCTTTGGGTTCTTTGGCAAAGCTTCTCAGCTTTGGTGTCCTCATGATTTCAACTCAGGAATCTGAATGACACGGTATGAAAGATTTCTCTGTAAGTGGATTGTTGGGACATTCACCCCTTTGGCCCAGTAATCTGAGCTTGCTCTTGGGCTTATGTTACTAGATTAGAGAGATGGAAATCAGGTGTAGGCTTTAAATTAAATTCCGGTAACCCAGAGAAGGAAGGAGGTAGTATGGTATAGTAAAAAGAACATAGATGTCGGTAGTTGAATTCCCACTTAGCGTTTACTAATCCAAGGAGGATTTTCCTCACCAGTAAAGAGCAGACAGGTCTACTCACATCAGAAAAGTTTTATGCCCTAAGTTTGTTAAGGTAGTTAAAATGCATATTACAGAATAAGCACTAGAAAAAATAAATAATAATTCCTTTTTCTTTTCCCTTCATACATCATGCATCGTAGAATCAGGGTGATCCTGGGGATACCAAGAGAAGGGAGATAAGTCTTCCTCGTAATTATACCAGGAGCTGGAAGAAATCTTGTTCTAGATGATGATTATATTAGACAGTTGATAAATTGTAAGTTATAAGGGTTATGTTGTCAAAGCAGCAAAAAAGAAAGCAAGTAAGCAATAAAGGACAGGAAACAAGGATTTAATTTTAGAGTCCAATTTGGAACACAATTAAGATGATGTAGGAGCCTAATATTTCATTCACCTAATAAAAAATCTCTCTGCTTGGTAATGATTAGAAGCATAATCATTTCCCATCCCCTCCACTAGACAATAGCTCTGACATTGTGTCCTTCAACAAAGTGCCAAAGAAATATCTCAAAATACTCCCAGAGGAAAACAAATCACACCTTGTCAGACCTACATGATTCCTGGCTGCTAACCACTGACATAGTCTCACCGTTTTACACTCAAAAATTCTGAAAGGACCTTAGGATAAGATGCTGTTGCTGCAGAGAATGACTTTATCTTGAAAGTTAATTATTTTCTTCAGGAAAAGGAGTTATGCAAACTCATGTTGATGCCTAATTGGGACCAAATTATGGAAGCATCTTATGAATTCAATGATTTAGGTTTTCACAGTGAAGACCCTTTGGCCATCTGAAGAGACAACCTTACAATATTCTTCTGTCTCCTGATCCTGTTCTGATTTCTGATTGCCTGCAAATCCCCTCAAGCCACAGGTCCCAAACAAGGTGCCGCGGTACCTCAGGGTGCCACAAAAAATCCATAGGGATAGCTTAAATTTTCAAGGGAAACATAGCCAGAGAATACACCAAGTAGCTCTCAAAGGAATCCACAGATTTCACATCACTTTCAACATTGTCATATCTCTAGAAGCTTGTTTTTCCACAGTTGCTGTGACTAAAAGCAAGTGTTGTACAAAAATTAGTGTAGAAAAGGAAATGAGGTTAGTGGTGTCCCTTTGAGGATAAGGTTTGAGAAGTTGTGCACTGCCTAATGGGTACTCACATTCCATTAGTAAATAACTGTGTTCATACACGAATGACATAAAATAACTTTTACTTTCAATTTCTGTTTAATTTTATTCTTTCAAATGGCTACTGAGTTGTTAGGACATAATACTTATTAAGTTATTTAGACCTAACCACTTAATCCATGGGACTGTTAGGTAATTCTTTTGGCCCAAGAGTGCTGTGAAAAAAAGGAAAAAAGCAAATGTTGAGACAGTAAGGGTCCTGTGAACTCAGAATATTTAGGAACCTCTGACCTATAGCCCTTGTCCACCTTGTCAATAGAGTTCAGGTCAGTATTCAATCCTCAATGGCATACACATCACAATGAACTGAGAAAGCTGAGGAGGAGGTTCCCTTTAATTGAAGCAGAGAAAGTTAAAATAAATCTTAGGTCATTAATATGTTTTCAACCTACTGAGAAATTGTGTTGTGGATCATGTTAAATATTTGTCACCTGAGGACAGCCATCTGTTCTTTACAATTCTTATTTGGCCGTAGTCTCCTCTGTTCTTGCCAATATAATTAGACTGCTGATGGCTTCATTTCCAAAATTGGAGTGTTTTGGAGTTGTCTATTGTATGAGCTTATTTATAGCAATATGCATTCTATCTGACATGATTTCTGCATTTGAAAACGAAGAATCAACCTCTCACAAAAACGTTATTTAATTCTAATCATGTTGTGAGCTGCAAGCACTATGAAATAATTTCCCGTTTGAAATTTTTTTCCGTTTTTACTTAAGTTGAAAAGTAGATGTTCAGACGTTATCAGTATTCTTACTAGAAATAAGGCATAGAACTCTAATTTATAATTGCATACTAAAAAATGCCCTAAAATCTGTTTGGAGCCATTTATCTCTTTTTTTTTTACTCGCTCTCTCGGCGAACTTATCCTACCTAATTGCTGTCATAGGATCATATGTAAGTAGTTGGCTCCCAAATTTTATCTCCCACTTTATCCTGTCTTTGAATTGCAGCCAAACATTCCAAATTGCTTAGATATTCTACAGGCCCCTTTATGGGCCTCAAAATGTTCTCCCTATTTTTCCTTGCAGATTGCCTTTCCTTCCACATTCTTTTACTACCAACTCAGGCTCAAAATCTCACTTGCCTTTACCCCTTATTTGTCCTTATTCCCAACAATCAATGGGTTTCCAAGTCTTAGCAACCTAACACTACCAACCAGCCTCCATTCCCATTGCAGCTTCCCCGGTCCAGGCTTTTATTTCTTCTTACACCGGTTCATTTTTTACAAAACAGCTAGACTGATCCTTGCAAAATTTAAATTGGCCCATGCCACTTCTAAAATTTAACTTTTCAGAGGCCTTGCGTGAGTTAATGGCTGCTTATCTCACAAACTTAATCTCAAGTCCTTTATCATTGTCATTGATAACACCTCTGGCCTTCTTTTGGCTTCTCAAATATTCATAGATCCTCAGAATCAGTATAATGCTATTCCTTCCACCCGAAAAAAGTTTTTACTTTGACTTCCCTTCTTTTTAAATTTTGGAATGTTTTAAATGTAAATTGATTTTTGTTTTAGGTCTATCCTCTGCTGTAGGAGTCCTTGACACAAGGCAGTACTTCTGCTCCCCTCTGCTCCACCTCACTCACCTCCAGGGGAAAGAAAAGTGCTCTTGAAGTAAATTGTGCTCAGGCTGGCATCAACTTTGGAGGACAGAACAACTTAACTATAAAGCCACAATGGTATGATGACCTGTGTCAACCATGACAGTAGAAAAATTAAGGCGTACTGATTGTAAGAAAACAAATCTTAAGAGTACTTGAAAGCATTGACCAAATTCTTCATAAGCTCTATGTGGGAAGATTTTCCTTGCCATGAAGTAAGATTCAGAAGTCAAAGAAGAAAATACTGACATAATTGCCTTCATGAAATATTTTTTGCATACACTACAATGTATATCCAAGCATCTGTCCATTCATTCATTCAGTACATATTTATTGAATCTGTACTATGTTCTAGGTCTTGTACCAGCTGCTAGAGATAGCACAGTGGGGAAGAGAGGCACTCCCTGCCCAATTGGAATGTACATCAATCAACACTCGAATTCATTCTAGATTTTATCGTTAGTGGGATAGGCAAAATCTTTAAACTGGCATTTTTGTTCCTGAAGTTTGGATTCTCAAAGGAAAAACACAGTTGGCTATCAAGATTTTGTTTTTGTTGGGTTTCTTTAAATACACTTTATCATGCCTGCTTTTCTGCACCTTTGATCTTTTTCCCTAGAGTCTGCCATGGCAGTTCTGGTATCTCTAATTCGTTTATTGTGAAGCACCACTTTATCAAAGCTTTTTCAGAAAATACTTTTATTGAGGAATCTTCACACACATACAGTCCATACATAGTATACACAATATCATCATATAGTTGTGTATTCATTACCATGATCATTTTTAGAACATTTGCATCACTGCAGAAAAAAATAAAAAAGAAAAAACTCATACACCCCATACCCCTTACCCCTGCCTCTCATAGACCACTAATATTTCAAACTACCCATTTTCTTTACCCTTTATCCCCTCTGTTATTTATTTTTATCCTTATTTTTTCACTTATCTGTCCATACCTTGGATAAAAGGAGAAGCAGACACAAGGTTTTCATAATCACACTGTCACATTACAAAAGCTATATAGTTATAAAATCGTCTTCAAGAATCAAGGCTACTGGAACACAGCTCAACAGTTTCGTGTACTTCCCGCCAGTCACTCCAATACACCATAAACTAAAAATGGATTTCTATATAATCCATAAGAATAACCTCCAAGATAATCTCTTGACTCTGTTTAAAATCTCTCAGCCACTGAAACTTTAATTTGTCTCATTTCTTTCTTCTCCCTATTGGTCAAGAAGGCTTTCTCAGTCCTGTGATGCTGTGTCCTGGCTCATCCTGGGTGTTCTGTCCCACGTTGCTGGGGAGATTTACACCCCTGGGCATCTGATCCCATAGAGTGCTCAGGAACCTGCACCACAGAGTTGATCGTCTGGAGGCAAGGGGCTGGCCTTTTGTATTCCAATTTCAATCAGCGATTGACTGATGGCTGGCTCTGGGTTGGAAGGCACAATTGTAACCTCATAGGCAAAATGCTTTTGATTCATCAAAATCCATATTCAGAGAAGAATGTGGCTGTTTGCCCTTAATAGCCAACACTCACAACAGCTGTGGGATGGGTACACCAGTTTATAAATGGTATATAGGACATGAACAGCTTCCACTACAAAGTAAATCAGAATTGTAATCTTGGAATCCTGAACATGGTTCCACTCTGAGATAAGCATTGTTGCAGGAGTGGAAAGGACATGTTATCTAGTTCAGAACCAGTTTTGACAGTCAGAGAGAGGGGTAGCCACAGATGCAATGGCATCCCCAAACTGGGGCTAACTGGACTGATCAGTTTCTATAGTTGTCTCTCCTTGAGGCATTTGAAAGTAGGGCTGGCTTCTCTGGACTGTGTGGGTCTTCAGGTTCTAGGTTCTTTAGGGGAAGGGGATACAATAATGAAGTTCTGGAAAATCTATTATATGAAGGGTTCAGATGGTCTCATTTAAAAAATAGATATGTGACTATACTTGTACCCTAACAGTGAAGATTTACAGAGTATGGATTGAGGAGGAGGAAGTGAGGGTGGGGTACAGGAGAGACCCCCTAGTTATCTATTTTTTTCCCCTAATGTGGGGCTAAGACTTCATAACTTTGGAAAAGGAACCACTAATCAAATACAATGTAGTGCCGAAGTCCAAGTCTGCAAAAGGCATGTTTAATGCACATGAAAGAGTTCCTTATTGACCCATTAGGATAATTCTCTCCATTCATGCAGGGGTTGTTTAGAATGTCACACAAACAGTGATGAATACTTAAATAATTTAGTAAAGATAATGTTAAATATTTGGAAATCAGAAAACCTTAAATCTTTCCAGATTTACTCTATTTGCAGCACTAACAGCCGTATTTGAAATTTGTTGAACAGATACTTAATATTTCTTAGTTCCATTCTTCATGTTCTTACTATTATAAGAATTTTGTTGTTTAAAATACCAGTTATAGACAAACAGAAACATTTACATCTTTATTTATTTTAAATATGTCATAAATTCACATGGTTCAAAGTTCAAAGGCTATAAAGTGGTGCCCAGTGCAAAGCAGTGTTGTACTAAAGCTGACTCTCACTGACTATTAGCTAAGATTCTCACAGAAACAGAGTCAGCAGGAGATATCCATAGATATAAAATTTATAAAAGTGTCACACATAACCTTGGGAATGTAGAGTCCAAGGTCTGTAGGGCAGGATGCAAGCTGGTAACCAATGAAGTCCTCAATGAACTTTTAGGAGAGGCTAGCTGGTCAACCATGGGAATGGAAGGGTCCAAGGTGTGTAGGGCAGCCGCAAGCAGGTAACTCTGATGAAGGTCCTCAGTGGACTCTCAGGAGAGACTGGCTGGACAACCTTGGGAATGGAAGAGTCCAAAATCCATAGGGCAGGCTGTGAAGCTGGTGACTTCAATTAAGGGTCTGGATGAACTCCACAGGAGAGGCTTACCAGCTGAAACAGAAAGAGTGACTGTCTCTTCCGAATCCTCCTTAAAAGACTTCCAGTGATTAAATTAAGTGTCACTCATTGCAGAAGACACTCCCCTTAGCTGATTACAAATGCAATCAGCTGTAGATACAGCCAGCATAATCATCACTTAAGTCCATGAAATGTCCTCACAGCAACAGACAGGCCAGCATTTGCCCAAACAGATGACTGGGCACTGCCAGTTGGCCAAGTTGACACATAAACCTGACCATGAGAGTCCATCCCTTGTCAACTTGGCAGCTCTACATATCAACTTAAACCCTACTTAATCATTAAATAGCAAGCAATACAGAAATATTTTTTCCTCGCCTAACAGTACTCACCTGTCCCATCTACAACCAGAAATGCATTATATCTCCCCAGAATAGGATGCAAGTACTTGGGTAATATTCACTCTTAAACTTGATATCTTACAACTTAAATACTATAACATGAACAAAACAGCATTACAGTTCTCATTTCTGTGACTGATCATGTGGTCATAGTTCATATTTATCACTACCTTCTTCCACGATCCATTTCATGTTCCCTTTACTCTCAGCAAACACTTCAGAAACACTGCCTGTGTTTCTTTGCCCGGTGGGGTGACCCAAACCTTCATTCCTGAAGTTTGAGAGCCATTGGTAGTCCTGTCTGGATTGGGTTGTTGCAGTTTTCCATTGATATTAATCACAGGGAATAGTAGTACTAAAAGACACCTAGGGGATCTCCTATATTCCAAGAAAACTCTTCTTTACCTCCATTGTGTAGTTGCAGTCCTATTTCCACTTGATAGTCAACATCAATCACCCCAGCCCGTAAAGTAATCCCCTTCTTGGCTTGTTGATCCAGGAGCATGAGTAGCCCAAAGTGACCAGGTGGCAGTCTTAGATTCCAGTTCAATGGAATCATTGTTGTTTCTCTTGGTGGAAGCACTCCACTTTCTGGAACTAAAACTTGTAGACCAGCAGAGCTCAAGGTCGCAGGGACAGGAAGCAAAAAGTTTCCTGGTGGATCGCTAAGGCTAATAGTGAGTGGTGTCACTCCCATTTCCACCCCTTGGTTCCTGGACCCATAGATCCTGGCTATGAGGGAAACAGCACCATAGAGTGGATGCTGCTAGGTATTGCCACCAAAATTGAATTTTCAAAAGGCCGTTCCACTGTTCTATCAATCCAGCTGCTTCTGGATGATAAGAACTTGGTAAGACCAGAGAATTCCATGAGCATATGCCCATTCCCACACTTCATTTGCTTTGAAGTGGGTTCCTTGATCAGAAACAATGTTGTGTGGAATACCAAGATGATGGATAAGGCATTCTATAAGTCCACAGATGGTAGTTTTGGCAGAAACATTGCATGCAGGGGAAGCAAACCCAAATTCAGAGCATGTGTCTATTCCAGTTAGAAAAAATCACTGCCCCTTCCATGATGGGAGTGGTCCAATGTAATCAACATGCCACCATATAATAGCCAGCTGCTCACCTTGGAGAATAGTGTCATATCGGGGGCTGAGTATGGGTATCTGCTGCTGGCAGATTGGGCACTCAGCAGTGGCTGTAGCCAAGTCAGCCTTGGTGAGTGGAAGTCCACGTTGCTGAGCCCATGCATAACCTCCACCCCTACCACTATGACCACTTTGTTCATGAGCCCATTGCATAATGACAGGAGTTGCTGGGGGAAAAAGGCTGACTGGTATCCACAGAACGGGCCATCTTATCCACTTGATTATTAAAACCTTCCTCTGCTGCGCGTTCACATGGGATACAAATATCTTCATGTTTTTAGCCCACTCAGAAAGGTCCATCCACATACCTCTTCCCCAGACCTCTTTGTCACCAATTTTCCAATCATGCTCTTTCCAAGTCCCTGATCATCCAGCCAGACCATTAGCAATAACCTATGAGTCAGTATACAAATGTATCTCTGGTCAGTTTTCTTTCCAAGGAAAATGAACAACCAGGTGCACTGCTCAAAATTCTGCCTACTTGGAGGATTTCCCCTCACCACTGTCCTTCAGGGACATCCTGGAAAAGGGTTGTGGTGCTACAGTTGTCCACTTTTGGGTGGTACCTGCATATCATGCAGAATCACCTGTAAACCAGGTCTGAGTTTTCTCTTCCTCAGTCAGTTCACTGTAAGGAACTCCCAAAAAAGGCATAGCTCTGGTCTGGGAAAGAGAAGGTAATGTGGCAGGAGTGGAGACCATGGGCATTTGGGCCACTTCCTCATATAATTTACTTGTGCCTTCAGGACCTACTCTGGCCTGATCTCATATATACCATTTCTCTTTTTTGATGGAGTGCTGCTGTGCATGCCCAAACCTATGGCTTGGTGGGTCTGACAACACCCAGTGCATAACAAGCAACTCAGGTGTTCTAGTTTGCTAGCTGCTGGAATGCAACACACCAGAGACAGATTGGCTTTTAATAAAAGGGGATTTATTTTGTTAGTTTTTCAGAGGAAAGGCAGCTAATTTTCATCTGTGTTCTTTCTTATATGGGAAGGCTCAGGGTAATCTCTGCTGGCCTTCTCTCCAGGCCACTGGGTTCCAACTACTTTCCTCAGGGTAATTCCTTTCTGCACCTCCAAAGGCCTGGGCTAAACTGCAAGTGCTGAGATGAGGTATGCCGAGCTGCTTGGGCTGTACTATGTTGCGCTCTCTCATTTAAGCACCAGTCAATTAAGTCAAACATCGTTCATTGCAGCAGGCACATCTCCTAGCTGACTGCAGATGTAATTAGCAACAGATGAGGTTCCCATACCATTGGCTCATGTCCACAACAACAGAACTAGGTGCCTTCACCTGGCCAAGTTGACAACTGAATCTAACTACCACATCAGGTCTCATGGTAACTTGGTGACCCATGGTTAAGCATTCAATCTCTACTAAGACCCAGTAGTAGGCCAAAAGCTGTTTCTCAAAAAGAGAGTAGTTATCTGCAGCAGACTGTAAGGTGTTGCTCCAAAATCCAGAGTCTGCATTGTGATTCTCCTACAGGGGCCTGGCAAAGGCTCCAGACAGCATCTCTATTTGCCACTGACATTTCCAATACTGTATTAGTTAGGGTTCTCTAGAGAAACAGAATCAACAGGGAACACTTGCAAATATAAAATTTATAAAAAATTTATAAAAGTGTCTCACGTGACCATGGGAATGCAGAGGCCAAAATCCGCAGAGCAGGCTGTGAAGCTGACGATTCCAATGGAGGGTCTGGATGAACTCCACAGGAGAGGCTCACCAGCTAAAGCAGGAAGAGAGCCTGTCTCTTCTGAATCCTCCTTAAAAGGCTTCCAGAGATTAAATTAAGCATCACTCATTGCAGAAGACACTCCCCTTGGCTGATTACAAATGGAATCAGCTGTGGATGCAGCTGACGTGGTCATGATCTAATTCTATGAAATGTCCTCAGTGCAACAGACAGGCCAGCACTTGTCCAACCAGACAAACAGGTACCACCACTTGGTCAAGTTGACGCATGAAGTGGACCATGAAAGTTCACCCCTTGTCAACTTGACTGCTGTATATATCACCTTAAACCATACCTAAAATATAAATAAAAAACATTAAAACACATGTCATTTTCTTTCACCTAACAATACTCAACTGTCCTGCATATAACCAGAAACACATTAAATCTCTCCAGAATAGGGTGTGAGTCCTTGGGTAATATTCATTCTTAAACTTGATATCTTACAACTTAAATAGTATAACATGAGCAAAACAACATTACAGTTCTCGTTTCTGTAATTGATCATGTGGTCATAGTTCATATTTATCACTACCTTCTTCCACTACACATTCCATGTTCCCTTTACCCTCAATAAGCACTTCAGCTGCCCATGGTTCTTTGCCTGGTAGAGTGACCCAAACCTTCATTCCTGAAGCTTGAGAGCCATGGGTACCCCTACCTGGATTGGGTTGTTGCAGTTTTCCATTGATATTAAGCACAGGGAATGGTAGTACTAAAAGACACCCTAGGGAATCTCCTATATTCCAAGAAAACTCTTCTTTACCTCCATTATGTAGTTACAGTCCTATTTCCCCCAGATAGTCAGGGTCAATCACCCCAGACAATAATGTAATCCCCTTCTTGGCTAGTTGATCCAGGGGCATAAGAAGCTCAAAATGATGAGGTGGTAGTCTTAGATTCCAGTTCAATGGAATCATTGTTGTTTCTCTTGGTGGAAGCACTCCCCCTTTTGGAACTAAAACCCGTAGACCAGCAGAGCTCAAGGTCGCAGGGACAGGAAGCAAAATTTTCCTAGTGGATCACTAGGGGTAATAGTGAGTGGTGCCACTCCCATTTCCACCTTTGGTTCCTGGACCCATGGATCCTGATTATGAGAGAAACAGCACCATACAGCGGAAACTGATTCAGAGCATATACAGCTTCCTGGAGAACATTACCCCAGGCTTTCAAGATATTGCCACCTAGTTGGCACCATAATTGAGTTTTTGAAAGGCCATTCCACTGTTCTATCAATCCAGCTGCTTCTGGATGATGGGGAACATGGTAAGACCAGAGAATTCCATGAGCATGTGCCCATTCCAACACTTCATTTGCTGTGAAATGTGTTCCTTGATCAGAAGCAATGCTGTGTGGAATACCATGAAGATGGATAAGCCATTCTGTAAGCCCACAGATGGTAGTTTTGGCAGAAGCATTGCTTGCAGGGAAAGCAAACCCATATCCAGAGTATGTGTCTATTCCAGTTAGAACAAATCGCTGCCCATTCCATGAAGAGAGTGGTAACAATATAATCAACCTGCCACCATGTAGCTGGCTGGTCATCTTGGGGAATGGTGCCATATCAGGGACTGAGTGTGGGTCTCTGCTGCTGGCAGATTGGGCACTCAGCAGTGGCTGTAGCCAAGTCAGCCTTGGTGAGTGGAAGTCCATGTTGCTGAACCCAGGCATACGCTCCATCCCTACCACCATGACCACTTTGTTCATGAGCCCACTGGTCAATAACAGGAGTTGCTGGGGAAAGAGGCTGACTGGTATCCACAGAATGGGTC
Organism: Tamandua tetradactyla; assembly: GCF_023851605.1. Lineage (NCBI taxonomy): Eukaryota > Metazoa > Chordata > Mammalia > Pilosa > Myrmecophagidae > Tamandua > Tamandua tetradactyla. Next base: position 65,103,555 of record NC_135331.1, read on the forward strand.
ATCTTATCCACTTGATTATTAAAACCTTCCTCTTATGAACTCACCCTCTGGTATGCATTCACATGGGACACAAATATATTCATGTTTTTAGCCCACTGAGAAATATCTATCCACATACTTCTTCCCCAGACCTCTTTGTCACTGGTTTTCCAATTATGGTCTCTCCAAGCCCCTGACCATCCAGCCAAATCAGCAGCAGCAGCCCATGAATCAGTATACAAACACACCTCTGGCCAGTTCTCCTTCCAAGCAAAATGAACAACCAGGTACACTCCTCAAAGTTAGGCCCACTGGGAAGATTTCCCCTCACCACTGTCCTTCAAGGACACCCCAGAAAGGGGTTATAGTGCTGCAGCTATCCACTTTCGAGTGGTACCTGCATATCATGCTGAACCATCTGTAATCCAGGCCCGAGTTTTCTCTATCTCAGTCAAGTCACTATAAGGAACTCCCCAAGAGGCCATAGCTCTGGTCTGGGAAAGAGAAGGTAATGTGGAAGGAGTGGAGACAATAGGCAATTGGGCCACTTCTTCATGTAACTTACTTGTGCATTCAGGACCTGTTCTTGCCCTATCTCGTATATACCATTTTCATTTTACAATAGAGTGCTGCTGCACACACCCAACCTTATGGCTTGGTGGGTCAACAACACCCAGCTCATGATAGGCAACTCAGTTCTCATGGTAACTTGGTGGCCCATGGTTACGTGTTCAGTGTCTACTAAGGCCCAGTAGTAGTCCAAAAGCTACTTCTCAAAAGGAGAGTAATTATCTGCAGCAAATGGTGAGGCTTTGATCCAAAATCCTTAGGGTCTGCATTGTGATTCTCCTACAGGGGCCTGCCGAAGGATCCAAACAGCATCTGTACTTGCCACTGACACTTCCAGCACCATTGGATCTGCTGGATCATACAGCCCAAGATGCAGAGCAGCTTGTACAGCAGCCTGGACCTTTTGCAGAGCCTCCTCTTGTTCAGGTCCCCATTCAAAATTAGCAGCTTTTCTGGTCACTCGATAAATGGGCCAGAGTAGCACACCCAAATGAGGAATATATTGTCATGAAAATCCAAAGAGACTAACTAGGCATTGTTAGTCTTTTTTGGTTGTAGGTGAGGCCAGATGCAGCAACTTATCCTTCACCTCAGAAGGAATATCTTGACATGCCCCACACCACTGGCCACCTAGAAATTTCACACCAGGTGGAAGTCCCTTATATTTTTGTTGGATTTATCTCCCCTTCACTGACATGCAAATGCCGTAACCAATAAGTCTAGATCAGTTGCTACTTCTTGCTCACTAGGTCCAATAAACATGATATCATCAATATAATGGACCAGTGTGATGTCTTGTGGGAGGGAGAAATAATCAAGGTCCCTGAGGACAAGATTATGACATAGGGTTGGAGAGTTGATATATCATCTGAGGTAGGACAGTGAAAGCATATTGCTGACCTTGCCAGCTGAAAGCAAACTGTTTCTGACGGTCCTTACTAACAGCTTTTGAGAAAAAAGTGTTTGCCAGATCAATAGCTGTACACCATGTACCAGGGGATGTATTGATTTTCTCAAGCAATGATACCACATCTGGAACAGCAGTCATAATTGGAGGTATGATCTGATTGAGCTTTCAATAATCCACTGTCATCCTCCAAGACCTATTTCTTTTCTGCACAGGCCAAATAGGAGAGTGTCCGCAGCCGTCTCGTTCGGCTTCTGATCCCCGGCCGGCGAAGGGAACAGGAGGGGAGAAAGAGACAGACGCAGGCAAACCGACTCGAGTGATAAACACGGGTTCGAGGCACGCAACGGTTGTGAGCACAGACCTTTACTGGAGTTAAGCTTGCATTCTCTCAGGCAGATTCCGCGCGGGCGAAATATCCCGCGGGGGAACAACCTCTATGCGGCCGTCAGGTACGGCTCCCTGTGGGTCGTCTCCACCCACCCTGTCCGGGTAACCTCTTATATACTGTGCCCAAACCCAATAGGTTAGTGCCACGTATACAGAGGTGATTGGAAGATAGGGTTGGTGGGCGCGTACGTCATACGCGGAAACAGGATGCGGGCGCCATCTTGACTCACTCGATGGGCGGGGGGAACTCTAGAGCAGGCCGCAGCGTGTCCACTAGGCCTGACCCGGGAGGCGGCTCTCCACATCTCCCCCTTTTTTATTATTTTTGGTCCGTAGACCCTTTCTTAGACCCAGTGTCTCCATTGATGAGTGAGCTCCCGTGAGCTTGATTAGCCCACTACTTGTTTTGGTGCTTTGGGGAGTCTGGACTAGGCTTGCTAGGCACCAACCAGAGTGCACTCCTCATATAGAGACCGGAGAGCCCGTGAACTGGAAACCACGTGACTCTCCCTGCAGTGCTTCGCCTCGCAACTGGGCTAAGCGGGGCTCAGGAGAGCGGCAACCAGAGTCGAGGGTGTCACTAGATGTCTCTGTGCAATGGCCGGAGTCTAGTCTGGCCAGGACCGTGACTCTGCCTTAGAGATCATCCTAAGACCAAAATTATGACATCTGGTGCCGCCTTTTATACCCGGGACACAGCCATGGGCTTTGCAGCAGATCCTGTTTTCGAGCGCCCCGCCCTGAGTGGCCGGGACGGGTCATACGGTGAGGGGAAGGACTGGGTAGCGGGACGGTCGTTGCCAGGAGCATCAGGGGCGAGTGACATAGCCAACATAGTGGTGACGCGTAGCTGTTGCTGCGTCTGGAACAAGCGTTCTAACAAACATTTAACAATGACTAATCCCACTAATAGTCCCACTGCTACGAGAATCCAAGTAGTCAAATTGGGCCAAGAGAACCAAGAGGTGACTCGGTTCCACAGACTTTGTACAGTCTCGCCCAGTTCGGAAAGGTCGAAGGCAACGGGGGTTAACTTGATCTTCCCAAGCACTTTAAGGTCTGATTCCACCTGTTGGGAGAGTGGGGGGTATTAAAACTGGTCCCCCCTTCTAAACAGTCAGAGGGTGACTGGCGTTTTCGTTGCCATCTCGTCAGTCGCCGCCGTCATCAGCAGAGTTGGAGGCCTGATCTGATGGTTCAGGTTGAAGGCTTGTTGGTTTTTTGGGCAACAGCTCCGTGGCCTCCTCGGGCGATGTCACGGTTCTCACCAGTCTTTCCGGAACCCACACCGGCTGGCGTCCTGGTTCCTGGGGAAAGACACAAACAGAGCCTCTGGCCCAGCTGAGCACCGGGTCAGGGCCTTGCCATTGTCCTGACAGGACATCCTTCCAACGGACTAGACCTCTATGTGGAGGACTCGGAGTAGTGTGCTGAAGAGCAGGTGTCATTCCTAGTGAATTTTCATTTAAATTATATGTAAATAAGGCTACAGACAGTTGAGCCTTCGGGGACAGGCCGTGGCCTATTCCCCCTTTCTGTTTTTTGAGCAAGTCTTTAAGAGACCTGTGTGCTCTTTCAATGATTCCTTGCCCTTGAGGGTTGTAGGGGATACCATGTTTTAATTGGACTTCCATATTGTCACAAAATTTTTGGAAGGTTTTGCTGGTGTAAGCAGGTCCGTTATCTGTCTTTAATATTTTTGGCTTACCCCACGCTGCCCAAGCGGCAAGGCAGTGTGCAATGACTTGGTGGACTCTTTCTCCTGATTCGGCAGAGGCAAATAAAACTTGAGAACAAGTATCCACTGACACATGCAGGTATTTAACTTTACCATACTCTGAGTGATGGGTGACATCCATTTGCCAAATGTCTCCCAGGATGAGACCTTTAGGGTTAACCCCAACTGAAGGGACTGCTCTTTGTTCTACACAATTTCCGCACGCTCGGACTATATCTCTAGCTGTCGCACGTGGTATATTAAACCGCCTAGCTAGGGTACCTGCATTGATGTGAAATTTGGCATGGAACTTTTGGGCTTGCTGATATGGCGTCTGCACAGGGAAAATGTGTGGCTCTCGAGAGGCTACATCTACTATGTGATTTCCCTGTGTCATGGGGCCAGGCAGGCCTGTATGGGCCCTAATATGAGTTATGTAAAAGGGGTGATGTCTAGCAAGTATTGTCTCTTGAAGTTTGAGAAAAAATGGTCTTACTGAGGAGGAGTACTTTATAATGCCTACTGTCTCTAAAACTTTTACAGAATTTACGACGTACAAGGAATCAGAAACAATATTCAGGGTAAAAGGAGCATTGGGGCTATACTGATGGACGGCCTGCCTCAACTCCTTTAAAATTTTGTAATCATATGGTTCATACTGATTGTTACCTTGGGGATTGACAATAACCGGGTACATCTCTGAGACTGGTTCCGGCCCAAGTGGCTTGTAACCACCCAGCATACCAAAAGGTCTAAAAGTTGAAAAAGGAATCCAATTCCAGAAATGCCTCCCTCTATTGTTTGATGACGTGGGACCCTGAGGGCCTGCGTACGCAGGCGGGGGGCACAGCTGTAACTGCCCCTCCCTAGACCAGCCTGTAGGGGGTTCCGGGTCTCGCAAAGGAGGGCCACTGTAATTACCTGATTCGGCCACCAGAGGGAGCCCGTGGTGAGGGTTTTTGGCGAGATCACCAAAACCATTCACCGGAAGCCGCCGCGCCCCTGCAGCAGGCGCTGGCGGGGCGGAAGGCTGCGTGGGTGAGACAGGGGGCCTCCCCCAATCGATCAGCGGAGGCGCGTCTGCACCCTCGGTCTCATCACCATCTGACTCTGAGTCAGAGTCGTCTTAACTAGCGCCAGACTCTGGCGGCTTACAAGTGGGCGGCTCACTTTCACAGGAGCCGTCCGCTAAAAGGGTCTTTAAGGGAGCTAACAAAGGTAAACTTCCGAACTGCCCCATGTTTGCAGTCGGCACTGTACTTTAATCACTCGGAGAGCTCTTCCGAGTCCCCGGGGCTACCTGAAAGCCCGCGGGCCTTAACTCTCACGTAATAAGAAGTACTCACCTTCTCGCGGTGATCAGGCGCGGGAAGTCCGCTGCGAGCTCAGGATGCACGTCCTTCTCAGTTCAAGAAGAGACAGTACGGCTCTCCTTGCAGAAGAGGTGTCGAGAGAGGAGGGTCCCCGTACGGGCCACCACTTGTCCGCAGCCGTCTCGTTCGGCTTCTGATCCCCGGCCGGCGAAGGGAACAGGAGGGGAGAAAGAGACAGACGCAGGCAAACCGACTCGAGTGATAAACACGGGTTCGAGGCACGCAACGGTTGTGAGCACAGACCTTTACTGGAGTTAAGCTTGCATTCTCTGTTACAGATTCCACGCGGGACAAGATACCCCGCGGGGGAACAACCTCTATGCGGCCGTCAGGTACGGCTCCCTGTGGGTCGTCTCCACCCACCCTGTCCGGGTAACCTCTTATATACTGTGCCCAAACCCAATAGGTTAGTGCCACGTATACAGAGGTGATTGGAAGATAGGGTTGGTGGGCGCGTACGTCATACGCGGAAACAGGATGCGGGCGCCATCTTGACTCACTCGATGGGCGGGGGGAACTCTAGAGCAGGCCGCAGCGTGTCCACTAGGCCTGACCCGGGAGGCGGCTCTCCACAGGAGAGTTGAGCGGGGATGTAGTGGAATCACCACCCCTGCATCCTTCAAGTCTGTAAAAGTGGCGCTAATCTCTATAATCCCTCCAAGAATCTGGTGTTGCTTCTGATTTACTATTTTGCTAGGTAGGGGCAGTTCTAGTGGCTTCCACTTGGTCTTTCCCACCATAATAGCCCTCACTGCATGAGTTAGAGAACCAAAGTGGGGATTCTGCCAGTTGCTCAGTATGTCTATTCCAATTATGCATTCTGGAACTGGGGAAATAATTACAGAATGGGTCCAGGGGCCCACTGGGCCCACTGTGAGATGAATCTGAGCTAAAACTCCATCAATTACCTGTTGTCTAAGCCCCCACTCGGACTGGTGGACCAGAGTGACCACTTTGGGTCCGCGGAAATTAATGTCACTTCTGAGCCAGTGTCTAATAATCCCTGAAATATCTGATCATTTCCTTTTCCCCAATGCACAGTTACCCTGGTAAAAGGCTGTCAGTCTCCTTGGGGAAGGCTTGGAGGAGGATTAACAGTATAAATTTGTTGCAGTGTAATGGTCCCCTGAAGGGACCTGGCCTCCCCCTCATTCAAATTGTCTTAAGTCTGGAAACTGATTAAGGGGTCTTGACTTTCTGTTTTTTGCAATTTAAGTTTGACTCCTGTTCACTTGACCTAGAATTCTTTTGCTTATACAATTCAAACGAGAATTTAGTACACTGCCCATCTATTGTACTTCCAGGTACCCCATGATCTACTAGCCAATGCCACAAGTCTCTAAGAGTCAGATTATTTTAACTCCTGCTTTGAGTCTATTGTCCATTATTATGCCCATGTCTACCTTTTCTGTGGCAATTAAGTGCTGCCACCTGGCTTTGGCCAACTTGGGATCCGATCATCACCATCGTTCTTAAGGATTCTAGCTCAGTGAGAGCAGTTCCCACAGTAATATCTGACCTACAGAGAAGGGCAACTACAGAGAATTTCAGGGATAATAGAGCTAGTCTCACAAATTTATTTCTCACTGTTCTTGTAAAAGGTGCATTCTCTGGACATTCCTGGTGTGTATGAGCAGGCTTTCCATGATAAATCCACTCTAACATTCCAATCTCTCTAAGCCTCTGGATCCCCTCATCTACATTATACCAGGGCAGTTCTGGCATTTTAGCTTCAGATGTTGGCCACCTTTTGATCCATGTTTCAGCCAACAATTCAAACAAACTATTAATGCCTTTTCTACCCCCTCAAGTCATAATGTTGAATGCAGAATCTCTGCTCAGTGGGCCCATGTCGATATATTCAGCCTGATCCAGCTTTATACTTCTCCCACCATATTTCCACACCCTTAAAATCCATTGCCACCAGTTCCCTTGATTTCTTTCTATATAAATTGGAAAGCTCATGCAATTCTTTTGGAGTATAATGTACCTCCTCATGGGTGACACTTTTTAAAATTATAAACCATAACAAACACACAAGCGTTCTTTACATACAATCATTTATACATGGTGTACAATCAATGGCTCAAAATATCATCATATAGTTGTGTATTCATCACTATGATCATTGTTTTGAACACTTGCATCTCTCCAGCAAAACAAATTAAAAAGGAAAAGCTCATACATACCATAGCCCTTCCTCTCATTGACCACTACTATTTCAATTTATTCAATTTATTTTAACCTTTGTTCCCCCATTATTTATTTTATCATATTTTTATTAATCTGTCCATACCATAGATTAAAGGAACATCAGATACAAAATTTTCACCATTACACAGTCACATCGTAAAAGCTATATCATTATACAAGCATCTTTAAGAAACATGGCTACTAGAACACAGCTCTACAGTTTCAGGTACGTCCCTCTAGCCACTCTAATACACTACAGACTAAAAAGGTGTATCTGTATAATGCGTAAGAATAACCTCCAGGATAATCGTTCAATTCGTTTGAAATCTCTCAGCCACTGACACTTCATTTTGTCTCATTTCTCCCTTCCCCCTTTTGGTCAAAAAGATTTTCTCAATCACTTGATGCTGAATCCCAGCTCATCCCAGGATTTCTGTCCCACCTTGCCAGGGCAGTTTACACCCCTAGGAGTCAGGTCCCACGTAAACGGGGGAGGGAAGTGAATTTGCTTGCCATGTAGGCTTAGAGAGAGTCCCAACTCTTTCTTACATGTTGTTCCACTGTATGGTTTGTTTATTTATTTATTCATTTATTCATTTATTTATTTATTTTAGAATTTTAACTTTTTTTGTTGTCTAATATAACATATATACAAAGCAAAGAAATAAAAAAGCAAGTTTTCAAAGCACTCTTCAACAAGTGGTTATAGGACAGATCCCTGAGCTTGTCATGGGCTACCATATGATCCTCTCACATTTTTCCTTCTAGCTCCTCCAGGATATAGGAGGCTAGAGGGCTTAAATATTTTTTTATCACCACAATTGACTTTTTTCTACTTTTTTTGTGAAAAATAACCTATATACAAAAATGCTATGAATCTAAAAGCACAGCGCCACGATTAGTTGTAGAACATGTTTCAGAATTTGACATGGGTTACACTCTCACAATTTTAAGTTTTTACTTCTAGCTGCTCCTAAATACTGGAGACTAAAAGAGATATTAACTTAATGATTCAGCATTCATATTCATGTGTTAAATCCTGTCTTCTATGTATAACTCCACCATCACCTTTGATCTTTCCATACTTCTCTTTAGGGGTGTTTGGGCTATGGCAATTCTAAATTTTTGACATTGGAAAGGTCTGTCACTAATGTGGGTAGAGAGATGGAACTCTCTGATGTTCTGGAGAGGCTGGGCAAGGTTTCAGGACTTATCTGGACCAGGGATCATGGGTGACACTTTGTACCTCACCTTTTGGGACCTGTTGGAACTTTAGTCTAGTTATAGGTCTGGAAGAAATGAGGGGTAGTGGAGGTAGTTCATGAAAAGAATTAGAAGTATCTTCCAAGCCAATTGCTTCAGGATATTCATTTGCAGTTTCATCTGGTGAAACATGATTAATTACTCTAGGGTTAATCCCTTCAGGTGGAGATTGAGTGGCCAATTCCTCAGCGCAGACTGGAGGTGGGGCAGCTATGTCCTCAGGGCAGACTATTATAGGGTTATATAGAAAAGACCTAGGGTTTCAACCTCTCTGCTAACAGCATTATCAATCCATGGGTCGCTATGCCATTTTTCAGGGTCCCATTCTTTTCAAACATCTCTTTATCTCCTATTTCCACAAAGCTCCATAAAGCTGTCAAAAACATTATCCCCCAGAGCCTGGCTTCAAACAAGCGAAGCATTAAACGAATCCAATGGTGATATTTTGACCATCTCTTTTACCAACTTATCCTGTGGACTGGCAGTATCATCCTGATTATGGGAAACAGAGTCCCTAGTGCCTTTGAGTCCAGTCAGAATAGAAAACCAATCATAAAAAAACATTTTAAAAATTCTGTTTCTTAAGAACCACTCCTGGTACCAAGCTGTATTAGCTAGGGTTCTCTAGAGAAACAGAATCAGCAGGAGATATCTGCAGATATAAAATTTATAGAAGTGTCTCACATAACCATGGAATGTAGAGTTCAAGGTCTATAGTGCAAGCTGCAAGCTGCAAGCTGGTAACCGATGAAGGTCCTCAATGAACTCTCAGGAGAGGCTGGCTGGACAACTGTGGGAATGGAGAGTCCAAAATCTTGTGGATGAACTCCACAGGAAATGCTCAATGGCTGAATCAGGAAGAGTGACTGTCTCTTCTGAATCCTCCTTAAAAGTCTTCTAGGGATTAGATTAAGTATCATTCATTGCAGAAGACACTCCTCTTACCGATTACAAATGCAGTCAGCTATAAATACAGCCAATATGATCATGATTTAAGTTCATGAAATGTCCTCGTTGCAACAGATAGGCCAGTGCTTGTCCAACCAGAAGACCAGACACCTCCACCTGACCAAGTTGACAAATGAACCTGACCACGACACTGACTCATAGGAGCCAATGATACACAGTTCTTTCCAACTCTGTGTTCAATAACATCATATTTGTATATTGAAATCAGATATGGCGGGAGTATTTACATTTTAGATACTGGCAAATACTACAAATCAGACCCTCCTCTGCAGCAACTTATTAAACATTTAAGAGAACATACTGGTAAAAGGTCTCTCTCCGCCCCAATCTTCTACTCAGCTCCTAATTTTGATCTCTACTTTTTAACAATATTATTTGGATTTATTGCAGTATCTTTCCAGACAGATTTTGAGTATACAGGTAAAATATAAATATACATTTATTTATTTACTTCTCCCTTTTTGACACAAATGCTAGCATTCTATACACACTGAGCTGCCCCATGATTTTTCACTTAACAGATTGCCTTGGAAATGGGTTTTTAATGGTGCAACTATGCATCCATTTTTGCATGCAGGGTTATCCATTATATGATGTACTATGATTTTTATTCAACCAGTACCCAAAAAATGAACATGGTTATTTTTCAACTTTGCAAAGCAGAAGAAAATGTTTGGTGAACTTTATATGTAGCTCAGTTCATACACGTGTATCTGCAGAATAAATTCCTGGAAGTGGAATTCTTACATCTAAAGCTATCCTCAATTTTGATGGAGAGTACTAAATTTTCTTCCAAAATAGCTGTTCCAACTTGTGGTCCCATCAGGGCTGAAAGAAAACGGCATTTGTATATGGGATGCATAACCACTGTATCATAGAGTCAATAAAAAGTTGCTGATCTGTGTTAGAGAGAAATATTCTTTTCTATTATTCCTTGATAAATACAGGATAGAAACAGGGTACCAGTGTTTCATCAAACAAAAAGCTACCTTCAACTAAAAATCTCTTCAACTTATTCTCACCATATAGTGCTTTGTGAAAAATGGATTCACTCAAAACACATAGAAAAATTCATAAGACTTGACACAGAAGAGATCTTATTGGTATTCACTTCTCTGAATTTCTTTTCTGCCTCTTTAATGCTTCATACCCCAAAAGTATGAGATGATGTGGAGAGCATAAGTTATGCAGATATATATTAGGAAAAGCAGGACCATGCATTTAAAATGTTCATCTTTAAAGAAAAAGAAGGAAAAAGTTTTAAAAATGACTTTACATCTAACAAAAGAATCAATATCTGGCTTTTGCAGGAGCAGATCCATAGTGAAAAGAAAATCATTCACTTTTGTATTTTTAAACAATGAACTTCTATGCCTACGGAGAAAAGGGCAATTTATAGAGAAGTTTTGAAAAATAATGAGGAATGGAAATTACTCATGGTCCATTCTTTTAAAAGACTTGTTTCTTGAAAACTAAATAATGCACCATTCCTAATGCCCAAAAGTCTCAAGTTTTTACTCCAAAAATATACTAAAAAGTGAGAATATAAACACATTTTAGCCAGGGAAACGGTGATGGGGGTGGGGAGCAGGGTGACCTCAAGCAGGCAAAATGGCAGGGAGGTTGTTGGAAAAAACTTTTCAAGAGCTACAGGCAGGAAATCTAAGAAAAGATTCACAACATTTTCTTTAAAGGAAATAAAGTGAAGTGCAAAGGGGAAAAAATCAACATTCCACATATGCCAGTAGCCTATAGGTTTTATTCCTTAAGCCTCCGACCATATTCAGCGGCTAAAAAGATTACAGCTTCTATTTAAATGAAAAAGGACGCAAATATATATATAGCATCAGCTAATACAAGATGCTGCATTTCTCGCATCTGAAGGTGTTTCTGTATATTAGAGACGTCTCTCTTGGTTCTCATAATCATGGTTTTTGGCAGAGTGAGTCTGGAAAGCAATGGTCCAGCCCTCAGGCCAAAACTCCCTTTATATTAATACCTTGTAAGAGTCTTTTTTTTTACTGCCATGTATATTCACTTCCTGACTTCTAAATATATAAATGTGTTTGTAAAAGTCAATTTCGAGCAATTGGACCCCCTGAAGGGCTGGCATGCACATGATAAAACATTAGAACAGAAAACAATGGATAGAAAGAGCATTTCAACACATCTGAATGAATAATAAGGAGATAAGAAAAGGGGGAAATAAGGCAAAATTATTTGGTAAATAAGGAATGACTGGTAGAATGAGACTGTGAACAGGTGCTCTTGGAAAGGGACCCAGTGGGAACCTCTGTGGTTTGCGTATCAAAGGACTACCCGTGGTTGTAATTCCACACAACGCACACACACACACATGCCATGCACACACAAAACCCACAAAAAATAAATTTGGGTTTAGGTGGGGAAGAGAGCATTAAATGGTTAATCATCCTGCATTCAACATGTAGGGTCTGAATTAAAATGCCTTATCTTTAAAGAACAGTTGTCTGTCCTTTTGCCCATTTCCAACTGAAACCTGGCAGCAATGCCACTGGCACTCGGTCTGAGGATCGCACCTTAGTGAGACCTGCTCTTATCAAAACCCAGAGGACAGGGTGGTGAGACTTTGCCTCCAGAGACCTCATCCTAGCATGCTAAATTTAGAAGGAAAGACTAGTTTTAGGAAAAAGAATCGATAAAAAGTGGTGTTATTTCAGAAGAGGTATTGCTTTCACACTGTGAGCAAGTCATTTTTTCTGTCTAGCATGAAGCTGAAAATGTATAGCCAAGGTCAGATACCTACATATTTGGAACTCTTCAATATAAAGGTCACAGTTGAAATACAGGATGAAGAAGATGCTTTCATCTGGTTCTTGCAATATCTATTCCAACACATTGCTTTCTAGCCTTCTTATAAGGTAGACCAGGAGACCTAACAAGGCATTCCCAGGCACACTTCTGGCTAAAGCTACATGTATGGCCTGGTTCTCACAAGTTCCACATCACTTGGATGTGAAAGTGAGCAAACAGAGTCACCACCACACAGGTAGGTAAGCAGGCGTGGTGGTGGTGGTCTTGCTTCTGGGGTAGCTGAGGCAGAGCAGCTAGCATCCCTTCCCTAGCATCATGGAATCTAAGATGAGCAGTGGTGGCTATAGTTTGCAGTGGGCTTTTCTGCTGGCTGCGTTGCTACTGGATTTACATCTCAGCCTAGTTCCTACATCTCCCTGGAGTTTCTGGGAGCTTCCCAATAATATTTTGTGAGCATCTTTCTGTTTAAATTAGTTAGGGTGGATTTTGTAGTCTGTGACTAGGAGTAAATTACCAAAGGAAATAGTAAAAAAAAAAAAAGAGAAGAGAGCTAAGCTCAGGGCCTTGGGCAAATTGGGAAAGAAATATCCAAGAAGAGGTATAAAGCAAAAAAGTACAGGGTCCTTGCACTACTCCCAAGTGTGATTCAAGTTTATAAACTACTCAGTGATTGGGGAATGGTTATCTGATTCTAACTGGTCTCTGGCCAGACATCTCACCCTGCTATGTCCCTTGTCCCCCATCACTTGGCCCAGGAGAGGGCATTCCTCATGGGTATCTGTCAGGTTCCAACAAGTCTTGCAGGTGTCATTTGCTACTGATAATAGTGGCAATGGTTGCTGATTTCAAGGTCTCTGCCCTCTTTGACCTCCTGATCCCAAATACAGTTCTTTCCTTTTCCACTGCTCCAGTCAACATTTCCAAGCCCTGTGTTGGCCCCCAAAGCCCTAGGGTGCTTCTTCCATGCCAGTGCCAGTTTGAAAGTATCATATACCCCAGATAAGCTATGTTTTAATTCTGATTCAATCTTGCGGAGGCAGCTGTTTCTTTAATTCTGATTCAATACTGTAGGTGGAAACTTTTGATTAGATTATCTCCATAGAGATGTGACGTGCCTCATTGTGGGTGTGACCTTTTGACTAGATGGAGGTGTGACTCCACCCATTACAGGTGGGTCTTGATTAATTCACTGGGGTCTTTTAAAAGCGGAAACATTTTGGAGCAAGTCAGAAATGACAGAGCAGATAAAAACTTCAGAGTAGAGGTGACAAATGTGTCAACACTTGGAGAACAAGACACAGATGTTTGGAGGTGCCTGGATCCCAGCAGACGTCACCATGAGATGTTAAGAAGCCAGAACCTGGAGAGAGCCAAGGGAAGCCAAGAGATGAAAGCCAGCCCTAAAGAAGCAAAGTGAGGAACCCCTACAGGAACAGAGGCTGAAAGCAACGGAGCCCAGGAGCAAGAGACCAGCAGATGCCAGCACGTGACTTCCCAGCTGACAGAGGTGTTCCTGACCCAGGCCTTCCTTGAATTAAGGTATTTTTCCCCGGATTCCTTATTTAGGACATTGTTATAAGCTTAGAACTGTAAACTTGCAACTTATTAAATTCCCCTTTTTAAAAGCCATCGTACATCGCATTCCGGCAGCTTTCAAACTAACACAATGCCACACTGGGGAAAGAGGGACCCTTCAAAGCCACACTCAGACTCACAACGCAGAAACTTCTCCTGCCCTTCCTTGCTGGGTTTTGCATGTGGAATGCAGCAACATGTCAAACTGGGACTTTTCCAGAAGCCTTTGCCTCTGCAGTTGGTGGCCAGCACGTTAAGCACCAGTCTCAGTATTCTAGTTTAGTGAGATTTTATTGTCTCGATTCCGCCCCTTTCCAGAATTTCAACTCAAGTTGGAGAAACCAAGAAACTGATGTTTGATTTACATTTTAAGAAGTCTAGTTTGAAGAATGTCACATATTTCTAGTGGGAGTTTAAATTAGTACTACTTCTTTAAAGGGTAATTTGACAGCATTTAACAAATTTTAGATACACACGACCTTGAACAACAATTCCACCTTTAGCAATTTATCCTATAGATATAATCAAGCTGTCACAAAAAGCATTTTTGTGAGCTGATTCATTGTGGGTTTGTTTATAGTAGCAAAATATTAGAATCTGTCTAACTGTTCTTCAATACGAGACTGGTGGGAAAAAAGCTATGGTAAATACATACAATAGAATATTATGAAAGTATGAAAGACAATGAAGTGGTTCTTTGTGCAATAATTTGTAAGAGTTCCAAGATATATTAAGTTAAAAAAGCAAAGCAAACAAAAACAAGGCACTGAACAGTATGTACCATTTGTGTAACAAAAGGGAAATAAAGGCATGTGTGTATTTCTTGTTAAATCTGTAAAATACCTCTGCAAGAGAATCCCTCAGACAATATTGGATGTCTAGAGGCAACTGAAGTTGGTAAATGAGGTTCAGAAGAGGGAGGGAGAATCTTTATCCGGTATTTGCTCATGTTTTTTGAATTTTGAAACTGTAACTGTAATATCTATGAATATATATATTTTTAATCTTAAAAATGGATTTGCTTAATTTGAAAAGCTACTTTTCTCTAAAAATATACATGTATATAATAAAAAATTCAGTTGGAAACTCAAAGCTGAGCAATTACTTCTTTGTTCTTCAGAATAACTACTGTTCCCCTGAAGAAGCTACAATTGCTTCAGCTTTAAGGAGACTAGACCCTCAGAGCAAAGAGAAGAAATTATTAGTTCCTGGAATAAGCAATAACTGGTAACTGAAATTGAACTATATTAGTTTAAAGTTTTTAAAAAATGATATCTCTTTAAACAGTCAATATTTGGGATTTATTTCATTCATCACTCAGATCTTTTTGTGTTGAGTGTTTCTCTGTAGCTCATGACAATATTTACATTAAAACTCATTCTAAACCAGGGATTCTATGGTTTTTGTACATTCCATTAAATTATATCACTAGGATATAAAATGATAACCAGAAAGTAACTAACAGTGTGCACCAAGCACTGCTCTAAGAAGTTTGCTTTGTTTATTAATTTATTGACTTAGTATTTGATCATCACAATAGCCTTATTGGGCATGTACTCTCATGGTTAGCATTTTGCGGACGAATAAACTGAGGCATGGAGGAGTTCACCAAGGTCATGACCGTGAGAAGGAATGAAGAAGGATTTGAGCTCAGGCAACCGCAGCTCCAAGTCCTGCTCCAGTAACGAAGACATTTTTAATAGCTATCCAGAGGTTACTATGTCTCAGGCACTGTCCCAGTCACTATATGGATTAACCATTTTTGAGGGATCAATCAATGTCATCCTTGCAGCAATTATGTAAGTGCAATTATCATCATTTTAGATATGAAGCTACCAAGGCACAGAATGTTTAGGAACGCTGCTATGGTCTCCACAACTTAATATAGTGTTTTCATTATCAAACAAATCCAGGAGGCAAACAAGATTATGCCTGTCATTATAGAGAAGGCTACAGTCAGATCATTTCCTAGTTCACGTTACTAAGTAAAGGAGCTGGAGGCTGAAACCAGCCCCGTCTGTCTTCTACACTCTGGGCTCTTTCCGTGATACCTCTCTGCCTCTCTCTAAAGAAAGATTGCTGCACAACATGACAGGCCGCTGTATCTGGGCTTAGCTCTGGCTCTAACCAACTCTTTTGTTTTGTCCAAGTTGCCTTTGTGCTTAAGCGAACATGCAATTTTAAGAGGAGCAGGAAGGCCAGGTGGTCTCAAAAGTCACAACCCTGAAGATTCTGCTACTCGAATTTCCCCATCCCATCCCTGCTCTCATTTAAACAATTCTATACAAAGAAATCTATATTCACCCTTCACATTCCAACTCTACAATACACACAAAAAAATGTCTCGGTGCTGAGGAGTTCTGAGCAAGTAAGGACAAGAGCTGAAGTTCCAGAAAAGAATTTAAACCCGTTCTACAGAGTTGGGTTCAAATCTTAACTCTCCTGTGTCCCAACCCATTCCGTATTCAAACCCCCACAGTTTTGTGCCTTTAGTTGTTGAGGTGCCTTCTGCCTTCAATGTCTTCTCCTTCTATTTTGAGGATCCAAAGACACAATATTCTTCAAGTCTCGTTTCAGATGCTCCCTCCTCCATGAATTCTTCCTTGTTTCTCTCTTCCCTGACCCCATAAAAGTAACCTCTCTTACACCTGGTTTAATCTTCCCTAAAGATTAATGGATGCCAAAACCACAAAGGATCACTGATATTTATTTATGATTTTAGACTTCTATCAGCCTTTCTGGTAAAGAGATTCTTCATCTCTACTTGTAATTTTGCCTGCTACCACAGAAGTCCATCTTAATTTTAGACACTTGAAACTTGTAACAAAGTTTAGTTATTCACCAAGCTAAATAATCCCAGTTTCTCTGGCCCTTTGTTATTGGTTTTCCTTTTTTTCCTTCCTTTCTCCCTCTCTCCCTCTTTGTCACCCTGTCTCTGTCTCTGTCTCTCAGTGTGTAAATTCAATACAATTTAATGCATTTTTGTTGAATTCAAGCTGATTCTGTCTAGGTAACAATGTAACCATAGCAATCAGTATTCCAACATTTCTGTTGTCGTTTTTTACCAATATGAGAATGTCTCAGTACATTAAACTTATTAAAAAATTAAAAGAGGATAAAATATGGTTCAAGCTCATATATGTGTACATAAATAATTAGGCACAAATACAAGTGGAGAGAGAAGAATCAGGGTGGCAAGGTATGTCATTTCCAGCCATTCCTGTAGTTTTATGAACAAAATCCTACTATATATCGGCTTTTTTTTCCTTAGCACAATCAAAAGCCAAAACTTAAAAATATCTGGCACATTGAAAAGTAGCTTAATAAAAAACTCAGTGAGCAACCACTCTACTGAAAACGATTGTCATTACGTTGGAGTGATTCATCTGTAGTGTCAGCCACATACATATTTATCATGTTTCAATTCACCAGCTTAAAAAACCCAGACAACACAAAAGTGAAGCCCTCCAGAGCTCTCCCATTATTAACAACAACAAAGAAACGTAAATATAATCTCATCTTTCATCCAGGATTTCCTGGATTAGCAAGCGTTGCAATGAATTTTATTATTATATTCACATAAACCATGCAAAAGGAAATTTAAATTAGAATTTTGAAGTTTGATTTATTTCTATTCCTTTTCAGAATTTATTCTGGGTTTGAACTAATGAATTATGAATTTAAAACAATTATTCATTCTTTGAAATAATGAGTAATGAAATAATAAGCATACTATATTTAGCCATTAAAACCAACATTGTGCTTTTAAGAAACAGATTAAGAAAATAAAATGGATTATAGAATATATTATAAGTCCATCCTCTAATGAAAAAATTTATACATTGGCTGGGATTCTTTGTATTTCAAAAATTCTGTCAAGTGCATAAACACATTTTGGGACACAAGAATTTTATTTGGCCTATGAATGTATTTTTATTTTTATGTGTTCTATTTTGAGAAACATTGACAGAACAGTTTGCTTCAGTCAGAAATGTTTTAAAAAGAAATCAAGTAAAGTTTAGGGTTTTTCTCATTGCAAATGCAAGCATGATTGTTGCAGAAAAGTTGTATAAAACAGAAAAAGAAAAAGAAAAACAGGTGCCCATTATCCCACTAACTATTAATACTATTTTGGTATAATTTATTTTTGCTCATTTTAATGAATAATTTTCTATTTGCTGCTATTTCTCTCCTATGGTTAGAGTGATAAAATTTGGCATCCTCTTTTTTTTTTTTTTAACTGTTTTAAATACGAGGAAAAGGATGTTATAATGATACTCAGTTTTCCATCCCAGCACTGCCTCTGACTAGCTTTGTCACCTTGATAAGTTACCTAAACTCATTAAGCCCCAGGTGCCTCACCCATAAAATGGGAATAATACCAGTCCCTGTCTATGGCTCTCTGCCCTACACTAATACGTGCCTTCATACTTGTCGGGTTCTTTGGGAGAATTACTGGGGAACTTCAACCATCAGGACAGCTCAGCGACCTCACCGTCAGGGCATCTATCACCATTAGAATACGGCTCAGACTGACTTCTGCCAAACATGCGAATATCCCATGGCAATCTGGAATACCAGCTCTCTGTCTCTTTAGGTAACTTCACAGCAATTTTCTAGAAAGTTTTGCTCCAAATCAAAGATCCGCTATTCTAGCTGG
Organism: Tamandua tetradactyla; assembly: GCF_023851605.1. NCBI lineage: Eukaryota > Metazoa > Chordata > Mammalia > Pilosa > Myrmecophagidae > Tamandua > Tamandua tetradactyla. Next base: position 65,121,944 of record NC_135331.1, read on the forward strand.
AACAGGTGATGAAATCTAAAGCCCTTCCCTAAAGGTGTTGGGCTGCTGGACTCCCACGTTCAAGTCCACCATGAATGTCAAATGCAGGCATTTCGGAAGTAGCTGTTAACTATTTCCAGCTGATCCACATAATTGGAACATCACTTATTTCACCTATGGGAAATTACCTCTCACATCCCTTTTGTTAACTAATGAGCTCACTAATGAAAAATCACAAAGTAGTATCTGTGGCACTGTTAAAGATGTCTCTGGAGCATGAATTCTTGAACAGTGTCTTTCTAGTATTAACCAATAACCTCTCGAGTGTGTATTTGTATTCCTGTTGCCCAGATGTCTTCAGGTCATGGATAAAAAATAGTATACATACATTTATATCTTAATGTCAATGAAAAAATATTTTTAAAAATGTACGGACAGGGCGGGCCATGGTGGCTCACTGGAAGTGTTCTTGCCTGCCATGCCGGAGACCCAGGTTCAATTCCCGGTGCCTGCCCATGTTAAAAAAAAAAATGTATGGACAATTAAAAAATTATCATATACTGTCATAAAGATTCTATTAAATCACTTAATAAGTATTAATTGAGCACCTAAAATATTCCAGACACTATTCTACGTTTGACAGATACAGAAGTGAACAAGAAAATCCCCTTCTCCCATGGATACGATGACAATCAGTGCCTATGAATTGTGCTCTCAATAAATTAATTAATGTATGACTAAATGGTCAATATTTTTGCTGTTCTCATGACCATAATGATGATGACAATTCATTATACACTTTAGTATGAAGTAGATAATGAACTATGAGATTTATATTTATTATAACATGAACGTTTTTCCTGAATTTGTTTTTGAATACAACCTACAATCCCAAAGTCTGAAAATGCAGCAATTTGCTTACCAATTCTCCCTTCTTAGCATTTAAGTTAATTCCATTTTTTATAATAAAAATCATATTGTGAGAAATATCTATGCATAAAATCCTCTTCCTTCTCTGTTTCTTCTTTCCTCTCCTCTTCTACACCCTCCTATTCATTCTCTTCTTTTAACTTTTTTATTGTATCATATAACATATATACAAAGCAGAAAAAGGAAAAAGCAATAGTTTTCAAAGCACTCTTCAACAAATAGTTACAAGACAGATCCCAGAGTTTGTCATGGGCCACCGTACCATCATTTTTCCTTCTAGCTGCTCCAGAATATTCCCTCCTGCTCATTCTTTTTTTTTTTATTTTCAAGCAGTGCTTCCTTGGATTCCCAGAAATTCGAGTATGCTCTCCTACAGATGATACCTCTAACACCATGGAGGCTCTGGATGTTAGCTCAAGCAGCACAGCTCCTTGTCACAGCTTGGATCTCTTGGATCTACTGCAGAAGCTACTTCTGAGCTGTATCTCACTCAATGCAGGCAGCCTTGTGTGCACCCCATAAATGATGTAGGACCATCTTCCCAACCCTGGGATATATACACTTGATACAAACCCCACGTGAAGTGGCCTACCTGGCACTGTGATTCCTTCTAAGTGGAAGGAGGTGCCACAGACGGTAAGCTGTTCTTTATCTTGGATATGGCATCTCAACATGCCCCAAACCACTGGACCCTTAAAAAGATATGGTGTAGACACGATCCTTTATCTTCTAAGGGTTTATTTATCCCACCCCCTTTCTTGAATGCAGTGCCTTAGCAAAGTCTTTAACTAATTGCCAATTATTGCTCACCTGGTCCAATTAACATGTCACTGATATAATGAGGTTCTGTAATCATCACAACAGTCAACGTTCCTTCGATTCTATCATGACAGAAGAAAGTAGAGTTAATGTTGCCCTAGAACAAGACCATAAATATACACTTAGTCATTCCAAATGAATGCGGGCTATTTCTGACTCTTTCTGATAGGGTTTGAAAATGACGCGTTCACTAGATGTGTGGTCACATTCAGCTCTGACAAAGATGCCTCATCGACATATTTAGTCTCATCCTGCAGGATCTGTGTGGTTTAAGTAGAACAGGCTGGAGACCAAAAATTCTGCATCCTCTCGGCCTCGCAGGCAACAATCATCTCTGCCATTCCCCCTGGGATACGAAATTGTGAATTAACAATATACATCAAAAAGGTTCACAGTATTTCTTCAACAAAACCTATAGAGTCCTTAAAGGGGCTGCAGCATTGGTCCAGGAAAGTTGCTCTTGATGAAGGGATCACAGAGCAAATCATTAATGTTTGTTTGTTAATTGAGATTTTTAACTTTTGGACTATGTGACTTGAAGTTTCGCTATTATGGATAGGTTAATTTCTTTCTCCTTTATGTGAAATTGTATTATATTATTATATTTAATTGAATCTAATATCTCATAAATTATAAGATGTGCCATTATTCTTTTCACCACTAAGAAAGAAAGAGACATCTAATAACTATATGATGCTGTGTTTTCTCATCACATCCACCATAGCTGCATAATGATTTTAGAGATATCATATTATGAAAGACTAAAGATGTCTTACAAGTGATGAAATACATATATATTTATTGTTTGCCTTTCCTAACTAAAATGTAAGCTCAAGAAAGATAGAGATTTTGTCTATATCCATCATCAATATATGTGGCCATGTGTTTTGAACAGTGTCTGGCACATAATAGATGTTCAGTAAATATTTGTTGAATGAGTATAAGAAACTGTTCTAGTTTTGCTAGCTGCTAAAATGCAATATACCAGAAATGGAATGACTTTTAAAAAGGGGAATTTAATAAGTTGCTAGTTTACAGTTCAAAGGTTGAGAAAATGTCCCAATTAAACAAGTCTATAGTAATGTCCAATCTAAGGCATCCAGGAAAAGATACCTTGGTTCAAGAAGGCCAATGAAGTTCAGGGTTTCTCTCTCAAGTGAGAAGGCACATGGTGAACACAGTCAGGGTTCCTCTCTCATCTGGAAGGACACACAGCAGACACGGCATCATCTACTTGCTTCTTCTCCTGGCTTCCTGTTTCATGAAGCTCCCTGGGAGGTGTTTTCCTTCTTCCCTCCAAAGTGCTGACTGATGGACTCTCTTCTTCGTGGTCCTGCAGTGTTCTCTGCTTTCTCTGAATCTCTCATTCTCCAAAATGTTTCCTCTTTCATAGGACTCCAGTAAACCAATCAAGACCCACCCAAATGGGTGGAGACATGTCATCACCTAATCCAGTTTAACAGCCACTCTTGACTAAATCACATCATCCAGGGAGATGATCTGATTACAGTTTCAAGCATACAGTACTGAATAGGGACTACTCCCGCCTTTATGACATGGGATTTTGATCAAAACATGGCTTTATCAGAATCAAAACATGGCTTTTCTAGGGGGCATACTTCCTTTCTAACCAGCACAGAAACATATATAGGCTCTATCTTCCTCCCTTTCCCTCTCTCTCTATCTCCAACTTTGGTCTACAATAGTAGTTCTTAGCGCCACTTAAATAGAGAATCATCTGTAGAGTTTTTGAAGTATACTGATGTTAGGGCCCTAACCAGACTAACCGAATCAGGATGTCTGAGAACAAGGCCCAGATACCAAATGTTGAAAAAGCTGCCCAAGTAAATTAAGTACATTAAAAAGTTGAGAATCACTGATGCAACCCATTCCATTAATAGCGTATACACATGCAGGAACCACACATCTCTGCATTGCATCTCCTCTTCCAAAGGTAGAGATTTCAACACTTGCTTGATGAGGAAAAACTTTATAAAGGAAATCATTATGATTTCTTTGAAGAGTGGTAATCCAATATGCTAGCATAATACAGCCATATAAGCTAGCTCATCTGATCTTCAAACAGTTGAAATGAGGAAAGTAGACCAACTATTATTAACTCTAAAATTGTGAAGAATCTGAATCTCCATGATTTGTTCAAGGGAGGAAGGTAGAGTGTGCACTCTCATCTTTTCTGTTTTATGATTTTAAAAATAAATCATAAATAAAATAATAATAAATCATAAAACCATTTTCTAAGTTATTTTATCTCTAAATTCAAACAATATTTTAAATCGGTGTGTTAGCATTTCCGCAGCTCTGAGGGAAGACCTGATTATCAGGAGTCATTCATTCATTCAACCAATGCTGACTGAATGTATTGACCAGATATTCCAAGACAAGCTGAGCTTCTCCTGTAACTTTTATTCTACCCAAGCAACCTGTGCCCTTTCCCATCTTCCTGCTACTCTTCACCCCCCTGACTTCTCTTTGCCAACCCCGTGCAAGCTGATCATCTAGGTATACCAAACACACAGCTCTATTGATGCTGCTCTAGAGCAACCAAGTTGTTCCTTTTTCTCCTCTTCATTATTTGAAAGACTTAATTTTCCTTTGAATTGCAGCATCCTACTTTCTTCATGCTTTAAGTCATGATATTCTGCTCCCTCCTTCTCCTTAGTTGTTTTTTTTTTTGTATACTGTATGGCAGGGTCACATTTCATTATTTTTCCACATAACTCTTCCCTTATTGCAGCATCATTTGTTGAATTGGTTTTGTTTGGGGAAGTGCATGGGCCAGAAATTGAACCCGGGTATCCTGCCTGGCAGGCAAGAATTCTACCACTGAACCACCTTTGCACACACACCCTCCCCCCGCCCTTTACTACTTTTTAGTCAATAAGCCTGGGGTCCCTTGAAGACAGACTGAAACAGGCTACGTATAATATCTGGGTAACCATTTGAGGTTTGAATTTTGAGAACTTGAATCAATTTTGTTTTTTGTCTTTCCAGGGAAAGCAAAGGCCCTATACTTCTAATGTACTAGAAGTCATTTTCCTTTGAGGGGTAGAGAGCCATTAAACTCTTATTATTATTTTATAAATTCTGCAACATTTGCTAGAATTATAAGAGAGATAGTTTCAGCAATAGGAAAATCTGCAGTCAAATGCTCTTATGTCTGTAAGTGAATGGAACTTACCATAAACCATTTTCCTGGAACAACCATGAAAGACTTAGCATCAGAAGTCACCATTATGATGTAGGCAAAATTTGTAGACTGTTTTAGTGATCTTTAGGGACAGAACTAATTTCCTCCAGGGATATTAAAACATTATTAAAAAATTGATGGGACATTAGCCGTCTTTAGAAACCTTTAATCCCAAGGATTTATAGTATACAATTAAAGGTCCTCATTAAAGAATTTAGCATTATTCATAAGAATTTAAATTTATATAGAAATGATAATGTCTTCCATTGGTTTTTGTGTGGTGTTCTTTTAAATCTGAAGTGAAGATGAAGGTGGGAAATCGAGTGTTTCTAAGTACACATTTGAAACAATGTTTTAAAAAAGCAAACACTGTTCCATCTAGATCTTTAACATGTTACAAAAATATTTTTGGGAAATGCTACATGCTATTCCTTTCTTAAGCAAATAGCCATTACTGTCTTAAAGTTTCTCATAACACCTACAGTAATTTGGATGATTTTGCCAGTTTGAATCTGTTGTGGACCCCAGAAAAGCCATGTTGTTTAATCCTCATTCAGTATTGCTGGGTCAGAGCTTTTTGATTGTTCCCATGGAGATGTGACCCACCCAATTATGGGTGGTAACTTCTGATTAGATGGTTTCCATAGAGTTGTGTCTCCACCCATTCAAGGGGGGTTGTGCTGACTGGAGCCCTTTAAGAGGGAACCATTTTAGAAAAAGCCACAAAGCCAGAGCAGCCAGAGGTCTGTGAAGATGAAGAAGGAAACACCCCCAGGGAGCTTCATGAAACAAGAAACCAGGAGAGAAAGCTAGCAGATGTTGCCATGTTCGCCATGTGCCTTTCCAGTTGAGAGAGAAACCCTAAATGTCATCAGCCTTCTTGAACCCAGGTATCTTTCCCTGGATGCCTTAGACTAGACATTTCTATAGTCTTGCTTTGTTTGGACATTTTCAGAGCCTTAGGACTGTAAACTTGTAACTTAATAAATTCCCCTTTTTAAAAAGTCATTCCGTTTCTGGTATATCACATTCCAGAAGCTTGCAAACTAGAACAGTGACCACACCTCCCATGTTGCCTGGAACAATCCTCATTTATGCCTTTGTTCTTGTCTAATTATTAACAGCGCTCTTTATTGCTTTCAAAAGTACCCCAGTTTGGACAATAAATTTTATGGTCATGCTAACAATTTTTGTTTACCATTGCTTTACCTGGTACTTCCCAATCAACTTTACCACAGAAGCCGTTTATCCTGTAACATTTATCGAACTCCCTGGGAAATGAGGTTTTACAGCTTTCCTAATTAATACTTCAGATCATTTCTGAACTTAGTTTAATTTTATTCTTGACCTTCTCTTCGTAGCAACCATAAACGTCATGGTAAGGCAGCAGGTGTAGATAAAGACCATGAAGTGTCTTTAGTTATGTGGGAGAGGATGCAGTATGCAGCCCATCTTCTGCAAGTTGGAGACACTGCTAAACCATAGCTATGGACACTCTGCTCCACCGTTCTCCTTTTACAGAGACCAGTGAGGCTTCACACGGTTAGATCATTTACCCACAGCCACCCGGTTCATGAGAGATGGAAACAGACCATTAGGGATTTCCTATCTCAGCTGCACCAAAACAAGAGCACTGAGTGGACTGCAGCTGCAATCTGTAGCAGCAGGTTTTACATGCCTCTACCTTAAACCACCTAAATTCACTTCTTCCCGCCACCACCCACGTGTCACCCCTCTTGGATACTGCTGGCCAATGCAAAACCATCCTTTTTGAAAGAGGAACCCATGGCCAGCGTATGCTCAAAGACACTGTTCCATTTTGCTTGGAGCAGTTACTCTTTTTAGGGTATAAAAGAGGGAGTCCACAGTGGCTGAGAGATTTCAAACAGAGTCAAGAAGTTGTTCTGGACGTTATTCTTTTGCATTACATAGATATCTCTTTAGTTTATGGTGTATTGGAGTGGGTGGAAATTCACCCACTCAGTGGGTATCTGAAAGTGTTGAGCTGTGTTCCAGTAGCCTTGATTCTTGAAGAGGGCTGTCTAACTATACAGCTTTTACAATGTGACTGTGTGATTGTGAAAACCTTGCTTCTGATGCTCCTTTAATCCAGGGTATGGACAGATGAGTAGAAAAACAAATAAATAAGCATAAAAATAAATAAATAATAGGGGGCACTAAAGGGTAAAAATTAGGGAGGTTGAAATACTGTTGGTGGGTGGTAGGATGGGATAAGGGGTATGGGATGCATGAGTTCATTTCTTTTTTGGATTGATGCAGGTGTTCACATTTGTGATGATATTGTGAGCCAATGATTGTATTATATGGCGGGACTGCATGTGTGTGGAGATTTTGCAATAAAAAATATTTAAAATAAAAAAAGGGAAGCACAGCCTTCCATCATGACCACTGTCATAAAACCTCACAGGGGGAATCGTTCAAATGCACATGTATCAAAGAGACACAGCTACAATTCAAATTCTTCAAGTATTTTATGTTTGTCAAGCTGATTCACATTTAACAACAAACCCAATTCTAGAATAAATCATTATATTCTCTAACCAAAAACCACTGATTACATTGAAATTGACAAACAATTTCTCCCATTAGGAAAATCAGTGACCACCTAAAAGAATTTTATTATAGCTACCGTGCCAGCTAGCGCCCTCTGGAAACCACTTTCTGGGGGGAATATCTGAGCTTCAAAAGGATTTTCCAATATTGTCCCACAATAATCTTGAATGTTTATATGCATTATTTTTCCCCTGTAACAATAGCTAATACTTACACAGAACTTACAGTGTGCCAGGCACTGTTCCAAGCACTTTATGTGTATCTTTTCATTTAACCATCCTAACAATCCTCTAAGACGGATACAAATATTACAGGCTGAATTTATGGATGAGGAAATGGTGGTGCAGGGACATTTTATAACCTGGCTAATAGCCGTCTATCATCTCCTCACTAACCAAAAGTTGCCTCCCTCTTCTCTTTATTCTGCGGCAGGTCTTTCTTTGAAGGCTTTTGAGGACAAGTACTATATCTTCTTGTTTCCTTTTTTTTAACATCACATAACCTTTTCTTATAAATTGCAAGTAATCCGGAATAGTTATGATAAATATTTTGATCAATAGTAATCATGTTTAAGATAAATGAAAGGCCAACAGTCCATAACTATGTACGTTGGGGATAGTAAATGTTCAGTAAATATTTGTTTCTTTCTGTAAAAGTGTATGCAGATGATACTAGCAATAGCAGATACTACTTAATTATTTCCTAGTCCTTAAGCCTCGTAAAATTCAGTAAACAGTAAACAGCACACTTCCCAGATAAAATTGTTTCAGTGTCAGTTCAAATACATAGAACACCAAAAGTACATTCAAAGTCACTTTTTTAAGCAGTTAATTGTTTTGAATTGTTAAGACACTGCTGTCATTTTTTAGTATTTCTTCATCGTTGGGTAAGAATTTACTAAGACATCAATTATGTAGACATAAGCAAGAAAAAGACATCTTATAGATATTGCTTTTATTTCTATTTTAAACACACATAGTCTAAATTTATTTAAAATGGTGACTTTTCAAAACAATATTGAAATATTTTATTTAAGCTTTTGAATAAGCTTAATATTTGCCAGTTAATTATTTGTTGCAGTGCAGTGATATAAAGCTAGTATTACATTTTCTCCATTAACATTAATAATAGATCGTTTCATTCCTACCTGATGTATAATGCTTTAGGCTTCTCATATTGTAACAATTGACTTGAGAGAACATTTGCTGAACAACAAATCAGAACTATTTCCATTGTCTTTTCATAACAGATGACGACTCTTTGCTTTGCTATTGGTTGTTCATAAAGATAATGCAATAGCTTTGGAAATAATCACAAAAACTACATTTAATCTATTCATTAATTAAATGTGCAATTACTGAACAATGAATTTAGCAATTATTTTACTAAGTGGATACACACACATGGAACTTCTGAAGTTAATTCTGAATATACATAACCATTCCATGTTTATACAAAAGCTTTTTAACTCTTTGTTTTATTTTCTCACACAAGTCTCACACAAGTCCCTCCCTCCCTCTTTTTCCCAACACTGTTATTTATAATCTGAAATAAGAAGGACAAGAAAACTTCTCATATTTATATTTACTTGTAGTACCTTTTGGTAAGTGTGCCAATTTGAATCTCTTGTGTACCCCCAAAAAGCCATGTCCTTTAATCCTCATTCAGTATTGCTGGGTGGGAGCATTTTGATTATCCATAGTGATGTGACCCACACAATTCTGGGTGGTAATTTTTGATTAGATGGGTTCCATGGAGATGTGTCTCCACCCACTCAAGGCGGGGTTTGCTTATTGGAGCCCATTAAGAAGGAACCATTTTGGAAAAAGCTTCAGAGCCACAAGAGCAGAGCCAGAGACCTTTGGAGATGCAGAAGGAAAATGCCCCCAGGGGAGCTTCAGAAAATAAGGGAGAGAAAGCCAGCAGACAGTGCCATGTGCCTTTCCAGCTGAGAAAGCAGGAACTTCATCTGCCTTTCTTGAGTGAAGGTAACCTCTTGTTGGTGCCTTAATTTGGATATTTGCGTGACCTTAGAACTGTAAACTTACAACTTAATAAATTCCCCTTTTTAAAAAACCATTCTGTTTCTGGTATATGCATTCTGGCAGCTTGCAAACTAAAACAGTAACCCACACTAAATTCTGGAAATCTAACCCAAATTTTCTTAAGAATAATAGCAAAATTAGTAGAGCTTAAGATGTGACATTTTTCCTTATAGCAATTTTTTTGTCTTTCTAAGAAATACCACTTAAGAGGCTAAGTGTATTTCCAAACAACAGGGAGAAATAAATACATGCTTTTCAAGTGGTTCAAAAGTAATATTTACATTTTGAATTTTTTTCTAGTTCACTTTTGGGACTTAGGTATGTTTGGATCACTGGAAAAGCTTGCTTGCTGTTAGCATCACCTTCAGGTTTAAAGATACAGTGGTAGAAGAAAGCTCAAGAGCCATCCCTGGGCAAAGAGCATAGAAAAAGAAAGGATGGAAAAGCATGAGATGAAAGGGCTGATGGTGCTTTATTCTAACCATCAAATATAAATGACAGTTTATTAATTTTTTATACATAAGGTAAAGGCACACATCAGCTTAAAGTGAAAAAGAAGTATTGGAGAGGCAGTATCATAATCAATTATAATCAATTGACTCCCCCTCAAATTGTGGACTGATGAATTTATACAAGTAAATGTTGTAGTACCTCAATTCATCAATTCTATATATGGGGACAAGGCTGCTGAGTTGCCTCCTCATTAAAGCAGATTATATGCTTATATTGGGTTCTCAGACCTACATCAAATTAATGCTTCATTAAGCAGTTTTCACGGAATATATTTACTAATGTCTATGACAATCTTTAGCAGTTATTGAGAGTTCAATAATAAATGAGGCAGGCATTAAATAAAAATTAGGGCTAATATCCAGCAACAGAACATTTGCTTTTGTAATCTATCTTAAAACCAAAAAGTATCATCACATTTTAGAAAGTGAGGACCCCATGGGATGCTGATCAGTGGCCAACTGGTTCTTCATACTGAATCTTGGCTTATAGGATCTTAACCTTACCAGCCTGATCTTAGAAAGAATGGATAGTAAATGCAAAAGGGGAGTGGATAGTTGAGGGCCCAAAACCCAGCTTACATTTGTCAATTAAAGATTTGGGAATAAACCATAGGTACACTACAAAAAGAGTAAACCTCACCCATGCCTCCTTATCTGCTATATATCTTATATCTATAGATGTTAAATCAGGTACTCTGTCCTCAAAAACCACTAACATTTATAGATCTGGGGCTAGTGGAGGGGAAAAACAGAGAAAAGGAATTGGGATCATGGTTGTTTCCATTCCATTAGCTATGACTATGCCAGTCTGCCTTTCATCAGTGCTGAGAACATAGATGCCAAAGGCTATAAAGAGGAAGCATGGAAGAGGCTTCGTGGGGTGAGCGCCCACTCTGAACTAGAGAGGTAGAATAAAATTACTCAACCATTTAAGAAATCAGTGTCAGCATTCCAGTGGGATTAAAGGAACTACTCCTCGAGTTCACAAAATGGCTCCAATCTTTAGTCCAAATGCAGAATGCTTTTATTATTCACAGCTAAAGTTAATTTGGCTCCATTTCCTGTTTCTAAAAGCCAGAATCTTCTGGTTCTTTACTGACTGCCACCCCATTCCCAAATCCCCGGGGCTTATGAATAGACATGTGAGTTACCTGAGGGTCTGTGGTGGTGATAACCTACTTCTTCCAGATATGAGCATGTGCCAAGCCTAGCATCTCTCCTTGAAGACTCAGGTCTTAAGTCTTAGTTGTTCGCTTAAGAATACTTCAAAATTAATGAGCTGCTTAGCAAAACACACGAAAGAAACAAAACAACTAGGGAGTATCTGCTATGGTTTTTTGAAGTTTACAACAACCTCCATGAGATCACAGCGCTGAGGCTCAAGGGGAGGCCAGGACAAGGGTCCCCAAGGCTTTCAGACATAGATGCTCCTGATCCAACTGTCCTGTGGTATAACCAACAGGTCTTCTGCAAAAGTCAAAATTTTAATGCGTGTGTGCACATTAAATACCAATGCATTTTCAAAAGAAAAAGCCAAGACTTCATTCATCACTTCCTTGCTGCATTGGCCCCAGGCAGAAGATTAAATCTATCATTCTCAGTTTAAAAACTTAAATGGATGGTAGAGCTGGTTTCTTCCAACGCAGTTCCATTCAAACATATGTTGTGCCCTTTAACAACCTGAATCATTTTGTCACACTTCAAATATTTCTTTCGCTTTAATATCAACACCAGTAGCCTCATTACTAGCTTTTGTGATGTCAAGACCAGCAGTTTTAAATCCACTGAGCTGCCTATAATTAACCACAAACTTTGCTTTAGAGTCACCCTCTGTCTCTGGAAAGTTTCTGATCTCAGCTTAGATAGATATTACGCTACAGAGCTCCTGTTTTTTAATTGGAAATGCTATCCACGATGTGAATAAAGAACAGGAATGACTCAACACCCTCTCATGTCTCCGCACCCACCCCCACCTTACCCTGCACCCTCCCCCTGCCCCACTCCCCAAATAGCAGAAACAAAAAGCTGAATGCAGTAGCTGCTTTGGTCTATGCTTTGACTTCTCTGCATTCACTTGTGTTTTACTCTCTTTTTTAAAAAAAAAAACATTTTTATTGATAAAGTTTCACACACATACATTCCATACATGGTATATAATCAATAGCTCACAGTATCAGCACATAGTTGTGTATTCATCACCATGATCATTTTTTAGAACATTTTTATCACTCCAGAGGATGCCAGAGGAAGGAACAAAAAGAACTAAAGAAAACAACCTCACACCTTCCATGCCCCTTACCCCTCCCTCTCATTGTCCACCAGTGTGTCCATCTACCCAATTTATTTTACCCTTCGTCCCACCTTATTTACTTATTTTTTACCCATATTTTTAACTCATCCTTCCATACCCTGGATTTTAAAGGGAGCAACAGACACAACATTTTCACAACCCCACAGTCACATTATAAAAGTCATATCTTCATACAAACGTCTTCAAGAATCAAGGCTACTAGGATGCAGCTCAACACTTTCAGCTACTTCCCTCTACCCATTCCACTCCACCATAAGCTAAATGGGATATCTGTATAATGCATAAGAACAATCTCCAGGATAACCTCTCAACTCTGTTTGAAATCTCTCTTTACATTTCTCTTTGTGTAGCATATATTTTTTTCCATTTCTCTAAAGTTTCATGAAACAAGGGCTTTAGTGAATAACCTGAATAAACTCATTTAAGTGAGGAGATGACCAGCATGGACTCCTCGGAGGTGAATGAACAACTGGGAACTCAGCCAGGGCTTTTTGACTATGTGGCTACATTCTTCCTTAGAGATTGTTCGCACAATTTTTCTTTGGCAAGAATAGTCATCATATTATTCTTAGATGATATTGCCATAAGGCAAATCCACAAAAGTGAAACCATGCTGACCATTTTGAAGGAAGGGCTTGGTTGAGACAGATCAGCTTGAATGATGTATTCAATCCTCTTTGATCAGAGCACCTGATGAATTTATTCTCCTGCCTCTGGACAGTGTCCCAAATCAACTGGCAATTAAAGAATATATACTGTTTTTGAGAAATAGTGTTGAAAGCTCTAATAAAGACTAGCAACCACATAATAGCATTCAATGAAAAAGATAAATCCAAGTTTAGTCTCCTGACACCCAAACTGAGAAATTGTTCAGCACTTCCAAGTCTCAGCATGTTTTAACTTACATGCAGAGGAAGGGAGGAGAAACTCAGAAGTTGGATGAGCCAGATGAGGATTCAGTGAGCTCAGCCTCAGCTGAAAGCTTCTGTGATTATTTCCATTTACAAGTGAGCAAATGGAGGAGCAGAGAGATGAAGAAATTTGTCTAACCTCAGAAAGTTAATGAACGGTGCAGCCAAAGGTCAGATCATTAGCTGTCCCTTTGTCTTAGAGCGGAAAGAAGCATAGAGGCTTGGTTCTATTTTTCAGAGATTTTTAAGCTGTGATTTGCACACCGTTAGTAGGTCATGACATCAGTGTCCTGGCTCAAGACCAACATTCCAGTGAAATAAAATAAAATAGGAAAACACAAGTACTGTTTCTTGAAACTTTTATTTCGTTTATATAATGCATATACACATATCCATACACACTCACTCTTGATGCAAAATCCATTTATTTCTTCCTACAGTCTTAGTCAGAAAAGAAACCTATTAAACCACCAAGCTACTCTCCTTTTGGGATTATTTTGTTATTCTTTAAAAAACACAGTTTATAGGTTTGAGAAATATTGTTTTAAAACAAAGCAATTGCAATTTGAATTTTTCTCCAAGGACAGAGATGAATGGATCTAATGACTCTTGCAATTCCCCTTGTAAGTTCTGAAATTCCCTAGTATGAATTTGTGAAAGACAGCTATATCTCACTATTAAATTATTTGTAATTTACTTTAAAATACTCCAGTATAGGAAACGTGATGTTGAAAAAAAAAAGAAAAGAAAATATCATATGCTTTATAGGTGTGGGTACAGGTAAGTGTCTAGCAGAGAAAGTTAACTTTGGAAGTTAGCACTGTACTCCAGCCCTAATTATAAATGCATGCTCCAGATATAGTTACTCAGCCCTTGAAAAATTCTAATCCAGTGATTCTCAACCTTAACTGTACATTAGAATTATCTGAGAAGTTATTTTTTTAATGGTAGTATCACTGTACTTCATTTTTTAAATGATCATATGACAATATTTACTATGTTACCTTCCTGTCATTGTAGAGTTCTATGAATTTTAACACATGTAGAGATTGGTGAGTTGCCCCCATGAGCAGGACACAGAGATGTTCCACCACCCCCCAAACCCCTTTTACGGTCATAACCTCCCACAATGTTAATCCTTGGCAACCATGATCTGTTGAGGGGCTTTTAAAAAATAAAAATACCCAGGCTCAACCCTCAGAGATTCTAATCTAATCAGATTGGGGGTTGGGGGTGGCTGGGTTTTTTGTAGCAGTTTCCCTGGTGACTTCAATGTACAGTCAGGACTGAGAGGCTGGTCCTCTAAACAGCCCACACTCCAGAGGCTGCTACCACAAGGTCTCTGATTATCTTCATCTCAAATCAGCACTGAGTGTGCTGTTCATTAGTGTAATGGATATTAAGGGTGTTCTATCAGTGGTGATCTGAATAGTGTTCAAAATATGTGGCTGAGCTGGAAGGAGAGTACAGGTACCTCCATGCTCTCCCAAAGAGGCGTGAGAATCTAAGTCTAGCACCCATTGCAGAAGGGCCTAAGCCAAGAGAAGACTTAGGCATAGGATCTTACTAGCATTTAGCCAAGTTCTGTTCCTGCAATATTCTGGGATCTGTCTTGGCAATTTCTTCATGCCTGGTGCATTTCTGGAATGCCTGAAGGGATAGGGAGCTGTGACTTAACTGAGCCTTCAGAATAGTTTAGGTGTCTATTTCTGCTTGCCTATGAATATTTCTGCTTGCCTATGAATATTTGCTTTGCAGTTTTGGTCTGAGACTTGCTTTCATTGCCACTATCATCTCGTAGAGATATATGGGGGAAGAAGCATTACAATTTCTGACTTCTGATTATTAGAACAGTAGTTCTTAATCTTGACTATATATTAGAATACCTGGGAAATTTTAAAAAGCCTGATAACTAGGCTGTACCCCAGAGCAATGACGTCAGAGTCTCTGGGATAGGACCCAGACATCACAATTTCTAAAATTCCCCAGGGGTATAGCAAAGTTGAGAACCTCTGTATTAGAGGCTACTAATATGTGCCCAAAATAAGCTAATAATTTTTAACGAACAAGTTGATGTAAACGTATTCAACTCATTAAAATGAAGTCCATCTTCCATCATCAACATCTCTAGGCCAGGTTTTCAGGACAGCAACTGGCCAGTTACACCATGCAACTGAGCCCCACCTTCACCATTGACCTCTTCACTTTGAGCCATATACACCATATTTGTTTTCTACTGCTGTATGACAAATAACTACAAAATTTAGTGGCTTAAAACAATAAATATTTATTATCTCATAATTACTGTGTGTTAGTGCTTTAATTTTCTCAGTTGCTGAAAGCAGATACCATAAATGGGTTGGCTTTAACAATGGAATTTATCAGCTTACAAACTTACAGTTTTGAGGTCAAGAGAATGTCCACATCAAGGCATCATCAAGGCGGTGCTTTCTTTCCAAAGACCTGCTGCTGGCTATCTTTGGTTCATCTGCCACGCAGCAAGGCACATATGGTGGCATGTGCTGGTTTCTCCCTTCTCTTTCAGTTTTCATTGCTTTCATCTTCTTGTTTCTCTGACTTTCTCTCTCCCTCTGCATTCATTCTGTTTTAAAATGACTTGTAAGAGGATAGAGACTCTCCCTGCACCATACCTTAACTGAAGTAACCTCATCAAAAGATCCTACATACGGGCCGCGGTGGCTCAGCGGGCAAGAGTGCTTGCCTGCCGTGCCGGAGGACCCCGGTTCGATTCCCGGCCCCAGCCCATGTAAAAAACAAACAAACAAACAAAATATAATAAAACAAGAAAATGTTTAAAAATGTTTCCCTTTCTTCCTCCCTTCCTTCCTTCTCTGTCTTTCCTTCCTTTCCTCCCTCTCTCTTAAAAAAAAAAAAAAAAAAAAAAAAAAAAAAGATCCTACATACAATAGGGTTATATCCATAAGAATGGATTAGCTTTAAGAACATAATTTCTGGGGTACATGTAGTTTCAAACAACCATAGTCAGGAATGTGGGAATTGACTTAGTTGGGTGCTTCTGGCTCAGGATTTTCAATCTGGTTGCAATAAAATTGTAGTCATCTGAAGCTTGACGGGCTGGCGAATCTACATCCAAGCTCAGTCACATGATTGTTGCCAGGAGGCCTTAGCTTCTCATTGGCTGCTGGCCAGAGCTTCAATTCCTTTTCATGTAAATGGGGGTGGGGGGAGCACTCATCATAAGGCTGCTTGACTATCTTGATGACATGGTGGTTAACTTTCCCCAGAGTGCATGGTCCAAGAGAGAGAGCCTAGAGGAAATTGCATTGTCTTTTATGATCTACTCTCTGAGAAACACCATCACTCTGCTTCAATTTTATTTGCTAAAAATCAGAAACTAAGTCCAACTCATAGTCAAGGGAAAGGGAATTGGGCACCCTATTTTTATACATATATTTATTTTTATTGCAATATCTTTATGCACCAGATAGTCCATCCAAAGTATAGAGTCAGTGGCTTACAATGTCATCACATAGTTGTATATTCATCACCACGATCATTTTTAGAACATTTGCATCACTCCAGAAAAAGAAATAAAAAGAAAAAGAACTCATGCATCCCATACCCCTTAACCCTCCCTCTCACTGACCACTAGTATTTCAATCTGCCCAATTTTTTTCACCCTTTATAAATAGGCGGTTTATAACCCCCTATTATTTATTTATTTATTTATATCCTTTTTTTTTTCATTCATTTGTCCATACCGGATAAAAGGAGCATCAGAAACATGGTTTTCACAATCACACAGTCACATTGTAAAAGTTATATAGTTATACAATCATATTCAAGAACCGAGGCAACTGGAGTACAGTTCAACAGTTTCAGGTACTTCCCTCTAGCCACTCCTATACACCAAAAACTAAAAACGGGTACCTATGTAATGTAAAAGCAAGCCCCAAGATCGAGGGCTCAGCATATTGAGTTATTTGTCCCCATTGATTGTGAGAATATCAGGAATTCCCTAAATGAGGAAGTTTAATATTTTCTACTTTCTTCCTAGACTCCCAAGGGGACTTTGCAAATACATTTTTATTCTCTGCCCAAATTACTCTGGGATGTATCAAGGCATCGCACTAACCTGGACAAAGCAAAGCAACAAGGTCTCACACCCTATTCAAGATCCCATGTAATTATAGTGTTCAATTAGACTGACCATACAAGTTAAGTTAGATAATGCAGTACCAAAACTATAAATTTGGCACCAAATAAGCATCTCTTCTTTGGTCTCACACAGGAGTTGAAATTTTAAAATATAGTCCATATCATCCTTTACCCATATTCTTATTTGCTTTAGTCCTATTCAAATAAACTTCATTCATATCTCCAGTTGAATCACTTTTTTGACTTTTTTTTAACAGTTGCTATTTGGAGTAAGGACACCACCTCTTGAAGGAAGGGGTATCAAATATTTAGGGGATATATATTAAACCCAGCAGAGAAGATAACTGACCAGGATTAGAAAATATAAATAGCATTTTAATTGCCCTTTTGAAAAAAAAGTCTAATTTCACTGGAATGCATAAAATTATCAAAGATGAGACACCTAAAATCTTCAAAAAACATTTGACTCTCCTCTAATAAATGAATGGATGCCCATTGTAATTAGTTCCCAAATTTTAAATATTTAAAAGAAGAAAGGACACACCAGTCTAAAAGTTGTCATGTCATCTTGTTCAAGCCCAGGTTTTCCAATGTACCTTTTCTTTAGAAGACGTGTACATTTATTGAGAAAGCTGTGTGTGTTATCAGATAAACGAAAATGACGTTTAATTTCAAGCTCCATTAGTAACATCCAGAGAAGAGGGCAAACAGAGTCAGTCAAGATGGCAAAGGACAAAGGCATTTAATTTCCAATTACTTAAAATGGTGTGTAAATGTAGCAGCTAAGTTAATGTTGAGAGTTTTCCATCTTAAAATAAAAAGAATAATAGCAAAGAACTAGAAAACCTTTGTACCAGAAAATGTCACAATGCTCTGTTTTCTGTTGCAATAACTATTTACACAAGTATTAGGATTGTATGAACCAGGTATCTGCAAACAAGGATCATCAGACACACTTCTCATTTTTGCAAATAAAGTTTTATTCAGCCATGCTGCTCCTTTTTTGTATTGTATCTCTCTGCTTTTGCAGTGCAATGGCAGAGCTGAACAGTGTCAAAAAAGGCTGCAGGGGAAGGTTTGTGGGAAGATGGCAGAGTAGGGAATTCCAGGAAGGACTGAGTCCTGAGGCAGGAATTGTCTGATGTGACTATTCTGAAACTCCATTGGCCAATAGATCACCATACAGAGTCCAAGAAAGAGCAGGATGAAGAGGATGACAAATTATGGTAAAGACCAGTAAATTGCTTTCTCTGACAGGTGGTTACTGGCACACATCCCCATTCCTGTGATAAGCTACAGTGGAGTCAATCAATGGCTAGTTCACTGGTGACAGAAAGGGACTTATAAGTTCTCTTCCCCAAGACCAGGCGTGGGCTTAGTTGATTGCTGGTCACTGTATTTTGATTAGCAACTTCAGGTCACTGGCACCCTGGCTCTGGGTGCAGCCATTGTTCCAAAGCACCCAGGACAAAGGCAGCAGAGAAGAGTTAAGGACACAAGACCTCCTTCAGGGTTGTGGAAGACACGTTCAAGGGCTAGATTTTGAGCATGTTCCCTGCATTTGCTGGGGAAGTTCTTGGTGCTTTTCCTGTTGTAGTTCCCAGGGCACTTGGAACCAATCTGCACCCCTTTGTGAGTCCTTGTTCTTGTTTTGGACAATGAAGCCTGACTTGGGAAACTCTTGTCAGGCATACCACCTCTCAGACTTTGCTATGTTGGGGGGTGGGGTTCGGGCAGGGAATCTGCTTGAGGTAACAACAAAAAACAATGTGAAAAAAACTAAGAAGGCCGACTGCTTAGGGCAAGTCTTCTGGGCTTTACACACACAGGAGAGGGTGCTCTGTCTCCTGGGAAATAGAGGGCCATTCAAACTCCTGTAAAAGGAGCAACTTAGAACAATCAAGCACAGGCCCAGGACAAGATGCAGGACTAGAAAAGACAGGGAGGACTTTGCACACTGCATTCCACTTGAGTGGACCTTCCTCATATGGAGGCTGAAGTTAAAGAAATCTCTGTCTTAGCACCAGTTACAAAATTAAGAAGCAGAGAGTCCCAGAGTTAATATTTAAAAATTTGTAAATGTGTAGTGTTCAACAAAAGAGTACAAGACAAGCAAAGAGACAGGAAATGAAGGCCCATCAAAAGGAAGAGGCTAAAAATGAAAAATATACCAACAAAGACAATCAGAATGTGAACACACACATACACCAAAAAACGTCTTTAAAAAAGCATCATCTTAAAAATGCTCAAGGAGATGAGAAGAAATATAGAGAAAGTACTAAAGGATATCAGGAAAATAGTAAGGAGAAATATAAGAATCTTAGTAGAGAGATAAAAATTGCAAAAAAAAGGGAACCAAACACAATTAGCAGAGTGGATGGCCATAATAACCAAAATGAAAATTTCCTAGGAGGGTTTCAAGAGCACACTGGAGCTGGGAGAAGAAAGAATCAGTGAACTCAAAGTCAAGATAATTGAAATGAGTCAGGCTAAGGAACAGAAAGAAAAAAGAATTATAAAGTGGAAATAGACTAAGACACTTCTGAGATGCTAGTAAGTGTACTAATATATGCATTATAGGAGTCCCAGAAGGAGAACAAAGAGAGAAGGGACAGAAGAATATTCAAAGAAATAATAACAGAGAACCTCCTAAACCTGGCAAAAGACATGAATGTGCACATCCAAGAAGCCCAGAGAACACCAAACGGGAAAAGTAGGAAGAAAAATACACCATGTTGTATACTGATCACTCTAGCAAATGCAAAGGACAAGGAGAGTATTCTGAAAAGAACAAGAGAAAAGTAACATACAAATTATAAATAAGTGAGTTCCAATTAGATTGACTGCTAAGTTCTCATTAGAAACCATGGAGGTAAAAAAGTAGTGGGTTGAAATACTTATAGTGTTGAAAGAAAACATTGCCAACACAGAATTTCATATCCAACAAGAATTTCTTTTAGACACTGAGGGAGTTTATCACCACTAGACTTTTCCTACAAGCAATGATCAAGGAAGTTCTTCTGACAGTAAGGATAGGACACAAGAATGTGTTTCAAAGCAGCATAAAGATCGGTTCCTGGTGCCTGTCCATGCAAAAAAAAAAAAAAAAAGCAGCATAAATAAATAAAGACCACCAATAAAGGTAACTACTGGGTATTGTAAATACTAGCATTATTGTATTGTCTTGTTTAGCATGTAATTCCACTTCTTACTTCCTTTTTATGCAAATGCATAAAAATTAATGATAAATGTATGGTTTGAAATATAAAATGTACAAAGTTATAAATGGTAACAAGTACAAAATAATAAGCAGTATGGCTGTGAATAGGAAAATTATGTCTATGCAATTGAAGTCAAGTTGAAATCAGGCAAAACATGATTGCTATATACTTAGGATGTTAGGTTAAGATGTTAAATTTTAACTCCATGGTAACCACAAGGAAAATATATGAAAAATATGTGCCAACAGAAAAGAGAAGTCATTCAATAGGGTACAACATGAAATACCAAATAGATAAAAAGTAAGCATTGATAGAAGAATTGAGTGGCATAAAATGTATAAGACTTATACACATTAAATAGAAAAATGGCAGAAGAAAATCTTGCATTATAGTCCTGACTTTAAATGTAGATGGATTAAACTGTCCAGTCAAAAGGCAGAGACTGGCAAAATGGATAAAAAAGCATGATGTAGCTATATACTGTTTGCAAGAAACTCACCTTAGAATCAAAGATACAAGTAAGTTGAAAGTGAAAAGATAGGGGGGAAAATACCATTATGCCATGCAAGTAGTAACCAAAACAGAACTGAAGAAGCTATGTTAATATCAGATAAAATAGACCTTAAGAAAAAAAGTTACAAGGGACAAATACTGATATTGGGATCAATCCAATAAGAAGACATAAGGATTATACATTTATATTCAAATAGCAGCAGAGCCTCAAAATCTATGAAGTAAATATTGACAGATATGAAGAGAGAAATCAACAGTTCCACATTAATATTTGATATTTTAATATATCACCTTCGATAATCACTAGGACATATCTAGTCATAAGATCAATAAGGAAATACAAGACTTGAATGATACGCCAAACCAACTAGACCTAACAGACGTATATAGAACACTTCAGCCAGCAACCACAGAACATTCAACAATATTCTTCTATAGTGCACAGAAATCATTCTCCAGGATAGATCATATGTTACATCACACCACAAGACTCAATGAATTAAAAAATACTGAAATTATATGGTGTATCTTCTATTAGCACAACAAAATAAAGCTACAAATTATTACCAAAGGGAAAAATGGGAATTCACAAATATGTAAAATTAAACAACATATTCATAAACAACCATTAGATTAAAGAAGAATATACATAGGAAATATCTCCAAGTAAATGAAAATGAAAATGCAATATACCAAAATTGATGGGATGCAGCAGAGGCAGTGCTGAGAGGCAAATTTATAGCTCTAAATGATGACATTAAAAAAGAATGACTTCAGATCTGAGAACTAACCTCAAAACTAGAATAACTAGAAAAAGAAGAGTAAACTAAACCCAAAGCAAGAAGAAAGTAGCAAAGATTAGAACATAGATAAATGAAGTAGAAAAACAAAAAAGCAATTGAGAGAAAGAACAAAACCAAAACTTTTGGTTCTTTGAACAGATCAATAAAATTAACAAATCTTTAGCCAGTCTGACAGAGAAAAATAGATAGGATACAAATAATGACAATCAGAAATGAGAGTGGAGACATACCAACTCTGCTGAAATAAAAAGAACGATAAAAGGATACTCTGAACAATTGTATACCAATAAATAAGATCACTTATGTGAAATAGGCAAAGTCATAGAACACACAAACTACCTATACTAACTCAAGAAAAAGTAAAAGACCTTAATGTAGCAATTACTATGAAGACATTTAATCAGTAATTAAGGTCTTCTCCAAAAACAAAAAGCCCAGTACCAGAGAGCATCACAGGGGAATACTACCAAACATTACAAGAAGATGTAACTCCAACTCTGCTCAAATTCTTCCAAAAAAAAATTGAAGAGAAGAAAATTCTCACTATTCATTTCTTAAATCCAACATCACCCTCATACCAAAGTCAGATAAAGACACTACAAGAAAAGAAAATTGCTTCTCCCCTGTTGACTGTTGATGAGTCCTCTTCACTCAGTAGGGTCTCTGGCATTGAGGAATTTTGGCCTAGTCTCAGGGACTCAGCCAGAGGGGCAGGAAGGGGTGCACCTTCCAGTGGGCACCCGAACCCCCTTTTCTGACCCATGATAACTTAGACTGCCCCAGAAATGTCTTGGGATTCAGTTGCCAGGAGCCTGGTGCTGCTTCCACAGTGAGGGCTGAGGTGCCCATGGCTCTGTTTGAACATCAATCTCAAACATCAATCGTCTGTTTGTTTATCTGGTTGTGAATGGTTGCTCAAGGGGATGACAGTTGCAGGTGGAATTATTGACAATGCAGCCACTGGAGTTAGTGAACTTGAAAGATTGTAGTTATAGACTTAACCCAGGAAGAGTGGACCCCACTGGACACATCCCAGAGAAAGCAGTTCAGAAATGTGGTTTGGAGTACATCGGTCATCTGGTCTCAGTGGGACATCTGGACTTCAAATCAGATGTAATTTCCCATTTGGAACAAGGAGAGGAACTGTGGAGAGAAGTAATTGGATTTTTTCAACCCCAGAATTCAGGCAAGGAAGGTAGTCTTAATAGAAAAGAAATGCTATCCATGCAACATAACTGCAGGAAAGACATATCTAACATCATGACATGGAGGCAGAATTCTCCTCCTAAAAAGAATGGCATTAGGGACCTAGATTGCAAGCTCTTATAGCAGTCATATTTAGTCTGGAGTGGTAATTATTATTTCTAGATTTTGAGAGGCTGTTTTAAATTTGTATAGCCTGGTATTTAGAGACAAGAATGAAGCTGATCAGGTTGGGATTAAGGTAATTCAGACCAGGGGTAAGGAAGACATTGTCTATATTTTAGAACCTCACCTACTCTTTGAAAGCAAAGGAAGAAAGGTTTAATTGGTCTGGAACTTAAATTTTCTGTAGCACATAATCTAATTCAACTTGTCTGGATAGCTCATTTAAACAATCCAAACACAGGGAGCCCAAAATAAGGATGAGGGCCTTTCATCCTGGATGGCTTAATGTAATGCCTGGATACATCCTAGAATATATTAAGCTGATAATCAAAAAGTATTGGCAATGTCCCTTGAAGGTGGGAGAAAAAATATGCAATTTTTGAACTTTACCTCTGGGAATTGTAACCCATACCCAACTCTGAAAACTGTTCCTCAACTAATTATGGTGCTGTGCTTTGAAATTTACTGCTTTTTTGTATATACATCATTTTTCACAAAAAAGAAAAAAATAGTTGATTGTGATGATAAAAAATATTTGTTTCTTCTAGTCTCCAATTGTTCTTGAGTAGCTAGAAGGAAAAATCTGAGACGATGGTATGGTAGCCCATGACAAACTCTGGGATCTGTCCTGTAATTATTTGTTGAAGACAGTTTTGAAAACTATTGCTTTTTTTTTTCTTTGCTTTGTATATATGTTACACTATACAATTTTTTAAAAGTTAAGAAGTTATACAATCCTAAAGAACACCTAGGGCAATTTATAAGATTCCATAAGGGTTCCAGGCACTAGAGTAACTTGCCAGAAACCTACAACCTCCATATAGGTCCCTGATCCAGATAAGTCCTGACACCTAACCCAGCCTCTACAGAACATCAGATAGTTCCATCTCCCTGCCCCATATCAGTGACAGATCCTTCCAATATCAAAAATTTAGAATTGCCATAGCCCAAACAACCCCAATGAGAGGTATGGAAACATCAAAGGTGATGGTGGAAGTATACATAGAGGATAGGACTTAACAAATGAATATGCATGCTGAAGCATTAAATTGATATCTCTTTTAGTCTACAGTATTTTAGAACAGCTAGAAGTAAAAATCTAAAATCGTGAAATTGTAACCCATGTCAAAGTCTGAAATATGTTCTACAACTAATTGTGGTGTTATGCTTGGAAATTTATAGCTTTTTTGTATACATGTTATTGTTCACAAAAAAAGAAGGAAAAAAAAGTCGATTGGGATGATAAAACACTATTTAAGTCTTCTATATTCTGGAGCAGCTAGAAGGTAAAATATGGGATCATATGGTAGCCCATGACAAACTCTGGGATCTATCCTGTAACCATGTTTTAAGAATTCTTTGAAAACTATTGCTTTTTGTATTTCTTTGCTTTGTATATATGTTATACTATACAATTTAAAAAGGTTTTTTTAAAGTAAATTCTGTCATAATTAGTACTAACCAAAATTTAATAGATCTGTTTATCATATATTTCAAAAAAAAGGAAAGCTTTTCTGTTATGCTAAATATTCATACAAAGCTAAAGTTAAGTTTTCTCTGTGTTCTATTAACATAAATTTGTATATGCTCTTAATGTAAAGTATTTTAAAAAACAATTTTTCTTAATCATCCAAATATTGTATCTAAAATATTTTACATCAAAATAATAATCTTATTAATGTTTATGCTGTCATTATCCTTTATTTCAGAAAACAAACCTTCTAACTCTTAGAAAAAAACTGTTACAAATCATTTGTTCTTTCACCTTATATAAATAAAGTGCTAAGGTACTAAAATAACCCATTGCATAAGAAGTATTTAAGATATATTACAAAAGTTAAAAAAAATTATCTTGTTACTGATTAAACAAATAAATATTCATATATTTAAACATTGTATAAATTCCTAAAAAATGACAATATTCTCACTATCAATGTTATATCCTAATACTAATCTATATAATGTTAAGCAATGGTATAGTGTTGTTAATCCTGGTTTTAATTTTTTTAAAAAGGGTTACAAATCATAGAAACAGCCAATTGTCAGTTGCACTGCTTTGCTCTAGTACTTCTCTAAAAATATGTGTGCTCAATTTAAAAAAAAATGTTAGGCAAATATATATGGATCATATTTTATCTGTTAAATAACTTAACTGTAGTAAATATGTAAAAATATAATAAAACAAAATCTCTGCTATAATTTCTTAGCATAAAAAAAGGAATGACATTATATGTAGTGAATTGCAGATTTTACTTGCAGATCCAGATTGACTTACAGGCATTTATGCGTGTTGGAATGAAACCCTACTACAGCAATCTCATTGGAAAAGCCCTCAGTGACCAGTCATCTGCTAATAAACAAAAGCAAATGTGCACTAGAAATAAATCATATGAATGTCATCAGATTGGTAAATCATTTATTCAAAGCTCTGGTCTTACACATTACAATGGAATTGACATTGGAGAGAAACTATGTGATTGCCATCTACATGGGAAAGCCATCTCCATTATTCTATATTCAGACAACATGAGAGGAGTCACACTAGAGAGAAACCATTTGAATGCCATCCTTGTGAGAAAGCCTCTACTCATCATTCTTCCCTGAGACAACATGAGAGAATTCCCAGTGGGGAGTGATCCTGTGAGTGTCATCATTGTGGGAAAGCCTTTACTCATTATTTTGCCTTTAGAAAACATGAGAAAACTCACCCTACAGAGATACCATAAGAACATAATCTATGACCTTAGACAACATACAGAACCCAAACTGGAGAGAAACCTTATGAGTGCCATATATGTTAAAGGCTTCAGTCAATATTCTAACCTTAGATGACAAGAGAACTCATACTAAAAAATGTTTGACTATGGGAAAGATTTCAGTCCTTGAATGAACCTTTAAACATGCCAGAAAATTCATGTACTGAAGAAAAAAAACCACTGTAATCAATCTGGTAGAGCTTTCAGTCATCCTGATTACTGAATCAATAAGGTAATTTGTATTGGAAAGGACTGATGTAAATGTCACCTATGTATAAAGGCCTTTAGTATCTGGTTATATAACATGAGAGAAATCATAATATGCCTGTAATGAAAGTAGAAGAGTCAACCTCCACTGCTCTACTTGATAAAGGGACAAGTCTTTATGAGAGACTTTATCCCTTGCAGAGAGTGTATGCTGGAGATGTTATTCATATGGCAACATTTGTAGGGAAAGTATGAATTCACGTTGTATAAAACTCATTGGTGTCATGCATGAAAGTATGTCTTCAATGACCACTCATTCCTTAAAATTGATATTCTTTTGCTGAGAAAATAACAACCCTAAAGTCAATTTTGGAAAATCTTCAGCTGGATTTCACATCAGAAAATTCACAGTGTTAAATGAAATCTTTTATATGGACCCTCTAGGACAAGTTCAGCAAAGAGTCACAAATTTTGAACAAGATTTACTATTGAAATTGTATAGGATAACAATGTAGAAATGCAACATGTTATTGATACTATATTAAATGATGAATTTTGTAAGACTGTAAAATGAAGTGAGATTAATTCCATAGATTAGTACTTGCATATTTGTAAGCAACAAATATTATTGCTGAAAAACAGATATTTTCACCATGTTATAGTTTTGTTTTCATGCAGATATAAATGCAGATATTTGAATCAATCAAAAATAATTTTGAATGTTAATTCAAACACAGAATATAAAATTATAATTCTTAACTACTATCTTAGTATTGCATATATGTTCATGTCAAAGATGAAAACAAACTTGAATAAATAATCATCCTGGAGAAGTAGATCATATGGTACATAAATACCCCTCATTTAAGATACTATATTATACTACCACCAAAATTTAGAAAATAATTTAAAACTATTTTAAGTAAAATCAAACACATCAAAAAAAGAAAGAAAAGAAAATTACAAGCCAATATATCTTTGAGTATAATTACAAAAATCCTCAACAAAATACTAGCACACCAAATCCAAAAGTACATTAACATAAATGGAAGGGTGGTTCAACATAAGAAAGCCAATTAACGTAATACACCATACTAATAAAAAAGAGGGGGTTGGGCATGATCATCTCAACTGATGTAGAAAAGGCTTGACAAAATCCAGTAGCACCTCCTATTGATAAAAAATCTTAAAACACTAGGAATATAAATAAACTTCCACAACGTGATAATGGGCATATGTGGAAAGTCCACAACTAACATCCTACTTAATGGGGAAAGACTGAAACATTTCCCTCTAAGATCAGGAACAAGACAAAGAGGCAGACTGTCATCATTATTTTTAAACATTGTACTGGAAGTTCTTGTCAAAGCAATGAGGCAAGAAAAAGAAATAAAAAGCCATCCAAATTGGAAAAGAAGAAATAAAACTTACCCAAGTGCAGATGACATGATCCTATTCACAAAAATCCTGAACACTTCCCAAGAAAGCCCTTAGAACTAATAAATGAACTCAGCAAAATGGTGGGGTACAAGATCAACACCCCAAAATCAGTACTATTTTTATATACAAGCAATGAACAAGCAGAAGAAGAAATCAAGAAAAAAATTCCATTCACAGTAGCAAGTAAAATAATCAAATATCTAGGAATAAATCTAACCAAGTACGTAAAGGACTTATACACAGAAAACTATAAAAGGTTGCTTAAAAAATCAAAGACCTAAATAAATGGAAGGACATGCTGTTTTCATGAATTGGAAAACACAATATTGTTAAGTTGTCAATCCTATTTTAAGTGATTTATAGATTCAATTCAATCCCAATCAAAAAATTCCAACAACTTTCTTTGCAGAAGATGAAAAATCTGATCATTAAATTTATGCAAAAAGGTAAAGGCAATAAATAGCTAAAGCCATCTGAAAATTAGTATAATGTTGGAGGACTAACATACCCAGATCTTAAAATTTATTACAAAGCCACACTAATCAAAACAGCATGGTACTGGTACATGGACAGACATATATATAAATGGCTTAGAACTGACAGCATAGAAACCAACACTCACATTTATAGCCAGCTGATTTTTGACAAGGGGGCAGAGACCACTTAATTAGGAAAGAATAGTCTTTCCAACAAATGGTGCTGGAAAAACTGGATATCCATTTACAAAAGCAACTCAAAATAAATCAGATCTAAATATAAGAGCCAGAACTACCAAACTCCTAGAGGAAAACATAAAGAAGCATCTCCAGGACCCATTAGGTAATAGTTTCTTAGACTTTATACACAAAGCAAAAGCAACATAAAAATAAATAAGTAGGACCTCATCAAAAAGTTTTGTGCATCAAAGGACTTTATCATGAAAATAAAATGGCAACTTACACAGTGGGAGAAAACATTTGGAAACCTCATATCCAAAAAGGCTTTATATGCAGAGTATATAAAGAAATCATTCAACTTAACAACAAAAAGATAAACAACCAAATTAAAAAATAGACAAAAGACTTGAATAGACATTTTACCAAAGAATATACACAAATGGCAAGAAAGCACATGAAAAGATGCTCCACATATTTAGCCAACAAGGAAATGCAAATCAAAACCACAATGAGATGCCATTTCACTTTCATTAGAATGACTGCTTTTAAAAAATGGAAATTAAAAATGTTGGAGAGGATGTGTAGAAATAAGAACATTCATTTGTTGTGGGTGGCAATGTAAAATGGTACAGCCACTGTAGATGATAGTATGGTGGTTCTTCAGAAAGCTAAGTATAGAATATCATATGACCTGGCAATCTCACTACTAGGTATATAACCGAAAGAATTGAAAGCAGGGATATGAAAAGGTATTAGCACACTGATGTCCATATCAGCATTATTCACAATTACTAAAATTTGGAAGCAATCTAAATGTTCATCAGCAATGAATGGATAGATAAAATGTAGTATATACATAAAATAGAATATTATTCAGCTGTGAAAAGGAATAAATTTCTGATACATACAGCAACACGTATGAACTTTGAAGATATCATGTTGAGTGAAAAAAGCCACAAACGAAGGATAAATAATGTATGACTTCACTAATAAGTAATAATTACAATAAGTGCTTAATCTCAGAGAGTCAGAATCTAGGATATAGGTTACCAGGTGATGGAGTGGTACTGGTGGGTCTTGCATAAAGAATGGGAAGGTAAGGCTTAAAATGTGCAGGGTTCCTATCAGAATGACTGAGTTGTTTTGGTAATGGATGGTGGTGATAGTAGCACAACATTGTGAATGTAATTTACAGCACTGAAATATATATCTGAATGTGGTTAAAAGAAGAGATGTTAGGTCTTATATATGGCAACAATAAACATTTAAAAAATCCATGGAACTGCACTACAAAATGAATCTGAAGTTAAACCATGAACTATAGTTAATAGTACAGTTGTGTAAATATACTCTCATCAATTATAACAAATGTTCTACACTAAGGCAAGTTGTTAAAAACAGGGTGGTATTTGGGAATCCTGTATTTTTATGTATGTTTGGTCTGTAAATCCATAACTTCTCTAACAGAGAAAAAAAGGAGAAAATATGAAAGAGGCTATAGGACCAACAAAAGTTTTACTACTTGACCTTTCACAGAAAAAAATTGCCAATCCTTGATGTAGGCTAAAGAATGGGAATATATGAGCATTCATAGCTTCATTTCACTAATTCTTAAGCTTTATCACTGATTCTCCAGACCCCCCCAAAAAATCCAAGGGAAAACATGATGATCAAGAGATTGGCAAAAATATGTCATTATTTGTACATTCATTCAACCAATATTAATTACACACTTGCTACCTTTAGGGCAACATGACTAAAAGCTAAACAAAAGTATTTCTTCTGTTACCCTAATGTTGTTCTCTTCCATAAAAAATTCAAAGCTGAAGTCAGTATTTTTTAGTTTACGAATTACATAAAAAGAAACTCAAGCTATTCTAGGATGGTATTTCATCTATGCCTCAGGTCTGATGCAACTCATGCAAATAATGATTTATTATTTACTATCTCCTGATTTGAAAACCTCTCTACATTCACAACTCTATTTATCTATTTCTTGGGAAATTTTTTACCCTTCAAACTACAATTGGACTTCAAAGAAGATTTTTTCAATGTTACATCTTTCTTTGACCATTGTTTTCTTAGATCAGGTAGTTCAAATTACTTGTTTCCTCCTAGAACCAAGGAAGATGTTCTCCCCACAGCTGAAGGTTCACTCACTTTTTTGTGATTTACCTAAGATTTGTTTTACAAATCCTTTCTTAATATAGGATTTGGAATGTGGCACTGGTCAATGATTACTGTTGGAAACTAACTTAGTAATTAAATTCAGCTGGGAAGAAATCCTAGTTCTGCTTTATATATTGTTTAATTTTGACAATCAATAGCCTCCTTTTATAGATAGGACATTCTCTTAGCAATATTTATTGACATTCTACAATATGCCAGTGCTTGGGGTGCAACTGAGAACAAGAGACACATGGTCCCCACTCTCACAGAACTTTTATGTCAGGGAGAGTATAGGCAAGTATATAAATTATTTCAGTACACTGTGATGTGAAAACCTGAATGCTATGGCAGGACAGAAGGAAGATACCACCCAGATTTGGAAGCGGGGCAATGGGAGGTAGACCTTTCCCAGATAAAATGGTATCTAAGTTGAGTTCCAAAGCAATCAGTCAGACAAAGCAGAAAAGGGCAAATAGGGCTTAGGCAACGTTTTTGGGGAGAGTAGGTAGCATGCATAACATTACATAGTAGAAATAATGATTTAAAGGAACTGGATGCTATTCAAGCATTAATAGGGAACTTTCAGGTTGCAAGTGACAGAAATCCATTTCCAACTAGCTCAAATGAAAAAACATATTGGCTCATTGACCCACTTATGAGTAGACTTGGCTGGCATCAGGGAGAAGATAGAGGGACTTAAAAAATGCCTCAACTCTCTCTTCATCTCTGTCTCTGCCTTTTGATCCACTTTTTGGATTATATTTGTTCTCTACTTCGGTGGACTATCTTCTACAGCTGAGAAGAAAGATGCCAGCAGCACTAAATTCATAAAACAGTAGCTTTGTCATTAGAAAGAAAAAGGAACTGCTATTTTCCATTTGCTCCAGCTTGTGGGATAAGTGATTTTACCCTCCTTTGAAGTTACCAAGTTAGCCTCACACAGTTTCACGGATGCTGGCAGAAGGCATAAGATTCCTGGGTCAGAGACAAAGGACTTTCTCTTGGCACAAAAGTCAGCTTGAACTTCATGTTCACATCAGTTCCCTTTGCTTCCCAAGGATCGTGGGATGATGTGGAGCAGCCCAGGTAGATACTACACACATAGTGGGATTGTGCGCAGCTGAACAACCCTCATTTTAGGAAGCCTTTGACTTTATAAAGGGGTGGTGTTCTAGTTTGCTAGCTGCCAGAATGCAATATACCAGAAACGGAATGACTTTTATAAAGGGGAATTTAATGAGTTAGTTTACAGTTCTAAGGCCGAGAAAATGCCCCAATTAAAGCAGGTCTATAGAAATGTCCAATCAAAGGCATCCATCCAGGGAAAGATACCTTGGTTCAAGAAGGCCGATGAAGTTCAGGGTTTCTCTCTCAAGTGAGAAGGCACATGGTGAACACAGTCACAGTTTCTTTCTCAGCTAGAACGGCACATGGCGAGCATGGTGTCATCTACTAGCTTTCTCTCTTGGCTTCCTGTTTCATGAAACTCCCTGGGAGGTGTTTTCCTTCTTTATCTCCAAAGGTCGCTGGCTCATGGACTCTCTGCTTCGTGGTGCTGCAGCATTCTCTGCTCTCTCCGAATCTCCTTCATTCTCAAAAATGTTTCCTCTTTTATATGACTCCAGAAACTTATCAAGACCCGCCCAAATGGGTGGAGATACGCCTCCAGCTAATCCAGTTTAACAACCACTCTTGATTAAATCACATCTCCAGTGAGATGATCTAATTGCAATTTCAGGCATACATACTGAATTGGGATTAGAAGAAATGGCTGCCTTTACAAAATGGGATTAGGATTAAACATGGCTTTTCTAGGGTACATACATCATTTCAAACCAGCATAGGTGGCTAGAAAATCTGCCCAAACTCTGCTCTTCCAGAAGATTATTTTTATTATGGCAGTCAGGAAAGAAATCTGCTCTCTGACCTGGAGGGAGATTTCATCTCTAGCTTTCAAGGTTATTTGCTATGCAGACATCCTTGAAAAGACAGCCAGAAATAAAAGATGTCACAGTACGTGTAGAAATACCATGGAGAATTACTCTTAGTTTGCCAGGGCTGCTATAACAAATATCACAGACTGGTTGGTTTAAATACAGTAATTTATTGTCTCATTCTCTCAAAGGCTCAAAGTCTAAAATCAAGGTATTGGCAGTATCATGCTTTCTTCAAAGTCCTTAGCATTCTGGTAGTGTGTTGCTGCCATAGTGCAATCTCTGCTTCTGTTACATGGCCTCCTCTCTCGTGTCTGTCTCCTACTACTGTGTCCAAATTTCCCACTTGTAAGGACCCCAGACATATTGGATTAAGGCCTTCTCTGATTGTTTGGCCTTACCTAACTAATAGAATGAATCTTCAAAAGTCTTATTTACAAATGAGCTCACTTCAGAAGACCTGGGGTTATTACCTGAACATGTCTTTGTAGAGATAAAATTCAAAACATAATACCCTCCAACAAAAATTCTCATGGAAGGAATCAAGTTGGTGTGCCTTGGGTCACAAGCCCATCCCTAGACCAAGCACTTAGATAACAAGAGCCAAGAAATTGAGAGGATCATGCTTGATAAAGATGAGCCAGTATATTTTTTATGTGATTCGGTACAATCAGATGGTACAATAGAAGCCAAGGGAAAAGAAATTCAATAATTGACTTGAATAATTCTTCTTAATGACATTCTATAATCTAGATGTCCCATAATGTAATAAAGTAACTAAAAACAAAAACAAAACTAAGAATACAAAACCGAAGTTAAACAATGCCACATGCTTTAGGAAGATAAGGTTCTTCAGTTGTGAGTGAAGTATTCCATCTACCACAGCGGAGAACTGTGGGGATTACAAACCTGCGTGACACCCTATGAACAATGAAAGCAGTCAATAAGGGTCAACAGCTTTCCTTTGTAAAAATGAGTCACTGTGACCTACCCATGGCTCAGTGATCATACTCTTACTCCTAGATCTTTTTCAACCACTGTTACAAGTAACCAGTCATTATATTTGTAGTAATGCAGCTTTTCTGTACTCCCTTATACCAGTTCCTTATAAACAATGTCCTTTACTCCTTCTGATTATGCCATGGGTACCAAATCCTTTGACTTATCAGTTGCACCAAGTCATGGACTAATTGACAGGATATGGATGAGTGACATTTCATTTCTGTTCATCTCATTAATTTGGATCAACTCTGACTGATTAGTTCTCATCCAACATGAGCAAGAACGGCTCTGTAACTTGGTGCTGTACATAGGGTAGAATGATCTGTGACTGTTGTTTTTCAGGGAAGATGATAGATTTTTGTTTATTTATTGTGCACATGATGCTTTCTTACATTTTTGCACCTATTTCTTTTTTCTTCCCCAAGAATTGGCTCAAATAAAATAAAAATTCCTTAGTTCTTTCTTTAGAAAAGGAAAAAGTTATGTGTCAATTCCAAATAAAGGAGCTAAGGAAAATAGAAACAGATCAGGAAAGGACATTTTACAATTTATTAATATGTATCAGTACCTCTTAAAGTGTTTCTTTTCATTGAAAAGAACTGAAGAATGTTATAAAACCAGAAACTAGTAAGAAACCACATACTTTAAAAGATTTACCATTTGCTTTTTATAGCTTTATTGACTATTACCAAGTTTCAGTGTTTCAGATAATTAAATACTGCATTGGGAACATTAAAAATACAAACTAATTTACCAAAATAATTGTATTCTGAATATTATGTACAATATTATACATTTTACATTACATAAAGGGTTTTTATACATAAAGGTAAGATTTATGATTATTGAAAATCCAAAATACAGTTGAACAAAACATTCCTATGCATACATACACAATCTCTCATCCAGGATGATCAAAACCATGCATGAGTGTGGTTATTCAAAAATAAAATTATATTCATATAATGGTAGAAACTGAAATTTATCTTTATTAATCTGAGAGTATTGTTTTTAAAACTACATACATATGAATTATATAACCTAGTCCTTATATATTTAAAATTCTTACGCTTTCGACTGAAATATTGTCTGTTCCAAGGGAAAGTTTTTATTTTATTTTTTATTTTAAGGGATTTATTATGATTCATAATCACTAAATATATACATAGGCAAACAGGAGACCCAATCCCAGTAAAGAGAAAAATCAAGAGGGTCTATCATATTGCCATGTATATGTTACTGTAGAGTTTCAAAAAACAATCCTATTAAATTGTATGGCTTGGTTTGCCTTCCTACCATATTCATCATCAAAGGGATTACAAATTTGGGTGCAGAGCTTACAGGGGATTAGAATTAGGTACTGAAAAAAACAGCACTAGGGAACTTCAGAAAAAAGTACTGAGAACGGGTGCTCAAGTAGAAAACACCATGCATACAGACTAAATTCGATTTTAAACAATGTCCTTCAGAAAGGTTAGTACACTGATGTGTTATACCTCATTTGAACACTGAAATACCTAATTAAGTCCCGAATACTGTCACATGAGTTTTAGTACATGTCACCATTAGATTAGATTCCTCTCAAGCAGAACAGCTATGATTTTCAGTATTGCCAAACACTTTCCAATTGATTTGAAAAAGTCAGAAAAGCAAGCAAAATGCCTTTTCCAATTGTATGTCACTCTGTCTATAGAGATACATAAAATGGTGAAAATTCCACCAGAATTACGCACAAGAATCTGGAAAGGACAGCAATTTCTGCTTAAAGTCTGCATGTCATTTTGCAGCATTCATTGTTTGTATATCCTGCATTTTATCTAGGTCAAACCAACAACTTGGAAAACAGAAGGCAGAAAGATAACAAGTTGAAACATAAACAAAATCAATGTTCTTTCCAACATCACATAAACTATGAAAAATGAGAGAATCAGAGCCTAAAGTTTGCTTTATTGTTTTTCTTCTGGTTCACGTTTGGCTTGAATATAAAAGAAGATCTAACCTAGGTTATCAAAATATATTCATATAAATGAGCGTTTCTAATACAAAAGTTAAAAAAGTCTAAACTCTTAATTTTTTAAATTAAATATATCTGAGAGTTCAGTAGGCAGATTCATTTTTGAGCAGCTTGAAAAGAGCCTGATGGTTGAGCACTGTCAGTGAAGTCGGACACAGCTACATCTCAGCTCTTCGGTGTGATTTCTCAGCCACAGCAGCCCTGTCTTCCTCCTCCTCTTCGTCCTCCTCGTAGCGCTCCTCTCGGCCTTTGGGGCGATTTTCATCTCGGACATCTTGCTCTTCTCCATCATTGTTTTTATCATCGGCCTTAAAGTTAAAACAAAAAGAAAAACTAGCAAAGAGACCCAAAGTAGAGTTGGTGATACAAAGAATTCCCTCTAAAAAAGGGCATGTAAAGTTACTTAATTTTGGAAAAAGGAAACAAGCGAAGAAAAAGATCTTATGGGTACAGTCCCTCCTAATCCTTACATCACAACCTGTGCTAATCCGAGTCTGACCCCAGCGCATGTCGGAGGCAGCATTACCCAGTGGAACCTCAGCGAAGCAGGTAAGCTTTCTTCCGCCAAATTATCCAGCCACACATCTGGCTACCACACAGACACACACACACATAATAGAAATATATATATCCTAAGCATACATTTTCATCATAGGCCTCTTCAGCATTATGCTCCAATTCCCTTTTTTTCTCTTCAGTTAAATCTTCCTGAACCTAAAAAAAAGCAGAGATAAAACATGACACTTATTCAAAATAACAACTTTTGGTTTAGTAAGTTCAAAGTAGCAGAAATCAACCAACCAAACAAAAGACTGAAAAGAGATAAAAATCAATGGTGTGATTTGCCTACTAGGTAAGATACACCTACAATGGTAGCTAATGTGGTTGATTCTGAATTTTGGGACTTTTGTGTCTGAAGCTCTAATTTCTCTGAATAAGGATCAACACTCCCTTAAAACATATGAAGAAACTGAGCTCATGAAATTTAAAATTCCCCCTTTCTAAATGGGGAGAGCTGCAGAAGCTTGAAATCTCTGGTAGAATGTAAGCTCTCAGTATAGTCTGTCTCATTCTATTTGCTATCTTCGTTATCTAGATGTAAACCTGGAACATTGCAATTACTTAATAAATATCACTGAAAGAAGGAATCAATGAATGAACAGATGAATCAATGCAAAAGTATCTGCTCTACAGAGGTACAGTAAACACACACCATCACCTCTATACAATGGAGTAGACAACTGATGTATTTATTCTATAATTAAGAATAAACTTCTTTGGCTCAATTACCAAAAAAAATAAATAATTTCAATTTCTTCATGAAATAGTCTATTAAGCTGCCTCAAATCCTTACTCTCTCTAGGGCTCTAACATGATATTTTTCTGTTTTAAGTAGTTTTTAAATATGCTCTATTATTACTATTTTTCATTGAGCCCAATTATTTATCTCAAAATACAAGTAAAGGAATCAGACTCATTATGTTTTTGTTAAACAATGTATTTAATGAATATACATATTCCACAAAAATATAGGATGAAATATTTTCTAACTTGGTGACTATTTTGAAAACTATATATATGCCAAAAGTTTTAAGTCACTTGAATAATTTGAATACATTTTTAAAAATTGGTGACTACCAGTTAAGAATAATAGCATCCTGGTACCAACTGAAAGCCTAATCTTTTCTAGTGTCATAAAATAACAGGAATTCCTCTAGAATAACACACAAAATTACAGACATCTTTTTTTTTGGGGGGAGGGGACTGCATTAAAAATCTGAACAATGTACACAGGAAAGAAGGTATGCATATGCTGTAATTGAAAAGCAACAAATCAAGGGCCACCTCAAGACATCCAGCCTGGGTGAGACTGGAATGAACTACAACCTCTCAGACAAGTTCTGGGGGAACTTGGCCTGTCAGGAGCCTGAGAAGTTGATTCTGAAAAGATGCCCTAGACAGGGTCAAGCCTTTATGAGGTTCTTCCAACCAGCCCAACGTCGGCCAGACCCACAGCCTCAAAATGACTTTAGCACCAAATAAATACATTTTAGTGAGCAGGGCATGGAGTATCTTTTATATTCACTAAGAAGCACTTATTTCAGATCATATTAAGGTCTGATTAACTGAAACATCATTAAATTGCTTAAGCAATGCTGCTGATCTAGATTGACAAAGACATGTCTTCTATAGCCTTAATAATGAAAATATATTTGTGATCATTAGACATGTTATAATTGGGAGGAAAAATGGAGTTGCCCTTTTTCTGTAAAGGGCCAGATAGAGTAAATATTTTACACTTTCAGGACCATAAGGTCTCTCTTACAAGCACCCAGCTCTACCGTTGTAGCACAAAAGCAGCCATAAACAATACATGAACAAATAGGCATGACAGTTCCAATAAAATGTTACCTATAAATAGACTAGGCCATAATTTGCTGATTACTATTACAGACTATGGAGGTCAGACTGACCCAGACTAAAACTTTGGCTCCACAACTTTTCTGATTATATGAACAATGGTATTTGTCTTTATTGCAAGCAATTTAAAATACACACAAATAGAGAAAATAATTCGATCAGTTTCTTAAAGCTATCACCCAAGTTCTCCTCTACATCCTCCATCCCTTTTCCAATTTTTTTGATAATTAAAAAAAACATTCTAGACAGCATTAATTTCATCCCTACATAGTTAAGTGTACATCTTTAAAAACAATGGACATTGTCTTGAGTGACCACAATATACAATTAATAATTCCTTGGTATTACCTAATATATAGTCCATACTTATACTTTACTGATTGTCTCTAGATGCCTATTTATGGTTGGTTTGTTCTAATCATGATCCAAAGGTCACACTTATCATTGGTTTCACTTTCCTCCTTTTTCCTTAATGCTTATCACCTGTTGGCCTAGAGGATGACCCTCATTCTGGATTTGTTTATATCTTCCTTGGGTATCAGTTAACTCATTCCTCTAATCCCCACATTTCCCATAAATGAAAGTTAGCTTAAAGGCTTGAATAAATTCAGATTTAACTTAATAAGCAAGGGTATTTTAGAGGGGGTGCTGTAAATTTCATGTTTTCATTACATTAGGGAGCACACAATGCTGGCTTGTACTGCTTTCACTAAGGCCAAGGTTGGTCTGTGAGCTGATAAGGTGAAAGCTTGACCCTTCCATGCAAAAGTTCCCAAACCTCAGTTCATCCAGCAACTTCATCCGCTCATGACTGTGGCTGGAATCAATTATTTTAATTAGGGGTTACCAACAGTTACTTTCTAATTCCTTCATTCCTTCTGCATTTGCTAACTTCTCCAAAGAAGAACTTGCCCACACCAACTATATAGTTATCCTAAGATACAGTCTAGACAGAAAAGGCCAGATAGTTCATTTTTTCCTATTAATTTCCAGTGATCAGAGTAAGAGTTGTTGCTTTAAATACCTTCAATAATATCCAATGAGGAAAAAGAGGAAGAGTTATTATCATCATTTTGATTTTTTCCTTTTTTATGAAAAATAACTTATATACAAAAAAGCAACAAATTTCAAAGCACAGCACCACAATTAGTTGTAGAATATATTTTAGAGTTTGACATGGGTTACAATTCTACAATTCTAGGTTTTTACTTCTAGCTGCCCTAAGATACTGGAGACTAAAAGAAATATCAATATAATGATTCAGCAACCATATACATTGTTTAAACCCTACCTTCTCTGTATAACCTTACTGTCACCTTTTATTTTTTTCCCACTCTCTAGGGGTGTTTGGGTTATGCCCATTCTAACTTTTTCATGTTGGAAGGGGCTGTCAATAACATGGGGTAGGGAGATGGAATTAGCTGACATCACTATGATTTTTCTGCCTTCTCTCTATCTTTTGGAAAACTATTATAACCCAAGGTCTTTATGTGTTCATTATTCAATCAATTATATACTTTTTTTTGATGTCCACACTGTTCCATTTTTTGCCAATAGGAGTTCCTTTATATAGGCTCCTGTGCATTTTTGGCATGAGCCCTCCTGTCCTAGTTAACTTGTGAAAGGCACTTATAAACAGTATGAGCCTTACATTCCTCATATGTAAAATGAGAATAAAAAAAGTCTCTTTGTTGCCAGGTGGTTGTAGATGAGGTGATTACAGATACTGTTCATCACAAACCTGGTACACTGCTTGACACCAAATAAATTTTTAATTATGGAAGGTATTAAATCCGACCTGGGTAGGTTCTAATCACGGCTCTAACAATAGCAAGCTGTGTGGCCTTCAAACATTTAGTTAATTTCTCTTGAACAGCAAATTTCTATTTTTCTTTTTTAACCTCAAATTTCTTGTTTGTAAAATAAAGCGGTAGGATATAGAACCAGTAGTCACTAAATCATTGGTTCCATGGGTAAAGCCTGGTCCAGGGATTCGTATTTTTCACACATTCTCCAAGGTGATTCTTAGCTACACCAAAGAAGGAGTGCCACTCCCCTGACTGACGATGCATACCAGGTTAAGAATGTCCCTGGCACATGAGATAAGCCTTTTATGAAATCTTTCTTCACTACTCACAGGATCCACTGTGGAAAATTTAGCTTGTTTACCAGTTGTCAATAACATCTGAGTTGGGAAACACTGATTTAAATTACTAAAGAGTAATTAAAGGACTTAGTGAACCCATAAATTTCATAATTTTCCAGAATTTTAGAAAAGACTCTTTATAGATAGATACACTGAATGATTCTAATAATTTATTTTTCATGTTTGAACAAAAGTAATTCAAACTCATCTTTAAGGGATTACTGAAAAGGAACAAAATGACATGGACTTTCCAATCGATTTTTAAAATATGCTTAAAATGATAACCCAGAAGCTGGATGTGTTTTCTTTATAATGTAGACACACCAATTATGTGTCCACATAATTGGAACCCACTTTTAGCATCTTGCTAAAGCTTTGTCAAAGA
The DNA here is from genome assembly GCF_023851605.1 of Tamandua tetradactyla. Classification (NCBI taxonomy): domain Eukaryota; kingdom Metazoa; phylum Chordata; class Mammalia; order Pilosa; family Myrmecophagidae; genus Tamandua; species Tamandua tetradactyla. The sequence continues at coordinate 65,162,408 of NC_135331.1, forward strand.
TTTTCCAACACTGTCTCTCCTTACTCATTTCTATGCATCGAAATTTAATGATTTAGGCATTTTAGAAACCAGCAATATGTAATTTGGAAAAGTTTAGTAATGACCAGAAAAAACCAACAACAATACTAATGGACCCGAGTCTGAAATGGGTTTCGGCTGGTTATTCTGCCCCTGTTTGTGTTATGCCTTTCTTCTACCCATCGAAGCTGTCATGGAATGAGCAAGGAACAAGGAGGCTTAGCCTGAATAATCAAATGGGCTGTGACGAAAGAAGCCCTTCCGCGACCTTAGCCATGGTGATGAGCATCACTGCTTGCTGAGTGATATCTAACAGGAGAGTTTCTACCGTCTGATAGCTTCTAGGCTTGGTGACTAAGAGGACAGTAGTCCCACGTGGGTGTGCACAATTAATTTCTTTTATTTAATTAATTTGTACATTTAGATAATTTTAAAGTATATAGTTTTTTTTGTATGCTGTATGGCAGGGTCCCATTTCATTGTTTCTCCATGTGAGTATCCTATTATTGCAGCACCATTTGTTGAATTTTTGTTGTTTGTTTTTCCTTTGTTTGTTTTTGCGTGTACTTTTGTTTTTGGGAAGCATGGGCCAGGAATTGATCCTGGGTCTCCCACATGGCAGGCGAGAATTCTACCACTGAACTACTCTTGCACCCCCTACATAATACTTTTTTGCAGTGTTGTAGCTTGTCTTCTGCACTCATAAGCAGATAAATATCTGGAGTATAAGGAACATGAGTATGGGATCACAGTGTGAAAGTCTTTCTCCTTCACAATCCCAAACAATAAACAATGCAGGTTTGTTAATAATTGATTATGTCCTAGAAAGACAACACTGCCACACTAAGAGGGAAGAAGGCAGGGATAGTGCACATTCCTAAAAGTTACACTTATTTTGAGTCTTCTACTCCCAGAGTTCAAGCCTACAACTTCAGTAGGCTGTACCTCTGAACAGGTATAGCCCTGGCAAGATGCAATTCTTCCCTAGGAGCAAATGCTAATGGAAATGAGTTTTGACCATGGAATGGAAGAGAGAGGAACTGACAGCAGCAACGGGTCTTCCATTCTAGTGGTTAATTGGGGCAGCTGGAAGACTCTGAGTCCTAATGGAGATTAAACCGACACATAGTTTTGTGACATACTATGATTTTCAGAGTGCATATTACGGTTTCCACAAATGCTGTCTCATACGCATATATACTTGGGAACAACACGATATCTGTTCCCACATATTACTTCCCTTTTTCTTTTTTTTTTCATTATGCTGTAGTCTCTTGGGAACATCTATATCACTAGTCCTTGAAAGGTATTTGGGGACCATTCTTTTCCCCTTTCAAGGGAAGAACTAGGAACAATGGAAAGAATGGGAAGAGCCAATAACTAAATATCTCAAAATCTACCCAAAAGTACAATACAGCCTGAACAAGGGAGGTTCAGGGACAGAAAGGAAAATGTATACAGTATAGGAGAAAGGCATGATGGGCTCCCACCAAGAGTCACATGGAAAACTAGAGCTTAGACAAGAGGGAATGAGCAGGTGCCAGCCATGAGAATTCCAGGCAAGCAACTATGAAAACTACCCGGGGTTAGGAACAGAGAGCAAAGGAGCCCTGCTCAGTTCCCCAGAACCACAGGGAGGTGAGCATGGCCTGAGGGGGAGGCTGCTGAGGATTAGGCAATCACTGGGCAGCAGCAATCTCCTCTGCCTTTTCACCATTCCTCCTTCCCTCTTGCCTCTCTGTCTTCCTTTTCTTTCTATCCTTGACCCATCCTGGAATTCAGGATTTCTCTTTCCACTTCAACTTATCATGATATAGAAATGAAAAATAATCTGTATTTACTGATTAAAATTTTATGTTTACCCTTCTGAATTTTTAAAAAGAAGCCAAGGTGAACCTTTTCTCTTTTAATCCCCCAAAGATCCCCGGCATCTGACATAATGGAACAAAGTGGTATTAGTATAGACATTCTGTTACGAGAGAAGCCTAGTGAGTATCTTTCTTGCCAAATGCCTTAATATTCAAGGCTGCTTCTTTCTGGAATGCTCTCTTCTGAAAGACAGCTCAGGGTTTTGAGATGAACACCAGGATGAGAGAAGGCAGAGAATAAAAAGGCCAGGCCGGTCAGAGTACACGTGACTAGAGATGCTGATAGAGATGCTGATAGAGGATGTGGGATCATTTCCTTTCCTGTTCTCCCAGTACACGCACAAATCACAGCATCAACTCTGAAAAGCTGAAAGATGCAATTCAATAGGGAACGCAGACCTAGTCAGGGGGTTTGGGCACACGGCTGCAGCAGCACATGTACTTGGAGCGGGGTCTCCAGAGGCGGGTGTGCTTGTTCAGGCAGCCACTCATCCATGCGCTCATACACACCTCCTTAAAGCCAAGGGCACACATTTGTAAGACAGCTGGCTGAGAAACGGCTATGAACCAGGGCTTTCATTTAAGGAACATTAACTGGTCCACAGAGACACTACACATGGGACCTTGCCTCACTCATATCATATTCCCAGATACTGAGCTTGATAGTTCACACCATGGAGGGCTGTGGCAAAACTGCTACAATGAATGGCATTCCATCAATCCATTACACAGATATGGCAGCACAATAAAGGGTACAGAAACCTGATTCACAATAATTTCTTGGAAGCCTGTAATTAAAAGCAATCATTATGAATGTTAAGACGTTCCTTCCAAATGCATTTTAGTCAACTGAGTTCCTTACATATTTTCCTTTTTTTAAATTGTTAACTTTAATTAAGATACTGAATTAGAAAGAGGCCAAAAGGAAGAAGAGTAAAATTACAAAACTGTTTGGGGGTGTTCGGTGCATTACAGTGACTTTATGGGCTACTCCTATTGTTCTTCCCTATTTCATGAGGGGAAGAGACAAGAGACAATTTCTTACATTAGGTCATGGAAGCCTTTTTTTTTTTGGCATAGGCAGGCTCCAGGAATCAAACCCGGGTCTCTGACATGGCAGGCGAAGGTCACAGAAGTCTTAACCCACAATTCCTGAAAATGTCTAGTAGTCACAGAGAGATGGATTCCTTTTCTCTGCTTCGATTATCCTCTAGGCAAATATCTCTGACTCCCACGATTACTTCCTCTTTAAACGGCCCTTTCTTACCTTGCCTAGGGCTCTACAGAAGACACGTCAAAGCTGACACTGCTGAGGTTATTTTATAAATAAGGTGAATGGGATAGAACAGATAAGTTGATTAGAATCCTGCATTAAATCCTACTACCTCCTCTTCTCCCTCTTCCTGGTATTGTTCTTCGACATTATCTTCCTGCTGGTCTGGGTTTCCTGCCATCTGTTGAAACAAAAGGAGAGGCTCTTATTACTGTCCATTGGAGATGTGTGTGCAGCTCTGGGAGAAAGAACAAGACCATGGAAAGTATGCTTTCAATGCATCAGCAGGCAGGAAATGATGAATAACCCTTTACCACACAAAGCTCAGGATGTCCGTTACCATTTTCCTCTGACTGCAGACATATCATTTAACAGAATGACCTCTAAACCAACCCAAGTGGCAAACCTTCTGTCAACGTGGGTTATGACTAATCTTTTACAGAATCCAGACACATATTAAAATACTTAGGTTAAAAAAATCACACTTGGTCGTAACATCTGCTTACCACCAAATGCTCCTCCATTTCTGCATTCTCTCGCTTTCGATTATTTTGTTTTTGCTCTTCATTCTCATCTGGCAGATTTTCCTCTCTCACTTGCTCGGCTTCCTCAAATTCATCTTCACCTTGATTATTAGGGTCATCTGCTGGATTTATATCCTCTACCACTGCCCTCTGTAACATTTTAACAGAAAGCAACAACTACTTCAAAATAGAGGATGGAATCGAATTTAATTTGAAAGGCCACATACTGGCTCAAAGCGAAATCACCCTTCACTGGACTCTTCAGACCTTTCCTAGCCATGACTCACTAATATCCACCCCAGGGTCAAAAGAGAAGATTCTTGTTTATTTGTCAGAGGTCAATGAATCAGAATAAAGTACAAATAGCACTTCTTTTCTGCAATTGATTCCAAAATAGTCCTCAAAACTCTGCTGTCACAAGTAATATGAGCCTAATCGAACAGATGAGGGGAAGAGCTATTAAGAGCCAAGGAATCAAGCAAGAGAAAAAAAAATCAATACAAGTTAAAATGAGAGATTTAGTCAGGCATATAGTAACCCCTTTCACTGGTAAGTTGATTTCTGTACAAACAAACTTTACTTTGCAAGCAATTTTTAAGGTGTGAGTAGATGAAGAGCAGGTGAAGGGAGAAAAGGCCCATTCCAGAAAGGACACAAGAAGAGGACCTGAAAAGGCGGCAGCATAAGAAGAAGGCAAACTCAAAGGCAAATGATTAGTTTCTGGTATGGATCAAATGTCTTTGCAACAAACACCACCACAAAACTGAAAGATGCTCCAGAGGCAAGGGGCACAAGGAGAAAGACCCGAGCTAACCTGATTTTTAGCAATATATTTGGAAAAATTACCTCCCCAAACTCACCCCGCCCCCCAAGCAGTCCTCAGTTACTGTGTTCCACAAAGACCATTCATATGATCAACATGAGAATAATATGATTTTTCACTTAAAACTCTCAAAGCACCTTCCAAAATAATACATTTCACTTTAAAGATGCAAAGTTTTAGAGCTTGAGATAGGTAGAAATGCTGAAGCTTGTACAAGCTTGCCCAATTTCTCCAGCATCATAAACAGGGCACTCACTAAAGCACTAAATGTTTCCAAGTGACCGAGAAGGCACAGAGCAAGATTTAGTCTCTACTGGCGTTCTCCAGACAACAACATTCTACTTCAATCCACTTAAGAGCCTTGACCACGAGCTCCACTGAAATCTTAGCTTATATATTACCTGCACGTCCCTGGCCATAGGCTTTTTATTCAAGTGCAAATGGCACTTTATTGGACATGCAGAGTGGCAAATCATCTTTACACTAATTCTAATTATTCCAAAATCTCTTGTCATATGGATTTCTTTTTGTGTTTAACCAATAATTTGTGTGGAAATACAGAAAAATGTAACACATTCTCTTTAGGAAAAAAGCATCAGATGTATTTTGCAAAGGGCTTACATTTTCACTAAAGTTCATAAAAATGGACGTATTAGCTCCAACTCCAATCCAGTAATAAGTGAGGTTTACCAGGCACAGTCTTTACATTGATTTAAAATAATTAGAAGAGATGAAGAGGGGATAAGCAAGGCTAACAATTTCTAATTCACAAAGGCACAGTAGAAAGGCAAATGTATTCCCCAGAACATGTAAACAGATGAAGTGAAAGCAAAGGTTTCTACAGCCAGGCATTCAAAGCATACAGCATTTTCCACATGTATGGATACTCGTCTTCTCCCTACCCCCACCCCATCTCCCCATGCCCCGTCCCAGGATCTAGCACTCTGTCTTGCTTTCCTGCTCTTGCACACTCTCTAGCTCTCTTACTCTTGGTCTTTCCTAAAAATATTATAGGGCTAGAGTGCCCTGGAGCATACTTTTGGAAATTCCAATGTAGGTGACAGTGGACAAATATGTTCTGCCACATCTCAGTGCAAATGAAGTAGAGAAGTGCTTCCACCAAGGTGGCTTTAGGCAGAGATCAGGAAAACCTTCTCAATGGTTATCAAGGAAGGCTATGGATCCTCCTTTCAACACACAGGGTAAGAGTGAACCGGGCCACAATAATAGCATAGACGGAATTTTATAAACATGGTGATGGATTTACTGGCAAATAATGAGAGGAGAGCAAATAATTTGTAGAAAATCATCTGTGCATGAACACCAGAACACACGCACTCAACATTTTCTGGCCTTTCCTGCAGGTGGCCAAGACCCTGGACCATCCAGGTGATTAGGTCTCTACTTATTTATATTCTAATTTTTCTATAGCATCGAGACAACTGAGCTCCTCTTTTCATTTCCCAAACCACACAACCCGATTTCTATATCTATTAAAACAGTCACTGGATTATTACATTACAGAAAGTGACCTGACATATCTAAAGCCCTAGCAGAGGGTTCACCATGCCCAGTCGAAGTGAATTCTCCTTCTCTGATCCCCTCCCCAATTCCCACCTTTGCCTTTTCTTCATCTTTCAAAGTTATTACATCTTTCAATGACTCTCAATTTTGCTTTATTCAATCTTGTTTTTATTATTCTAAAAGTCTTCAGATGGACAGTCTGATGTTTCCCTAGAAGAACTTTTCACCCATTCCCATCTCACACACACACACACACACACACACACACACACACACCATGGGTGAGTCCACATTACTGCTCATATTACATAATTATGCAAACCGTCTTCCTTCTACGTTTATACAAAAGCAAACATATCTGGAGTCATTAAAGCATTGGCATTTCCTTCCTGCCCTGTGAGTGTCTAAGTGCCATGACCAGGAGAGAACACACTTACGTCTGCCTCAGATTCTGGGTCAGTTTCTTGGGGCCCCTGTTCCTGGGGCTCATGCCCATTTTCTGTGTCTTCTGCTTCATCTTGGTGCTGGTTGTTTCTTTCATAGGCTGGCAAGTCAAAGGAACTAAAGTCAGCCTAAGAAGAACTGAACAGGGCTTTCCCTTTATACTCGAAGCAAAGCTAACCCATCACCCAGTCTCCTCCATCTAGATCAACTTGACCCAGCCATGGTATCTCAGCTTTTCTGAATAAAATAGCATCCTTTTCCCAGGCTCTATGTTTAAAGATATCCATGGGTAAGTGACACCATAACCTCCTAAAACAAATGCTTCTAACAGACATTGCATTTTTTGCCCCTACCAAAAAAAATTAAAAATGCACAACAATAACAAAAGCTCTTCTCAATAAAAGAAAGCCCAGTCAATTGGGCAGTACTGAAATTACCAACTATACCTTTTGGCAGTAACAGAAGAAAAGCAAATTACCAAAAGAAGAAATTGATAATGTTTCTGAAAATAAAAGAAAGAACAACCCCATATGTGGAGCTCGAAAACAAACACATCCCATCCTCTATATGACTGTCACCACATAAATTCATCCCATGCTTGTAATCACACAGATATTCACTTGCTACTTTTTTTGAAAAATATTTAAAACAGAAATTAAGAGCCCACAAAAAGGAGAACAAATACCTTTTCTAAAAATAAGTATGACACTAGGGGAAAATTTAAATATATAAAGAATATTAAGTTTATAGAAAATAGAGGAAAACTCACCGTCAGATTTCAAGTGCACAAAGGAACTTATTAAATAAAGAAGGGAAGAGACCATTCTCTAGTCCTACTGATAATGGAACAAAAGAGCTGAAAGTGCTGCATGGGGGATAAGGAAAACAATTTCTTGACTATAAGTGCTATAAAATATCAGAACAGGCTATTGAGGGAGTTTGTGCAATCATCTTCCTTTGGGCTCTTTAGAAAGTGATATATATCTAAGTATTAGTGTTGCCAGAGAGATAGTATAACCACTTTCTAGTTCTACGATCACAGTAAACAACATTTGATAAATGATATCCTAGATGCTCACCAAAAGCAAATGCTATTATTGACTTAATTTCAAAAAAATTTAAGGCAATCTACAAAGACTTCCAAGGTAAGGAAAAAATGTAGTTTTCTAGAGAATAACAGCCTTATGATCATTTGTCAGAAACTACCTATTTACTCTACAAAAAGGCTAAAGACTAGGGAAGAGATGGAAGAGAGCAAGTAGATCAATTTGGGAAGCTTTGGCTACCAGGTGCGCTGTAAGTAAAACAGACAGCAACCCATTAAAACAAAGTTTAATGAAGGAAAGAACCAAAAAACAAAAGGCACACGATTTACAAATCTTCTTTGCATTTTGTTATGCATACAGCTGGTGGATTGATAATAATACCAAGTAAGCCTATTAAAACACTCATCATCTGCGAAGTCTCACCACCTCCATCCTCTTCTGGGATCGGCTGGTCCTCTGCTCCCTGAACCACATCGTTGTCCACCCCATTGTAACGAGCGTGCTGCCTGCGAGAGACACACGTGTCAGAAATCCAGCGGCACAAGTTAAGGGGCGTAACTTGACATAGATCACTTATCTCTAAAGATAGAAACAAGCAAGCATTTTTAATAATAATGTAAGAACAGTAATAATTTAATAGTAATAAACAAGCATTCATATTTTTAAGAGTTATAAAAAAGTACAATTAGGTATAATAAAGATTCCGTATGCACACCCAAAAGATACTTAAAAGGGTAAAATGCCTTTAAAAATATAAAATCAGAGAAAACATAAAGCCTGCTAGATCATTTTGAGACCTAAACTGTCCTGTTGAAGCAGAGAAAAAGGTGGATTATTCTTTTTTAAGTAAACATTTGGCATTTAATCCTCAGGTTGTGATTCCAGCTCAGCGACACTAGCAGGACGAGCCCCTCAAGTTCTCAGGTCACAAATACACAAGGCTACTAATCGGCTTATAGAAACCAGATGGGTCGTGGAAGGCCACCAGGAGGAGAAGCTACCGTAGGCGCTCCTGTTGCAGCTGCGGCCCCTCCTCCAGCTCCGCCTCCCTCTGCCGGGACAGCGCTCCGGTGCGAAGCTCCTGCTGCTGCTGCTGCCGTAACAGGTGTTCCTGGAGCCTCTGCTGCAGCAAAGCTTCCTGGCGTTCTCGGAGCCGCTGGGCCTCCTCAGCCCGTCTCGCTGCCAGTTTCTGCTGCTCTAACTGCTCCTCATATGGAGACTGCAATTTGGGAGCTGGCTTGATTGAAGGATTCACCTGGGGGAAAAGCAAGTTGGCTCTGAGCAGAAGCATTCAGTTCCTCTGGGTTATCCTTCCATTTCTTTCTCCTGACAAACTTTGGAAGGAAGATTGGTTTGTCAGTACCTATTATTTCAGGTGAGCTCTGACTACACAAAAAGTCCAAGGTCACCAGTGACAGGACACCTACTTCACAACTTTGAACCACTCACTCTCGGTTTCTTTTAGCAGCTTAGCTTCCCAGTTTGCTGGCATCAAGGCAAAACAGATTTTCAATGCACTTTCTCTCAAATGGAACAGAGGGCACAAAAGAAAAAGTCAGTTTTAAACCTTATTAAACTTATGTTCAAAAGGTTCCCTTATAAGTGGCACTTGGTAACCTCATACTAATGGGGCAATTTGCAGGCTGATGCTGGAACCCAGGCTTTCCATGGACAATTAAAGACCTAAGGGTACTGGGAGTCAAACACTAGCAATGTATCTAACAATCTCAGGCTGATCACAGCACTCCTCCCTCCCCTAAAAAGAGACTGGGTAAGGAAAGCAGGGAATTAATTTTCTTCAAAGAAACAAAGAATGGCTGAAAAAAATAGCAGGTACTTTCTGACCAAAGGAAAATCTGATGCAGGAATTCTTAATCAGAGCTCCCAACAACACCCCTCCCCATACACAGAGAGCACAACAATTCTCTTTGAAGGAAAGAGGATAAATAGTTGAGGGGAACTAACCTCAGTGGGGAATTAATTTTGAAGAAGGCTAGGAAGGGCATAAGACAGGGAGAGGTTTCTCGATGCTGTTTGCAACCTCTTAAGAGCTCAGCTTTATGCCTTCATGCCTGCCTAGCCTAAAGCACCAAGTAGTTCGAAGTCTTGGGAAGTTTAAGGGCAAAGCTTCAGAGTTATAAATAAAAGGTGGGCACACCTATATAAAGGCTGGACAACCTATTGTATGGTATCAGTTTAGAAGAGGTGGAAGAAAAATACCTACGGGACTCAAGTCTATACTTAGGTTCTTTTAAAGCACTGTTTATAATAAAAACGGCTTGTGTTTTAAGAACGGGGAAGTTTTACTTATGGAGAGAGGGGGATGCAGCAAAGGGAGCCCTCAGCAGAGACTGGTTACACATGATCATCCCTCAAGTGGTAAAAGCAGCTTTATTATCACCTAATGACTGACGTGAAGGTGAGCGTGGAAAGGCCACCATATTTGACAGCAAGCAGAGCAGGGAAAGGGGTACCTTTGAGCATATACGAGACCGTTCTTGGCTCTAAAAGCCTACAGGACTGACAAACTCTGGGATCCGTCCTGAAACTACTTATTGAAGAGAGCTCTGAAAACTATTGCTTTTTTTCCCCTATGTTTTATATATATGTTATGTTATGCAATTTTAAAACTTAAAGCCCACAGGACTTGGGCACATGCTAGGAAGGCACCAAACAGGCGCTCAGCTTTTCTCAGACCCCCGTAATGGGATGTAAGGATACATCTCCCTTCCCAAGCAGTACTGATGGAGAAGCATACAATCACACAACCAATCGCACAACAATCACACTCTGGCAGCACTTTCTCTTCTCCCCAGTTACCTTTTGTTAAATATGTAATTGCTGTGTTCCGATTTTCCCTTTGTTATGTTATTAACATTACAACAGAAAACTTAAACGCAAACAGGTAACATTCCATGAAATCACTCAAATTTGTATTTTGGAGGCTATCATACATGAGGAGGTGTTTTTCTCCGCTGACATTTAAAATAAAGCCGTACCCCCATCCCCACCAGCACGCTACAAGCCCGGTGGATTGGAAGAGGGTGCCGTCACACCTCTGGGTGAGCTCGCCCTTCCAGAAGCCCGGCTGCTTCTCTCTGTGTTCTCTGTGCCTTCCACTCCCGGTCCTGCTCCTCCGGGGAAGGGTCGTGCTCCTCCTCCAGTCGCTCGGCCTGCCCCACCTGCTCCATCGCCTCCTCCTCCAGGGCCCTTCTGTGCTCCTCCGCCACGCGGCGCTCCTCCGCCTCTCGGGGCTCCGCAGCCTGCTGGCCGAGCAGCGCTGGAGCCTGGAACTCCGCCTCCCTCTGGGTCGGGGGGTAAGGCTCGGTCTCTTCTGTCCTTCCAGGAGCTGCTTCGCGATTCTGCCACACACGATCATTTCGAGACACCTAGGCCAAACACAGCACTGGAGAGGACACGCTTCCATTTCAAAGGCAGGGATATAATTTCTTTCCTACCATTTGTTACTAGATAAAGTCCTGGAGTCAAGAGATAGATACTCCTGACTTAAAAATATGGCTGCAATGGAGTCCCTTAACTCTTCTCACGGTGCAGCCTAAAATAGAGATAATGTAAGTACAATTTCATCTTGGCAAAGGATCCTGTAAATAAACTGGAAAGTAAAACCTGCAAGTGACTATATCACAGAGGTGGGCCCTTCTCCCAAAAGCAAGCTAATTCCTGCTGTCCCTTTAGAATACAAGGAAAAAACGTCAAGTTCCAAGAAATGAGATGTTTACATAATTGTCCTCAAAGATCACATTGAGAACAAGCGGGGTGTACTTTTATTAGTTTAGTGAACTAAGAAAAGGAAAAAATACCATTATCAATGGACATCCATGTCAAAAATAGTGCCTGTTATTAGACAAGATACAATAAAATAAACGTAATTCATGAGAGTAGTATTTCTTCAAAAAGCAGAGTCTCTTGTAAATATTTTGTACAGTTAATTAAGAATAGCCTAAATAGAAAAAAGAAAGATCTTTTTTAGAATAATCCACCTCTCAAATTGGTAGATTGAAATCAGTTTTCTCCATGAGTTTTAGAATCTTCTATATGATCTTCATTACTTAGAAAGAAAGAAGAGATAAAAAATCAATACGAAAACTTGTCACCTCTTTCACCCCTTAACCTTCTTTATCAGAAATATAACTTCTTTGGTCAGACTGTTCTCCTATAATTGAAATAAATATGAAGCCCTATTCTTAAATTAGCAGAACTATAATTATGAAGCTTGAGAGACTAGATTGTACAGATAAAAAGATGGAAATAAAACCCTTTCTAAGATATCTGAGACAACTTTTGGAGGTGTACATTTTATGAAGTTCCTCACATGTCTGGCAAGTGTGACTTAACACTGTTCAAGATTTCTATGAAATATTATTTCTCCAAAGAGGTCTAAGTGCCTTTAAACATCTTCACAACATCCCTGTGAGAAAGGTTAGAGCAGATAGCTACTATCTCCACCTAACAGATAGAGAAACTGAAGCTTGGAGTTGTTAAAAGATTAATCTAGTATACTGAGAATCAAATTAGGGTAGAGAATAGAAGCAATTCCCAGGCCTGGGATCTGGTCATATTTTCTTCAGTTAGCAGTATATCAGACACAGGAAAAAGAACTAAAGGTTGATAGGATGCTGAACCTGTCTTTGAAAGAATACTCTGTACAGACTGAAGATACTCATATATGAAATCCACTCAAAATTAACTTAATTATTTCTGTGAAATGGTAACTTGGGGCAGGTGTTCTCAAACGTTCTTTGTTAAAAACAACTTTGTCAGGAAAAAATATAACCATAGTTTCCTCTTTTATTACACAGGTGATGACAAAAACAACTGTAAGAATTAATAAGGGTGACAAGAATTTTGATGTCCCACTTAAGAGATATATTTAAGCAAGGCTTAATTTATATGTAGAACATAGAATAATGCTTTATGAAACTAGCACTCATACCCCAGTAGTTTGATAAGGCTGTTTTATATATATTTGACATGTCCTGTATGGCTCTAGCAGGGCATCAAGTTCAAATATTCACATATATTATCTATTTTAATACTTGAGTTGAGTGGGCTGATTGTCATAATAAACTCATGACCAAATCACCCTATCCTACACCCCACAAAAAAAAATCTTAAAAAAACTCAGAAGCAACAGTTCTATTTAGACAAAGAAATAAACCCACATAAATAAAACAAAGCTAGTAAAATCTTTCCCAGAAAATACTGCAGCAGTGGTTCTCAAAATGTATGAGCTGGACCAGCTGAATCAGCTAGAAATGCCAACTTGGCCTCAACCCAAACCAAATGAATCAGAAACTCTAGGGATGAGCCCAGCAATCTCTGTTTTGCTGGGGATTCTGATATATGCTAAGTTTTTAGAACGACTGTTTTGGAGGAAGATTTGGCCACATTGAGGGCAGTTCACTTGACAGCTCAATAGGGAAAGTAACATAACCACAGAAGGCCAGTTCCCACCTCTTACCTCCCGTGGCTCTTCCGATGGCTTCTGTCTAGCAGGGCTGTAGCCTTGTGGAGAATGAGCCACCCGAGTAACATTTTGTGGCTCTACTGGTTCAGGTTTTCGAAAGCTTGGAATCCTATTCAGAGTATCTTTCAGTTGCTTATATTCTGCAACTTGGGTCTGCGTATAATTGCACAATTGGATGCAAATTGCACAATTTGAGGAGAAAAAAAAACATTCATAGATGGGCATCTGAGTTCACCAAAAGACTAGACAAAAATATTACACCTAAATACCAGCTGGGAAAAAATATGCAGATTGTTTCCATGCATTAGTTTTTCACACTTTGACATGCTTAACCATTTTGAACACATGCAAATTAGAATTAAAGTTAAAGGAGACAGAGAAGAATATCTAAGGCAGATGTTAGGTTTCCGTGCTGCATTAAAAAAGCAGTCAGAATTTTTGAAACTTTCTAAAATAAATATCATTATTAAAAGAGAACTAAGTAATCAGTGTTTTATTGCATTAAAAAATCCAAGAAAAACTCACAGTTATATATAATATTTATATATGTCTATATGTATATAGACAAACATACACACATATAAATCACTCAGAGCATCAGCTTGCCTTGTGCTCAAATAGGGTCCCTTCCTAGCTAGAACAATTCCTGTGCTCAGGCTGTGCAGCTCTGGAAAGCAGTGGCATAGGCTGGATTTTAATTTCTCAATCTTGAATATGACTTTCTTATAAAGTGGCAAAGGTATTAATACAAGTATAGGATTGGAAAAAGCTCACATAGATGCATGTGTATAGACATGGTGTGTGTGTATATGCACACAGGTGCATTTGTGTGTAATATTTTTAATATAAGGATCTGGAAAAGCAGGTAAAAAAATAACTAAGAAAATCAACAGACCCTGTATATACTTGGCTTATCACGTAAACCAACATTGTTCTCCTAAAAACAATGTGTAAGCACGAACTTACATAAACACATACATAAGAATGTAAAAGACTTTTTCTAAATGAACTAATTTCCCAGAAAGGGCCACGTCCCCAGTACACAAAGCAGAGGGAGAGTGGGAACTGAAACCCAGCCAGCATTCCTTGTTGTCCGAGCCATATGCCCTGGCATAGTGGTCTTGCACCTCAGGGAAGGTGCGGGGAAGAGGTGTTTTGTTTTGTTTTGTCTTTTTCTAATTCTTGCAAAGGTAAAGAAGTCTGTTGGCTAAATCTGCCCAGAGGGGGTGCTTTCTTACAAACTGTATAAAGGTACACCATATGGGCTAGCAGTGGCCCTCATCCCAAAAATTTATCAAAACATTTGCAGAGCAACTTTGGAAGTCAAAGAAAATATCAACTGACATCCACACAGTGATACATTAAGATGCACAGGGATGAATCACAAACTAAATTCTACTCTCTCCCCTCTCCTATTCCTGGGTAGTCTTTGAAGGCAGAAATACTGTGGTTCTCAGATATCAGCGGGAATTAAAGTTTACAAAAGGATCATGTTTAAAATGTAAGCTCCTGGGTCCACACTCCAGAAATTATGAGTCAGTAGGTCTCCAGCAAGGCCTGGGTAGCTGGTTTGCAGGTAAATCTCAAAAATCACTGGTTTAACAATCAAGCACGACTTTAATGCTGGGCTGACCTGGCCTTCAAGCTCTGGTCACTGATCTTGGGCTAGTTTCCTGCATTTTAGCCTCTCGTTTTAATTATCAAAGGCTTTAATGTTACATAACTCATAGAGTTGTGAGTATTAAATATGATCTTGAATATAGGGTTCTTATAATGATCCCTGATAAATTATCAACTCCCAAATTCTATTCCATTTATGCTTTTTCCCCCTCCTTCAACTGTATTTAAAATTCAGGTTGTCAGGGCAGAATCTCATGAGACGATTTACATGAAAGGTGTGGATATCTGAAACAGTATTTGTTTTCTCATGAGATCTGGGAAAAGCTGTAACATGGAGACTGGGAATGGGGCTCTTATTAAGTAGTCTACCTACTTCTGACATAATTTCAAAAAGGAGGGGGTGGCAGGACAAATTCAGAGCCACTTCCTCCAAAATCCAAAAAGATATTTAAAGAAATAGAAAACTACACATATGTTAAGCAAAAAAAAAAAAAAATTTTTGTTTTTACATTACAAAATTCTATCAGTAATATTTCCAATGTGCCCACTACAGAATTTGGCTTTGGCCATTAAATCAACAATTTTGCTTATATTTCTACAGATTTTCAAATTATTGCATAGTTAATATTTAAGGCTATTATAGAGCAGAATATTTTGACATATTTTACAGCACGAAGAGCAGCATCATATAAAATTAATGGTTAGGAAGAATTTTATAAAGATGGTTTTGAATGAAATTATCTCTAAAGTCAATTTAATTTATACAAACGAAAAAAATTAGCACACAGTTACAGTTTCGAACGAAGACAAAAACTGATGGCTATCTTAAAAGGAAGTCCCAAAGACACTGAAGCTATAACCTCTGAGATGGTCAGGTTCCAGGATATTATAACTTTTAATAACATTTTTATAACGTTATTATAAAATAAAAAAAAATCATGGTTTCATGATAATCACAGATAGCTGGTTTCCCTTTGCCCTTTCCTCTTAACTCCTCCAGGAAAAGGAAAAGTGAAACCTAGATTCATATAGTGACTAAGCTAACCATTCCTATTTCTTTGCTTCTACTAGAAAGCCGCAAAAAACTCAGTATGGTATCACTTTAACACATTCTCTCAAGTTTTTATTTATCGGTTTCAATAAACATTCAGGAATAACTACTGAGGGTGTGCCTGGGACTGTTCTAGGCTGTGACAAACAGAACTGATGACTTGGTCTTCCTTTTCTGTTGACGTGAGTCTCCTCTCAGTTTCTATAGCTTGACTCCCAACATGTAACCCTGGTCCCAAAGGATTGTCTGTGAGGGCTGGAATGCTGGGAGTTAGGAGGGGCAGAAGAAAATGCTGACAATAAATACTTTAGATCCTATTCCTTTAACAACAGTCAACACATTCCTTTACCAAGATATTGTACAAGAAAATGTCTATAGGATAGTTTCTGTGGTTGAGACAAGTATTAGATGACCACACATAGAGGAGGGTGGGTGGGAAAGGGGACCAGCTGAGAATACTCACACGCCTCCCACAATTAGTACACACATAACCAAAGGTTTATTTGATTTCCTCTTGATTGAAAGCATGCATGATCCCCAAAATCAGGGGAACTCTGTCCTAAGGCACTCGCTGAAGATTGGCTTGTAAGAGACTACATGCATAAAAGAATTCAGAAATGTTAAGCAGACTTTAAAAAGAACCAATAGAACTTTAAAAAGAACCTGTGCAGCAGCTAGCGCACTCTTGTGGTCTTCCAAAGTCACTACAAGTTGCTCATGCTCGGAGAGTAAATTCTTATGCTGTTGCTACACAAAAAAGAATTTTACATGTTGAGCTTTAACATCCTAAGACAAATCCATTGTTGGCTGACAGTGGTATAACCACCCAGATGTTGCTTGCTTATTTATTCATTTGTGGTTGTTGCTGCCACTGTCACTGCAGCATTGGTTAAGTTTAAGAATTATTAAGAGATGACTATGGTTTGTGTAGTGCTCCAAAATTTAAAATATGCTACACCAAATATCATACCCCCTTAATATGAAATAAAAAACAAAGGAGTTCTCATCCTTTATTAATAAACCTATGTAAAATAAAACATCTTACTAAAATGCAACCATCTAATCAAAGAATCATTTCAGCACTGACAAAAATGGTTAGGTCTTCAGACAATTTGTCAGTTTAAGTTCCTGAACCGGTACAAAGGTTGTGTACACAACACTTTATGAAAAGTAAAAAATAACACTCTGGATTTGTAAGGCAGGACACTTGAGGAATGATTTTTGAAATCATCTTACAAAGTAAAACAACAACAACAAAAACACTAAATTGTCAGATGCTTGGTTTTATTTTACCTTGACATCTTGAAGCTGTGTATGCATGTCTTGATGTGCTTTCCTTAGTTGTCTATTCTCTTCTCTCAAATTGTACACGGATTCTAGTTTAAAAAAAGAAAAAAAATGCACAAAGCCTTGAAAATTTAGATGGTGGCTCTATTATCTTCACATCTAAATCCTTATATAACTTGTAGATTGGTTTGGAACCGACAGCATACTATTTCCATTTCGACAGATTATGCCATATTGGCACATGGTGTGAATTTGGCCAGACATCCCAATGCACTCGAGTTTAGTACATTACATACTTTTAAACAAGCTACACAATGTAGAAATTAAGGACCCAAGCCCCACTGTTCAGATATCAGCCTCAGCTGCTTAAAGATTCTAGACCCACCTCTCTTACTCCCTTGGTAATTCTTCCACCTTCCCTGAATCTGGACAGTGCATACTGTGAAGTGAAGCCCTTAGGCTGAATCCAGCACAAAGGCATTTTTTCGGGGGGGGTGGGGGGTGGGCTGCCATGTTGGCCTATACAGTGTTTTCCACACCTGAATAGTTGTCACCGTTTAAAAATCAGAAACCTGGATTTAATAAGATTTGGCAACACTAGCCCAGTAATCAGGTGACAGCCCTGAGTGGGAGCTGAGTGGTGGAGGGGTGATTATAGCATTCATTTTCCAACAGGGGAGCTTCTGAGAGTGAAAGAAGGGACTGCTAATGATTTTGCTGAGATAGCAAAAGTAAACCTGGACTGTCCTGGACAAATCACCCTAAGTGCCAGCCACCCTCTTCAGACAAAGCCCTAACTCTACTGTGCCATTCAGCACAAAGGAAAATATCAGTCACCCCCTCTCTCATATTTTTGGCCACTTCCACTCCTTTATCATTTCTGTGACTCCATTTGTGACTGGGTTTGTAGGAGAAACCAAAAGCTAGGTGGGAGATGTGACCACTGTTTGGGTTGTTCACCAACTGTAATAATGGCTTTTCTCAAAAAAGTGAGAGACCACCTGAAATTCAAGAGGATCTGATGTGTGTCATAGTGAGATGGGGCTTCTGTACACACACACAGACACACACATATACACACATGCACACACATATGAAAGACCCAAACTTTACTATCATTTAAAAGAATTTCAGGTTATAAACTTAATTGTAATGGAATACTTACGGAGTCATATGCCTAAATTTGAAACTTGGCTCCCATGCCTTTGCTACATCTCCTTGAGCAAGTTATTTAAATTTCTTAGGCTTCAATTTCTTCATCTGCTAAATAAGGCTAAACACAGTGCCTACCTTACAGGTTATGAGAATTAATATTACATATGAAGAGTTTCAGCTGGTACTGGCATATAGTAAGAATTTGTTGTGTCAGCTATCAGTAATGATGATAATGAAAAGAACAATTATCAAAGCTTACATGCCATTATCTTACCTCCCCAGGAATTTTAAATTCTCTCTTCATATCACTTTAAACTATCATAGACTCCTTGGTACCAGGAACTTCAAAGAAGTTATGAGGACTGCACTATCTTAGTATCCAGACTCACATATTTGTGCCCTCCTATTTTCCATGGCTCTGATTTCTTACTGCTATTTATAATTTGTTAAAATTTTACTGCACATGGACTCATTTCAAAACAAGAAGGAGTAAATATAAAATAGACATAAGAAAACCTGCTTTTCAGGGCTATTTCTAAAATGTAAACGTGACCATTTATGTAAGGTTCTTAAAGGATGCCAAGCACCAATCAGGCACCCAGTACATTTTATTTCTCATTCTCTAATGAATTTACTTCTTATCAGTATAATTTATGCATTCAGCTTAGCCCAAGTTTTCAAATGCTAAACCGTATCCAATAGGCCAATGTGTCCCACCCCTCTCCATGCAAAGGTTCAGTCTCCAGGTGAATGCCACCTGACACTGGAGTCATCTCATTCTCTTTTCCTTTAAATAGTCTTTGTCATCTTCAGCATCCCCTCACCACCAGCCACATCACCAACGAGCCAAGGACCCCACACATACGTACCGCTGGGGAATCATCTATCAGGGCCACCTTAATCCTTTGTACTATCGCCTTGAGGACTAAGTACTCCACTATGCCTCTTTTTTAAAACTGTTTATTTTGAAATAATTATACATGAAAAGTTAGAAAAATAGCACAGAGAGGTGCCAAGGACCCATCATCCAGCATGGCTCAGGGGTGACATTCTTTATAAATGTAGGACTCTACCCAAACCTGGAGACTGACTGGCACAGTACAATTAATTTAACTATGGGTTTTACTAAGATTTTCACCATTTTTGCATGCACCATGTGCCTTTTAAAACCAATTCCCAAATTTTAAACTTACTTAGCAGCTGAGTATTTGATTATAGAATGCACTGGTTCCCATACTCAGAGAAATGATCCACTTTGTTCCCTATTATTTCAAAAATACCAGATGATGTTGGTGGTGGTGGTGAATATATACTGAATGTCTACCCTCTACCAGTGATTATAACAGATGCTTATTAATGCTTTAATCTAGTATAATGAAATGACTATAACAGATGCTTATTAAATAAATTATTTAATCCTCATGTCAACCCTATGAGGATGAGACTTTTATGATTATTCCAATATTACAGATGAGGACAGTGAAGACCAGGATGATTACACAACTTGCCCAAGGTCATATAATGGCTTTGAAATGAGAGAAGCCAAGATCTATCCAGGCAGACTGAGTCTAGAGCTTAAGTTTTTTGCAGGTACCATTACTGCTCAATAGGATGTCTCTCTGCCCTCTTGGGTCCTTTTAGCAATGTGTGGGGCTATTTTTGGTTGTCACAACAACTGAGGAGCAGTGATGGCATTTAGTGGTAAGGGACAGAGATGCTAAGTTATCTTTTGACACATATAAAAGAACTGTCTTTCCCAAAATGCCCATGTGTCCCCATTGAGATACACTAAGTATTCTATTCTGCTTCCCTAAACAAATTCAAAGAGATAAGAATCAATGTGAAATGCTGCAAAGGAGCAAGGGGCTGGTAGAGGCCACATGACAAATGTAAATCAATCTCTGTGTGAAAACAAACAAACCAAACCAAAGTCTTTTGATCTTACTGAAACACTTATTTTCAAATTAACAAGCTAATTAGATTTCCAAATACCTTTTAGCTTAGAAAGTTCTTGTTCTTTCTCCTGCTGAAGCTGCAAGTATTTTTGCTTGTGATCATTAAACGTTCTACTGAAGTCTTCCCCCTGTTTGCGGTGTACCTCTTCCAAGTCACTGTGCTGTTTCTTCAGCTCTTCATGTTGACTCTACAAAGAAGAGTCGAGCAGAGATACAATCTCTATATATATTGTATGGAAAATTTCTTGACTGCATAGCCTTTCTTTTGCAATATAAGAAAAAATGAAGGAGTAGGCCTGATTTCCTTCGGGTTGCTTTTAATTTGTACAGATCCCTACATTTCCCCTCAACTTCAATAAATACTTAGTGATTATGGCCTAAAATAATTTTAATTATTAACATCAATGGGAACAACAAGAAGTCAGCCTGAGAGAGGGAGAGAGGGAGGGATTTGGGGAAATTTCCTGGGATTCGGATTACTATGAAAACAAGGTAAATCAATGGCAAAATTATCCCTCTGTATAATTTTGCCAAATAGATGGCCTGGATATCTATTTCCATGTGATATTTTCTTAGCAACATATGTGATTTCTTTTCTCTGGTTTCCAGGTTTTTCTGCGACTCAGTTAAAAAAAGAGAGAGAAATTAGCAACGATGACTCTTTTTTCTTTTGGGACAGTAATAAATTGATTGTTTTTGGAATTATCCTTATTTATCTTATTCCTGGTTATAATACTGTACTGTAATCACAGTCTAGATAGATTCTACAGTCTCTAAATGCCCTCAGTGTACAGCTGGTCTCTCTAATTCAAGTACTAGATTTTTGAAAATAGGAATGGTTTTGATATGGGGAAAGTCAACAGCAAACAAAAGGCTGGGAAGACAAGGGGATCAGGCTGGTCTGCAGGCTAGGTGGAACAGTATAACAGTAAGCAGCTCCCCTTCTCTAGCTGCACACAAACAATGAATCAATCTCTCTCTCACTTTCTCCTCCTCTCTCTCTCTCTCTCTCTCTCTCTCTCTCTCTCTCTCGTCTTTCTAACATACAGTAATGAGTTTTACCCAAGAACCAAAGGAGAATCTTTAAATATAAATTATGTTCCTGTGGTAGGTAAAAGGACATTATAGTCTAAGATAAATGAAAATGTCTAAGGAAAACCACAGTGAGAAATTAAACAATGAACTCCCAAAACTCTAAAGGACAAAGAGAAAAACAAAATGAAAAATTAGGTGACTAGAGAACCTGATTTATAAGAAAATATATAAGTAACTAAGTATGTTCTTAGTAATCAGGTGATATATATGATTAGGCATTATAACTGTACATAATTTAAAGTCAAATATGACTTTAATAGACCATACTGCAATGCAAATCAACTTTCTGTAAACTTTGTTTAATCGTTTTAAAGATGGGCAAATTAATCAGTTCAAACACTAGGTAATCCTTTCATTCATTGAGAACAACTTCAAATACTCACTTTCAACATCTGATGTTGGACATTCAATGCACTGTATCTGCTATTGGAATCTTGCTGCAAATTGCAAAGAAAATGATCAACACAAAGATAAATATTCTTGCTAAAAATATAACTTAAAACCCTCAACAGAATAATTCCCCTCTGAATTTCATTTGTGTAATAATTTCATTTGTGTAAGCTAAAATAAATTCTATTCTTGAACTAAGATGACTCTGGAGTTCTCTCTGTTATAGCAAAAGTGAAGTTCTGACACTCCCGTGAGTTCACCAGATTCTAGTAATGAAAAAGGACAAAGACTATAAAATGGTAGCTTGTAAGGGTCCTTAGAACGGATTTAGTTCTGCCTCTCATGGTCAGATGAAGACCTGAGGACCAGACACTCCAAGAGACTTGTCCTGAGACAGAGGTACCCGACGTGGCTCATTCATGTTCTGAGGTACTCCGGTAAGGGGGAGCGGAGGGTAAACCAACTAGGACCAGACCTCACAAGCTTAGTATGGCTTAAGAGGAAAGGGCTTGGAAGAGGGGCAGAGGGGAGAGAGGCACTTTCCTTCACAGAGCTTCAGTGGGTAAGCAATTCTACGTACATTATTTCCCCCACTCCATTTCACAGACTGAGAAACAAACTAAGAAAGTGTAGAGGACATGCCTAAGGATAGACACTGTTAAGCAGCAGAATCAGGACTGCAATTCAAGCCTAAGCCTTCCTCTGAACTTCCTTCTAAGTTCTGAATTCCACATATAACTTTGTGCTCCAGGGGAGCATCTTCACATATGAATCTAACATGTTTTTCAGCCCAAAGCAAACCAAACTGGTCAGTGTACAAAGGGAACCTGGAGTGTTCCCTATGCTATGTGGTTTTAACTTCACATCCCTCCTCCTAGTTTGTAGCACCAATGCAAGCAAACACATTCTTAAGCACTTTCTTTAATATTTGCGTGACTTTTAAAGGAACTGCATTTTCGCTTTATTACTTTATTTTATTGCTTCACTATTTCATTTATTTATAAGGAAATTACATTAGAGTATGTACAACAGAGAGCATACTATATTGGCTAGGGCTTATAAAATCAAGTAAAAGTTGAATACTAATAGTCTCCCAGGCTATCCAAGGAACTGACTCATCTGAGTTTTAATACTACAAAACACCAATATTTTATACAACAAATATCTATTCATTTGTCTAAGAGTAAGAAAAAGATTTAGACTTTAAAAACATTTTAAAATGCCAGTGCTATTCATTTGCTCATTCATTTATTCATTAAGCAGATGTTTCTGAATGCCTACTCTAGACCAGGTATAATTTTAGAGGTGATGCATGCAAAGGCAAACCAAAATAAATTATTACATTCTAGAAACAAACAAGCAACCTTCTCTTTACTGTTAAACACTGAAACTATTCCTTAATTGATGATAATTTATCATTATCATCAATAATGAGATAAGCCAAGACAGGTTTGCAGAGAACAATTTGTAAGGTCTTCCTCTTGGAATTTTTGGCAGCAAAAAAAAGAAATAAAATGCATTTTATCTGTACAACTCTAGTGATGAAAAGAATGAAAGAAAAAGGTAAGGAAGAAAAGAACTTACCCTTCCTTTATTTAGTGTTTCTTGTGCTTCTAATTTATAAACGAGGAAATCTAGGAAATAAAAAATGGAGAAAATAAGTGTACAAGTTACTTTACTATGAAATATTTCAAAAAATAAAAAGAAAAGTTTTTACTCAGACTTGCAAAAAAGTTTCCAGGTTTAATATAATTTACTCATCGATTTAAATAAGAGTTGAAATGAACAATTATATAATCTTGCCCCTTACCTTGAAGCCGTAAATCTTGTATCCACAAATCCACATTATAACCAATTGATAAAAAGTACATTTAGAATATCTCTGTGTTAACTCTCCTCGAAATGAAGATCAAAAAATGAAGCTATACCTAAAGGCATGGATGATTTATCGCTCTCCACTAGATGGCATACTAAAATCATTCAGGACTTGAGAAGAGAAGTCAGGACACCGAAACCATCTTTAACGCTCTTAAAGCTTTATTATCCACTAGATGGCTCTAAAAATCACTCAGCATTTGAAGGCAAGGAAAAATCCAAATCCGATGAAAGCATTTTAATGATGTGAAACTTCCATTCTTCACACAGGCTTAACCGAGGGTCAGTAAAATCTTCTAATCAACACTGCCCTCCCCTGCTTTCCCTCCTCCACCCCATCAAACTAACTAGACAGAGCACCTGTTACTTCAATCCCAAGATTTATCACAGAAGATGAATAAATAAAAATAAGAATGCAGAGAACTTCAAATCACAAGTCCTATGAGGCCTAAGCTTTATAAAAATTCTGATAAAAAATCAATAGCATTGCTTAACATCCGTGCTACTGTGTTAATTTTTCAAACTGAAATAATCAGCTGTGTCAATAAAAGGCTCTGCAAAGTACAAAAAAAAGTGCCTAATTTGAGAGATACAAGACAATGTGATCATTTTATTGTGTTAAAATATGTATATACTTTATAATGCTTGAAATGTCTCTTACAAAAGGCAATTGAAAAATGTTATGCATGTTGTTTTAAAAAAAGGTTCGTTTTATCTGACTGACAATTCATTTTACACTCTATATAATAAAATTCCCACAAGAAAAAAAAAATATGTATATATATTCCAGACTATGCATTCTGTTAACTTTACCTCCACTCCCCTCCCAGAAGTTCTTTGGACAGAAGTTCCAGCTATTAGTAATATATGTGTTTGGTATTTAGTTGAAGAGTTGCTTGTTATATGTGAAATAATATGTATAACCAATATATGAACTAAAAAGGTGGTAGAAACTGAATGAAGGATTCTAAATCCAATCCTGAGCAGCAATTATTGTGTAAAACATAATATACTGCTTGATATCTCTTTCCCAACAACCTTTATTACTGATTTTGAGTTGATTTGAGAAATTTCTCAGCAAAAGAATAATATAGAAAATACATGATGCTTCAGAGAATAGTATGATAACACATGGAATACGCATTATTTATTTACCTTCCTTTGCTTTCTTGTGTTCAAGTCTTTCCTTTTGCAAGGATTTTTCTAATCTTGACCTGTGTTCATAAACAACTGGAAAAACAAAAGTAAAAATTTGTCTTAAAAGAATGAGAAATTCTGTAGCATTTTTCAAAACAGGATTAACCTGGGAGGAAAACAGGTATATTATACAATTAAAATGCATATTTGTAATTTGCATGTATTTGTATACAGTATAAGTTCTATATTCTGGATAAAGCACAGACATTGAAATGTTATTCTGGGCCAACTCCCATATAGTGTGCCCCTTTATACAACCAATACTGTAAAATAGGCTTCTACCTCCTTTTCCTTCTGCCCCTTAAATGTGAGCAACTCATGTTTCAGGGTTCCATTCACAAGTGATTCTTTCTTTTTTTTTTTCTCTTTTTGGCATGGGCAGGCTCCGGGAATCAAACCCAGGTCTCCGGCATTACAGGCAAGAACTTTGCCACTGAGCCACCATTGCCCACCCTCACAAATGATTCTTGATCTAAATTTCTTCCTAAGCAAAAGAACCATGTCCATTCTCATGAGTTCAACTACTATCTGCCCAGCATTTACCCCTACATGTACATTCCCAGCTCATACTTCCCTTAGGCACTCAATATTCCTGAAAGCCTACAAGATGCTTCCACCTAGATGTCCCATTGGTACCACAAAGTCAAAATCATTACATTGGAATTAAGGCCGCTTGGTGAGGACAACCTCAGGAGTATTCCATTAGATGCCCTGAGGATGAAAAAGGAATCAAAAGCCACTGGGTCAGAGACGGTGTATTCCCTGTGTTAAGGGAAACATGGTGGAAAGAGCATCAGAAATGGGAGGAGGGAGGAAATTCTCTCCAAAGAATCTATAAAAGTGCCCACAAAAAGAATGGGACAGGTTTACTATCTGCCATGGTCAGAAAAAACCAACAGCAGGGCGGGCCACAGTGGCTCAGCAGGTAAGAGTGCTTGCCTGCCATGCCTGAGGACCCGGGTTCGATTCCTGGTGCCTGCCCATGTAAAAAAAAAAAAAAAAAAAAAAAAAAAAAAAAAAAACCGACAGCAAATTCATGTCAGTCCTGGTAGATCTTTCTGCACTTTGTCATCCTTACCTACAGAGTCCACCGTGAAGAAGTCAGAAGTGCTTGGTGGAGGGGAGGTAGGGTAGATATGTTGGTGGGAAACAGGAAGAAGTTCATCAGAACATTCTTCCCCACTACAGAGTTCGTAGTTACAGTAACTGGACTGGGAGAGAGGGAGAAGCTTTACCTTGAATGAATAAAATCTATAGATTGGACATAATACTCACTGTATTAGGATAAGAGTTATTGGAAGGTTTTTAAAAATTATCTGAGAAAGATAAGACAAATAACCAATTATGTCTTAGATTATGCAGAGAAAAAAACCCAGAATGGCTTGAATAGGTAATGAGGGAACAGGAGAGAACAAAGTGAATTTCTGATGTATCCTTTGAATCCTGTTTGCTATGGTCACCTGATTTCATTCCCACCAAGCTAAGCCAGACTTGTTACTTGGTACTTTACCAGCTGCAAGCCCCCCATGAGTCTTTAAGATACAGTTTCATCATCGATCATCTGGTAGAACATGTATAATACACAGAACTTCCCCAACCCTACTGCTCACATCCAAAGTTTCTATGGTCACCACAGCTCCCCAATACCTACCCATGCATGACCCCTTGCAGCTCAAAGAATTTTCTGCCCCTTCTCCTGCCTTTTCCCATTATTGCAGCTGCCACTATTACTACAGACTATTGTCTTCCATTGAGCATGGCCATCTCCTGGGGCCTCCACCTCCTCCCCACACTGCATCTTCCATCTTGAATTCCTATATAACCTTCCATTCCCAGGGCTCAGTCTACTAGTATCACAACCTTGACCTCTACTCACACCTCTATTAATTCCCTGTCCACAACTCCTAGGGTGCCTGTCACCAACCAAACTGGTATGACAGGTCCCTCACGTTATGCTTGCCCTAATCTCATCTTCCCTTCAGCCTCAACCTTCCACCAGTCATTGCAATAATTTCTGCCCATATTCTTCCTTCACTAAGATTCCTATTCTCTTCTCCAGATGATCCCTTCCCTAGGAGTTTTGTTAAAAAGGACTCCAATACAGCTCAGAATTCACTAAGCCCCTACTATGTACCTGGCACCATACTAGGAATGGGAATACAAAGTGAATATACACAGGAGTTGCCCCCAAGAAGCTCAACTCTAACAAAGGAGTTAGATTAGATAATTTTTAAATAATTAGAGCTAAAGGCCTATGGCACAATAAATGTATATTTAAGCCCAAAGAAAGAAGAGGATGAGCTCTGGATGGGAGAGGGATGAGGGAAGGCATCTCAGAAGTGGTGATCTCATGGCAGGCTGTGAAAGTGAAGAATGTTTGGTAGGTAGAAGCACCCCAAGAAAAAGCTCCTGGAAGACAGATCACAAGTGCAAGGGCCTAGTGGATGAAATTGGACTAAATGTAATTGTGCTCCAAAACGCTTAGTTTCAAGCCCAATGATGAGAAATCATATTTTCTCAAACATTTATATGCAGGATATACAGATCCTTCAGCCAGTTTCGAAAAGCTTATTAAACCCAAGAGGGTCCTTAGACTGATATTAATAGCATCACCTGGATGTTGGTGGAACATGCCCTGGTGAATCAGGAAATAACATAAAGGTTAGCACTAAAGAACCTCACTAAGACAAGCCCTGAGCCTCATGCTCATAGTCTTAAAGAATTTCAGTCAAGAGATGGGAAGAGACTTACATGAACAGATAAACTGCAACACTGTGATGATATAAGAGAGATGAGAACGGGATGATATAGGAACACCTAACCTCCCCAGTTGGCAGGAAAAACCACATACTTTCAAACGACTGGCCAAAGTTCCCATGGTATGGGGTAGAAGGTCACACAACCTCAACATGCCAGTTAAAAGGGAATCTTCATGCAGTGTGTGGCTATATTATAGACAGGACTTCAGCAAGCACGCACATCACTTTCAAAGGAAGGGACAGACAAAGGAGTCAAGATCTTGCTATAGTGGATTTGAAGTGGCAGCAGCGGGTACCAGAGTCCAGGGGCTCAGAACCACTATGGGAAAACAATGCCAGCCTTGCAATACCCATGGTAAGTTCAATAAGAATAGCAGCATAGTCAAGAAGGCATATGCAAGGAAGGCTGCTCACCACCCAGCCCCAGCTGTAACTGAGAAGTTAGGATTTAAGAGATGATTACGATTATTGAATCATTATATAGACATTCCTTTTTACTCTTTGGTATATTAGAATAGACAGAAGGAAATACCTGAAATCTCTGAGTTGTGATCCAGCTGCCTTGATCTCTGATAATGATTGTACAGCCTTTATCTTGTGCCCTTATGATTGTAAAACCCTGTGACTAACCTTCATTTGTACGCATTTATCCAGTTTTTTGACTTAGAGTCTTGTGATCACTAAAGACAGCCCCTAATGTTCATTCATGAAGTGTGTCTTGGATCAGTTCAAAACTAACTCACCCCAAGAAAACAGTTATCTCGATAACTGAAGCTGGATCTAACCAAATGGACCCACCTGACATGAACAGTAGCACTACATTTTTAATACTAAAACCACATCCAGGGCTGGCGATGATGGCTCAGCAGGCAGCGTTCTTGCCTGCCATGCCGGTGACCCGGGTTCAATTCCCAGTCCCTGCCCATGAAAAAAAAAATCATGCCCATCATCATATTAAGGTCACCATTTTCTTAAATATGTTCTGTGACTAAGCATGTAATCAATCTAGCATGCTCAATAACTAGATCACCTCTAATCACATCATCTAGAACCACTGTGCTCATTATCCTAAAACCTGCCCAACTTTTGATGCTTTAAAACTATCAGAATTATTGCAGTTTGGGGAGATACATTTGGGGACCGATAGGCCATCTATTCTGCCCTGTGCCTACCAGTAAACTCTTTCTCTTTTTGAAACCCTGGTATCTCAGGAATTGGTCACTGAGCACATCAGACAAAGAATCCACTGCCTGTGTCCAATAACACAGTCACCTCAGACTAAATATTAAATGTTATTTTGGGAGATACAGGAAAAGAGTTTAATTTAATCCCTGTGACATGTTCCTTAATTAAAAGCAGTGATAAATGCAAACTCACTATTGTAAACTCAAGGTTGTATCATGGTAGGTAATCAGGAAATTACTTTAGGTTTAGCACACAGAAAACTCATCAATATGATTTAATTCCCAGTGAGAGTCAAGGATCCACTAGAATAAACCAAGTAGAGAGGGACGGTGAGGGGCAGGGGTGAGGAGTATTGGGTATGGCAGGGCGGGGGATGGCATTCCATTATTGATTTTCTTCTCTGGAGTTTGGTCAGGAATGATGAGGTGCCAACAGCTGGTTCCAAATACACATTTATCAAACTGAATCACACAATTGTCTTCGACAGTTTCACGCTCAAGTGGAATTTATATATTCAATAAATTAATAGCAGAGGGTCTCAAGAGCCAGAAGATCCTAGGATACATAGTCATAAATTTTTATAAAAAACTGAATAGGTCCTGTATGATGTCCACATGGAGACAAGTCATCCATTATGGATTACAGTGAAAATTCAATGGCCCTGGGAAATCTGGAGACATAATCATGAATACATGGAATGGCATCACTAATAGCAAACTCTAATGCAAGAAAAACATTTTTGCAAATACAGTAAAAGAAAAGATGTGGTAAACAGGAATAGAGGACATGGGTAGAAACCATGAGGTAATTGTACTATTAATATCATCTTACTCATAACTGATTAAGCCATTACTACAGCACCAGATTCTGGTCCTGAAGGTAATATAGCTTAAGAATGCAAGAGTGATTTGAGGGTTGGAGAACATCACTGAGGAAGAAGAGCCTGCAATAGGAAGGAAACATGGAGAAGTACTTAATCACCAGGCTTAGAAATAGGAAACAGAAAAACAAACGAGAAAAAGAAGCCTTAAGTCTTAGGCCAAGGAAACCGCATTAGATAAAGGAAATAAGATTGAAAATTGATCCCTGAATGGGTATTATGAAACTTTAGAAATTTTAGCAAGAGGAGAAGAGAGCAAGAGGGAGAGGAGAGGCAGGCAGTGACGTAAGCACAGACTCTGGCTCCGGGGTTTAAATCCCAGTTCCGTCCCTTAAGGGGTGAGTTGCTGAACTCTTTTGTACATCAGTTTCCTTATATGCAATGTGGAGATAATAACAGTATCTACCTCTCTGGGTAGATGTCGGGGCGAATGAGTTCATATACTTCAAGTGCTTAGAATATTGCCTGGCACACAGTAAGTGCTATAAAATGTTGAAATAAATTTTCACCTGTCTGTGGTGGATTAAAAGTGCCAGAAGGAATCAGCCTTTCATGAGCCCTTCCAACACTACAATTAAAGTCTAATAATAACAAAGTAAGTATATGTACTATATGATACACATATAAACATATACACACATAAGCACATATAGAGAAGAGTCTCAAAAAAGGCAAAATCATAATACAACATTCATCTCAGTTTCCTTTTACTTTAAAAAAAAGAGAGAAAGCAAATAATTATTCCAATAGCCTATAAAAACCATAAGCCTATTTTTTTCAATAAAAAATGAAAGACAGTAAAACAAACCAGATAGAATCTTTGTGTCCGTGTAGTTCTTCTAGAAAACTTTACTATCAATTAAACATACACACACATGCTATCCTTAATTCATTCAACATGCACTTCTACGCTTTTGAGCTGATGATTTATCTAGATGAGTTTACTGTTTCGCTTAGAAGGAGGATTGCTAATCAATCCTTGTCACCTATCTCTATTTTTCTATTTATACTCTGAAGTCAAGGGCATCAGTTAAGATGAACTAATGCTGGTAGAGCATCTGCAACAAAATGTATATAAATAATATTCGCAAAGCACCAAGCCAGTTAAAGATCATGGTTCAATCTTAGCACTCACAATTTTCAAAGCAGGATAACACTGCAACAGGAATAGGATTTGAATCACAAGAACTTATTGAACAACAAAAAAAATGAAAATCCTAATACCTACCCCCTCCCCGGCTTGCTGAAAAGTAGCTTAATATCAAGAATGGAAGGTTTTACTGCCCCCTCTTAAAAGCACATGAGAGTTTTAAAACACATCAGCTTCCTCTAACAATTTTCTTTGTTGAAGAAAAGAAAGCTTTCAACTTTAACTTTGACTTGCATCTGAAAGTCAGAAGAGAAAATCAGCTGCATATATACAGTCACCTGCAGCATACATATCTGGATTTCATGGCAAACTGCTCCAATTCAGAATTAGAAAACAACACTCTAAAATTAGAGAGAAAACATAACTAAGTCTTTTTTTTTTTTTAACACCTTAAGCCAAAAGAGGACAATGTTTCTTTGGCAGCAGCAAAAATCCATGGAATTCTGCCTTTGGTCCTGACTATAAAATATCTTATTTTTATAAGACAAAAACAAAGAACTGAAGCTTGGTATAAAAATCACACAATTCAACTTATGAGAACAATAAGAATCACAAGTACCTTTATCATTGCTAAAAATTAAAATGAATAAATGTGTGATTTGATAATTGTAGCGTTTTAAAATAAAATAGCAGGAGAAATGACAAAAAAGGGGGGGGGAAACCTGAAGTTAATTGAACAATATTGTGCTCCCAGAGCACTATACTTCTGAGATTTTCTTTAAAGATCTGAAATCACAGCTATTTATTCTATTTTTTAAGAACGGTTATCGGTTGTCCTACTTGGCTGGACGTGACGTGGAAGCCAACCACCTGCCTCCTGGAACAACGAGCTGGTAACGTAACAGGAAGACAACATCATAACTGCATTTATTCCAATCATCTTTCTTTCCTTCTCCCATAACTTTACCTCATAAAGTCTGAGAAAGAAAGAAGACAGGAAATTTCCTTAGAAAACCCTCCCTATAAAACACGTAAGTAAAAGAAAACAGGCAGGGCCAAGTGCTACCATTTGCAGGACTTTATGGACCCTTTGTCCAGTTCCCCTGGGGAGGGCGGGGCATCCCCTGAGGGTCTCTCTCCAGCGCCTCGGCCTGTCTCTTCCAACAAATCCTCCTCAGAGCTCTACCTCCACCTCCCTAACTCTACTATTACCCCTCACAGGTGATGCCTAAACCATTAATCCACTTGTTACTATTCAACAGCCCCAGTTTCACGGCTTACAATACCGTTTGGCCTTTCCAATCTGCCTCACAACTTGCAGTTGAATTTAATGAACCCTTTCTTATTGTCAGCTCCCTTTACTAAAGTATGTGTCTGTGTCCCAGGCCTGAGGTCAAACCCCTCCTATGGCTGCTCACTTCACACTGAGAGAAAAATGTCATCTTCACAAGGCTTTATCTCCTTGCTCCAGCCACAGCAGCCTCCTCCTTGCTGTTTCCTGAACATGCTGCACAGGCAGGCTCTCACTTCAGTGCCTCACACCGTCTCTTCCCTGTGCCTCAGCCTCTCCTCCTTATGGTATCTACATGACTAGCCCCCTCTCTCCTGTCAGCTCTTTATAAAAAGATTCCTTCCCATGAAGTCATTTCCTGGACAACTTATCTACAATTGCAACCTGCTTTCTATCTTTTTCTTCTTAACACTTAATCACTATCTATTGTACATTTTATTTATTTATCTTTGTTATTGCTTGTCCATCCCACTAGACTGAAAGTTCAATTAGAGCAGGGATTTCTGGTTTGTTTTATTTCACAGTCGTATCCCCAACACACTGAATAGTAGGCATTAAATAGATGTGACTGAATGAATGAACGAATGTAAGTTCCTTAAAGACTGCAGTAAATGCTGAAAAGGCAGGGACGGGCTGTCTGCTTGTTTCTTTATCTCCTATAGCCTGAACCATCATTACCACTTCAGTCCCAATATCCAGTTCCTAAAATCATGTGGTATTCAACAATACCTGTTAAATAAATAAATGCATTTGAAGATATTTTATTTTTTTCTTCTCTGGCCTGCCATCTTTATGACCTAGCATTTTAAAACTGAATTCCTACATTGGTTGGCTCATTGGTACGCATGTATCCCAGAATAAATATAAATTTATCTGTCACTGATAGGTCCATATGACTAGAATTAGTTAAATCATAGCTTTGGAATATAGAAGCTGTCAGAATGCTGAGAGAAAAAAGCACAGTCTCATTAAATATTTTTCTACCACATGGCAGTTGCTGTACTTTTTTACTGCACAATAAAGTTCCTACAATAGTTCACACGAGTGTCTATTTTTAAGTTTGCTAATGCACGCAGTTTGTACAGTAGCTTGAATGGAAATATTAACCTTGATTTGAATTGGTGCTTAATGTCTTTTCTATTTTACTAAAACTATACCCGGCCTTTCTCTCATGAGGCTACTTAATTAAGAGTTGGTTTTATCAAACAAGTATTGTTATTAGCTGACTTAAAACATATTTCCTCCTATGAGTTTTCTTTTTGGCTTTCTTTCAAGTGCTGAGCTACTAATATTCATTCTTTTCAGATGAATCTATTCACCCGTCATGAAAGGATTCTTTTCTTAGCTATTCAGAGCCCAGCAGTGTTCCAGGCACCTTGGGAGACACCAAACTGTAAGAACTACTTGTACAAGGAGCTTATAATCAATACATTCAGGTAGTGAGAAGAGGCTAAGACAAGTAAAAGAGTAAGAAGATAATCAGAGATCACCAAAGTTTAGGCAGGCTGAGATAACCAAATGAAAAATCTGTTGAGCTGGCAGATTTTTAAACAATGTCTCATTGTGAGCTTTAAGAAAAATATCTTCTTGTCCTGTGAAAATGTTGCACTCTACAAAATAATATTACATTCTTGAAGACATGTATAAGTATACATTAGACATTTAGGGCACAGCAATAGAAGCGGAAATTATTCTAAAGTTAGAGGTATACAAATAGACCCTGTACAGTAGCATTCTTCTTGTCTAGCAATCAGATTTCAGTTGGTCAGCATCATAGTATTTCTGGGAATAAAGAGAAAGGAATTGAGCAGGGAGAGGCAGGAAGTTACCCAAAATTGATTCAAAGATATTTAAGAATGCCCTTAAGATAAGCTAAAATAAAAGCACACAAGTTTTATAATGGGGCTATGAATTTATGGCTATATATTTCCAAATGGTTGAGCTTGACCCAAACATCAAATACATCTAATTTTCATAAGGTGTCTAATTTTTTCATAAGAACAGGCCAAAGTTTATGAACACTTTAAGTAATAGCAATGTTTCAGTTTGCTAAAGCTGCCAGAATGCAATATACCAGAAATGGATTGACTTTTATAAAGGGGATTTATTAAGTTACAAGTTACAATTCTAAAGCCACGAAAATGTCCAAATTAAGGCACCCAACAAGGAGATACCTTCTCAGAAGAAAGGCTGATTTTTTCTGTCCGGGGTTTCCTTGTCACATGGAAAGACATATGTCAATGTTTGCTGTTCTTCTCTCCCAGCATCTGGTTGCAAACAGCTCTCTCAGCTTCTGGCATCTACTTCTGGGCCTTCTGGCATCTTCTGCATCCCCAAACGTCTGTGTCTCAGCATTCTCCAACATGTTTCCTTGTACCAGCTCTTTTTGGACTCCAGTAAACTAATCAAGATACACCTTAAATGAGCAGGGCCATACCTCCACAGAGATAATCTAATCGAAAGGTCCTAGCCTGAACGGTAGGTCTGTCCCCACAGGAATGGGTTATAATTAAAAGGACATGGCTTTTCTGGGGCACATAACAGTTTCAAAACAGTACAACTGAAAAAAAAAAAAAGGTAACAACCAAAATCTAGTGCTCAAGTGCCAGCCTGAAAAGGTTATCATTGTATGGAATAATGTTTGGGAGCTATATTAGTTTGTTAAGCTGCTGAAATGCAATATACCAGAAGTGGAATGGCTTTTAAAAAGGGAATTTAATAAGTTGCAAGTTTACAGTTCTAAGCCTATAAAATTGTCCAAGCTAAGGCATCCTGGGAAAGATACCTTAATTCAAGAAAGGCCTATGGGTCTGGAATACATCTGTCAGCTGGGAAGTCACATGGCTGTTTTCCCTTGCTCCTGGGTCCCATTGCTTTTAGCCTCTGTTCCTTTGCGGGGTCCTTACTTTGCTTTTCCGGGGCTGGCTTTCATCTCTTGGCTTCCCTTAGCTCTCTACAGGCTCTGGTTTTCTTCAGCATCTCATGGTGACATCTGCTGGGCTCAAAGCATCTCCAAACATCTGTGTCTCTGTTCTTGGAAGCAACTTTTCTCCATCTACAGCTGCACTCTCTGACGACTCTAAGGTTTCTGTTGTTTCTGGCTCTCTCCAAAATGTTTCTTCTTTTAAAGGAGTCCATTAAACTAATCAAGACCCACCTAGAATGGGTGGAGTCACATCTCCATCTAATGAAAAGGTCACCCCCTGTGCTGGTTTGAAAGGAAGCATGTCCCCTAAGAAAAGCCATGTTTTAATATAAGTTCCATTTCATAAAGGTAAAATAATCCCTATTCAATACTGTATATTTGAAACTGTGATGAGATCATCTCCCTGGTTGATGTGATTTAGTTAAGAATGGTTGTTAAACTGGATTAGGGGATGACATGTCTCCACCCATTTGAGTGGATCTTGATTAGTTTCTGAAGTCCTATAAAAAGAGAATGAGAGATTCAGAGAGAGCAACACTACAAATCATAGCGTCCACCAGTCAGCGACCTTTAGAGATGAAGAAGGAAGACGCCTCCCGGGGAGCTTCATGAAATAGGAAGCCAGGAGACAAAGCTAGCAGATGATGCCATATTCGCCATGTGCCCTTCCAGCTGAGAGAGAAGCCCTGACTGTGTTCGCCATGTGCCATCTCACTTGAGAGAGAAACCCTGAACTTCATCGGCCTTCTTGAACCAAGGTATCTTTTCCCTGGATGCCTTTGATTGGACATTTCTATAGACTTGTTTTAATTGGGACATTTTCTCGGCCTTAGAACTATAAACTAGTAACTCATTAAATTCCCCTTGTTAAAAGCCATTCCGTTTCTGGTATATTGCATTCTGGCAGCTAGCTAACTAGAACACCCCCAAAATTGGGCATGCCACATCTCTGTGGAGATAATCTAATCAAATGATTCTACCCTACAATTTTGAATCAGGTTTAAAAGAAATGGCTGCCCCCACAAAATTGAATCAGGATGAAAACATGGCTTTTCTGGGTACATAATACTTTCAAACCAGCACAGGAGCCAATAGTTCCAGAGAATACCCAAAACGAGACTGTAATGAGCCAAGCTATACATGGCCTCTCCTCCAAATCACTGCAGCAGTATACAAGCAACTCCACCTTTATCCAAACTCCCAAGGTCAATTTTCACCTCAAAATCTGAAAATAAACAACACATCTTAGAAAAGGTTTCATAAAACCTAGTTATACAGAGATATTATTTAAGTCCTATTATTTAGATGCAATCCATCTATTGCATGCAGACTATTTCATTCAACAAATCAAACAAATATTTATTATTAAACACCTATTATATACCAGCCTTGTTTGATGCGTGGGAATACACTGTGAGCAAATAGTAAAAAAAAAAATCTGCCTTTGCAGAGCTTATATTGTGGCACAGCAATAAATAATATATTAGAAGATAAGGAGTGCCATGGAAAAAGAACAGGATAAAAGACTGGAGGTGTGGGGAGGGTGAACAGGGAAGGTGATCACTGAGAAGGATGTATTTGAGCCAAGTGAGGCACTTGATTGGGTAAAACCTACAAGTGGGATTTCTAGTCTATAAGGTATGCCTATGTCAGCTTCAGAAGATGCTGTCAGTTTTCCAAAATGGTGTACCAGCTTACATATCATCAGCAAAGAATGAGAGTTCCTTTCTTAATATTCTTGTCAACTCTTTTCATTTTGTGTCTTTTTAAAAAAAATGTTTAACTATTCTCTTGGGTCAGGAGTGGTATTGCAATATCATTTTCATTTGCCTTTCCCTGATGACTAATTTAGTTCAGTACCTTTTCATATATTTAATAACCATTAGGACATACTTAAATTCTCATTCATGTTCTTTGTCCCACTTTTCTTCATTTTCCAAAAATTTTATGTATTCCAGATGCCCCCACCCTCCCCAAATAAACTTTTTTTATTGGATTTCCTTAGGCCGAACTGGGGATCATCTTATATTTGGGAAATATGGTAGTTTAACATTCTTCTTACTTTTTCTAGGTTATTGCAGTGACCTAACTGATCCACCAACCTCCACTGTTTCTCTACTCTGTCTTCACATCATACATGAAGTTATTTTTTTAAACTATACATTCGATCAGGTTATTTGGGGCCTGTCTCATGCATGCTCTCCCCACCGTGACTGCCCGTGTTCCCACCAACCCTAGGCCAAACACAGCGTTCCAGTACTTCCCTATAAAAACTCTATGAGGTGTGAGCAGTACTCGCTTGCTGAATGTCCGTATTACTAGGCTTCTTCCTTGGAAATTTTGATTCAGTGGATTTGGCTTGGGCCCCAGGAATCTGTCCTATTATCAAGCACTCCATATTATCTTTATTTTCAGGGGAGTTTAGAAAATACTGCAAACAGGTTGTGCTTTTGCCTTGGTGTTCTTGCATATTCTTTCTCTACTGTCTCGATTTTCTGACCTTTTTCCATTGTCATATTTCAACACCTACACAAATGTCACCTCTGGTCTATTTTGACTCCTCCATTTTGAATATATCACTCTGCAGTCAATAAATGTCTATACTTGATCTTACTCACAAACCTACTCCACTAGCAGCCATCCCCATCTAACAGAAGTCATATTCAGCAAAAGCACTATTGATAATGGTCCCAAATGGAAACACCATAAATATCTATCAGAGTTGAATGGTTAAACTGTGGTTGTTCATATAAAATGGAATACCATTCAGCAATGTAAACAACCAAATGTTACAATAGACATGAATTTCACAAACATAGTGTTTAGGAAAGAAGCCAGACAACAGAAGGATACTGACTAAATGATTATATTTATATAACATCCAAAAACAGCAAAACTAATCTGTAGTGAGATTATTTATACTGTTTTGGGGTCAGGCAATGAATGGAAGAAGGCAAGAGGGAACCTTCTTGAGACAGTTCACCTTCTTGGTCTAGGTGCTGGCTACACTGTTTGCTTTGTGAAAATTCACTGAGTATTATTTATGATACATGAACTTTTGGGGATTTATAAGTTAATCAAGTTTATTTAAAAATTTAGAGTTGCATAAAACAGCTACTTTTTATATAGCATTATGGCATTCGTTATTTTTAGCTATATAAATGAAATTAAGATTGCAACAATATAAAGCACTTTTAGATGCACTGCTTTTTTTATGTATCCACCGCTCCCAAACCAATTTTATTCAAACTCTTTACATGCATGTCAGACATCTGTGTCTATGTCAATTCAAGTCAGTTTTTTTAGTCCTCTGGCAGTTTGCTGAAGAACAGTTTTCTTCACTTGAGATACAGCATCTGTGGAATCTGTCTGATGCCATCATTGGAAATCTTGTCTGAAAAATTAGGATAGATGCCATTTTTGTTTGTCCTATAGATGCATATTCATACTTTCTATTTCCTTACCTCCAACTGTATTGGATTTTTTTTTTTTTTTTTTTTGGTGGAAAAGCTTGCTTATAAAGATTCTTCACATCTGCAATAGAGGACATATTCCTGGGAATAAATACCCATACTATTTTAAACGTTACTGCATCTTAAAATAAAAATAAAAGATGTCTCAGGTGCCCTCCATAAATATCTAGCTAGCACTGAACATTCTGGATTCATGTGACTTCCTTACACTGTGCTGTGTTTAAAATAAAGCAGTTGAGAAAGCACCCAGTAATATTAGAGGTTTTGCACTGAATCCAATACAAGGCAATTCTCTCTCTATGGAGGGGTAATTCTGCAAGGCAGAATGAATCTGTGGGGAGAGGAACATGCAGAACCAAAATATATTTAGGAAACAGAGTCAAAATGCCTGAGTGATCGATTCAAAGTTCATTATGAAATTGGATCCAAGGATGGTGCCATATACTGGCTTAGGCTACTGTGTGGAAGGTGGATTTAGGATCAACCAGGAATCCCTAATGAAGGTGGCTTGGGAAGGGGAAGGGGTGCAGGATGAATTCCGTTTTGGACATGATTAATGTGATGTCATGATGGCACAGAAAAGTATAAATGACAAAGTCAGAAACACTCACGTTGCTGGTAGCCAGACTTTAAGGTCACTGCTAGGATGGCCTATTTCACTCACCTTTAAGTCTTAGACTTTTGGGTTAGACCTAACTAACACAAGGACACCTCTGAAGTAAACCCTGCCTTCTTCTCTACCTCTTACTGTTCCTTAACTCACTTTCTTTACCCCCCAGCTCCCCCCACCACCACAATGCTTAACTGCTTATACTTACCACTGAGGAACTTAAAACAATGCTACACTAAGGGACCATGGGGACAAAGTCAACACTAGATGTCTAAAACCTGCTGCGCCTGTTTGATTGGAATTCTCAGTAACATCCTGCATTTTTGTTTCATTAAGGACACTTTAAATCCCCTTTGGGATAAGAGCATAATTGGATATAACTATTTTCTTTCATCATATTTGACGCAGAAGATGAATATTTTTTCTTGATGGTTTGGTAAAACCAGATGTGCTATGAACAGGAATATCTTTGGCACTGATATTGGCTTTAGCCTGATGGGGGGGAAGGGAGGGTGTAATTTAATCTCTAATCACTGTGCAGCATGTAAAACGGCCCTAAAAGGAAGGCAGCGATCACTGGATGAGACCCTCCAGGGCACACTGCTTATCAAGAGGTGTCAGCTGTAAGAGTGATGGTGAAGACTGCTAATGATGAGATGTGGGGAGGACGTGTAGGGATTTTCAAAACCCTATTCTGGTGAGTAGGCCATTACTCCAGCCTGCATCACATAAATAAAGTCACCCCAAACTGTAGAAACTAGGGAGAGGTTAGCCTTCACCATGGCCCCCGGAGACTTTCCCAAGGTGGTTTGGATGTCCTCCTCTATTCCCCATGGGGCATTAGGCACATCTCATCCATATTCTTTCTATATTACATTATGTCTAGATTAGTAACTCCCACTAGGGGGATTAGCCAGTTTCTTTAATTAGTGCATTCAGTCACCCAGCCTCATGTCTGATAAAATGTGGGTACCTGCTAAATGTTCGTTAAATGATTGTCGAATACAAATAAATGAATGGCCAAGGCAGCACATAATTTCAACACCTAATATTTCATAAAATTTACACTTGACAATTGTTCATGGTTACATATCAAGA
Source organism: Tamandua tetradactyla (assembly GCF_023851605.1). Taxonomy (NCBI): domain Eukaryota; kingdom Metazoa; phylum Chordata; class Mammalia; order Pilosa; family Myrmecophagidae; genus Tamandua; species Tamandua tetradactyla. Next base: position 65,202,353 of record NC_135331.1, read on the forward strand.
TAGATTTCTAGAGTCTAGTTTTAAAAAACTTTACACTGGATACAGCTGACATACCATTACAAGCATAGGAATTTATTAGCAACCTCTAAAGGTAGAGAAAAATACATCCATATTGTTTAAATGACAAAGTACAAGGGATTTTTTTAAAAAAGAACAGTAAAAATTGATAAATACTCCAGGTGTGTAGAAAGATACATGGTTGGATGCTAAAGGAAAGAAACAAAAACTTTAATGATATAAGCATTCTAATTCGCTAAACTGCTGATTTTTCTGTTCAATCCCATCTCATAGTTAACAGTCAGATTAAACCATTGAAAATAAGGAGGACTGAAATGGATTAGCATGGAAAAAAACAAAGAGAGAAAAAGAGAAACAGAGACAAACGGGGCTAATAAATAATTCAACGAGAACTCCCAAGTAGTTTGGAGAAAATAACACTGGCTTGAGCCAAGATTCCTGGGTGCCCCACTGCCCTGTCACTAAACAGTTCTGTGCACACAGCTAAGAAACTTCACCTTTCTGTTTTCTCAGCAATAAAATGAAATAGTTGGAAGGCTGAGTCACCAAGGTCTTTCCAATATTAAAATTATATGATTCTAAATAAGCATATTTACAGTATAGGAGAAAAGTTGTGGCATGGGCAAGACATAAGTCCTTTCAATGTGGTTTCGAATATTCTCAGTGACTTTAAATTTGAATAAGAGAGTAAAGATCCCGTTCAGCAGAATACTGGGAAAGGCTCTAATTTTTTTTCAGGAAAAGGTTTTTGGAAAAATAAGATTATTTCTGATTTATCTGTCACCTATTATTTTCAATAACTTGAAAACTATTATACATAAACTAAGAAGACCCAGTGTCCTATGGTAGGGCTGTCCTTCACTACACGCATGACTGTGAAAAATGCAAACACTTTCTCCTTTTCTGATACTGAATAAAATAAAAGCAATAGAGCACATACGAACAGAACTGCTACTGAAATTGCAAAAGGGTCTATGTGCTTGCTTGTTTTTTTTTCCCTGCCACACATATGAGTTTCATTTTGCTCTTACATAGCATATACTGAGAAATAACCAAGCACTGATTTAGGAGTGGACAAAGAAATGGGAGAATGTAAATGCTAGATGGTCCTTCATGGAGTAAGCAGATACCCACACACATCTACTTGCAAGTATCTGCAGGTAACATGTCATGGTTGTAGAGGTCAAAGTCTAAAAATCCAGAATTTGGGGTTTAATTTTTAATCTGAAGATGATTTGTTTAATGCCCTTTGTTTCATCACTGGTAAAATAAAGGCATTTACCAACTGATTTCCAAGGCCTCTCCCACTCTAAAATGTTGATTCCTGACCTGGTTTAGCAAGCAAGAACACAGAATCAGAATTGTGGAATGACTCGGACAAATTAGAGAGGAATAACGACGTGCAGAATGCTGATCCTACCGAACAAAGGAATCCAGCAGGAATATAAAAGAAGACGAGAGGAGAGGGGCAACACGTCTTTGGATACAGGGCTCAAGACCCTAGATTAGGGTTGAAGGGTTTAAGGCCCTGTTTGTCCTGCAAATGATTAAACTTATTTTGACAGCTGTAAGTAATTGGGAGGTAGGTGAAAACAGGAAGTTCAGTTACAAACTAATCTTACTAGTTCCAGATTTCACTAATTCAATATTTTTACTTAATGTGGACATGAGTAGTTGATGTTTATTATTATATTAAATATTGATTTTCAAACAATAGAGTAAAACCAATTATAACCACTGCCTCTAAAACAAGATCATTAGCATACATGATCCATTAGCATACTAGCACCTCTATTTTATGTTATTTCTTGACAAAGAGTACATCAGAAATTCTCAGGAAAAGCAAATCTTATTACACAGAAGATCTTTATCATCCTATAAATAAACTTGTCAGTAAGAGTTTAAAACATACTTGCAGATGAGTGCTCATATTTTCAGGAAAAAAAAAGTATGTCCTTGTATTTTAAAAACATTTTAGCAGCAATCATAATCAACTATGCTTTTATAGCCCTTTACAGTCTATACACAAAGAGTTTTTATGTCCAATTCACACGTAATTTGTGGGTGAACAAATAAGGTGCTAATTAGGAATTAGGCCTATCTATTCATTAGAGGACCTCACAACCTTTCCAGCTATTAGCTCTTCTTGCATGTGCAGTACTTAAAACTGCATTTATTTAAAATACATTAAAGTTTCCTAAGATTTAGAATGGACTCACATTATTTTGAATTTCTGAAGAGTTAAATTCATTAAGAAAAGGAAACCTAGTAATACAGTGATTTTGTGTCATTCCAGAGACTGTGAGAAAGGACAGCACTGTCTTGAAATTTACTTTAAATCATTTATAAAACATAGTCTGCACCCTCAAAAAATAATGCTGTGTGAATACAAATAAATGTATTTACTGCTGAATATTAATTGTCATAAGTGAATTAGGAAATTTTAAGTTAATATTCATGCTTGCTTCTTTCACTTTTGCTTTCGAACCTTGAGAGACAGATCAGGTGACTTTTGTTTAACATTTTCAAGGACCTGCTTTTAAGTTCTACTTTCAACAATGATAATTTTGTGGCTACTTCATTACCTATTTAATGACCAGATAAGAACAACTACGGTACCTATAAGTAACCTACCCCTACAATACCAATGATTTAAGAATTAAGAATACTAGTCCTTGATCTCAAGCATTAAATATATAACATACATTAGGAAGTTACTTAAATGAATACATAGTAAGGAGTATATGTAAGCAGAACAAAAAAAGAGCTAAACAGTTATTATTAGCTTTTGTTCAAAGCCACCAAATACACAAACACACACACAAAACAAAAACAGTAAAGCAACCTTTTATCTAAAAGTATTTGTCCATGTACTGACAATTTAGTAAATCATCTGCACACTAAATGCATCAGAGAATTCAACAGTCATTTGAGAAATAAAACAAGGCCAAGATCCATAAAAAATTCCTGTAAGGTAAAAAGTATAATTTTATATTCCCAATACGCAAAATATATATTAGGATATTTATCTGTGATGCAGAAAGAAAATTCTTTCATCATAGCTCCTTTCAGTTTTGTGACTCTGAAAAGAAAATAAATGAAATCTTTCAAGAGTATGTTATTTTATGGTCTTGTGTTTCACTAGGAATATGCAAAAATGATTTTACAGTTACTTAACCTCAGAATTAAGATATAAAAGATGATATGCACTTAATTTCTCAAATCTGAATTTAAATGAGTTTACAAAATACCACTACATATCTGATAATAAAGTCACTGCATTATAGAACTAAAATAACTTTCACAAGATTTCCCTCATTAAGTCAATGAGCAATAATTAATTGATCTTAAAAAAAACACAAATATTCATAATTCACAGATGTATTTTTCCATTACACTTGCATTCCTTTCTGTGATGAAAAAAGCAAACATACCAAAAATTATGGTGATAAAAATGCTCACTTCAAAGCTCCAAATAAGAAAAATAAAGGCAAAAATCAAAAACCTTTAAAATTTTGGTTTCTGAATGTTTCCATTTTCAGAGTAACTTTTTTCCAAATTTTGAAAGCAGAGATGTGATTTTATTTATTATTTACATATCAACTTGGTCTTACAGAATAAAAATCATTTTCTGTATACCCAAGAAGATTCTGCAGTGTTGAAAGTTTTGCTTGTTGTTGTTTTAATCATAAAGGGAGGCTTCTTTTCTACTCTTTTTCATCCATTTTTTCTTATAGTTTCTTTAAAACTCAAAACAGAAATAATACATTAAGCAAGATACCATCTGAAAAATTAGGTTAAAAAAAAGAACTGCACATCCATTTACTTTTGATTATGTACATAAAGAATGTACTGAACATCAAAATTTTCCAGGTTTCTTGAGTGACAGGATTATGACTTTCTTTTCTTCTGGCTCTTAAAATTTTTCTATATATTTTTAAACTCCTTACAGAAACATAAACCATTTGCTCTTTAAATACATCGTATCAGTTAATTATGCTGGTATAAAAAGAAGTCCAAGGCACTATAACTCAACTAAGTGGAGGCTTGTTTAGTTTGGTTTGGTTTTTGTACTCAAATTCTAGTTGAAAGGGGAAGATCAAAACCTATTTTTAAAAATCTATTCAAGAGACAGTATATATTCAGTTGAATCTTCTATCTAATCCCCATCTCTAGTGTTGGGAGAGAATTGCTGTTTCCCCTGATGACCATTCCTACCAATGATGTAAAACAAAACAGTTTGGAATGCTTTTTAGTAATATAACTTGAAACCAAAGTATTTTTTTTAACTGATTTCCCTTCCTTCCTAATGCCAAGCCATATTCTGAAAATTCTGAAGTAAGGGAGTAGTTTCCCAACTTCTGTACATTGAATAGTAAATTGAATACTGTTAGTTGAGTGGAGTCCTTCCATCTAAACTGCTGAATCTACTCTAAAGCCAGTCCTTTTGTTTCATTTTGTTCTTAAAGTCAATGGCAAAAATGACAGCTTTCAGTCTGCAGGCCGGGGGCTGGAATTACAGTCAAAGTGGGCAAGAGAATGGGACCTGATGCACATGTGCTATCCACTGCTGACAGCAGTCATCTCGGCCAGTTGGAGGGGGATGGCCAGTGGCACTGAGTCAAACATGACCTAATGAAGCCTTCCATTCACATCACCAGCGTTTCTCAACCTCTTGGCATGCCTGCAGGAAAGGGGAATAGTTCTAAATGAGAGAGGAAACTGAATTTGGAGTCGGCAGATTTGCAATCCAATTCTACCTATCGTTTATTATCTTCGTCATTAGGGACACATTAACTTCATGAGCCTCATTTTGCTAATGTATACGGTAAGTATAAGGACCTGAAATTCAGTGTATTTCATATAGTCAGTACTCAATGAATTTTAGTTGAATTTAAAACTAGAAAAAGGGCAGAATCTTAGCACTGCTCCAAAGGCAAAGACGAGTAAATACAAGAAACGGAATGTTTCAAGACACAACCTGGAGTGGAGGAGCCAGCAATGGTGGGAAGTTCTTCATGGTCAGTAGAAACCAGCCCAAGGAAAGAACAAGGAAATGTGGCAGCAGGAAGAGGCCAAACTGAAATGAGAATTTCTGGGGCTGACCAGATAGTCTGGTCAGCCATAGACACAGAGATGGATCATTTTTGCTTGATGACTGGACTCTTCAGTGCTGACTTCACTGATTTTGCTACCAACTGACACAAAAGGGTGGGTAACCTGAGAAAATATGTAAGGGAGAAGAAAATATAAATAATTACAAGAATGTCATGGTCCTACTTTAATTAGAAAATTCCATGCTCTGAATGTTTTGTTAACTTTGAGTGTCTATAGTGAGATACCCTATGAAATCTGCCTAGACTTATTCCTGTTTATGTCTGAAATGCCTCTGATTGAGCTCTACCGTTATAAATCCCAGACAAGAAGGGTTCTGAACATCAAATATCTTAAGGATCCACACATACGAGTTTGATTTTAGGGCCAGTCTTGGATTCTGGATTTTCCCTGGTACGATTCTGCAGGGAAACTCAATCGTGGAGCATCCCTCAAGTTGCACTGACTATGTTAAAGAAAGGTGTCAGCAGGCCTGGTCTTCTGCTGGAGATAAGCCAAGACCTCCTTGTCAACGTGGCATGCATTATGGGTGTTGCCTCCAAGGCGTTTGTCACTGAGAGTGCATGAAGCCAATTCACCCTGGAGGGGACTGACTGGGGAAGAGGAAACGTAGGGAAGGAAATGCTGTGCCAGGTAGCATTCTAGGCCCCTTACATGTATCATTTACTCTTTACAACCACACTGTAAAGAAGACATGACTTCAATTTTTTTTTGATAAAATAATGAGACTCAAGGATTCAACAGCCTACTTAAGGACATAAGACTAAAACTTGGCAGAGCTATGAGTCAGTTTGACTCCACAGCCAACTATGAAAAATGGAAGAGAACAAAAGTTCAATAGAAAAATCAAGTAAAATAATGTCTTTCCTACCAAGAGAAGTTGTTAAAGTATAAGTGAGTATCAGACAGATATAAAGATGAACCACAATTACTTAAAAAGGAAACTTTATTTCAGTTTGTGGTAGTTAGGGTCAGGTGTCAACTTGTCCAGGTGATGGTGCCTAGCTCTGGTGCTGTGGGCTTGAACCATCGGCATGTGAAGTTCAACTGTGGCTGATGACATCTGCAGTCGGCTAATGGGAGTGCCTTGTGCAATGAGTGACATTTAATTTAATTAGCTGGAGGCTTAAAAGAGAGAGGTCAGAAGAGAGCTCAACGCAGCACAGCCCAAGCAGTTCAGCACACCTCATCTCAGCACTCACAGCTCAGCCCAGATGTTTGGAGATGCAGAAAGGAGTCGCCCAGGGAAAGCTGCTGGAATGCAGAAGCCTGGAGAGAGGGCCAGCAGACATAGCCCTGTGCCTTCCCATGTAACAGAGAACCTCAGCCTTTCCTCTAAAGAACTATGTTTTTAAGTAAATAAATCCCCTTTTATTAAAAGCCAATTCATCTCTGGTGTGTTGCATTCTGGCAGCTCTGGAAGATTAAAACAAAGTCTATATATTCTTATTTTATATAATTCTGTATTAAATTTGGTTATTTGGCTTTCAAATCCACAGCAAAATTAGGTGAAGCAACTTCAAGGAGAAGGAGACAGAATGACTACAGTAAGAAGCAGACATAGGAAGAACCTACAAAAAATAACCACCACTCAGAGAACAAATTCCTACAATGCAGTAATTTTGGGCTATTGAGTGCAGGGACGAACTGCCCTATATATGATGACCATATATAAAGAAACACTTACAATCTCATGTATTTTTAGTCATTTCAGCAAGGTGAATTTTATAAACATATAATTAAGTAATTTGCACATAAGTAAGCCAGGTTTCTTGATTTTTTGTTCAGAAAATATGGTTTCTTTCCTTTTTACATTCTGAGAACCCTGAAAGGAACACAATATTAAGCATAAAATAATAATTGTGCTGACCTGACCCCAACACATCAGAAAGGTGATATATCGTCATGGCCTTCTTCAATTTCACTCTTACCCAGTCCCTATAACTTTTCCCTCTTCTTGATCTTACTTTATTTCATATGCCACACACCATAGTCTGTCCTGCCTTACTAAAATGACTCCTAGAGTTAGGAACTATGACTTACTGGTGTAGTAACTTGAGAGTATTTAGCACTGTGTCTTCTATACAAGGTAAGCTCAATAAATGCAAGTTAAGCTACTGAAATTTATGTTTAGTAACTCAATTTTAGAATATAGGGGTATCTGTAGAAATATCTCCACATAAAATGGTCAAAATAAAGCTTCTCCGGCTTAAAGGTAAACCTATTTGTACATTTATCGAATATTTGACTATCTGCTATATTTTAGGCATTGTTCTAAGTTCAAGGATTAGAATAGTGGACATTAAATACAAGTCCTTATAATTTCATGAGGGAAGACAGGTAATCAACAAGAGAGACAATAAAAACGAAGATAGAAAATAAGATTTCAGATTGTGTTAAAAGTAAATGAGAAAATAATGATGACAAATGGGATAGTGTTAGAGTCAGTGGACTATTTTCTTCTTAAATAGGGCATTCCCTCATATCAAGTAAGAGATGTACTTATGACTCCCATGGATTGTTCAAAGGTGGGAAAACCCCTAATTCCCTAATAATTAAGAAAAATATGAAAGGTGCAGGTTTCTCATGGGCAACCAGTGACATCCCCCACAGGTGTAACAGCCAGCCTTCCAGATTTCCTCTAATGATCACTGCCTTCGGATACTCACATCCCCTCCCGCTCCCCTCCCACTCCATATTACGGTTTGCCTCTGTGACCAATAATATACAGCAGAAGTGGTGCTACATAACTTCCAAGATTAGGTTCCAAAAGACCACAGCTTCCATATTGGGCTCTCTCTCCTCCCTCCTGGATCCTTCACTCTGTGAGAAGCCAACTGCCACGTCATGAAGACACTCAGGCAATCTATGGATAAATTTAGGTATCTGGCCAACAGCGAGGAACGGAAGCCTGCTAACGACTACGAGTGTGAGCCTGGAGGTGGAACTTCGCCCAACAGATCTTTAGGTGACTGCAGACCCATGTGACTCAACCTCAGGAAAGGCCCTGTCCCAGAACCACTCAGCTAAGCCATCCTCGATTCTTGACCATCAGCAAACGACGAAATTATCAATGTCTGTGTGTTTACTGCTTGAAACTAAGTTTTGGGGTGATTTGCTATGCAGCAACGGATAAATAATACAACTACCTTTCTAAGAGAAGGACTTTATAAGCAGCTGAGGTCTGAGAAGAGGCCTGAATAAAGAAGAGCCAATTATGAAAAGATGTCGGGGAAGAACATACTAGAGAGGGAAAACAGCAGTGTCAGGATCCCAAAAGAGTCTGAGCTTCGGGTATTCCTGAAACAGCTAAAAGCCACTTGTGATTGGAATCTTGTTAGTAAACCTCAAAGTGGTAAGAGGAGAATTAAAATTTCCTTCAAAGAGAGAAAGGAAGCAACATTCCCTAATTTATATTTTACATAATTATGGGACACTTTGTGGGAAGTAAGCAAGGAAGCAAGAAAATTAAGTGGAGGACTATGCACCAATCCAGCCAAGGGATGTTAATCACTCGGGCTAGGATGTTAGATAAAGAAAAATGATAGGTTGGCAAGGTTCAGAATATATTTTGAAAGTAGAGTTAGCACAGCTATAAAAAATTTATCCATGCAGACTAAGTCATGCCAACAGGTTCTGGTTTTCAAGTAGCACGGATAACACTAGATTAGACCTAAACAGAGAGAAAATAAGATATAATCTACTGAGATGTAACTCAAGATTTGTAGGTGTGGTAGTGCAAAATTATAACTTCTTATTGTCAAAATTCTGTGGGGTCTGGAAAGAAAGACTTTTCCCTTTACAAAAGAATAAAGCAGGCAGTGGATAGTCTCTTTTAAGATGCCTGTTCTGATCAGTAGCCAATCAGTTTATTTTCTAAAAAATGTTTATGCAATAAACTAGTGAATTAAAAAAAAAAAAGAAGCAATATAACAGCAATGAGGAAGACCAAAAATAAAGCCAGATTTCCTTCCCACAGGAATATACCTCCAAAGGAACAAAGTTCATGACATGAAGTACTTCTTCAAGTTAGAGAATTTATACTTATATTGTTAAATGACAAACTCCTAACCGGTTTCACAGAGCATTTAGAGCTTCATTTATTAGAGCTTAACAAGAATCTACATGTTCCTATTCTGAAAATTTTCTCAACAGGCACTGTTCACAAAGAACATAAAAATGAATGTGTCAAAAAAAACATGCCTTATATTATACATATAAAAAAAGCATGTCAAGACAACTTACAGGAAATACCCATTTCCACACCAAGACCACATCTGTGTACCTAAGGACCAGCCTTTAGTTCCCTTTTTTTTTAGTAGAGAATTCCAATATTCTTAAACTGAAACATGAAGAAGCTTTAAAACATAAAAAATAAAAACAAACTGTTATTCAGTATTGCTTCATGATTGCTCAATACTAAAGAAGGCTAATACACAAACTAGTCCCACATACACACTATACATATATATATACACACACACATACATATATGATCACATATACATATACACAAATATATATATATACAGATCACACATTAAATGAAAGGAAGTAATCTGTGCAATTTGAAAAGAATGTTTTAAAGAAATGTTTAAAATCAGGTAAGTTCTTAAAAGACAGAAAGAAAGCGAACAAACCCAGAGCATTTGCTGCTCTGAATCTTCCACAGTTTTTTCCCTATGGCCTTGGGTATAAACATACATGTCAGTCAATACATGCCAAAACACTGATACTATATATATTTTTTCATTTATTTTACAAAAGAATCTAGGCATACATGCAACAACATTTTAAAAAATGCAAAGGGCACATATGTTCACCAGAAATTCTATGTACGATTTAAAATGACTGAGCTCACCTAGGTTTCCATGCTCTACATTGTTTCAATTATTATTATTTTTACCAAATAAACTACGGTAAACAAATAAATCTTATGTTTTATCATGTCTATTTTTACTGCTAAAATCTGCATGTTAAATGCTGGAATACTTTAGAAAAGAAATTCTATTTATTTCATGTCACTAAAAGAGCAGTACCAGAAAAATCCAATGGGGAGTTAAAGAGCTTCCACTTGACCAAGATGGGAGTGTAAGATTCTCCAGGTTGCCAATCCCCCACAAAATCTTTGAACAACCAGCAAAAACTGGCAAAGCCATTTTCCTCAGAACCCTAGAAAACAAAGAGTTGGAGTACCTGGGTGAGTGCTGAATTAAGAAAATGCAGCTGTTAAAAATGTTAGGAGATGCTTATGGCATCTTGGCTGGCTCCTCCCTCACCCTCTCCCCAGTGCAGTGAGGAGCCAGCTTGGCCTCCCATTGTGGGTCCCTGGCCCTGTTCCTCAGAGAGCAGAGTAACCCCTATGCACATACCACAATGCTAGTATGTTGATGGCAGTCTGCCTGGGGGCAGCCTAAAAAACTAAACCCAAAAACTCATCTCAGGCTCACCTTTCCAGAACCTGCCCTACAAGCAAAAGCTGCTTATAAATAGCTAAAGCAGTGAAAGAAACAATTAAGCAGAAATAGCCTGAGACAAAGGTTTTCCTGCTTTATGCCACATTAGAGGGGAGAAGCAAGTCTATTTCACAGGCAGTAGAGGGAGCATTCAAATTCCTGTAAGTGGAGGAATCATAAGGCCACAAGCAAGCACTAACTCAGGGCAAGACATGGGCTTAGAAAATAGAGAGAGCACCCCTGCACTTCACAGTTGTCCCTGGCTGATCTTGTTAGGAGGGCTGAACTCTAAAGGAGAGCACCTGCCAACACAGGGCCGGTGTGCAAAGACTGTGAAAGGTACTTCCTGCTTTGGTTTGTTTGTTTTTATTAGTCCCTGGCAATCAAGGAAATCTCTCTCATATCACTAGCTTAAAGGAAAGACAACTCAGGAACTAAATCCCAGGGTTAACACCTTAAAATGTTAAAATATACAGTACAAAACAAAAGACTATAAGACTAAGCAAACAAACAGGAAATGATGGTCAATTCAAAGGAACAAGATCAAACTCCAGATACCATCAATGAAGAGGACCAGACACTGGACACACTAGACAAAGACTTATTAAAAATGATCTGATCAAAGAGATGAAGAAAAACACAGAAAAGGAACTAAAGGATATCAGGAAAACACTAAATAAACAATATGAGAATCTCAATAAAGAAAGAAATTTTTAAAAGGAACCAAACAGAAATACTGGAACTGAAGGTCACAATAACTGAAATAAAAAATTCTCTAGAGGGTTTCAACAGCAAACTGAACTGGCAGAATAAAGAATCAGGGAACACAAAATTAGACAACTGAAATAATTGAGGGTGAGGAGCAGAAAGAAAAAATAATTTTTAAGAAAGAGAACAGAGTCTAAAAGATCTGTGGGGCATCATTAAGCATGCCAATATATGCATAATGGAGCCCCAGGAGGAGAAGAAAAAAAGAAAGGGGCAGAAGGCTTGTTCAAAGAAATAAAAGCAGGAAACTTTCCAATCTGAATGAAAAGACCTGAATGTGCACATTCAAGAAGGCCAAAGAAACCCCAAATGGAGAAACTTCAAGAGAACCACACCAGACCCACAGTAGTCAAAACTGTTATTTAACAGTTGGCCTTGGATATGGGGAGAGTACTGAAAGTTGGAACATAAAAGCAATGTTTTACGTACAAAGGAGTTCCAATAAGAATAAGACTTAGTGCCGATTTTTTTCTTCAGAAACCATGGGGGCAAGAAGACAGTAGGATGAAATACTTAAAGTGCTGGAAGAAAACAATTACCAACCAAGAATCTTCTAAGCAGTGAGACTGTCCTTCAAAAATGAGGGAGAGAGTAAGACATTGCTAAATAAACAGAAGCTGAGAGGATTCATCACCACTTGATCTGCCTTACAAGAAATGCTAAAGGGAACCCTTCAGACTGAAAGGAAAGGACAGCAGACAGTGGATCAAAGGACAAAAAGAAATAAAGAGATCTGGTAAAGGTAACAATATGGAAAGTTATAAACGCCAATACTCTTGTATAATATTTTTTGGTATGTCATGCCATGTTTTCTTTCTTACAGATACTAAAGTGCAAATGCAAAAAGTAATGATAAATCAGGGTGGGCCACGGTGGCTCAGCAAGCAGAATTCTCGGCTGCCATGCGGGAGACCCAGGTTCGATTCCTGGTGCCTGCCCAAGCAAAAAAACAAAAAACAAAAAACAAAAGTAATGATAAATCAATGGTTCTGGATGTATGATGTAAAAATACCTAATTTGTAGCAGGTACAACAAAAAGGTGGGGGAACAGAAGGGCAGAGGGACAGTATATGTACATGTTATTAATGTTAAATTGGTATAAAATTAAACATGATTATTATAGACATGGCATGTTAAATTCAAACCATATGGTAACCACAAATAAAATACATGAAAAATACGTATGAAAAGAAAATATATGGAGCCCTATTCCACAGAAAAGTTAGAAAAGGGACAGGAGGGCGACTGAGGCAGCAATTTGGGAGTGCGGCTGACCTGGGAGAGCCTTCTGCACCACATGCAGCAGCCCTGGTTGCAGGGGCCGAGGAACAGAGAGGCAGAGGGCTGGAGCCTGGCGCTGAGGCAGGAACACAGGACTAGGAAGTAAGCCAGGCTGCTTTCCTTGGTGCACTACACTCACCAGCTCAGTCTCATCACCAGCGACTTACCCCACACTCCAGGCACCCAAATGCCATCACCTGCTCCCATTCCCCGTACTCCAGACATCCCCACTCCACCAGCCCTCAGTGCACGTAGCTGCCCCCCATCCCCACCCCAAGTGCAGCTCGACCCACCTCTCCTGCACCCCTCCCCAGCACTACCTCCTGCTCCCTGTTCCCCACAGGCCGTTGCCTAAGCATCAAGGTTGCAGACACTAACCTCCATACCTAAGGTAACCTGCACCCCCTCCATAGTGTCGCACAGCCTCACCCCACCCTCCCTGAGCTCAGGGAATCCCTTTACAGCACTCCCAGACCAGCATGCGCATGGGAAACCAATCTGGAAATGGCACTTGACACTAGACATAGAACTGCACATGCACACAGCCCTCAGCCTCACGTCCCAGCCCTGAGAAAGTGCCGACCTGCACAGCCAGGTCACATCTGCTCCCAATCCAAGAAGGTGTAACACAGATCTGCTGCCACAGCTCTACACATGTCACAAAGGGTCCCAGGCCTTAGACCCACACACACCAGGGTTATACGCCCCAGACCCATGCACCAGCGCACCTCCATCTTCCCTGACCGCGGGGAGCCCACGTTCACAAGCATCAGCCTAACATCTTGCACCCATACCTGCCCTGAAACAAATCACTGTACTGAGTGTTCCACCTTGTGTCTGCTCCCTGCTGTACACCCACCCTGCAAACACAAGGCCTTAGTCTACTGAAAGAAATCAACTCCCAAAGTAAATCAATCAAGATATCTACATGCCATGAAGACAGCAGAAGATCATTAAGCATATCACAATGCAGACAGATACAACCCTGCCTAATGACCAAATTAAAACACCATAGGAGACACAGACATTGAAACAACTAATCAAAGATGTTCATACAACTCTACTTAATAAAATAAGTGGGACAGCAAATGACATATCGTCAAGAGGGAAATTTTAAGTTGTATATACATTACTAGAATTAAATTTAAATAAAATAAAAACATGGAACCGTAAAAAAAAAAAAGTGAACCATAGATGTAAATTATAGACTATAGTTAATAGTATACTTATATAACATTGTTTCATCAATTGTAACAAAGGTGCCACATTAGTACAAAGTGTTAATAACAGGGAAAATTCTATGTGGGGTATATGCAAATTCAATATTTTCTGCAAACCCACTATTTCTCTTAAAAAAATCCAACAGGGTGGGCCACGGTGGCTCAGCAGGCAGAGTTCTCTCCTGCCATGCTGGAAACCGGGGTTCGATTTCCAGTGCCTGCCCATGTTAAAAAAAAAAAAAAAATCCAATGGGCAAGTCTTTACTGAATACTTAATTTTCACCTATTTCTTGATGGTATCACCTGTACAATCAAGTTTATATCCTTCAAGGGAACTTGTGAATAGCAGCTGCTTCAAGAAAAATTTTGTGAATAAAGGAACACATATAGTTATTCTCTTTTGTCAAAATGTGGTTTAGTTTCCTAGGCTGCTTCATCAAATACCATGAAATGATTTGGCTTAAATGATGGGAATTTATTCACTCATGGTTACACTCCCAAAAAGCATCCAAATCAAGACATCACAAAGACGACACTTTCTTCCTGAAGACGAGCTGCGAGTGATCCTTGGCTGCTCTGCCACATGGCAAGGCACACTGTAGTGTTTGCTCATCTCTCCCTTTTCTTCCAAGTTCTGAGTTTCATTGCTTTCAGCTTTTTGCTTCCCTGGCTTTCTCTCTCTCTGCGTAGTCATTCTGTTTATGAAGACTCCCATAATAGGACTAAGACCCATTCCGACTGAGGTGAGGCACACTCTAACTGAAGCAGCCTCATCAGAAGGTCTGCTTACACTGGGTTCACACCTGCAGGAACAGATTTGATTTAAGAACATGTTTTTCTGTGGCACATACAGCTTCAAACCATCACGGAATGTATGCTACCTACTTACTCATTATACATTTAGAGTGTCTGCTGAGAAATAAATAAATATGGCAAACGTGCTGTTTAATGTTAATCTTTTTTTATTATTAATTAAAAAAATTAACTAACACAACATTTAGAAATCATTCCATTCTACATATACAATCAGTAAATTCTTAATATCACATAGATGCATATTCATCGTTTTTTAGTACATTTGCATCAATTTAGTAAAAGAAATAGAAAGACAACAGAAAAAGAAATAAAATGATAATAGAAAAAAATTAAAAAAACAAAAAAAGGAAAACAGAAGAAGAAAAAAAAAAACTATACCTCAGATGCAGCTTCATTCAGTGTTTTAACCTAATTACATTACAATTAGGTAGTATTGTGCTGTCCATTTCTGAGTTTTTGCATCCAGTCTTGTTGCACAGTCTGTATCCCTTCAGCTCCAATTACCCATTATCTTACCCTATTTCTATCTCCTGATGGTCTCTGTTACCAATGACATATTCCAAGTTTATTCTCGAATGTCGGTTCACATCAGTGGGACCATACAGTATTTGTCCTTTAGTTTTTGGCTAGTCTCACTCAGCATAATGTTCTCTAGGTTCATCCATGTTATTACATGCTTCATAAGTTTATTCTGTCTTAAAGCTGCATAACATTCCATCATATGTATATACCACAGTTTGTTTAGCCACTCGTCTGTTGATGGACATTTTGGCTGTTTCCATCTCTTTGCAATTGTAAATAATGCTGCTATAAACATTGGTGTGCAAATGTCCGTTTGTGTCTTTGCCCTCAAGTCCCCTGAGTAGATACCTAGCAATGGTATTGCTGGGTCGTATGGCAATTCTATATTCAGCTTTTTGAGGAACCGCTAAACTGCCTTCCACAGTGGTTGCACCATTTGACATTCCCACCAACAGTGAATAAGTGTGCCTCTTTCTCCGCATCCTCTCCAGCACTTGTCATTTTCTGTTTTGTTGATAATGGCCATTCTGGTGGGTGTGAGATGATATCTCATTGTGGTTTTGATTTGCATTTCTCTAATGGCCAGGGACATTGAGCATCTCTTCATGTGCCTTTTGGCCATTTGTATTTCCCCTTCTGAGAGGTGTCTGTTCAAGTTTCTTTCCCATTTTGTAATTGGGTTGCCTGTCCTGTTGTTGTTGAGTTGAACAATCTCTTTATAAATTCTGGATACTAGACCTTTATCTGATATGTCGTTTCCAAATATTGTCTCCCATTGTGTAGGCTGTCTTTCTACTTTCTTGATGAAGTTCTTTGATGCACAAAAGTGTTTAATTTTGAGGAGCTCCCATTTATTTATTTCTTTCTTCAGTGCTCTTGCTTTAGGTTTAAGGTCCATAAAACCGCCTCCAATTGTAAGATTCATATCTCCCTACATTTTCCTCTAACTGTTTTATGGTCTTAGACCTAATGTTTAGATCTTTGATCCATTTTTAGTTAACTTTTGTATAGGGTGTGAGATACGGGTCCTCTTTCATTCTTTTGCATATAGATATCCAGTTCTCTAGGCACCATTTATTGAAGAGACTGTTCTGTCCCAAGTGAGTTGGCTTGACTGCCTTATCAAAGATCAAATGTCCATAGATGAGAGGGTCTATATCTGAGCACTCTATTCGATTTCATTGGTCGACATATCTATCTTTATGCCAGTACCATGCTGTTTTGACCACTGTAGCTTCATAATATGCCTTAAAGTCAGGCAGCGTGAGACCCCCAGCTTTGTTTTTTTACCTCAAGATACTTTTAGCAATTCGGGGCACCCTGCCCTTCCAGATAAATTTGCTTATTGGTTTTTCTATTTCTGAAAAATAAGTTGTTGTGATTTTGATTGGTATTGCGTTGAATCTGTAAATCAATTTAGGTAGAACTGACATCTTAACTATATTTAGTCTTCCAATCCATGAACACGGTATGCCCTTCCATCTATTTAGGTCTTCTGTGATTTCTTTTAACAGTTTTTTGTAGTTTTCTTTGTATAGGTCTTTTGTCTCTTTAGTTAAATTTATTCCTAAGTATTTTATTCTTTTAGTTGCAATTGTAAATGGAATTCGTTTCTTGATTTCCCCCTCAGCTTGTTCATTGCTAGTGTATAGAAACACTACAGATTTTTGAATGTTGATCTTGTAACCTGCTCATTTGCTGTACTCATTTATTAGCTCTAGTAGTTTTGTTGTGGATTTTTCAGGGTTTTCGACGTATAGTATCATATCATCTGCAAACAGTGAGAGTTTTACTTCTTCCTTTCCAATTTTGATGCCTTGTACTTCTTTTTCTTGTCTAATTGCTCTGGCTAGAACCTCCAACACAATGTTGAATAACAGTGGTGATAATGGACATCCTTGTCTTGTTCCTGATCTTAGGGGGAAAGTTTTCAATTTTTCCCCATTGAGGATGATATTAGCTGTGGGTTTTTCATATATTCCCTCTATCATTTTAAGGAGGTTCCCTTGTATTCCTATCCTTTGAAGTGTTTTCAACAGGAAACGATGTTGAATCTTGTCAAATGCCTTCTCTGCATCAATTGGGATGATCATGTGATTTTTCTGCTTTGATTTGTTGATATGGTGTATTACATTAATTGATTTTCTTATGTTGAACCATCCTTGCATACCTGGGATGAATCCTACTTGGTCATGATGTATAATTCTTTTAATATGTTGCTGGATTCGATTTGCTAGAATTTTGTTGAGGATTTTTGCACCTGTATTCATTAGAGAAATTGGTCTGTAGTTTTCTTTTTTTGTAATATCTTTGCCTGGTTTGGGTATGAGGGTGATGTTGGCTTCATAGAATGAATTAGGTAGCTTTCCCTCTACTTCAATTTTTTTGAATAGTTTGAGCAGGGTTGGTACTAATTCTTTCTGGAATGTTTGGTAGAATTCACATGTGAAGCCGTCTGGTCCTGGACTTTTCTTTTTGGGAAGCTTTTGAATGACTGATTCAATTTCTTTATTTGTGATTGGTTTGTTGAGGTCATCTATTTCTTCTTGAGTCAAAGTTGGTTGTTCATGCCTTTCTAGGAACTTGTCCATTTCATCTACATTGTTGTATTTATTAGCATAGAGCTGTTCATAGTATCCTGTTATTACCTCCTTTATTTCTGTGAGGTCAGTGGTTATGTCTCCTCTTCCATTTCTGATCCTATTTATTTGCGTCCTCTCTCTTCTTCTTTTTGTCAATCTTGCTAAGGTCCCATCAATCTTACTGATTTTCTCATAGAACCAACTTCTGGTCTTATTGATTTTCTCTATTGTTTTCATGTTCTCAATTTCATTTATTTCTGCTCTAATCTTTGTTATTTCTTTCCTTTTGCTTGCTTTGGGGTTAGTTTGCTGTTCTTTCTCCAGTTCTTCCAAGTGGACAGTTAATTTCTGAATTTTTGCCCTTTCTTCTTTTCTGATATAGGCATTTAGGGCAATAAATTTCCCTCTTAGCCCTGCCTTTGCTGCGTCCCACAGGTTTTGATATGTTGTGTTTTCATTTTCATTCACCTCGAGATATTTACTAATTTCTCTTGTAATTTATTCCTTGACCCACTGGTTGTTTAAGAGTGTGTTGTTGAGCCTCCACGTATTTGTGAATTTTCTGGCACTCTGCCTATTGTTGATTTCCAACTTCATTCCTTTATGATCAGAGAAAGTCTGTGTATGATTTCAATCTTTTTAAATTTGTTGAGACTTGCTTTGTGACCCAGCATATGGTCTATCTTTGAGAATGATCCATGAGCACTTGAAAAAAAGGTGTATCCTGCTGTTGTGGGGTGTAATGTCCTATAAATGTCTGTTAAGTCTAGCTCATTTATTGTAATATTCAAATTCTCTGTTTCTTTACTGATCCTCTGTCTAGATGTTCTGTCCATTGATGAGAGTGGGGAATTGAAGTCTCCAACTATTATGGTATATGTGTCTATTTCCCTTTTCAGTATTTGTAGTGTATTCCTCACGTATTTTGGGGCATTCTGATTCGGTGAGTAAATATTTATGATTGTTATGTTTTCTTGTTTAATTGTTCCTTTTATTAGTAGAGAGTATCCTTCTTTGTCTCTTTTAACTGTTTTACATTTGAAGTCTAATTTGTTGGATATTAGTATAGCCACTCCTGCTCTTTTCTGGTTGTTATTTGCATGAAATATCTTTTCCCAACCTTTCACTTTCAATCTATGTTTATCTTTGGGTCTAAGATGTGTTTCCTGTAGACAGCATATAGAAGGATCCTGTTTTTTAATCCATTCTGCCAGTCTATGTCTTTTGATTGGGGAATTCAGTCCATTAACATTTAGTGTTATTACTGTTTGGGTAATACTTTCCTCTACCATTTTGCCTTTTGTATTATATATATCATATCTAATTTTCCTTCTCTCTACACTCTTCTCCACACCTCTCTCTTCCGTCTTTTTGTATCTGACTCTAGTGCTCCCTTTAGTATTTCTTGCAGAGCTGGTCTCTTGGTCACAAATTCTCTCAGTGACTTTTTGTTTGAAAATGTTTTAATTTCTCCCTCATTTTTGAAGGACAATTTCGCTGGATATAGAAGTCTTGGTTGGCAATTTTTCTCTTTTAGTAAGTTAAATATATCATCCCACTGTCTTCTTGCCTCCATGGCTTCTGCTGAGAAATCTACACATCGTCTTATTGGGTTTCCCTTGTATGTGATGGATTGTTTTTCTCTTGCTTTCAAGATCCTCTCTTTCTCTTTGACCTCTGATATTCTAACTAGTAAGTGTCTTGGAGAACACCTATTTGGATCTATTCTCTTTGGGGTGTGCTGCACTTCTTGGATCTGTAATTTTAGGTCTTTCATAAGAGTAGGGAAATTTTCAGTGATAATTTCTTCTATTAGTTTTTCTCCTCCTTTTCCCTTCTCTTCTCCTTCTGGGACACCCACAACCGTATATTTGTGCGCTTCATATTATCATTCAATTCCCTGAGCCCCTGCTCAAATTTTTCCATTCTTTTCCCTATAGTTTCTGTTTCTTTTTGGATTTCAGATGTTTCATCCTCCAGTTCACTAATTCTAGCCTCTGTCTCTTTAAATCTACCATTGTAGGTTTCCATTGTTTTTTTCATTTCTTCTACTGTATCTTTCATTCCCATAAGTTCTGTGATTTGTTTTTTCAGACTTTCCATTTCTTCTTTTTGTTCATCCCTTGCCTTCTTCATGTCCTCCCTCAATTTATTGATTTGGTTTTTGAAGAGGTTTTCCATTTCTGTTTGTATATTCAGAATTAGTTGTCTCAGCTCCTGTATCTCATTTGAACTATTGGTTTGTTCCTTTGACTGGGCCATATCTTCAATTTTCCTGGTGTGATTTGTTATTTTTTGCTGGCGTCTGGACATTTAATCAGATTTCCCTGAGTGTGAGACCCAGTAGGTTGAAAGATTTTCCTGTGAAGTCTCTGGACTCTTGTTTTTTTCATCCTGCCCAGTAGGTGGCGCTTGTCTGTCTGCGGGTCCCACCAGCAAAAAATGTTGTGGCTCCTTTATTAATGCCACTATTGGTGTTTGGTTGGACCCAGTCCCTGCCACTGTCGGAAACTCCAGGCAGCCGCCTGTGGGGGAGGGGCGCCAGTCGCCGGCCGCCGCGGCCCGGGGAACTTGCCACCGGACCAGGAAGCCACCTGTGGGGGAGGGGCACCGGTCGCTGGCCGCCGCAGCCTGGAGAACTCACCGATCCGAGACCCACCGCCGGACCAGGAAGCCACCGCGGGGGAGGGGCCCCGATCGCTGGCCACCACGGCTTGGGGAGCCCGCTGATCCGAGACTCGTAGCCGGTCCAGGAAACCACCCACGAAAGAGGGGCGCCAGCCGCCGTGGCTTGGGAAACTTGCCTCTCCGAGACTCTCAGCCAGTCCGAGAAGGAGGGAGGGAGGGGCGCCAGTCGCCGTCGCCTGGGGAAGTGCGTGCTGCTCGGGGAGCTCACCGCAGCGGAGTCTCGCAGATGGTCTAGCCAGTCCAGACTGGGGTATGCTGTGTGTCCATTCCCTGCCGTGGCCCCGGGAGCTGTTCTGCACTGTTTCTGGTCACCCAGTAGTTGCTCTGGAGGAGGAACTAAGACGCGCGTACCTTACTAAGCTGCCATCTTGGCCCCCTCCTAATGTTAATCTTTTAAAACGTCTATGGCAAATGACTGTTAAGTGGTTCTTCACATTTGAAAAGTGTCTTTTTTTCACACTGGTAGCAATTTTGAAATTGACTAGGCAGATGGGGTCATCGTCCCAAATCCTTTGCTCTCTCCTATGGGAATCATCCATCCACAGCCTGCCATGCACCTGCAGCGCCCACCACCAGGGACAGCATGTTCTTCCCCGCCCCAGTGATGTCAGGCATGACTGTGTGACGTGGCTGGCCAATGGACTGTCAACAGAACTGACAGGGTACTGGTTCCAAGCCGTAAGTAGCAATGTGTGTCAATACTTGCTCTTCTTGTGTTCCCATGATTCACCTTGAGGAGAGTAGCCCACTAAATCTATCTCTTCAGTCCAGGCCCTAGAACAGAGACATGCAGAGCAGACCAGAAACTGAGAAAAAAAAACCTGTTGAAAAGAACCCAAGCCAGCCAGATCCAGCCCATAATGGCCAAACCACAGGCAACTTGCAGACCTATAAGCATCAGTGTTTAGTATTGTTAAGCCACTGACTGAAATTGTTAGAGAACAAAAACATATATATTGATGCTCATTCTTTACAAGGTTGCCTGTATAATGTTAATTGCAGCAAGTCACACCTTCTGGATTTATCTATTCTAAACTAACAATAATTTTCTTTGACTACATTATATTTCAGAAAACAGCATTAGAAATTTTTAATAATTTTTAATATAAAGTTGTCACTGAAAGATATTTTTTCTTAACTAAATACTATTTTCCAGAATAAACTATTACATACAGAATAAACTATATTTCAAGACCTGCAAGCAATGATTTTGTCACCTTGGATGGTCCTACAAGTTACCAAGCAGTCCTCCAAGTGAAATAAAAGTAACCCACCTCCCTAAATGTCTGGTATAACCAAGAACCTTTTATCTTTTTTTTCTGAGCTGCATCCATGTATCGTCACTTCAAAATCTCACAAGTCAGAACTAACTACCGTCGGGAGGGGGAACCAACATGAATTAGTAAAAATACTGAAATAAAGAAGACTCCAATAAGTATGATTTTATTACTTTTGAATACTAATTCTTTCTCTCTTTCCTGGCAAAGTTACCATAGGGCCTGCCTGAATTACAATGTTCCTATGTGACTTAGAAATCTGTTTTTTTAAAAAGTTACAGAAGGACACATATTCTTGACACAAACACTTTATTAGTTAATTTTTCAAGTAAAATTTGTGCAGGCAAACTTTAGCCTAACCCAACTTCAATTAGAAGTTACAAAAGTAAAATTATTGAGAATATGCTGGTCTAATTCTAAGAATATCATTGCCCGTTCTACCATGTATACCTAATAAAGCAAAATGTATTGTGAAAATTTACTGTATATTAATAAATGAGTATAAGTCACTACTAGTAATTCTTATTTTTATCATTATTCACTGAAGCTAGCATCTCCCAGTTTAAAAATCACAAAATCTTAGCTTAAAAGGAATTGAGTTGAAGCTAGCCCAACCACCCATTAAATACCTGAGATACCTCTATAAGAGTCCTCCCAAATGCTCATGGCCTGAGCCCTTCCAGTCAGAAGCAGCATTTCCAAATTAGGGGTTTGTAAACTTGTTTCAGGCAATTACATTAACGAAAAGACAGTAATTGGGTCTGCTTTCATTTCTACTTTTAAAATTAATAAACCATTTTTTAAACATCCCCTACATTTCACTATACAAGTGGAAAAATCATGTACCAGGTGAGCATGCATACTGGTTAACAGAGAATAGGTAAGCCAACTCACATCTAGGCAGACACCTGGGCAGCTTAGCCCCTGATTGAGCAATGCACCAATGCTTGCGGTTTAGAGCATTACATTTTAGTTGTTTTGGTTTTACGCACATCTTTAATTTGTACTAATAACAGACCAATGCTTAGAGACAGGACATACAAGGATATTAACTTGGCATGAGTTGAGTGACAATGATAGACAATGACTTTGCAAATGCATTCAAAAGAGTGCATAAATTGCATGATCTTGCTCAAAATGGTCATCAAGCACAACAAGAACCTGCTAGCTGTAAAAAAAAAAAAAAAGCAGTCAAAGGAACCAAAACAATCATAATTGCAGTAACTGATACTATCCAAATTTCTATTACTAGTAGAACAGATAAACTACGATAGATTTACATAAAGGCATACTATTAGTAATGACCTATACTACATATAATAGTCTGGATGAATCTCACAATGCTAAGAAAAAGAGCCCAAACACAAAAAGAGTATATATTGTTTGACTGCATTTCTGTAAAGAAAACAGGCAAAACTAATCCATGGTGGTTACCTGACAGGGGTTGGGGATAAGCAGTGACCTTGAAAGGAGCGTTATCTGACAGGGGTCAGGGATAAGCAGTGACCTTGAAAGGGGCTCAAGAAGGCTTATGGGGTACTGCTATTGTTAATTTATGTTTTGATCTGGTTGCTTGTTATGCAATCATCAAGCTGTATGCTTATAAATTGGGTACTCTCATGTATGTGGGTTATAATTCATAGTTCAATAAACAAAATTCAAAAAAAGCAACAGTAAAGGTTAAATTTGATTAGGTTATTCACATGCCCAATGTTTCATTTGTGAAGTGCTTGAATCTTTAATTATTTAGATAAATGAAAAACAACAAATTACAAAATGAAAACAATTGTTCATCTAAGATATGAAAAGAACTCAACACATTAGATCTAAAAGTAATTCTTTTCTAGTTTTAAAGCTGCAATAAGCATTAAATTTCTAACTACATTTTAACATACATCTTGTGTCAAAATCAACATTATTTTGAATGCATTACAAATTTTATAAAAGTCCTTCAGAGAAATTAAGTGGTGGTACTTAAAAATGAGCAAAAGTAAAAAATAGTTTTTATATATTAAGAGTATTATTAATTTTATCATCTTTAAAATTACTTTTATTATATAATCGTTAATAATACATGGAACAATTCAATTTTCTTTTACATAAAATCACTTATTGATCATTTACCACAGATAAAAT
This sequence comes from Tamandua tetradactyla, assembly GCF_023851605.1. Taxonomy (NCBI): domain Eukaryota; kingdom Metazoa; phylum Chordata; class Mammalia; order Pilosa; family Myrmecophagidae; genus Tamandua; species Tamandua tetradactyla. The sequence continues at coordinate 65,226,232 of NC_135331.1, forward strand.
TATTAGATTATATATCATAATGAGAAAGTCCTCAGGATTAGAAGAAAAATTAGGCAACACTTCAGCAATGAAGAAAAAAATACAGTCAGGACTGAGGAGATCTGCTAATAAATTCCAGATCTGCCACCGACAAGCTGTGTGACCTCTATCAGGTCCCTGCTCTCTACTGGAAATATTATGTGAACCATATTTTCAATTCAAAAAATTCTACTAGCCACATTTAAAAAGTAGGAAGTACATGTGCACTGCAATACACAGTACAATAGTTAAAGCGAACCGTAGTGACACAAAAACAGCCAAGTTCCTTACGAGAAAAAGATTTCACATGGCTTCAGTTCTAACATTTTTAAATTTAAATTCGTTAAAATGAAATAAAATGAGAAATTCAGTTCCACAGTCAGGCTAGCTACATTTTGAGTGCAATTGCAACAAAGGACCAGTGGCTAGGGTACTGGACAACACAAGGTCAGGTCATTCAGTCTCATCGAGGCTCACTTTCTCCATCAGTAAACTTTAAAAAGTTATGCGAGAGTAAGAATCACAAATTCAGCAGCTTACTCCGGCTGAAACTTTGACACCTCAAGCACATATGCCCAATTCAAAGCGGGAAGCTGTTCATTTGCCAATCAGGGACGCAGACCCAGCGTTGCAGGGCAGGGCATTATTACTTTTCAAACAAAGTTGGAAATCTGATGTTTACGTAAACTTTCTTCTTCAATCACTGTGAAATTTTTCAAGGCACTGTGAGGGTCAAACAAAAACTTATCTGTACACTACGGCTAGCAATCTGGTTCTATGAACATTCCTTCCTGCCCTACAGTCTGTGATGTATTTAATCTGACTTCCACATCTGGAAGTTAAAAAACAGCTGGAGAATCAGCTGAGGGGTGAGCTCCACAGCCCCCTTGTGCAGGCAAAGTGAAGCTGGGGACCCGATTAGGACGTGGCAGCCTGGAGTGAACTTGAGCAGGATCCCAGCAGGATCCTAGCCCTGCCTACACCACAGGATGAGGACAAACCTGAAAAAGAATCACCGCAAGATAAGGGAAAGTCCATCTGGATACAGGACAATGGGTCAGATAAGGTTGGACAGGTTGGCAAAGCCAAGCTTACCACAGTGACTACTACACTGCCTAGATCCTCCAGAGCACGTGGGATCAAAGGAGAAATAAAATAAACTACTAACCAGGAATTAGTGATGAGGACAGCCGTCACCACTGTCCACAGATAGGGTGCAAGGCAAGGGAAATGGGTGGCAGGTGGATGCCAGGTGAGTCACCATCTGGGAATATTCTCAACTGATTCATGGACTCTGAAAAGGGTAGCATTCCCTCAGAGAAGGCAAAGTCACAAAAAGCCTATTCTGTGACTTCTGTTAAGGCTGCATTTTTAGTTCCAGGGTGGATGAGCCTTGAAAACTCAGAATTATTAATAGGAGCCCTACGTTAGGATCCAATCAACCTGCGTGTTAATCCCAAATGTGCCACTGCCTTGCTGCATGGCATCTGTTTTCCCATATTTGAAATGGTAATAGCATATAACTTTACATAAAAGTTGTTTCAGGATCATTTGATTTGAAAAGTCTCATGTAATTGCAAGGCATTTTTTTTTATTATTATTTACCAATTACTAGTGGTTTCTAAGAGTGCAATTTATTGAATGCAATTCAAGTCCCTGATCAGGATTCTTCTTTAATTTGGCAGGGGGTCAGCTAGGAGTTTTAGAGGAACAGCAGTGAGCACTAATTAGCCCATAGCAAATTCAGCCACACACAGCCGGGTCTGGAGGGTTCATGATGTGGGACCATGAGAGGTCAAATTCCAAGATGGACTGGAAAAAACCACAGAAGGAGGAATTTGCCCTTAAGCAATGGTTCTTAACCTTTTCCAGGTCACTGATGCTTTGATGATCTGATAAAGCTCTGTCTTTGTCTTACAGAAGTGAACAAGTATAAAACTGACATATAACTAATTTCAGGAAATTCATGGAAACCCTGAGGCTCCACCACGCATCCAAATTTAAAATGTCACCCTTAAGGAAGAGAGGGTCACAAGACACACAACTGTGTCTTAGGCAATGAGCTCTTGCTGGGTCGAAGGCAGTTTGAGGATAGCTAAAGGCCAACCACAAAAACAAAGAGTCTTTCGTTAAAGCCTCAGTCCCTTCTCTTGTTTCTGTGGGAACCTCAGATGATGACTCCTTGAGGTCTCACATACAACTCACAAATACCATTGAACTAGCTAACTAGTAGCTTACTGACTCCTTGGACAGTTTCAACAGAAAAGAGAGAAACTCTGAGCTCAGTCCATGTGGATCTTAAACAAACTCAGGGAGTAAAAGGTGTATAAGAAAAGGTATACACAGCACATGCTGCTCATACATTATGGTACATGCAGGGAATTTTTCCTATTTTGACTTTTGGGTCAGAGTACAAAGAAGACATTGCATGTGTGTCACTGGGTGCTTAAAGAATTCATGCAAGTATCACCAAGAGTAGGAAAAGCTCACAGCCACCTAGAATAACAGTGAGCATCACGGAGACAACCGGGTACCTACACTGACATCAGTGGGACGTGAGGTGAATCACTGACTCTGCGGAAATTAATCACACTTCAAGTTCTCACTGACAAGAGCAGAACTTTGATTTTTTAATGGAATACAACTTGTCAAATGCATTTTGGCAAAACATTCTGTAACCACTTCTCAATCCAGTCTTTTATAGAAATACATTTAGGAAAGTACAAGGGAAACCAAATGAAAAAGATAAATTTTTATTATCTTATAAATATGTTTAGAAGAGTAAGGTCAAACTATGAATTTGGAAATGCAACTGTTCAGACCACATCTAATGTAATGATCTTTTCATAATATAACCTAATACTCTAGTTTTGATATTAATATTGTAAAAGAAAAAGTAGGGGTAAATGAATAAGTTGAAATTACTAGCCATGTAACTAGTATTCCTTCCTTAAATCAAAGATACGTATCTTTCTAAGAACAGTGAAACTCTAAAAAATTGTCTCTGGACTGTCAAATAGCAAGGTCCTCACCAAAGACTACAGTCTATAAAGCCAGAGCGGAACATTCAGGAGCAGGTTAATATACCATATGAAAAAACACCCTGTACTGCATTCCTATCTACTTGCCAAGGATAGTCACTTACAGGAGTAGGCGATTTTCCTCTATTGTTAGTGAGTTTTAAAACTCCTCAAGAACACAATGCCTTCCACTTTGGTATTTACCTTGGCAACCTACCAGTCAACTGGAATTTTAATACTTTCAATTGAGTTGGTTTATATTTTTTTAATTTTTTTTATTGTATAATATAACACATATACAAAGCAAAAAAAAAATGAGAAAGCAATAGTTTTCAAAGCACTCTTCAACAAGTAAAGGACAGATCCCAGAGTCTGAAATGGACTAAGATACCAACATCTCAGATTTTTCCTTCTGCTGCTCCAGAACATTGGAGGCTAGAAGGAATAAATATTTTTTTATCATCACAAGTGACGTTTGTGTGTGTGTGTGAAAATTTATATATATCTAAAAACAATAAATTTCAAAGTACAGCACCACAATCAGTTGTAGAACATATTTCGGAGTTTGACATGGGTCACAATTCTACAATTTTAGGTTTTTACTTCGAGCTTCCCTAAGATACTGGAGACTAAAAGAAATACCAATATAATGATTTAGCAATCATACTCATTTGTTAAACCTGACCTTCTCTGTATAACTCTACCATCAACTTTGATCTTTCTCCCACTCTTTAGGGGTATTTGGGCTATGGTCATCTAACTTTTTCATGTTGGAAGGGTCTGTTACTAATATGGGGTAGGGAAATGGAACTATCTGACGTTCTGGAGAGGCTGGGCCCTCTAGGTTTCAGGACTTATCTGGTTCAGGAACTTATCTGGAGGTGGTAGGTTTCTGGGGAGTTATACTAGTACATGGTACCCTTGTGGAATCTTACATATTGCCTTAGGTGTTCTTTAGGATTGGCTGGAATGGCCCTGGTGGGGTTTGGCAGGTTATGATAGGTAGCAATGTCTAACTGAAGCTTGCATAAGAGTGACCTCCAGAGTACCCTCTATTTGAACTCTCTCAGCCACTCATACCTTATTTGTTACACTTCTTTTCCCCCTTTTGGTCAGGATGGCATTGATGATCCCATGGTGCCAGGACCAGCCTCATCCCTGGGAGTCATCTCCCATGTCAGGTCAGTTGGTTTAAATGCCAGATAATTTTCCTCTGCAGTGCCATAATTTCAAATGCCACGTCCTGCTAATATATTTCAAATTTAATGATAAATCAGATTTAATTTTTTCCCACAAGTATAAATAATTTAATCCAAGAAAATCATTGAGAACAGTGCCTAGTATATAGTATGTGCTCACCGAATGTTAGTTAATTCAGGTTGGGGATAGTGCTATGTGGCAAAAGATAATACAGATTTTAGAAGTGGGCTGTACTAAAGACGTAATTGTGCAGTGAGCCTTGATAAAAGTATTAATGAAAGTTTAAAATGACTAGAACACATTGCTCACAGAATTTTGGACTTTGAGAAGATTGTTGGTGAGGGCGTAAGGAAAAGCGAGAAGACTTCATTGGAAACCAAAAGAAAGTTTGGTAATACCCACACTTACACAACTTGCAGTCACTTGCAATCATGTGCAAAGTCAAAAAAAAGTACCAAATGAACTGAGTGACCTGTTAAAGGAGATTTTGAAGCACAGTGTTGAAGATGTCACCTGTTTTATTCTTGCTGTTTACATTAACATAGAGAGAAGGACTGCCAAACAAAAAGGGGCAAAGATCTGATGGTTCTGAAATTTCAATTCCAGGGCACCTCCTGGAAAACAAAGTCTAAAGTCGAAGCTAAGGGTGTAGCTATCAATTTCTTTTAAGATTTCAGAAAGATCAAAAGTGGTGCCTCCAGGTTCTATTAAATCAGACAATAGGGCCTCCCCAAGTTTAAGGGTGTAGATTCTCTCAGCTGTCTCAGCAGAAGCCCAAGGCAGAGAACGATTTATCTCCAAGAGACACACGTGTATGGTTTTTGTCTAATGGATAGGACCAAGACATTTCACAAGAGACCCACAAAATTTCTGAAAGGATTTTATCAACAGAAACAGTGTCAGATAAAAAAAAAGGCCATCAATTTCCAAAATTTGACAGGTAGGAAACAGGATGAGAAAACTACTTTGCTACAAACACATGCTACCTTTTATAAAAAGGAAGGATAACTGAAAGGGCAGAACCAAGAGCACAAAGGGGAGACTCAAAGAGCCTTGGAAAGTTATTCCTAGGATTTGAGAGCCAATCAAGGAAGATTTGCCTAGCTGGGTCTTAGAATTTGCCTAGCTGGATTTTAGCATTGCAACAGCGAGTGACTCCTGTGTATTTCATTTTCTCTGTCTCTTTGAACAGAACTATGCATAGTTATATGGACAATAATGGAGAAATAACTTGGGCCTGCCCCACCGTTGTATGCTGGTTGTTTTTTGAGGCAGGTAATTTGACTCTTTCACAAGCTCTACAGATGAAGAGGACCTCTATTTAATGAGTTGTATTTAAGGAACTATAACCAAGGAGCCATGCCCACAACAGGATCTAATTTAGTTAACATCTGGATTTTGAACAGATGCACACCTCCACAGTAAAGAGGAGTTGCTCTTCATCTCCTAATAGAAATTATGTTTGGCACCAATAAAATTTAACATATTTTACAGCATCAAAAACTTCTAAATAGCACACAAAGTCATTTACAAATTTGATCTGCTTATTAAGATCCTAATGCAATGGGGCAGGAAATATTGCTTTATATTATTAAATCTCATAATGTAAAACTTGATAAACAGCTCCACATTAACTAAACTAAGCCTTAATTACCAACCACCCAATTTTAATGTATGTTTATAATATGTATTTATAGCATCATAAAGCCGCTGTTAAGAGAGCACATAAGCAGTGTCAAAGCTGCTTTAAGTATCTTGATGTGTACATTTTATTATTGCTTGTAACAAAAATACCACGTAAAGGCTTTAAATGAGATGTGAACTATGAAACAGAATGTTTGAGTCCACTAAGATATTGGTTTTTTTAATCTACTTACTTTCAAAGGAAAGCAAATGGTATCATCCAGAGAGCCTATAACGTCTTATCAATCAGAATGACAGCACATCTGTTGCTTTTCTATTCACTATCCACCTTGTTGAGGCATTTTATATATGAAATAATATTTAAAGCAATGCTTTTTAAAATGTCGAGGAACAATTTATTTCACACCTATGTTCCTTGGGGCTCTGAGCCTATTTACTGAAGCTTATTAGTGAAGGACAGTGACTGACGTTCCCTGTATAAGCAACCCATGGGCCAATAAAAATAAAAAGTATAAATACGCAGTCAGAAACATAGAGCCCACTTCTGCTAGAAGTGAGACGAGAGGGATACCGGTCTACTCAGGCAGCCCAGCACAGTGCAGAAACATTGTGTCACGTTGAAAGTCAGGATATGTGGGTCTGTGTTTAGCCTGAGACACACTGTTAAAGTGATTTATCTGCCTCAGGACTCAGCTTTCTTAACTGTAAAATTCAAGATTCGTATTGGATGTGGTCAGTTAATGCATTCTTCAGCTTCAGACATTCAGAACCCTTCACGTGACTTCTTCCCAGACCCATGTAAAACCCACACAGGTCCTGTGAGTTACCAAACACACATTTTTTCCCTTAAAATTAGCTTCTGCAAAGGAAATTGTACACCATTACTTTGTAAATGAAAAATCTGATTTACATGCCATTAATGGATGGGAACTGTAAAAGTTAAATACAATCAAACAAGAAAACAATGATTAAATTCTAGCCATCAGGCTGAAGACTACCCTGAAGTCTGTTCTCGCTGGCGACGGTGCCTAGGAGAGGACATCAAACTGAGACAGCACTGAAAGGCAACTGAAAAGGGCACATGTTCCTCATTATATGATTCAATCTATTTCATGCAACATCTGCATACCACCTAAAATCAACTCCAATGCCAACCAAAATCATCTCTCACGTCCTACCCTCTAGAAGTACTGCATCAAATAATCATAATCACGCCTAGTACTTCTGATTTAAAATTTTACCTTGAATCCTCATATGGCCCACTTACCCTACTTTTGCAAAAAAAAAAAAAAAAAACTATTAATATTGTCACAAGACATGTAAAAATAGTTTTGAGGGCACTGGAGTACTGTGGAAAGAACCCAGGCTTGGAATCAGATTAAGGTTCTAAGTTTTTCATTTTCTTGACCCACAAGTTAATTAACCCCTCTGAGCCTCAGTTTGCTCATGTGCAAAGTTGAGATAATAAAATTCACATTCAGGTACAGCTGTCACAGTTAATAAGGCAATGTATGTAATATGTTGAGCACACTATGAACCACAGACACTCAATTAATGCCATATATTAAAAATAAGTTACTTTCTTCCAATAAACTTTCAAAATTCTACCAAAATAAAACAAATAGTAGTCTGGAAGGAAAATAGTTTACCATTTTCCTCTTTGGCCAACCTGAATTTTACATACACTCATACACACACACACACACACACACACACACTTTCACTTCCAAAGTTACAAAACTCACAAACTATTAGCAAATGCAGCAAAAAAATTTTGTCCTCAACAATAAAACAAGAACACTCAGTGGCCAAAATGAAAAACGGCAACTCTAAGTTTGCTACCATGTAAAGTATTTCGAGGTGTTTTTTCTCGCCCCAAAAAATGTCACTGAAGAAAAGACCAAGTGAGAAAGTTTTAAATCAAATAAAAGCCAGCCTGTTTGGGCACAAAGCTCTGAAAAGAGCCTCATTTAGGTCACAGCTAATAACACTGTTTCCTAGTAGATGCAGTAAATGGTGGATAAAATAAAAAAATCCCAATACTAACCCAGCAACAGAAGTTCTAGTCACCCAGTGCATGGCAGCAGTACATGCTCCAGGACTCATGTTAGTCACTTTTCTTTTTTTTTTTTTTGGCATGGGCAAGCACCGGGAATCGAACCCGGGTCTCTGGCATGGATGGCAGGTGAGAACTCTGCCTGCTGAGCCACCGTGGTCCACTCATGTTAGTCACTTTTGATGTATTATTTCTAATCTATGCAAGTGTGCAAGGGTAGTCCTTGCTAGCCCCAATTCAAACATGAAGCAATCGAGGTTGAGAGGTTAACTTGCTTGCTCAAGGCCACCTAGCTGGTAAATACCAGAGTTACACTCGCACCTCATGACGCCCAAACCCAATATTCTCCCTCCACTCTTCCCTGTTGATTTTTTTTTTTTAGGTCAAGATATGTATAAGAATCTTACTCACTGCCCCTCTGAACAGTTACCATGGGATGTCATTCCCTTTTTCCCTGCCCTCCCTGTTCTGGATTATCTCAAAGCCTTTGCTTCCTGTCCATGCCATACTCAGTTTTCATCTCCCCAACTCCAATTCACTAATTTCTGAGACTCTGTAACCTCATTTTGTGTCCAAGCCCTCAGGAAACTGTTTTGCTAAGACATACAAGACTAAAAATAAAATAAAATAACCTGGGGTAAGGCTTTCCATTCACCTGGGCCTTAAACTAAAAGGCTCACAGTTAATGAGCAATTCTCTTGCATGATCAACCAATATTTACTCAGACACAAGTTCTCTCATTACAAGCTGGCGTTTCAATTTACCAGTGATGACTAAGACAGCTACAAAGTGTGCAATGGGTTAAAAATTCTTGTGCTACCATATATATTTAACAAAATGCTTCACTGAGTCAGATTTTCAAAAGGTAGCTAGAAGCATTTATTCAGTGAATGCACGTTAAAGCAAGGCTCTGCATAAAAATAAAAACTATTGAACTCAAGAGTGTTTATTTCTGTTCCATTTTTAAAGAAACAACAATTAAAGAAAAAAAGCTTGATAAGTATCTCCTTTTAACTACAAGATACAGTTCAGTGAAGACATCTATTTAATAGACAATACCTAGCTGATATTTGTAAGTCCTAACTTTGTACAAGTATATCTAGCACTCATTGCCCAAACTTGAAACTCTAAATTACTGACGTTTGTGAACTGCTCCATTCTGCCTGAGGTTCCCCAATAGTCTAAATGCAAGTCACACTCTTCTAAGCATTGTGCGCTGGACTATTCCCTGATTATTATACACAATGAAACTGAGTTACAGAAAAGTCAAGCAACCTGCCTAGTATCACACAGCTGGTAAACAAGACTCAAGGAAATCAAACCCAAGTGTTTTGACTCTTGAGCCTATACCCACCATACTTACCGACTTCTACATATAAACATTTTTATAGGCAGTGAGACAATAGAGCACAGGTGTGCAGACCTATTTATTGAGCACCTACAATGTGCCAGGTACCAACTGCTGGAGAAGAAGGAATTTTAAAATGCCTGGGAGGCTTTTTTTTTTTTTTAACAGATTGAGGGTACGTTGAAAATAAAGTGCCCAGTTACAATACGATGTGCTTATGCTCAGGCTAGCAGCCCATCATAAATGCTGGGAGAGCCCAATGCAAATGACAACTTAGATAATAAATGTGAAACTTAGAAGTACCAAACTTTTTTAAATTTAGTGGTGACAAATACATTTAGAATAGGAGGGCAAACAATCATATGTAAAAGTTTTCTGGTTTTCACTGGGAAGAACCCAAGTGCTATAATACTGGAATAGTGCTTTAGGAATGTGGAACTCTTTGCCCGTAAACAAAATATTTGGTTTTGGGTTCTGGTTTTTCATTTAAATAGTTACATATCTTTTTTTGTACCTTATTTTTCATGCAGCTATTGGCTGTTTCAAGCAGTTACACCTTTCCTATTCTGATATGATCCAGAAGAGAGCTAACCATTAACCATACTCTTAATTCTAAGCTTAAACTGTCAGGGCAAGATCCCTTCTCTAGAGTAAAGTACACTGGATTTATGCCCTTCATTTATCTATTATTCTCGCTGCTCAGATACCTGAGGTCCCTCCAGCCTTCCTCCAGCTTATTCTCAGGCTTCAGTTCTGAGAAGTGATGGTGACAGATACTTATACCAGAAGTATTAATGCATTACTCATTGTTCTTCATTTTCTCCTAGGAACTTTTTTTCTTACTGTAATTAACAAAAATAACATACTAGAACGTGGGGAACATGTTACAAAACTTAGTACTGCCCTTCTATCAAAATCACAAATTCACACCTTAAATTATCTGAGACATGGTTCTTAAATTATTAACAAAATGAATCAGTGGAGATTTCATTTTATAACTTAGTACTTGTCATATATTTTTCAAAACCAAAATGTTACATTTGGCAATGTTACTCTAGCCAGGTAACTTCAGACTGAACAGCTAATATTCTAGAGGCTACCTGCTGCTTTAAGCAGAATTGCCTTAAGACCTGCTCTCCTCAGTGGCTTCAGACAGAGTCATTTCCAGAACTGTGGCCATTTCCTAAACTCACAATCATTGGAGAACTTTAGGTGCCAAATTCAGCCTTCAGATACATATGCCCCAGCTGGGGCTGAATTTGGAACAGCTCTGAGAACCATTTCAAGGACCACTTAGTCAATCTCACCAGCACTGAATTTCTGTACAACAGGGAGCCTGGACAAGCTAATGTTGAACAGGAGAAAAGCGACCACAGTAGAACAGTTCAGCTAAACACAGATTCACGTGGGTGGAACAGTTTTGCTACCAAGTGTACAGACACAACCCCAGAGTCTACTGGTACCACAAGAGAGACAAATTATCCCTGGGGATTTGGGGATAAAAAGGCTAGTGTGGGAAGACGATTCTGTGGAAGACTGGGAATCGGGATAGTCTATTTGTGCTCATCCAATAATACATAATCATCTGTGTATCATTTTTTGAGCATCTGCTGTACAGCCTCTGCTGTAATGTACAGGTGGTATTGTGCTTACTCATTTGTAACAACTTCACACTGACGATCTGAGGTCAACATAATTAAAAAGATGAGGAAGCAAAGGTGGAGAGAAGTTAAGTTACTGGGCCTCATTCACTGGTGGAGCTAGACGTGCAGCCAGGTATGGGACCGCAGTCATGCCATTAACCACTCCGGGAAGAACTTCTAAGAAGATGAAACAAACCATAAAGTTATAGAGGGAGTGGTTAAGGTAAGATTTTCTGCTTTGTCCCAAACTGAACAGAGAACACACCATAAAGGAAATAGAAGAAATAATGATTCTTACATCAAAGAGTTGTCCACTCAATCTAAAAAGCCCAGTCCAAAACTTCTGGTTAAAAAATGGACACTAGCATCTGCTGGAAACATCAGATACTGGGCACCTTGATTGGGGATCAGGGTAGTGAAAGTATTTGGGTCTTAGCTGCCGGGTTTCTATTCACCTGACTTCAGCAACAGTCAGTCTCCAGTTGTCAGATGGGGATAAATCCTTCAAGCACTCTCCATCCCTGTGCTTCACCTAGAACCTGATTCCCAGCTCTGGGGCCTGTGAACTACGCCGGCACCTATCAGCACGCCTCAACCCCACCTCATCCCACCCCCAGCTACAATGATTGATTCAGGGATAGGTATAAATCCTTATTTGGTCCAACCAAAGGGTTAGAGCCACTGAGAAGAGAACCTCACTTAACCACTGGAACTGAACCAGAAAGTAAATGTCCCAGGAGCTTCTGGGAGCAATATATGAAGGTTGAGGAGCCATCCCAGCAGAGGACAAATACGGGGCTAACGGAAGAATATCATTAATTCACACAAGAATCTCCTTTCTCTGCACTCCAGCCTGTCATTTGTTTTTCGGAGGCAACTGGAACACTGATTAGAGAGAGAAAATTTTAAGAACATGCAGTATTTGGGAGCACTGGGCAGGGTTTGTAGATGTTCTAAGTGTAGAACTCTTGACAGCAGAGAAAAGGATTCTAGCTTAGCATCTACATATATAAAAAAGAAAAGGACCTGGATAACTATAAAAATAAATTCTGACAATTTCATAATTTATTCCTGGCAAACCTGAGAAAGAGAAACGAAATATAATCTTACCCCAAACAGGAACTCTTTGCTCACGCTAATAATCACAGGACTTACTATGTGCCAGGTATATACTAGGAGCTTTATAGGCATTTCCTTATTTAATCCTCACATTATCTCTAGGAAATAGGTCACTCTGATCTTTATTTTATAAATAACAAAACCGAGGCCCAAATTCATACCAAAAGTTGCAGATCCAGAATGTGAACTTCAGTCTGTCTGTTTTACTACAAACCATTGTTCTGGCTTTGAATCATATACTCAGGGTGAAAAACACACTTTGGGCAAGTAAAGTAAATGTGTGAAATGGCTCAGTTTTGAGGCTATAGAACTGTGGTTCTTAACTTTGGCTGCGTGTTGAAATCACCTTGGGGAGCTTTAAAGACTATAGAATCTTGGGTTCTACCCCCAAAGATTGAGATTTAATTGGTCTGGGAGTTTCCCAGGTGATTCTAACTGGCAGTCAAGGTTTAGAAAGACTCTATAAAGATAAAGGGAAGGATGCATCGCCCACTAGAAAGCAGTTCTTTTTTTTTTTAATTAAGTAAACACTGTGACCCACATGTGCCTCACTCCTGAGTATACTTACGGTACAACACGAAAGAAAAAGAGAGAAAGGCAGACACAGCCAAAGACATAAACACAGACACAGGTTGGTATTGGTACTGTTTTTTATATTGGTATTTGTTTCTAGTGGAAGTGGGATTGACTAATCTGCCCACTTCTTATTTATACAATAAAATGAACTTGAGGTTAGAAGTATAACTTACATTAAAGTTAAGCACTAGCGACCAACGCATTCCAAAACTGAAGACGACAAAAATATGTTCACTTAACAAATGTATACCTTCAAGATTATCGGACCAAACTACTTAAACTTTTCAAGAGTCATTTTCTTAAAGGAGTCCAGTTATAATTAACTCTGGTGTTAATCTAGGCCAAGAGAGCCTGTCTAACTAAGCAAGTCACAAGAAAATAGGGTCTGATAACCTAAAAACCCTTTCACTTCAGGTGGTACATAGCCCTGAGTAAAATGCCATTTGTCACTGGAAAACTTCATCATGAAATCTTCAGCAAAGAGCCTTAGATGTGAAATGCAAAATATATGTTACATACAGAAGTCAGTTGACAATAGCAAATAATCTACTTAAAAAAAATGATAATCTACTTAAAAAAAAGGAAATTTTTGCCTTCTTAGGAAATCGTTTTTTGTGCATAATTATGTTGCAACTGTTACAGCACCACAACTCAGGAGGAAATGACAAAAGAGAAAATTAAGAAATGGACTTTAAAACAATTCATTCAAACTAACTAGAACATTTTCATTTCTTGCTGCAAAGCAAACATCGAAGATTTTAGTGACCCTGTCCTACCACTCACCACCCCTCTTCCACAATCAACCACCAAAGGTAGCATATAAAAGGAGGAAGAAATTAGAAACTGATACTGAAAATTTAATACTGCAAAGTCATGATTTTTTTATTTTTTCAGGATTTCAGTCAACAAGTTCCAGAATTGGCAGTTCAAGCAATAAGCCATTTGGGCAAAGTATTTTTTTAATTTTTTTCTTGCTTTATTTGGTTTTCAAAGTAGAGAAAAGTAAGTGAAATCTGAGAAAGCAGGTAAAAGTGATTGGGATTAATTTTCTCACCACAGTGCAGAATGATTCTGTTTGTTGACTGAAAAAATGTAAGTATAATTGATCCACCCAGAGTAGCAGACACTGTGTGGTGCTGAGGATTTAATGGTGAACACGACAGTACCTGACCTCATGGATCTTCTAAATAAAGAGACCAGGGCACACTCATATAATCCATCACACATGTCACGTGTAGGCATATTTGTTAAAATCCAGTCCTGGTGCCAACTATTAGACAACAAATTTTTCCCTTGGTGTAACTGCATGGAACTTCACAGGGAACTCGCTGATGTCCTATAATTAAATAAATATTAAGTAAATGCATATTTACCCTTTTCATACCAACAATAACTCATGGGTAAATCTCAACAAGTCCAAAGACTTTTTTTTAAATCTGAGGCTGGACCAAAGCAGTTTTTCCATTTGAACCAAGCCAAGCTCACAGATTTTCATTGCCTGTAGCTATACAGCTTCAGGAGACTAAAAATACTTTCTTTAGTTCTAAGTTGGGAAGAGCAAATATGACCCAGCAATCAGCTGTGTATCATTTTCTCTCATCTTAAATATTTTACTAGACAATTCTCAAAATAGCTGGAGAAACAAAAAGGCATCTGTTTTACATTTGTGTATACATACACAGACAGAAACATCTATCCAGTTTGTATCTTCCTAGTAATATGAAACAAGCTACAGCTGCATTATCAGCAAAAACTGCCAACATTTCCACTAGGTACAGCTTCTTTTTCGTTTCTATTTTTTGGCTGGGGGCAGGGCTGCATGTATGGTGAAAACTCACCACAAAGATAAGTGAACATTCTCAAAAATATGTATAGGATAACTATGCCCTTAGCAAAAACCACAGGTGCTTACTCTACAGCCACACCATGTATGGTTCTGAAATACACGTTAAATAAGATTGTAAAATAGAAGGACACAAACTATAAGCGGTTCTAGGGGTCTCTGCCCAAGTTCGCGGTGTCTGGCAAAGAGATAAATTGTGTCTCTCCTCTTTGATTTCCCAAAGCCAGCTGGTCAACACACACACACACACACCATCCCCTCTGCTATGAACCAAAGCTACTCAGAAAGACAGAAAAATCACGTTAGTCAAAAACATAAACTGCAGGATGGTGAACAGTCAGTAGCGTGACCTTGTCCCCCAATACATCCAACAAATCTAAAGTCACCCGATGACGTTAACAAAAGAAGAAACTGGCAAGTCTAGGCTCCATTCGATTGGGCCATTACTTTAGGCTGCTGGGTCAGGCTTTCATCTTTCCCTTGACAACGGCCCACTTTAAGAAGCGTCTGAAAAGTCAACTGGAGAAAGAAAAAGAACCCTGTCCCTCCGGGATGTGCTGGCAGACGAGGCAAGAGGGCTACTCCTCAGCCCGCGGAGACAGCTGCCGGGCCGCCCAAGTGCCTGGGGAAAGGACGCGGGGCGGGTCCGTCCACCAACCGCCCAGCGCGACAGGCGGCCGGCGCTGCCAACTTCCAACGTGTCCCCCGCGAACAAGCGGGAGGATGAGGATGTCATCTCCCCCGCCCCCTCCAGGCGTCCCAGACGGCTGGCAGCCCTGCATCCCTCGCCTCGGGTGTCCCCGGAGGTCAGAGGTGACACCCCGCAGTGCCAACGGCTCGCCAAAGCCACCCCTCCGGCCCGGGCGGGAGGGCGCGGGGCCAAAGTGGCCGAAGGTCGCGCGCGTGGGGTCAACCGTACCTTGTAACTGGGCGGAGAGGGACTCCTGGTGCTGCTGGTACTTGAGGGCCACCGCCTCGGCTTTCCGCAGTTGAGTCTGCAGCTCCAAGTAGAGCATCGCGCCGTAGAGAAAGCCGAACACCACGGTCAGCAGCAGCAGCGTCTGGAAGATCCTCTTCTGCTTTCGGGAGCACATCCCGTTTCCCATAGTCCCGCCGGGACCCCGCGCCGCGGCCGCCCCCGCCGTCTCCTCCTCCGCCTCCGCCTCCTCCTCCTCACCTCGGCCCGAGCCAGGGCCTCAGCTGCGGACGCCGCAGGACCCAGCCGGCCGCAGCATGAGGAGGAGACGCGAGACACAAAAGCGCGGCCGGAGGGGAAGTGGCGCCCGCCTCAGTCCCCGCGCGCCAAGGGGCGCTCGGCCCTCGAAGCCGCCACCGCGGCCGCAGCCAAACTTTTCCGACGCTGGCTCTCGGCGAGGCGGGTGCCGGGGCCCCGGGAGGAGGCCCTGCGCCTCGCGCACACTTCGGGGCGGGCTGCCCTCGCGCCTCTTCCCCGCCGCCGCCTCCCTTTTTTTTTTTTTTTTTTTTTTTACCTCCCTCCCACTTTTTTTGGCCCCGCGGTGCCCGGGTCACTCCCGGCCCCCTCGCGGCGGCTCCCGCGGCGCGACTTTGTTGCCACCTAAAGGAGGGAGAGCGCGCCCAACAAAGGGCGCCCGGTCCGCGAGCGGCCCGCCTGGGTGGGTGGGTGGTGGGTGGGTGGCTGCGTGGAGGCCGGCTGTCCCCGCCGGGGTCGGGGCAGTGCGGGCTGGTGTCACTGTCCCGGTGTCCGAATCGCGGCCGCCGCCGCCTCCCACCCAACTTACGTGTCACCCACGGTCCCGCTATTCTGGCCAACAGGATTCCGAGAGGAAGTCCCACTCGGGCTCCCAGCTCATTGGGCCTGTCCGAGCCGCCGCTCCCTCCCTTCGGGGAGGCAGTACAGCGCGCGATTGGACGCCCTCTTTGTCCGTCCCACCCCAGGGCTGCTCCTTTTCCCTCCCGCCGTGGGGGCCGGGGAGGGGCTCCGTGGGGAGCCCAGCCGCCTGGCGCCGGGGTGCGCCCACGTGGAGTCGGGACTTTCTGGGAGAGGAGGCGAAGGGAGGAGCTGAGGGGGTAGGGACGGGTATGGGACGTGTCCCGGCCTGCGCTGGTTGATCTGCGATGCGCACGTGTGTGTGTGTGTGAGAGAGAGAAAAACAGGGTGTGTGTGTGTATGATCTAGCGGTCTAAGCACACGTGGGGAGAGGAGTACGGTGCATATATGTGCGAGGGAGTAATTGGGAGCAGCTGCGTGCACTTTGCTGCGGACCCTTTATTTTTTCCGTGTACAGTTTGGGCAGATAGCTACTTGGCATCACGATCTTCAGAGTAGATCCGGAGTCTTGCTCCGGACCGAGTCTTGCTCCATTTAGAGTACAAGCCTGGGTGCGTCTGTGCCCACGGGTCGGCAGACTTGAAGCATGTTAAACTTACTGCTCAGCTGTCCACGTGGGTTAGGGAAATCAGCTAGCTTTTGGCAGAGGGAAAAGAAATGAGCTCATATTTTTCCTCCGGCTGCAAATAGAATAATTTAAAATCAGACCTTACCGGCTGAAATGAGTTTGCATTCATTTTGTTTTACGGAATTGTTTTATTGGTGGCAAAAATGAATCAATGAAAACGTTTCTAACTTAACACTTTAAAGACCAACAGAGATTCCCTGTGTAAAAACAAGTAAAACAAACTTGATGGCCACAAACGTCTCCAGAGAAACTCCTTAGCTGTATGTTCTTTCTGTATATTCCACTGGGGGACATTGAGATAATGCATGCACATGCGCTAGTTGGTATAAATGATAATCATGTTTCTGCTCTTGACCTTAATTCTAAGAAAAGTACCTTATTTCCCCGAAAGTCTCAGTAGCGTGTGGAATTCATTATATCCTCCATACTGTTATGATATTATAACAGGGTTTTAGTTTTCATCAATAATGTGCAAGTGAGTGCTTAAAATGAGTGGAGATCTGTTTAGACATAAAGATAGTCTGGATACAGGATTTTTTTTGTTTTTTAGGTGCACTCTAAAGTTATAGGTTGCTAAAAGCCATCAAATAAATTGAATTTACAACCTAGCTAGTCTGTAACATTTATACTACCATGAAAATTGTGTGCTTGGCATATGTTTTTCCCCCAATAAATATCAACTTACATTGTATTGTTCAAAATACCATCACAAATCCACTATTTCACTTATCACGGTCAGGTTAGACATTAGACTTATAGTTTGGTAAATAAAGAAAAAAGCTTGTTAAAGTGATTGTGTTAGCTCCTGGACTTTCTGGGTCATGCAGAAAGTTTAATCATAACAAGACCAGAATCCAGAACAGAATTCCTCTCTTTCTACCTCTATTTCCCCTGTAGAAGCCACTGTTGTTGTTCTACTTAACCAAGTTATATTAATAAATTAGATCTGGGTCATTAAAAGGAGGACTTAATTTTTTAAAAAAAGATGTTTTGGAGTTTGGTTTGGTTTGGTTTCCTAATATTATATAGACTCTCTTCTTGTTGGATGTGCCACTGTTTAAATTTCTCTCTTTCAGTTGGATCATTAGACATTGAGACTGGATAATTACTGTGATCCCTTTGGAATTCTCCATGACTAAAAATTCCTTATTGTCAGTGTTAATTTTGCTAAATGAACCCTTCCTCCAAAAAAAAAAACTACCAAAATTATTCTGGAGGAAATGAAGTTTTTCAACGACGATCCTAGCCGGTACTTGAAAAGTATCCTAGCTACAAAAGAAAAAGAAATGTGTACAGAGAGTTGCAAGAGTATTTCTCCTACATTATATAGTATCTCAAACTCTTTGGAAGATTCTTACACTTCCTGAGTACATGAGTTCTCATTTTAAACCTCTGATTCCTTAACATCTGATTCAGACTCCAAAGGTATTCTTTGCCTAAAGCTGCTGGCTGACTTTACAGAATTTAATAAATGTGGGCCATAAAACACAACTCAATATTTTAGTCATAAAATTTGCAAGAGAGCAAAAATTATTACCTGAGCTTATCCATTATTTCAAATTCAAGAAGGGTATGTGGAGGTACATAAACTCACTAATGGCAGTGTCTTTATAATACTACATTGCCAAGGTGAAGTATGCTGCTAGTCCCTTCATATTATCTACGTATAGCTTTTGGAGAGGCCAATATTAGGGAAGCCACCTAGGACCAATAAATTGGTATTGATATAACATTGCCTTCATATAGAGATTGTAATAGATGAGCTATTTATACTGGTCTTGGTAGGTCTGTGGTTACTACTATGCTTATTTATCATTTTAAGACTAGTTCTATATCATTATATTTCTATATGCTATTTATTTAATAATATATAAAATTTAAAATTTGTAAAGCCTGAGGAATTTCACCTATTTAATATTTTATTTCCAAGTCAGGAAGAAATTAACCTAAAGAGATTCAGAATCTTTTGAGAAGAACTAAGATTTGGGAACCATGGTATGCTTTTGGCTTCAGTGAATTTGTCATTTTAATCAAATTTGTTCAGCTTCGAAATAGGGGAAGGCAAGGAAAATAAAGTAGGGGAAGGATACATAGGACATATAATTTGTAAAAATAAATTGTTCTAAAGTTCAGAATCTAGAGTAAATCATTTCTATTTCATCTGTGAACATTTTCACTTAAATCTCTTTAGTACAAATAGAATTCAGTATTTTTTTTTAATTTGCAAGAGAAATCAACACCTAAGAAAAGATGATGAACATTAAGTAAAATTTAAAATGATATTAGTAAAACACCATTTTAACCTTTCCGTGTGAAAAATAGTGAATTCAACTATCCTTCATCCTTTATAGGCACTCTTTACTCTTTGACTTTTTCCACGTCACCCCTTTGCTGTCACCTAATTAACACATACACTTCCCTGTTTGCCACCTTTTTCTGATCTGTTTTGAGTGGGAAAGGAAGCTACTTCAGGTATTCTGTCTTTCTGAGGATTCTGTGAGAGATGTTTTGAAACTTCTTTTTCACAAGATTTTGCTGGTGATATGGTGGTAATTGTTGCCAGGTTAACAAAGTAAGAAGGCCTGTGGCTAAATACAAAAGAGTCATTAAACCTGGCTCAATGCAATGTGTTCCTTGGTTTGGCCAGACATGAAGCTTGGTCACCTTTGCAACTTCAACTACTTAAGGAGATGGAGGAAGACAAAGGGGAAAGTTAGACGATTAGCTCTTATTTATAAAATATTTTTTAAATAAGAGAAACCACGATCAGCGCACAAATAAATACCCTTAGAACATGAGCTACTTTCATAGTGAGGGAAGTGATTTAGACGGCCCTGCCTGCCACAAGATGTGTAGTCGGACTGAAAGAACAGGATGCTGTCATTTCAGATGTCTTTACAACTTTCTAAAGCAGGACATCTTCGGAATTCTATACTGACACACAAGATAGCTATGGATTTGTTACTTAATGTTTGTTGTAGCTAGCATATAATGAACTAACTAACGTATTGATTTTAGAAAAACTTTAGTTTCATAGAATGTTAGAATGAAAAGGGACTATATGCGAGACTCAAAGCAGTGAGCAAACTTCCCAAATCTTCCGACGGTTGGTTCCGCAAGCTTTTCACTAGCATGTGGCCATCGTGATCTGAGGACTTCACATAGGCAGAGAAATAATGGAAAGGTGAGTGGTGAGACTGCAAGCTCTTATAGCAGACACATTTAGTCTGGAGTGGTAATTCTTATTTCTGGATTTTGAGGTACTTTTTTTATATATGTATAACCTAGTATTTAGAGATAAGAATGAAGCCAGTCAGGTCAGGATTAAGCTAATTCATAATACAGGGGTAAGGAAGAGATTGTCTATATTTTACAACCTCACCTACTCTTTGAGACCAAAGGAAGAAACATTTATTTTGTCCAGAATGTAAATTTTCAGTAGTGCATAATCTAATTCAACTTGTCAAGATAAATCATTTAAACAATCCAAACACAGGGGGCCCAGAATAAAAATGAGAACCTTTAATCCTGTATAGCTTAATGTAATACCTGGATACAACCACAAATATATTAAGTAGATAATCAAAAAAGTATTGGCAAAGTCCCCTGAGGGATGGGAGAAAGAATACAGAACTATTAAACTTCCCCACCGGAGAAACCCTGGATACTGTGTCAACATTAGGGACACTGAAATCAATAGGCCAAGCCCTAGATCTTGAGGTTTGCTCTTGTGGAACTTATGTATGTAGTGGAGACACTTAGTCTTCCTATAGGTATGCCCAAGAGTCACCTTCAGAGGGCCTCTTTTGCTGCTCAGATATGGCCTCTGTCTCTCTAAGCCCAGTTCTGTAAGTAAAACCATTGCCTTTTCCCCTATATGGGATATTCATCCAGGGAAGAAAGTCTTCCTGGCAGCATGGGAGGTAACCCCCAGGGATGAGCCTGGCCCTGACACCATGGGATCAACGATGCCATCCTAACCAAAAGGGGAAAAGTACTGTAACAAATAAGATATCAATGGCTGTGAGAGTTCAAATAGAGTTGAGAGGATACTCTGGAGGTGACTTTTATGCAAGCTTCAGTTAGACCTTGCTACCTATCATAACTTGCCAAACCCCAACGAAAACTATTCCTGTCAGTCCTGAAGAATACCTAGGGCCATATATAAGATTCTACAAAGGTTCCATGCATTAGAGTGACTTTCCAGATACTACAACCTCCAGATGGATCTCTGGACCGGATAAGTCCTAAAATGCAGAGTGACCAACCTTTTCAGAACATCAACTAGTTCCTTCCCCCTATCCCATATTATCGACAGCCCCTTCCAACATGAAAAAGTTATTAATTTCCATAGCCCAAATACTCCTAAAGTGTAAGAGAAAGATCAAAGTTGATAGTGGAGTTATACAGAGAAGGTCGGGTTTAACAAATGAGTATGATTGCTGAATTAGATATTGATGTTTCTTTTAATCTCCAGTATCTTAGAGCAGCTAGAAATAAAAACCTAAAATTGTGGAATTATAACCCATACCAAACCCTAAAATCTGTTCTACACTAATTATTGCAATGTACTTTGAAATTTATTGCTTTATTGAATATATGTTACTGTGCTGGTTTGAAAGGATGTATGTCCCCTAGAAAAGCCACGTTTTAATCTAAATCCCATTTCATAAAGCCAGAATAATTCCTATTTGATACTGTATGTTTGAAACTGTAATCAGATCATCTCCCTGGATGATGTGATTTAATCAGGAGTGGTTGTTAAACTGGATTAGGTAACGACATGTCTCCACTCATTTGGATGGGTCTTGATAAATTTTTGGCGTCCTATAAAAGGAGAAATATTTTGGAGAATGAAGAGATTCGGAGAGAGCAGAGAATGCTGCAGCACCACAAGGCAGAGAGTCCATGAACCAGCGACCTTTGGCAAAGAAGAAGGAAAACACCTCCTGGGGAGCTTCATGAAACAGGAAGCCAGAAGAAGAAGCTAGCAGATGATGCCGTGTTTGCCATGTGCCCTTCCAGATGAGAGAGAAACCCTGACTGTGTTTGCCATGTGCCTTCTCACTTGAGAGAGAAACCCTGAACTTCATCGGCCTTCTTGAACCAAGGTATCTTTCCCTGGATGCCTTTGATTGGACATTTCTATAGATTTGTTTTAATTGGGACATTTTCTCGGCCTTCGAACTATAAACTAGCAACTTATTAAATTCCCCTTTTTAAAAGCCATTCTGTTTCTGGTATATTGCATTCCAGCACCTAGCAAACTAGAACTGTTATTTTTCACAAAAAAAAGAAAGAAAGAAAGAAAGAAAAACAAAGAGAAGGAAGAGTATAAAAGAGAAGATAGGATTTAACAAACGACCATGACTGCTGAATGAATTTATTGATATTTCTTTTGGTCTCCAGTGTCTTGGAGCAACTAGAAGAAAAAATGAAAAATCATGGAACTGTAACCCATACCAAACTTTAAAATCTGTTGTAACTATTTGTTAATATGTACTTGGAAATTTATTGCTTTTTTGAATATATGTTATTTTTCACAATTAAAAAAAAAGATGAGTGGTGGATGAAAGATGACATTTTACCTGTCCCTGCCCCCAAAACAATATATACTTTATTGGGTTCCTTTGTTCAAAAGATATACTTTGTTTGTTCATGACTATTTTATAGAATTGGTATTATAAATTTAATGTTATAGCACAGATATTTAAAATAATTTCTTAATTATCCTGATTTATATTTATGATATATCCAATGCTAAGTCCTGGATCAGAAATTCAGCGTTAAATTTTAGAACTATTCTTAAAGGAAAGCATGATCTACTTCATAAACATTCTTTATGCAATTGTTTCTGGGAACATTTTGAGTCAAAACAAAGGGACTACCAATATTTTTACTTAGAAGTGAACCAGAGTTTCAAGTAAAGAATAATAAGAATCAAGTTATGTCAACATTAATGTAAATCCAGATTAAAATTGTGAAATAGAAACATCAAGTGGGAAGTAAAACTTCGATGCTCATAGCAATATTATTCATAATTGCCAAAAGATGGAAACAAACCAAATGCCCACCAATTGATGAGTGGATCAAGAAAATATAGTATATACATATGATGGAATATTATGCAGCAATAAGACAAAATGATATCCTGAAGCACATGACAAGATGGATGAGCTTTGAGGGCATAATGCTGAGTGAAATTAGCCAGACGCAAAAGGATAGATACTGTATGATTCCACTTTTATGACCAGCATAAAGGTATAATCAGAGGTTTATATTACAGAATATGGGGGACTTAGAGATAAATAAATGCTAGAGATGTGTGATCCATTAGCTAATGAGGTTGAATTCCAATGTAAGGGAATAGATAGGAGTGAAAGTAGTTCTCCAGTGGCTCTATAAGTAATATTACCATATTGAAGATGAACAAGATTGAAAGGGGTTGTATAGACCTACGTGTCCCACTGATTCACACTAGAAATATGGATTAGTTCTAGCAAGAATTACTTAAAAGTTATAATTCTTATACAAAGAGTGTTTAAGTCCTGGGTACAGGGGGAAAACTGCTATTGCATGCTATGAGCTATGTTCAAAAGGAAACCATCAGCACTACCACGGCAACAGCAAAGGTAAATAATGGGGGGATGGAAAGAGTTAAGAGGAGGTGCAGATTTCCTATGTGGCAAGGGTGTTTTTATTGGTTTTCTTTCTCTTGGGAACAATGAAATTATCTAAAATTGAGAATGTTGATGGACTGTGGACTTTGGGCCTCCTACATGATGCCTGATGAATGCAGGCGGCTGAAGGATGCACTGACAGAGAAGTAGATTGGTGAACAATCATGTAGACTTATGAATGAAGGTTGTGCTGCTACAAAAAGGAACCAAGTCATGAGGCATACAATGATGTGAATGAACATGTGGGACATTTGGTGACACAAAATAAGGCAGAAACAAATAATAATTGTATGGTCACCTGTAGAAAATGTTTATAAGAAAACAGGGGCCTAGATTGTAAGCTCTTATAGCAGTCATATTTCATCTGGAGTGGTAATTATTGCTTGTGGATTTTAAGAGGTTGTTATATATATATAACCTGATATTTAGAGATAAAAACGAAGCTGAACAGGTTGGGGTTAAAGTAATTCAGGACATAAGGGTAAGGAAGACAGTGTCTATATTTTAGAACCACACATACTCTTTGAGACCAATGGAAGAAAGGTTTATTTGATCTGGAACTGAAATTTTCTGTAGTGCATAATCACATTCAACCTATCTGTATAGCTCTTTGAACAGTTGAAACACAGGGAGTTCATAAAAAGAAAGGGGTCCTTTAATCCTGTATAGATTATTGTAATACCTGGACATGTCCTAGAGTATATTAAGCAGATAATCAAAAAGCATTGACAAAGTCCCCTGAAGGATGTGAGAAATAATATGAAACTATTAAACCTTACCATCAGGGAATCCCCCAATACTGTATCAAACTTTAGGGACACTGAAATCAATAGGCAATGCCCTTAATCACGTGACTTACTCTTATGACGCATGTGTTGGTAGCAGAGAAGCTTAGACTACCTATAGGCATGCCCAAGAGTTACTTCTGGAGGACCTCTATTGTTGCTCAGATGCGGCCTCAATTTCTCTAAGCCCATCTCTGCAAGTGAAATCATTACCCTCCCCACTATGTGGGAGATGACTCCCAAGGGATGAATCCAGACCTGGTACCATGGGATCAAGAATTCCATCCTGACCAAAAGGAGGAAAAGAAGTGTAACTAATAAAGTATCAGTGGCAGAGAGAGTTCAAATAGAGTCTGGAGGTTGCTCTTACACAAGCTTCATATAGACCTCGCTACCTGTCATAACCTGTCAACCCCCAACCAGGACCATTCAGCCAATCTTAAAGAACACCTAGGGCAATATATAAGATTCCACAAGGGTTCCATGCACTGGAGTGACTTTCCAGAGACCTACAACCTCCAGATGGGTCCCTGGTCCAGATAGGTCCTGAAACCTAACCCAATGTCTCCAAAACATTGGATAGTTCCATCCCTCTACCCCATATTAGTGACAGACCCTTCCAATATCAAAAATTTGGAATTGCCATTGCCCGAACACCCCTAAAGAGAGGGATGGGAAGATCAAAGGTGATGGGAGAGTTATACAGAGAAGGTAGGATTTAACAAATGAATACGAATGCTGAATCATTAAATTGATATCTCTTTTAGTCCCAGTATTTTAGAGCAGCTAGAAGTAAAAACCTAAAATCGTGAAATTGTAACCCATGTCAAAGTCTGAAATATGTTCTACAACTACTTGTGGTGCTGTGCTTTGAAATTTATTTCTTTTTTGTATATATGTTATTTTTCACAAAAAAAAGAAGAAAAATGTCAATAGTGATTATAAAAACAATATTTACACCCTCTAGCCTCCTCTATTCTGTAGCAGCTAGAAGGAAAAATATGAAAGGATCATATGATAGCCCATGACAAACTCTGGGCTCTCTCCTGTAACTACTTGTTGAAGAGTGCTTTGAAAACTATTGCTTTTTTATTTCTTTGCTTTGTGTATTTGTTATACTATACAAAAAAAAAGTTCAGAAAAAAACAGTATTATTACAACCGTATCAAAATACATATAGAAAAATAATGTATATTATATCATCGTTTTTAAGTAAGGAGGTAAATATCAAAATAAGGTGGTTATTTTTAATAACCCGTGGAAATCTTATTTTCATCAGGATAATGGTGCATTCTACTAAATCACAGTCTTTAACGTTGTTGAGCGTGTCCCTCTCATGAGCTCTGCTTTCTCCAAACAGTAGGTTGACACTGCACCATTCAAAAGCAGGACAGAGTCCTAATGATTAGCGCTGGCATTTTATGCATTATTCCCCTCCCACCGTCTCGTGCCATCCAAAATCAAGTGCATTTTCTCACTGATCTCAGATGTGTCTTCAGTATCCTTACCAACATTTATTTCTACGAATCATGTCTCTCACTGTTCTTACTACTTAGTAAACAGTGAATAAATTTTTAATGGATGTGTGAATGAAGTTGGCATACAAGGAAGAATCTATATGCCACCCCTGCCATATGTCAAAATAAATAAAAGAGGAATTCAAAAGCCAAACATTAAAAAGGGAGAGAGAAAGGAAAGAGAAAGAAAAGTTCTAAAGGCAAATGTAAAATAAAATTCATCTGAGTTTAAATGTAGTGTGACTCTCTGAATAGTGAAGCATTAGAAGAAATCAAAAAGGAAATCAAATCAATAGATGAGACTGCTTAAAAATTAAAACTGGTACAATTTGAACTATACTGAAAAACTTAAAAGTAAACACATAAGGAGAATATTTTCAAGTATTAAATAGATTACATAAGTCACATAGGTTTAACAATTTTATATAATTTTTTAAATTATATAGTTTTATGTAGATTGCTTTATTAAACAATATGAGTAATAAAAAATTTCAAAGGTTGTAAACAGTTAACTCAAAAGAGAGATACAACCAGTAACTTTATGAGAATGTATTAAGAAATGAAAGTAATACTAATAATCTTATCACTAATAAAATTAGCAAAGATTTTCTTTTTAAGTTCAGTCTAAGATTGGCTTAATGTGGTTAAAAAGAGAGAGAAATGCTGCAAAGGGGACTATGAATTGATGCACATTTTCTGGAAAGCAACTTGGCAATACAGACCAAGCCCCATAAAATATTCATGCCCTTTGATTTGATAATTTCCCTTCTAGGAATGTATCCAGTGAAAATAATCTGGAATGCAGAAAAAAAATGTTACATGCAAAGATAATCATCACAAAGTTAGTTATAGCTGAAAATATATAGAAATAGACTAAAAGCTGCACTATTGGAGTATAATTAAATTATGCTCTAAAGTATAAAAGTAGAATATTAATCAAACATTACGTCTTTGTTTCTGGTCACAATTCTCAGAAATGGACCCTTAAAAAAGATGTGAAAGAAGATTGTCAGAGAGAGTTCCTAGGAAAAACAAGGATGGGAGGGGAAAGTCTGGTAAACAAAAAGTCCCAAAGAAAGTAACTTTTGCTCCATCCCAAAGAGAGCTCTGGAGAAAGTATAGGTTATAACTCAGAGTTGGTTCCATCAGGAGCAAAGTAGCTAAAGTCTATACATCCCTGAACCAGTGATTAAGGACCAGGGTGTGTGGGAGTAGATACAAAGGAACTCCCTCTCACCTGCTTTTTTTCTTTCTTTTTCCATGGGCAGGCTCTGGGATTGAGTCTCTGGGTCTCTGGTACAGCAGGTGAGAATTCTGCCACTGAGCCACCGGTGCACCACCCTGCTTTTTGCTCTGTGCAAAAATCAAAGTGGCTTCAGCAGCCTAGGAGTAGTCTCCAACAGAGTCCCTGCTACTAGCTCTCGGGAGTGGAAATCCACTGGAAGCTTGAAAGCAGGAAAACGTGAAAAGCATCCAAGTGTCTATGAGTGGAATACTGTCATCATCTGTTAAACTGATGTTTTCAAAGTATATTTAATGAGACGATGAATGTTAAATGAGAAAAAAAAATTCGACATACAAGGGGATTAGACAGATTTGCATCCTGGCCTAAAAAAACTAAAACATTGGACAAAATATATGAAAATGGTTTTTAGACATTAGTCATCAGACGACATTAATCCTAGAGAGTGGGTAAGCAAGAGAGGTAGACACTATGATTGATCTAATTTACAGCTTGGAGAAAAAATCCAGGCCCAGATGGAACACTGCAATCTACCTAAAAGAGGAAACAGAACTGAGAGACCAAAGAGGCATTTTGCAGTAGGGGAAGCTAAGTGAAGGGTATATTAAGAACTCCACTATTTTTGCAACGTTACTGTAAAACTTCTTTCAGCTAACTTCGCTGTAACCATCTAGCCTTATTCCCTATATGAATTCTCCATTATAAGTGAATTATGTCTCTACAAATGTAACACCTACCTCTGGGCCATTGCTTAGTCTTTCCTACTCTGATTGCATCCCAGCCTCTGCCAATAATTTACAAACAACCCATCCTTCATCAAGTAAGATTCACTAACTCTTTAAATCTTCAGTGATTATCCTGCTCCACAATCATCTTTTCTTCCTGAATTATTATCATCATGACTATAATCTTTGCCACAATATTCAACATTAGGTTAAAATATTGTGTCTTATATTCTTTTGGTTTTCTTGCATGAAATTCTGTTGACCACAAAATGTGTTGACCAAATAGACCGATTCCTCAGTGGTTTGAGACTTTGGCTTTTATGTCATTTGAAACCCCTGAGCATAATAAACAGTCATATGCTAGTTAATTCGAGATTTTTATTAACATTTAAAAATTGTAAAGTTAACCCTTATATTATTAAATTACTTTAAAAATTAACTGAATGTGTAATTTTGTAATTATTGACTGTTCAACATGCTTTCTTATCATTTGCCTTTTGTTCCCTTAGGAAACTATGCTCATTCTGTTTCTAGTGTGACTATATGAAAGTCAAACAGAACCCATAGTTGGCTTCTCCTGGATCAGAATATGGAAATTGGAAAGGAAAAATCACTATTCTGCTGAAAGTGCTAGGCTACAAGTATGTGATCTGAAACTGCTGGTACCTTTCTTGACCATCATGTGAATGAACAGCTTCTTGAAAAATGAGGCCAAAGAGATATAGAAGGAGCAGAGTATGGAGACAAAAAATTACAACCTTCTTTGAGCCCCTCAATCTTTATGCTTGAAATCAGCTGCATCCCTAGCCTGCTCAATATATGGGGCCAATAAATTCTCCTTGTAGAAATTAAGCCAGTTTGAATAGGACTTCTGTATTTTGCCATTGAAAGGTACCTAACTCATACATGTGTAATATCATTCTATTATAAAACACACTTGCATTTTATTTTATTCGTTTATGCAAGGCACTGTGATAGCTATTATGAGTTATACAGAGTTAATACGGAGATGCCTATCATCCTGCACGGTAGATACTTACACTCTAATAGAAGAAAAAAGATGTATTCAGCAATAATAATACAATACAATACTAATGCCACATAGGAATTACAAAGGGCTACACAGTTTCAGATGAAGGACTAATTCCTTTTGTCTGGGGGATCAGACAGATTTCATGAAGAAAGATACATTGGAAATAGGCCCACGGGCAGTACAATGCTTGCTCAAGGAATCATGAATGCTACAAAAATATGGGGATAAAAATTTGGTGTACAGAGGATTAGAGACTAAATTAGAAAGATAAATTGGAGGCCACAGAGTGGAGAACCTTAAACATCTAAGATAAGGCACATACGCTTCATTCATTAGGACAACGGGAGCCATGTCAGGTTTTTGAAAAGCAGTCAAGTGTTGAAATAAATACCTAGAATTTTTTTAATGGTATCAGTACATCATTCAGGAACTTGGGAAGGGAAGGCTTCGTAGTGTGAATATCAACCTTTAAAATCTGGTTTTGTCCATAATGTTTTCTTAAATATCATTATCAATATCTGTGAACAAAACCTATCCTGAGCAAACTATACCCAGAATGTGAAGGAATTGTAATTAGTATCTATGTTACAAAGATCTTAATTATTTATAGTACCCATATTCTTTGAAGATGAGCTGCATAGATTAATCATTACGATTGATTTTTAATCATTTTTTAGTGTTTTAAAACATGTTTATATCTTCTAACTGTTCACTTAATATAGTGGTGGCAACTATTGTTATTTTCTTGGATTATTATATAGACTTGAAGATAGAGTTCATCTTTTGGGTTTTATTATTCAAGGTATTTTTAGGGAATAGATCATTTTATTCCTTCATCCTTTACGCAGTTATCCTTCGCACTCAGAAACCTTGACCTTGCGTTGCATGCCCAGGCTTAGAGAGGATCCCAGAGAAGTCCTCGTTCGCCTAGTTGCGGGCAGAAAATTCCAGGCTGTGCAGCACTAGCCAACAGAGAAGCAAACTTCCCACAGAATCATGAAGCAGGACATCTGCAATTCTGGGTGTAGCTGTGGTCACATGCCAAATCTTTTCTCTGGGGGAGTTAAATAGGACTCTTTCCCAGAACTTCTGAGAACAGTCATGTCAGACGGCTGGTGAAGGGCTGCTGCCGGGTATCTAATGACCAGTGTCCTAGAAATCGGAGCTGTCCTGTCCACCCAGCAGTTGCTACCTGGCCCCTAGTCACTGGGACAGGGCACATTGCTCTGTGACAAAGAGAAGTCTTAATCTGAAAGACCAGGACCCACTGTGATAACCCTGAGTTAGTCAAGAACTAAATTATGCTTCATTTGCCCTATTGGTAGAGTTGAGGAAACATGCATTTTAGAAAGATCACTGCTACAAAAAAAAAAGTGTTACAATTCAGTTCAACTATGAATAAACTGGGACTATGAGTAAAGGCAGAAGAGGGTGTGTAATTTTAAAGACTTCTGGAAGTCTGAGAGAATGTTTCCTGGGAGTGGACCTGAAGGGAATAGTAGTTTTATTGTTGCGAGCATGCCTAAAGGATCTTCCTTTAGTTCCTTTCTTTTAGTTCCTATGTACTCATCTGTGTTAGTGTTAATAAATGACTCTCTCCCTAAGCATTCACTGGAAGAGCCTGGAACATTGCCTCCACTCCCACAAGATGCAACAAGCAAGAATGCCTGAGAAGGGCTGCAGTGAAGCAACATTCTGCTGTACTTTCTTTGCTCTTTAGATAGTGATGACTCTGGGGAAAGGAGAGAAACACCAGAATTACTTTGTTCTCTTCAAAGCCCAGCTTCAGGAGAAAAAGCAAGCCACGTCTCAGGACAGAAGAACCACAAACCCTGCTGGCCTGTACCTATGGCCTTATTTTGTTATATTTGCTACCCTGTTTTGAAAAAATGACTCCCTTGCAAAAAGAGACAGCTGAGGATAATGACTAGAGAAGAACAGAAAAAAGCTGTAACAGTGACATTTAAATCGAGATTTTAGTTTGCCTCACATGCATTTTCAATTAAATTTCCCCTTGAAGGAAGCAGGATTTTAATGGGCGAGATGAGAAATACTGATGAAAGTGAATGAAAAAAAAAATCTGGATTCTCATCATGCAATTAAATTCTGTTTAAAAAAAAAATGAGCATGTCCCTGTAATTATTGGACTTTCACAGATGAGTAAAGAATTACTGAGATTTACTTTTAGTTCACATGCTGGTTTTTAACAAAAAAGGCAAATTTGAATCCCTGGGATTGTCCATAGGATTAGAATGAATTTAAGAACTCAGCAATGTACTGGCTAACCAGTACATGGACCACCGGAGGGGTTTAAAAGAATGAGTATGAGTGGCGTGCGGAGGTGCAGATTTCCCCAGGAGCAGAATCACTCCAGATCAAATTCGTCTTCCCCAAGCTCACCCTCATCCAAGCGCCTGTCCTAACTCTAGGCTCAGTAGGCTCCGACCTGCTCAGCTCCAACCAACTCTGCAAGCTCCGTAACCTTGACTAAGTATTCTCACCTCTTCTGCTCAGATTTACTCACCTGTGAAATGAGAAAAGGGAGTTAGGTGATCTCATGTCTTTTTTCAACACTGTCATTTTATAAATATAAGGATTTGAAACAAGTAAATGGATATCATATTGCATCTCTTCTTAGCTCAGTGATGTGTGTGCATGTCTCTAGGAATTCTTCCTGAATCTGTTGTAATTCCACATTTTCTAAATGTCCATAGTCCCTTACAGATTTGTCCTCTCTGAATCCAATTATCTTTTTTTTGTCACATTGTAAAAATTACATAATTATACGATCATCTACAACAATCAAGGCTTCTAGAACACAGTTTAACAGCTTCAGGTATTTCCCTCCAGGCACTTCAATACACCATAAACCAAGAAGAGGTATCTATATAACGCATAAGAATAATCTCCAGGATAACGTCTTGACTCTGTTTGGAATCTCTCAGCCACTGAAACTTTGTCACATTTCTCTTTTCCCTGTTTTGGTAAAGAAGGCTTCCTTAATCTCATGATACCAGATCCCAGTTTATACCAGGAATTCTGTTCCACATTACCAGGGAGATTTACACCTCTGGGAGTCATGTCCCACATAGTCGAATCCAATTATGTTTTAACATTCAATTACATCTTCATATTCAACAAATTGATCACTACGTTTAAAGCTGGACCAGGTAATCCCATGAGAATGACCACGCGGATGTTAAAGAAAAGGTTTTAGAGATCAGGAGATGATAACAGGATAGCTTCAGAGGTATAGACTATATTAGAATAATTTGTGAGTATAATTGTTAAGATTGATAAGGGAAGATATAACACAAATACAACTCCTGCCACTATATTTTCCTCATAGATTTTTGATGCTGATCAAACATATGAGCTTTGTTTGCCAGAATTCCCTCAAACTCCATAAAGCAAATCTCTTCTTGCTGATAAACAATTTCATTTTGAATTCTTGCAGGCAGAGATTGGATTTATGGCTGTTCTTCTTTGAATCTTGAATGGACAAAGGAAAGCCAACTGAGGGCGTTTTTAGTGAAATTTATGATACCATGAAAATATTTAGTTGTGATAGTAAAACTTTATTATATTAAGTCCTGTAATAGCAGATTATCTGTCTTTTTATTATGAGCAATATTTTAAAAAGCAGCCTCAAAGCCTTTTTTGAGATAGGAAAGGATATATGCTTTTGGTGTATTTATTTACGCAAAGACATACTATCAAGTATTTCAATAGTAATTATTGTGTCACTTTTTAAAGCTTTTGTGGGGGAAAAAAAAAGTGAGGGGGGAATTTACTGACCCTTGTAACTGGGAAGTCCAGGAGTTGGCCCAGTGGATATAGATGCTCAATCTATGTGTCCAGAGCTCTGTCTCTCTGACTCTTGGGCTGCTCCAATGCAGACTTTGTTTAGACGATGAGCAGTCATACACCTTTGTGTTGGGGATTTTAACACCAAGCAGGTGTATGCATGGTTTGTGAAAGAAGGAAACTCTTCATAAAATTTTAATAGGACAGTATTTATCCTTGCATGAAGGGCTCTGGGCTGCTCACTTGATGAGGACTGGAAAGTCAATTCTTCTGAAGGGTTCTTTCAAATGGCTGAGTTGTCCCAGCAGAAGTCCAGTGTTCACCCTGACAAATTTGCTGAGGAGGCTTTTTTGCATCTTCATTTGTGCATATGCAGGTACTAGGGACTAGAATTTTCAAATACTCAGCTCTATGGCCTCAAACATATTTCATAGGACAGTTATTTCCTCCCTGTTCTATTATACATGTTGCCAGTGTAACACTTAAGGCTACTCAATGTTCCCCCTTGTGATACACAGATGTTATTTCATATGTATACCACTTAATGGATAAGCATGACTGTCCATTTCATATCCTTTTGGAGAAAAAAAATAAACCAATTATCAACCATCATCGACAATCTCACTCACTCACAATTCATGACAGGTGGTACTGCATAAATTCAGTGAGGGTAGGACCAGGTCTGCTTTGCTGAATGAGTGAGTGGGTAAATTCACAAATTCCTCATGTCTTCCTATCCCCTCCTCTGCCCCTACAAGTTTCTCCTGCTAGCCCTTCATAGCCCCACTGTGGTGGCTTGAATTAAGAACTCCAAATCTAGACATGTTCTTGGGCTTAATCCACATTTCTGTGGGTGTGAGCGCATCATAAATAGGATCTCTTGAAGGTGTTGTTTTTAGTTAAGGTGTGGCTCACATGAATGAGGCTGGGTCTTAATCCAGATTCCTCAAGGCTTTTATAGGCAGGGTAAATTCAGTAATAGTGACAGGCAGCCATGAGGAGGGCCTAGAAGTCAGAAATTAGTGGGAACCAGGAAGAGAGAAGGTGTGGCATTGTCATGTGCCTTACCACGTGATGGAAAAGCCAAGGAACCCAAGGATTGCTGGCCAACCAGAGTGCTACCAATGGCAGGGAGAAGTAATTCTTCTACCTCTGAAAACATGAGCCAATAAATTCCTGTTGTTAAGAACCAACCCAGCATATGGTATTTGTTTTAGTAGTTAGGAGACTAAGAGACCAACCAACAAGTATCTCTACCCAGTATTTATCTATTTGACCAGATAGAATAGGTACTTTCATTCTTCTCAGCTACTGAGCTTCTGGAAGAAGCTCAATTCATTTGACTGAATGTATAATAACACCTTCGTTTGTATTTTGATGTACAGAATATAAAATTCATTCACATATATCTCACTTAATGTGCACAGCTGCAACCACCTCCAAGACAAGCTTATGTGATCGAATCCTCTCTTAGCACCCACTTTTCCTTTGCAGCTTTAGTAATTGTTTATTTAATATCTGTTAGCTGGATGTGAACAGTTCTTGGCACACAGAAAATGCTCAACAAATACTTTTCAAATGAATGAATGAAGGTTTTAATCTCCACTTTATGGTTCAGAAAACTGCAGAAAATTTGAGTATCTTGCTTAAGTTCAGAGTTAAAAATAGGCTGAGTCAGAACTCAAATGCTTCTGAACTTCCAGCTCGTCTTTTCTCATCCTACAGCTGCTAGACTCAACAGAAATCGCCAAAAAATTTTTCAAAAAACAACTTGAACTGAGAAACCACATAGGAAGTATGATGGTAGAAACAAGAACTAATGGTGAATAATTTGAATATGGTTGAAATATTTTCACATAGCAACTTGCCATAGCACTAAAATAGTGTCATTCCAAGTTTGTCTCTTTGAACACTAGTTCTATAGGATATTAAGAATTAGTGAAAGAAAAAAAAACAGTCAATCAAGCAAGGTTAAATAGTCATCTTGCTGCAGGACTCCTTGGACATTTAATATGCCAGAATGCATTGTGAAGAGGTAGTAAGTTTCCAAAACTATTCCAGTGACAGACCATTTTTTAACTTGAGTGCTGTCCCATGGGACACCCTTTATGGAACCCTGACTTCATAGGTAATATTATAGCTATTTATTTACAGATTTGTCTCTTCTCATTAGGGTATAAAACCCTGAAGGGCAGAACTCATATTTCAAATGCCTAGAACACACTTAGGGTCTCTCAGCTCTAGGACCCCTTGATTGTATGGACTATTACATGAATGATGCTCCTCAGACTTGTGCAATATGACAGTACTGAATGCAGGGAGTAGACATTGTATCAGTTAGGACTGCTTTCAGACACATGTCACAAATCCTGACCACCCTTCCTTGAGCATAACAGGTTTACTTTACTCAGGTATGAAAAATTTGGACAGATGCAGTCCAGAACTGATGCGCAGGAGCTCAAAAGAATCAAGGACCCAGGTTATCATTTTTTTTTCTTGGAATTTAAAAAAAAATTATTTTTATTGGCAAATCTTCACACACATAAGTCCATACATGGTTTACAATAAATGGCTCACAATATCATCACATAGTTGTATATTCATCACCATGATCATTTTTTAGAACATTTGCATCACTCCAGAAAAAGAAAGAAAAAGAAAAAAGAAATAACTCATACATCTCATACCACTCACCCCTCCTCTCATTGACTGCTAGTATTTCCATTTACTCAATTTATTTTACCCCTTGTCCCCTATTATTTATTTATTTATTATCCATATTTTTTAAATTCATCTATCCATACTCTGGATAAAAGAGCATCAGACACAAGGTTTTCACAATCACACAGTCACATTGTAAAAGTTATATCTTTATACAATCATCTTCAAGAATCAAGGCTACTGGAACACAGCTCAATAGTCTCAGGTAC
Source organism: Tamandua tetradactyla (assembly GCF_023851605.1). Taxonomy (NCBI): domain Eukaryota; kingdom Metazoa; phylum Chordata; class Mammalia; order Pilosa; family Myrmecophagidae; genus Tamandua; species Tamandua tetradactyla. The sequence continues at coordinate 65,261,857 of NC_135331.1, forward strand.
TTCCCTCCAGCTACTCCAAATGCACCATAAACTAAAAAGGAATATCTATATAATGCATAAGAATAACCTCCAGGATAACTTCTCGGCTATGTTTGAGATCTCAGCCACTGAAATTTTATTCCATCTCATTTCTCTCTTCCCCCTTTTGGTCAAGAAGACTTTCTCAATCCCATGATGCTGGGTCCCAGCTCACCCCCAGAGTTTGGTCCCACTTTGTAAGGGAGATTTACATCCCTGGGAATCATGTCCTCATGTAGGGGGAAGAGCAGTGAGTTCACCTGCCGAGTTGTCTTAGAGAGAGAGGGCACATATGAGCAACTTCTCAGATTCTCAGAATGCCTGAGTCTCAGAATCTGAGAAGTGAGGTTCTCTGGGCCTGACTCAAGCATAATTTTAAGCAGGTTTAGCCTGTCCTTTGCAGGAATGAGTTTTATAGGGGTGAACTCCAAGATCGAGGGCTCAGCCTATTGATTTGGTTGTCCCCACTGCTTGTGAGAATATCAGAAATTTTCTGGATGGGGAAGTTGAATATTTCCTCCATTTTCCTCAGTCCCCTTGGATTTGCAAGTATTTCTTTATTCACTGACCAAATTACTCTGGGATATATCATGGCATCACACTAACTTGGACAAATCAACAAAATCTCATGGCCTACTCAAGATTCCATGTACTTATGGTGTTCAACTAAAGTGACCATACAAGTTAAACTAGGTAATGTGCTACCCAAAATATGAATTTTGCAGCAAAGAAACATCTCTCCCTTTGGTCTCACACAGAAGTTGAAGCTTTAAAGTAGGAATGCTGTAATCCTTTATCCTCTATTCTGATCTAACTTAGTCTGATTCCTTTTTCAACTTTTTAAACAGTTCTTCTATTTACTACCGACTTTCATAGTGTTCTAGTTTTCTAGCTGCCCGAATGCAACACACCAGAGATGGATTGGCTTTTAATACAAGGGAATTTATTTTGTTAGTTCTTCAGAAGAAAGGCAACTAACTTTCAACTGAGGTTCTTTCTTATGTAGGAAGGCACAGGATGGTCTCTGCTGGTCTTCTCTCCAGGCCTCTGGGTTCCAACAACTTTCCCCAGGTGACGTCTTTCTGCATCTCCAAAGGCCTGGGCTGAGCTGCAAGTGCTGAGATGAGGTATGCTGAGCTGCTTGGGCTGTGCTATGTTGTGCTCTCTCATTTAAGCACCAGCCAATTAAGTCAAGCATCATTCACTGCAGCAGGCCCACCTCCTAGCCAACTGCAGATGTCATCAGCAACAGATGAGGTTCACGTACCATTGGCTCATGTCCACAGCAACAGAACTAGGCACCTTCACCCGGCCAAGTTGACAACTGTCTCTAACTGCCACACATAGCTTCAGAGCTCTAACTCTGAGTACAGGTAAATAACCCAGATTATCTTTTTTCCTCCTCTACCTTCTATAATAGGATGTTTTCATTCTCAATGTTGCAGGATGACTGTTTCACACCCAGCGCTCACCTCTGAGCTCTGGGTAGAAAGGAAGGGAAAAACTTTCTTCTATTAACCATTCAGTAAAACAGTAGCTTCCCTGGAAACCTTCCCAAGAATCTCAACTTATACTTTATTGCCTAGGACTGGGTCATATGACCACTCCCAGCTGTAAAGGAGTCTAAGAAGGTGTGTATTATAAACTGAGCTCACTATCAAGTCAAACAAAATTGGGTCCTTTCAGTAAAGAAGAAAAGAATGTTTTTTGAGTAGTAGTTTCTCCAGTAGTGCATGACATACGCTTGTTCATTATTATTGTTATGGTTAACTGCATTAGAGTTATGGCTTAGGCTGACCTATTATTGTCTTCATAGAAAAAAAAAGAGATAGTTTTTTTGTTTGTTTTAAATTGAAAATTTTGTGGATTTTACATTCCATGATGAAGAGGATTGCTTCAATAATCACTTGAGCTGCTAGGTTATATAACCTATTAGTAATAAACTATCTTGATGATGGAGAAAAATGTGTTGGAAGGTGTCCCAGGAGTTCTGGACCCAGAACAGTAGGCTAATTGAGTGATTATGCAATCATTGAATAAATTCACAATACAACTGAACAAAGAATTAAGAACATAACTTCAAAATAGTCCATTGATTCATTGCATTGGAAAATCAGTATTAACTCACTTCATCTTATTGATTCAGCCTGATAAAATAGAGCACTTTTGTCCGCAGCCGTCTCGTTCGGCTTCTGATCCCCGGCCGGCGAAGGGAACAGGAGGGGAGAAAGAGACAGGCGCAGGCAAACCGACTCGAGTGATAAACACGGGTTCGAGGCACGCAACGGTTGTGAGCACAGACCTTTACTGGAGTTAAGCTTGCATTCTCTGTTACAGGTTCCACGCGGGACAAGATACCCCGCGGGGGAACAACCTCTATGCGGCCGTCAGGTACGGCTCCCTGTGGGTCGTCTCCACCCACCCTGTCCGGGTAACCTCTTATATACTGTGCCCAAACCCAATAGGTTAGTGCCACGTATACAGAGGTGATTGGAAGATAGGGTTGGTGGGCGCGTACGTCATACGCGGAAACAGGATGCGGGCGCCATCTTGACTCACTCGATGGGCGGGGGGAACTCTAGAGCAGGCCGCAGCGTGTCCACTAGGCCAGACCCGGGAGGCGGCTCTCCACACACTTTAATGAGGGCTTTGATTCCATAATGATTTAATTCTAACATCTGCACAAATCTTAAATCAGCCAGAAAAACAAGTAGTAAGCCTTGCTGGTTTAATGTTTGCTCTACGAATTTGGTTCCCTTTCCTTCTTAGATACAGCCACAATCAATTAAAATCATGCAATGTTGGCTAAGTAACAGGGCCGCAGCCAACATTTATATTGTAGAGAAAGATTTTCAAAGTGTTTCTGTATAAAAGGAAGCAGGAACTCAGAAATAGGAACTAATTTTTGCTGTGATCACACCAGTGCAGCCATTAGAAATTTTTCCATCGACTTGGGGAGTGTAGGAGAAGCAACTCAAAAATAAATAATGGTAAGCAGTACTGGCATGGCTCTTTCTGTCATGTTTAGTTAATTAGAAGTTTGGAAAACTTAGGACTTTGATATTGGGTTTTTTATTTGTCTTTTATTCTACTTTTTGCCTTCCTGTTCATATTTAGCATGTGGATTTCTGGGATATAAGACCAGCTCTCCTTTAGTTATTATTTTTAATGCTTTCTATTAAGACAATTAATTGATGAACCACCTTAGATTAAATATGACATTACAGCATCTCCGAATTCACAAAGATGAATAAAGTGGAACTGACTTCACCCTCATTCAGATGTAAGCTCATAATAACCAATTTTCTGGGAGTGAATGCAGCAGCTTTTGTGTATTTTCACTGCTTTTGACTTGTTTCCAGTTTCTAAATGAAGCCCTCTGTTTTATGCCACAGACATGCTCAGGCCTCAGCCTCCTAGGGAATTTCTTAGTGCCCTTTCTTGGTTTCTTCCCACCTCAGGGCCTTTGTACAGGCTGTTTTTTCATTTTGTTTTTACCTAGAACATTCTTCCTTCTCCCTATTTCCTTTGGCTTTATGTACCCTTCATGCCTTATTTAAAATTTCACTTACATACTAGGTGAGCTTTCCCCAGTTCTGAGCTCCCTAGTACCCTTCTTCCTTTTTAGTAATCATATTTATAATTATTAATATATTTTAAATTATTTGTTAAGAACCTCAATGTCCTTCTTGATTTTAATATATTTTAAATTATTTGTTAAGAACCTCAATGTCCTTCTTGAGTGCAAATCAATGGGGACAAGTCTGAGAGGTTTAGAGTACTGTGGAGTTATCCCAGCGCTGTGCTTCCACCTCTGTTTTAACACTTATCACAGTGTATTATAATAACCTCTTTGCCTGATGCTTGTTTTCTATCAGATCGTGGGGGGCCCAATACCTAGTATACTCTAACACTAGCTAGTCCCATACCTTAGAAGCTGACAATTTAGGGTTTAGACGTTTATTCATGAAAACTAATTCATTTTACAAGCTAGCATATGCCAAATAACTAACAAATCAACAAATGTGATAGGCGTGCCCTGTCCAATATGATAGTCACTATCCACGTGTTGCTATTGAGCCCTAGCATGTAAAATATCTACTAATAATCCTCATATTGTTTTCCTGTTGAAATTATGATATTTTGGATCCATTTTTGCAAAATAAAATATATTATAAAAATTCGTTTCATCTCTGCACACTCAATTCTACTCTACTGGTCAGTCCTTCTGTCTTAGTGCCATGCTGTTTTGACCACTGTGGCTTTATAGTAAGCTTTAAAGTCAGGAAATGATAGACCTCCCAGTTCGCTCTTCTTTTTTAGGAAATCTTTAGCTATTTGAGGTCTCTTTTTCTTCCATATAAATTTGATAACCAACTTTTTCAAGTCTTCAAAGTAGGTTGTTGGGATTTTTATTAGCATTGCATTGAACCTGTAGATCAGTTTGGGTAAAACTGACATCTCGACAATATTCAACCTTCCTATCCATGAGGATGGAATATCTTTCCATCTATTTAGGTCATTTTTTATTTCTTTTAGCCATTTTTTGTAATTTTCTGTGTATAAGTCCTTGACATTCCTGGTTAGGCTTATCCCTAGGGAATTCTTCTGGTCACTATTCTGAATGGAATTTTTTTCCTTAGTTGTCACCTCAGATAGGTCATTGCTTGTGTATAGAAACATTTACTGATTTTTGTACATAAATCTTGTATCCTGCCACTTTGCTGAATTTGTTCATTAGCTTAAGTAGTTTTGCTGTAGATTTCTCAGGTTTCCTAAGTATAGGATCATGTCATTTGGAAATAATGAAAAACTTACTTCTTCCTTTCTTATCTGGATGCTTTTTATTTCTTTCTCCTGCCTAATTGCTCCATCTAGTACTTCTAATACAATGTTGAATAATAGTGGTGACAATGGGCATCCTTGTCTCATCCCTGATCTTAAGAAGAATGCTTTCAATTTCTCACCATTAGGTATGATGCTGGCTATAGTTTTTTCATATATGCCCTTTATAATACTGAGAAAGTTTCCTCTGATACCTAATTTTTGAAGCGTTTTTATCAGGAAAGGATGTTGGATTTTGTCGAATGCTTTTTCAGCATCAATCAATACGGTCATGTTGTGATTTTTCCTTTTTGATTTGTTAATGTGCTGTATTACAGTGATAAGTTTCTTATATTGAACCACCCTTGCATTCCTGGTATGAGTCCCACTTGATCAGTTTGTATAGTTCTTTTAATGAGATATTGGATATGATTTGCTAGTATTTGTTAAGAATTTTCACATCTATGTTCCTTAGGGAGACTGGTTTGTAATTTTCTTTTATTGTATTGTCTTTACCCGATTTTGGTATTAGAGTAATGTTAGCCTTTTTCTTCAATTTTTTGGAAGAGTTTGAGCAGGATTAGCATCAGTTCTTTTTGAAATGTTTGATAAAATTCTCCTGTGAAGCCATCTGGTCCTGGGCTTTTTTTGTGGGAAGATTTTTGATGACTGATTCTATCTCTTTACTTGTAACTGATTTGTTGAGATCTTCTATTTCTTCTTGAGTCAATATAGATAATTCATGTACTTCTAGGAATTTGTCCATTTCATCAAGTAGTCTAATTTATTAACATATAGTTGTTCATAATATTCTCTTATGATTTTTAAAAAATTTCTTCATGATCTGTGGTATAATCCTCCTATCATTTCTGATTTTGTTTGTGTTGTGTCCTCTCTCTTTTCTTCTCTGTTAGTCTAGCTAGCGGCCCATCAATTTTCTCAAAGAATCAACTTATGGTTTTGTTGATGCTTTCTATTGTTTTATTATTCTCCAGTTTGTTTATGTCTGCTTTAGTTTTTATTATTTCTCTTATTTTATTTGCTTTGGGATTAGTTTACTGTTCTTCCTCTAAATTTTCCAGGTGAGCAGTTAAATCCTCAAGTTTTGCTCATTCTTGTTTTTTAATATAGGCATTTAGGGCAATAAATTTCCCTCTTAGCACTGCCTTTGCTGCATCCCATAAATTTTGATATGCTGTATTCTCATTATCATTTGTCTCCAGATATTTACGGATTTCTCTAGCAATTTCTTCTTTGACCCACTGATTATTATTAAATTCGTAGAGACTCAGTTTCTGTCCCAGTACATGATCTATCCTGGAGAATGTTCCATGTGCACTCGAGAAGAATGTGTGTCCTAGGGGTTGGGATGTAATGATCTTTATATGTCTAGTAGACCTAATTCATTCATCCTATTGTTTACGTTCTCTATTTCCTTGTAGATCCTCTGTGTGGTTGTTCTATTGATAGCAGAGAATGGTGTATTGAAGTCTCCCACTATTACTGTTGATATGTCTGTAGTTCCCTTCAGTTTTTCCAATACATGGGTGCAAACACAGGCTTTACAATGATCATACGTATACTTTATTTAAACATGTCTATGAGTAAGCTAACTAAGATATCCATTTTGGGTGGTTCTAAGTGTATTGTTTGTTTTCGTAAATAAAAATTTTTAAATAAGAAGAAGAATTCATTTCATCTATTTCTTTTCACTTTTATAATGTAGCTACTAGAAATTTAAAATCAGGTCTGTGACTCACATCTGTGGTTCACATTATATTCCTTTCAGACAGTGCTGCTATCGAACTTTAGAAGAGGCTATGTCCTTTCTAGGTAACGCTCAGGTGATTTTGATGAGCGTTGAAGTGAGGAAGCAATGTGATTAACAAAGAAGAGAATTGGGAAAGATATTCAAGGTCTATGCTGACAAAAACCAAAGACAGAAATGTTTACGCTTTCTAATGGCATGGGGAAAATGCATAGGCCTCCATGTCCAGAAGTAGCTGCTGGAAAGCATTAGAGTAGACAGAACCAACTCCAGAGTAGATAGGAGACAAAAGGGTAGAAGTACTATAGCTAAGTTTCAGGTTCCAGAATAAAGAATAATGATTGTCTTGGTTGGCTAAAGACAGAAGTCAAAGCTTGAAGAAAAATTGCTGACGAGTGGAAAGACAGAAGAGTATTGGCTCTAAAGGAACTTTAACTGCAAGGTCAAATGCTGCAAGGACCATAAGACAGCCAGAATGAATGAATCATTTGAGGTGTGTCAGGAAAGTGGTTCAATACTAAGCTATTGCAGGCTCATTTTTTTGGTATTAACTGCACAATGTGAGGTGGGTCTTAGACTAAAAATGCCTGGAAGATGAGACAATAGTGTGCTGGGCATGGCCTTGAATACCACGCTAAAGACTTTGGAGACAGGCTTAGAAAATTTGAAAGTTATCTGCAGGAGAATGTCAAGTGATTTATTTAAAGCACCTTTTAGAAAGATTCATCTAGAGGTAATGGGAATGGGTGTATTGCATATGAATCGGGCAGGGTAAGGAAGCAAGGAAGGTGAGGAGCCAAAAAAGGATTTCAGAGGTTTTATTTTTTAATCTGCAGATTTTATTGAGATGTATTCACATACCATATATTCCATCCAAAGTACACAATCAATGTCTCACAGTATCATGCACACCTAGTTGTGCAGTCATCATTACACTCAGTTTTAGACCATTTTCACTGCTCCAAAAAGAAAAATATCAGACAGACACATGCAAAAAGAGAAACCAAAATGCCTTATATCCATTATACCCCCTATCATTGGCCCCCTAGTATTGGTGTGGCACACTTGTTATGTTGATTAAAGAATATTAAGGTAATTCTGTTAACCATAGTCTGTTGTTTGCAATAGGTAATTTTTTCCCAGATACCACTCTATTATTAATTCTTTGTACAAGTGTCGGACATTTATGCTAGTTAATGCAATAACGTACTTATATTTGTGATATTAATCAGTGACATACGTGACTCTAAAGAACCCCTTTCATCCAAATTCACCTACAAATGCACTATTACATATAATTCCAATAATGAACTACCTTCACCTCTAGTTTTTGTCTATCTTTAGGTACCTATATTCTATAACTTAGGACTCTGAGTTAACATATTCTAGTTAGTTCATATTAGTGAAATCAAACAGCATCTGTCCTTTTGTGTCTGACTTATTTCATTGCCTTCAAGTTATGCCTTCAAGTTCATCCATGTTGTCACATACTTTAGGACCTCATTCCTTCCTTCTGCTGCATAATATTCCATCATATGCATATACCACAATTGGTTTACCCATTCATCTGTTGATGGACACTTGAATTGTTTCCATCTTTTGGCAATTATGAATAATGCTGCCATGAACATCAGTGTGCAAATGTCTGTTCGTGTCCCCACTTTCAGATCTTCTGGTTATATACTGAGTAGTGGAACTGCCAGGTCATAGGGCAACTCAATATTTAGTTTTTAGGAACAGCCAAACTGTTTTTCACAGCAGCTATAGCATTTTACATTATCACCAGCAGTGAATAAGTGTTCCACTTTCTCCACATTCTCTTCAACACTTGTAGTTTCCTGTTTAATAGTGGCTATTCTTATAGGTGTGAGATGATATCTCATTGTGGTTTTGATTTGCATTTCCCTAATAGCTAATGAAAATGAACATCTATTTATGTGCTTTTTAGCCATTTGCATTTCCTCTTTGAAGAAATATCTATTCATATCTTTTGCCCGTTTTATAATTGGGTTGTTCGTCCTTTTATGGTTGAGTTGTAGGATTTCTTTAAACATATTGGATATCTAGCCCTTAGCAGATATACGATTACTGAATTTTCTCTTGTATTGAGTTGGCTGCCTTTACACACTTTTGATAAAGTCCTTTGACGAGAAGAAGTGTTCTCTCATTAGGAGTTCCCACTTACCTATTTTTTGCTTTGTTGCTTGTGCTTCAGGTGTAAGGATTAAGAAGCTACCTCCTATCACTAGGTCTTGAAGATGTTTCCTTATATTTTCTTCCAGAATTTTTTTGATACTGGCTCTTATATTTTGGAGTTTGATCCACTTTGAGTAAATATTTGTATAGGTAGGGGGTCCTCTTTCATTCCTTTGAGTACAGATATCCAGTTCTCCCCATTTATTGAAGAGACTATTCTGTCCTGGTTCAGTGATTTGGGGAACCTTGTTAAAAATCAATTAACTGTAGATATGAAGCTCTATTTCTGAACTCTCAATTTGATTCCATTGATCAATATGTCTATCTTTGAGCCAGCACCATGCTGTTTTGACCATCATGGCTTTATAATAAGGATTAAAGTCTGGATTTTTTTTCTTTTTTGGCTATTTGAGGGCCCTTTAACTTCCAAATTTTGATAATGAATATTTCAAAGTGTGCATAGTCGATTGTTGGAATTTAGATTGGTATTCTGTTGAATCTGTAGATCAATTTGGGTAGAATTGACATCTTAGCGACATTTAGCCTTCCTATCCATGAACATGGAATGCTTCACCTATTCAGGTTTTCTTTCAATTCTTTTAGCAATTTTTTGTAGTTTTCTGTGTACAGTTCCTTTACATCCTTGGTTTAAGTTTATTCCTAGATATTTGATTCTTTTAGTTGCTATTGTGTATGGAATTTTTTTTTAATTGCCTCTTTGGTTAGCTCATTACTAGTGTAGGAGAAACAGTGTTGATTTTTGCATGTTAATCTTACATCACATCACTCAGCTAAAGTTTGTTGGGCTCCTTTAATTCACATATTTATATCTTTTATAGGAGTTGGGAAGTTTTTTCAATCATCTCCTTAAATAATCTTCCTAGCCCTTTTCTCTTCTCTTTCTGGGACACCAACGATTCTTACATGTGTGCACTTCATGTTGTCAATTATTTCCCTGAGATTCGATTCAAATTTTTCCATATTTTTTGCCATTTGTTCTTTTGTACATTCTAATTCAGTTGCTCTGTCCTCTAGTTCACTTTTCTTTCTTTTCCCTTTAAATTTGCTGTCATGTGTCTCTAGTGTATTTTTCATTTTATCTACAGTGTCTTTTATTTATTTGAGATCAGCTGTTTTTCTATATATTCTTTCAAATTTTTCTTTATGCTCTTCAAGTGTCTTCTTGATATCTTTTATCTCTTTAGCCATTTCACTGAAGTTATTTAGGAAATTATCTGCACACCTTAGATTAGTTGTTCCAAATTCTGTGGCTCCTCTGGTGTTTTAATTTGATTATTTGGCTTGGCGATGTCACCTTGCTTCTTCATATGCTTTGAGATTGTTTGCTGGTCTCTTGGCATTTGATTATCTCAATAAGATTTCTTGAAAGTTGATTTCCCCATTCAGCTAAGATTTGTAGTTGCTTGGCTTTGTGTTGAAGGTCTCCTTTGGCATTTGGTTTGTTAGTAATTCCCAGTCAAACCAAGGCCAGGGCCTAATGCGGGGTGTACAACACTTTTTGGAAGAAAAGCAGCTGGCCAGACTGTACTTTCCCTGTCTTCCCAGCAGATTACTCACTTGGGCCACCTCTTCCCCTCCAGCCTGCTTCTCTCTGACTGTGGCAGCCCAACGGACAGTGTCACAACCAGGCAAACATTCAGGCAAGACCACAGGGCTCCATGCATGCTGGGCTGGGAAGTGGGGGCTGGGCACTGGGCACGTTTGTGGGCACAAGTGTCTGGTGATTCCCAGACTCCAGTGTGGAAAGACTCTGAGCTGTAAGACCAAGAGGTTCAACTTCCTCAGCCAGCAGCTGGCCCAGGAGGGCTCTGCTTCTCACCAACCAGTAAGACCCAGGCTGGTGTGTACCCATGGGCCTGGGGGGGGCGGGGCGGGCACCTGACATTGCAATGCAGCTCCTTCCCTTGGTCCCTCCTCTCCGCTCCTGCACACAGGGAACTTCCTAGGCCTCTGTGGAGAAAGGATCAAGGCAGGGGGACCCAGAGTGTGTCCCTTGCCAGCTGATTGCTAGATCAGCATTGTTCTGTATCCCCGTCTCATCCAAGGGGAGGGCTGCTTCCCAGTCTCCCCCAAAACCAGGGGCTGCAACAGAGTCTCTGCATGTGGATAAAGTGAGTCTGCTGGCTCCTGGGTTTCCGTGCTGGAACTCTAGGCTGCAGGACTGAGAGGGTTAACTTCCACAGCAGGCAGCTGAAGTAGGGGTATGCCACTCCTCAACTGCCTCATCCAGCAGGCAGGCAGCAGTGGGCCTCAGGGGTGGTCACGATTGCGCATATTCACCCATACTTCCCAGATGTAGTTGCTCTGCTTTTTCATCCAGGTCTTCCCTATGTAAAGCAGAAGTCCCCAGAACTGCTCTCCTGGTCACTCTCTGCCTTTTCTCCCGTTGTTCTATGTGGGCTCTGCCTATCCAATTCCACCATCTTTCCAAAATTCCTCCAGAAGTTTTTGTAATAACCAAAGCATTAGTTAATATAGATGATAGGCAACTGGAGCAGGGTAGGAAAAAAAGAGGATCTAAGATAAATTAAAGGAAAAACAGTTTACAAAAGGCGATATATGTTGGAAACAGAGAGAAAGGGCCAAAGAATACACCAAGGTTTTGATCCTGATTTATTGGGTGAACAACAGATATATGGAAGTTAGGAGAGGGACCTTTATAAAGAGAAAAGAAAAACATCCTTATTAAACAAGTTGAATTTGAGGTATTTGCAGAACATTCAAATCGAGATTCTTGAGAACAAAAGTGAGCAAAGGAGAAGGGGATGGGACTATGGGGAGCATCTACAGAGATCTAGGAAAAATGAATGAATCACAGTGAAAGAAATTCTGGAGAGTGGCAGAGGGCAGAAGAGTAAACCTTAAGGAATGACTTAATTATGGAAGCTGAAAGAGTTGAGACTAAGATGGGAATCAAAACAGATGGCCACGGTAAGGCAGTGTCGCAGAGGACACAGGTGTGATAGTCTTCTATAAAGGACGATCAGTCCTGAAGTCCATTCATTGAGTGAGACCATCAGCTTTGAGAGTTCAGTTTCAATAGAAAGGGAAAATCTGTGGAGAATTTTCATGGAACTGTGCAAATCTCTCCAATTTTCTTTCCTAAATTATTGTGAATATGCCCTTCCTAAATTTATCTAATTCTTCACTAATCTGTTTTTCCCCTAAGATCTGTGAGAACCTCCTATTTACCACATGAATTTGCACCATGTTTGCAGGACATCAATTTTCGTTTACTAAAGCAGCAGAAATGCACTATACCAGAAATGGACTGGCTCTTAGCAATGGGACCACATCAGTCTATAAGCTTACAGTTCTGAGGCCATGAAAATGCCCAAATCAAGGCATCACTGAGATGATACCCTTTTCCTGAAGACAGGCCACGGGCAATCCAGGACTCCTCTGTCACATGGCAAAGCACATGGTGGTGTCTGCTGGTCTTTCCCTTCTCTGGGTTTTGTTACTTTCAGCTTCTGGCTTCTGTGGCTTTCTCTCTCAACTTCTGTGTCTTTCCCATATTCATCCCAATTTATAAAGGATTCCAGTAAGAGGATTAAAATCCATCTGGAGCATGCCTTAACTAAAATAACCCGTAAAAAGTTCCGACCGACAATAGGTTTACACCCACGGGAATGGATTAGCTTTTTGAACATGATCTTCTGGTGTCTACTCAGCTTCAAACCACCACAACATCCGAAGACAATGTGCTGCAATGGAAATAATTTTGGAGGGAAAAAGAACTCAGGATAAGGGATCAAGAAACTAGATTCTAATCCTGAATCTGCTATGTAATCAAGAGCACTTGGCTCAATTTTTCTGGGCCTAAATCTCTTCTTCTATAATGGAGAGTTGGGAGTATGGGCTAGATCTCATTTCTTCTAAATCTGTCTTTGTTTCTTGGGGTGTGTATCTTGTTTAAGAAAAATTTTAAGGCACTTTTTTTTTTTTTGCTATAAGAATCTTCCAAATGGGCATGTTATTCATTAATATTACACCCTTCTCAAGAATCCCCTTCCTACCCTAATTTATATGCCTCTCCTTATTTGTATTCCCCATATGAGATGAGAAACAGCTTATTTAATAGCTGTTTTGATGGCTGGAAGGGATAATGCATTAGAATAAAGAAATGGCATGTCTATAAATATAAATTTAAATATTCCCTAGTTTATAAATTGTCATAATGAAATTCTACATATTTCTAAATGTCACAGAATACTGAAGACTTATACAAAAAGTTAAAACTACAGCATCAAAATACTGTAAAGGGACGTGGAAGTGGAGCAAGATGTGATATTAATGAAAGTTTACTATTTTCAGAACTAGCTTGGGGCATAGTAATGTCTCCCAACAGTATATAGCAATTTGTGGAATATTATTAAGTTTTGAATTTTGTACTATATGAATGAACTCCATATGCAAAAATAAAACTAATAATAGGACATATGAAGAAAAGTGGTGATATGAATGTTTAACTTTTAGTTATTAACTATTAAATATATTAAAGCTGATTCTATAAACATTATATTTTGAGGATGATTTTCAAAACTATAAACATATTTTATTGAAAATATATTTTGAAGATGTGCTTCAGGAAACCAAAATAGAGTGCAGTTTATGTGACAATAGGGATTCTGGAACTCTAACCAGAATACATTTAAATTGTACAGATCTTGACGAGATCACGGTTATTGAACCACTTCCCAAATAGTTGGTTTTATGAAGTTCTTCCAACATTCTCTTGCAATTCTGACTTTTGTCATTGTTTTAAAATTAAGAATTTGGATTTTTTCACTGTTTTCCTTTAGTGCATTTGTTGTACAGAATGTCTTTATCTTTTTCCACCCTCAATTAGTTTCCCACCTAACTATATGCTATTATAAAGGAAATTGGCATTTAAGAAATCTATGACTAATAGGTTAAGAATATGTTGATATATATTATGAACAAAATGGATGTACGTCTTCCAGTCAATACTTCTGTTTTAATGCTCCATTGGTGCTTAATGCACTCAATGAATGCTACCGATTGCATCGTGCAGTCCGTTTACAAAACGGTTGCACGTTAGAATCGGTACATCAAAGTTACTTACTAGATAAATCCTCCAAACACTCAAAACAAGAATGTTAAGTTTCCTCTTGTAACATTGCAAAAGCACACTTACCTCAAGACTCATAATAACTTCAAATATTTTTTTAAATATCGTTTTGTTTCAGTTTATATAATTATTAGAAAACCTTATTCCTAGATTATACTAAATTACCCAGAATTTGCAGTTATCTTGCAGTTGCAAATACTTCTTTGCTGCATGTTGAAATTTCAATACATACTAAAGTCTAATTATTATAGAATTTTACTGACTTTTCCCTTCATTCATATTCTGTGGAGAACATAAAGTTAAAATGAAAAGGTTTGGATAGCTTTCCATTTAGAAAAAAATGATGAAATACTGCCAAGTTATTTGATGCACTTAATAGTCTCATCATTAGTGATTTTCTTTCTTGTAACACAGGAGCTTTAATTGAATAAGATGTCACTGGACTTTCCTAAGAGTGAATAGTATACTCTGACACTTTGAAATAGTCTGACTTTTTTCCCATTGTATTCAAACCAAGAGGATCATGTTAGGCTCACTATTTAAAGTAGGTTCAGTATTAAAAGTAGGTAATGTGATCAGTGAAAAGATGTAAGTCCGGATATAAAAAACAATATTGTGGAATAACCAGATATAGATTAAATAAATAGGCCAGGACTTCTATTCTGGTTTGCTTAGCGATGAATATGTAAATAGGTTGAACTTTAGGTTAACTAAACTCTGAGTGTTAAATCAACCATCTTTCAAATCCTTATTTTCATTCTTCCCACTGGGTTAACCTCCTGCATTTCACAAGAGCCCAGAGACCAGAAGGAATTCACATTAGTAAAGGAATGTTGGCGACCCAAGCAGAGGCAGCTTCAACACATGATGCCATTGGCAGAATCAAGCTACAGGTGTGTGTTTTGCACTTTGCACCAGCCAGCAGTGCACTCCCTCTTCTTCAAACATAACTTCAAGCAAAGGAAAGTTAAGCACATATGATATCCCACCTGGCTGGACTCCAAGGGAAATGTAAACGCAGCCAAAAGGACTGGTAACAAGCCTGACAAACTTGTTTGGGTCCCTGGATTTATTCTTTCTGCAAACACTGTTAAAAGATGGAATATGTCTTTGGCACAATGTCAACTGTCTTCCATATTTACTTCTACTTCATCTTGTCTTGACTTATTTATTATATGACCTTAAACATGACAGAAAGCTTAGAACAGGATGTTCTTTCAAAGTTTGTTTGAAGATGGGACTAAGTAGAGTCACTAGAGCACCAACAAATAGTGGATCCAAATCTCAACTCTGCCAAATCCAGGTGTGGCAAGTATAACCACTGACTCTCAGTTCCCTCACCTGTACCATGAAGTTACTAAAGTCTCCCACATAGAGTATTACCAGATATTTAAAAAGCAGGTATACCAGAAGCACTAGGCACATACTGGGGACTCAGTAATATTTTCTCTGAATATTTTCTCTCTTTTAAGGTGACCCAAAGTCCTAATAAGGTCAGCTTTTCTTCTACTCTCAGATCCTCATGAAACTGAGGGCTATGCTTGCTATGAACACACTTTAGGTTGGAGACTGTCTTTCTTGCATTGACAACTAACTCTCTAGGAGATTTCCCCCACCCATTAAAAAAACAATCATCTTGGACATTTGCACACCAATGTTTACAGCAGCATTATTTACAATTGCCAAGAGACGGAAACCACCAAAATATCCATCAACAGACGAGTGGCTAAACAAGCTGTGGTATATACATACGATGGAATATTATGCAGCTGTAAGATTGAATAAAATTATGAAGTATGTAACAACATGAATGGACCTTAAGGACATTAGGCTGAGTGAGATTAGCCAGAAACAAAAGGGCAAATACTGTATGGTCTCACTGATATGAACTAACATTAGTGAATGAACTTTGAGAATTTCAGTTAAGAACAGAGACCATCAGGAGATAGAAATAGGGTAGATATTGGGTAATTGGAGCTGAAGGGATACAGATTGTGCAACAGAACTGATTGCAAAAATTCAGAAATGGATAACACAATACTACCTAACTGTAATACAATAATGTTAGTACACTGAATGAAGCTGAATGTGAGAATGATAGAAGGAGGAGGGCTGGGGGCACACATGAAATCAGAAGGAAAGATAGACGATAAAGACTGAGGTGGTATAACCTAGGAAAGCCTAGGGTGTATAATGATAGTGACTAAATGTAGAAATTTAAAAATGTTTTTGCACGAGGAAGAACAAAGGAATGTCAATACTGCAGAGTGTTGAAAATAGATGGCAATACATATTTTAAAGCTCTACCATGTATGAGACTAAAGCAAAAAACGTTTATTTGGTACAAAATTTGTATTTTGACTAGTGCATTTCCTAATATAACTTATGTGGGCAGTTTAATTGAATACCATAAGTACATGGAACCTTGAGTAGGGCATGAGATTTTGTAGGTTTGTCCAGAATGATGACCCGATAAATTCCAGAGTGATTTGAACAGTGAATAAAAAAGTATTTGCAAAGTCCCCTTGGGGGAATGGTGAGAAAGGGGGAAAATTCAATTTGCCCATGTGGAGAACTCCTGATATTCTCACAAGCAGTGGGAACAACCAAAGCAATAGGCCGAGCCCTCAATTTCGGGGTTTGTTCATATGAAACTTATCCCTGCAAAGGACAGGCTAAAGTCTACTTAAAATTAGGCCTAAGGGGCACCCCCAAGAGAACCTCTTTTGTGGCTCAGATGTGGCCCCTCTCTCTCAGCCAACACAACAAGCAAACTCACTGCCCTCCCCCTCTTTATGTGGGACATGACTCCCAGGGGTATGGATCTTCCTGGCAACATGGGACAGAAATCCTAGAATGAGCTGGGACTCAGCATCAAGGGATTGAGAAAACCTTCTTGACCAAAAGGGGGAAGAGAGAAATGAGACAAAATAAAGTGTCAATGACTGAGAGATTCCAAACAGAGTTAAGAGGTTATCCTGGGAAGTCATTCTTACCCATTATATAGATATCCCCTTTTTAGTTAAGGTATAATGGAGAGGCTGGAGGGAAGTGCTGTGTTCCAGTAGCCATGTTTCTTGAAGATGATTGTATATAACAATATAGCTTTACTATATCACATATGTAATGTGACTGTGTGATTGTGAAAACCTTGTGTCTGATGCTCCTTTTATCCACCTTAAGGACAGATGAGTAAAACATATGGATTAAAAATAAATAAATAATAGGGGCAACAAATGTTCAAATAAATTTAGTGGATTGAAAAGCTGGTGATCAGTGAGGGGAGGGGTAGGAGGTATGGTATGCATGAATTTTTTTCTTTTTATTTCTTTTTCTGGATTGATGCAAATGTTCTAAGGAGTGATCGTGGTGATGAAAATACAACTATGTGATGATATTGTGTTATTGATTACATATCAAGAATGGAACGATCATATGGTAAGAATATTCGTGCTTGTATGTTGTAATGTTTAAAAATAAACAAACATATAAATAAATAAATAAAAGCATATTACTCTGAAAAAAATTCAGCTTGGGCAGGCCACGGTGGCTCATCAAGCAGAGTTCAAACCCATGCCAGACACCCGGGTTTGATTCTCGGTGCCTGCCCATGCAAAAAAAAAAAAAAAAAAAAAAAAAAAAATATCAGGTTATTGATATCTTAATGTCAGGAAATGAACTTCGCATCTTTATATTAAAAGAAAAGTGTTTTTTGTGTTACTGCTTATTCTGTACTGACTTTCAACTTGTATATTCCATCCAGAGTTTCTTTTTATTATGTATTTTAATACCCTGAATTTTGCCTTTCCTACTTGGAACACATATTACATATTTCCAGTGTTGCAACAAGGAAGTGAGGGGATGAAAAGGCAGAGAATGATGTTACTGGGCAAAAGCAAGCTATTATTTTTTTCTCTTCATGATTTATGGATCCAATATTTGTTTTTCCAACCTAAGGAAGGGGAAAAAAACATGTCTTCTTCTCTTTCCCAGATATATATATTTTAATTCAGGGTTCCTGAACACATTGACTTGCACACTACTGAAACAAGTAGACTGTCTGAAAAGAACAGAAATGGAAGCGTTTTTAAGTATTGCGCTTACTATGTGTGAGGACTGCACATGGACTGCCTTGTTAATTTGACAAAAGTCGTTTCACTACCCCCTCGGTAACAGATGGGGAAGTTGAGGCACATCACGTTAGATGATTTGCTCAATATCTCGCAGGTGGCCGAGGCCAGGATCTGATGTCCCAGGCAACCTGGCACAAAGGGTCACACTTATACCTAATACCGTGTGGATAATTCACTGGGGACCACGCTCGGTCTCTACCCCTTAGAATCACGTGCTCCAAGTGTGGTCCTCTACCCGAAGCACCAGGATGACCTCGAGCTTATTTAAAATGTTAAAACATCCTTTCTGGGAGCATATATATAGATTTTGTATAAAGATGCAGGGAGTAAAAGTCATGGAACTTAAATCTCAAAGGAATCAGGAATTAGCGACAGTAGAGTTCAATCCCCTCCCATTATAAATGTTGCAGATGAGTTACCTGGGGGTTAAATATGTATTTAAGAATAAATGTTAATTCATGAATTATTTAGATTCAGGTATATTACCTGCTAGACTATATGCCAAATGGGATGGAAACAAACAGACATGGAAATGAGGTCCTCCAGAGCCCAGATGCTGTGATAAAATCTTTAACTTATAGTGTATAGTAGAGCACACATAGGAAGGAGGTTGGGCTGAGGGTCAGGAAAGACTTCTTGAAGGAGGTGATATTGGAGCTGAGTCTTGAAAGATCTATAGGTATTGACCAAAGCTCCTGGAATTGGCCTTTTCATTTGCAACTGGGTCAATGAGCATCAGTAGTCAGAGCAATGTGCTATTTAGGGAACCCAGGTTCTTAGAGGAGTGGATCTCAACCTCGACTTCACATAGAACCACCTGGAGAACTTTAGAATAACTGTTCCTAGGCCCACTTCCAGATTTACGGGTTTTGTTGTTCCGGAGTGATACCTGGACATAAGTATTTTTAAAATCTCTACAGTCAATTCTAATGTACAGCCAAGGCTGAAAAAAGCAGATTGATTGTCTGTTGTTATAAATCTCCTATGCCTAATTTTCCTCTTAATGGTCTGTATCTTCCTACAATTTCCTCTGGTTCCTGGACAAGATTCTTTCCCTGGACTTGAAACCCACTCTTATCATGAAGCTCTATGTGTTACCTCTTGGACTTGATCTAAGTCAGACAGCAGATGCCTTGTCTGTAACCCCTGTGAGCATGGAGAGCTCTTTCTGCAAATCCCAACATTCTGGCACTTGAGATAATCTACAGTCAGGGAAATTGGCATTAGAGAAGAGTTAGAACAGGACCTGATTTCTGTGTACTCTACTGCCCTTTCCACAGCATAAGTCATCATTTTCTCCCCCAAAGTAAATAAAACATCAGAAATTAGTTCTTTACAGTTTTTACAAGCCTGTTTTCTAACCCAATTATGGCATGTGGGTTCAGTAGGAGAGGAGTCAAAATATTCGTAAAGGAAGCAAATGTCTGATACATTTTACTGATTATGTTGTAGAGCAAGTGCAAAAGAGAGAGTGTGTTTCTCAAAGCATGGCACATGGACCACTTGCATCAGAATTCCTGGAGGAGATCAATGAAATTCAATTCTGGTTCTTACTCCAAACTTACTGAATAAGAATCTCTAGAGATGGACCCCAGGAGGCTGAATATTTAACATTCACCAGAGGCAATTCTGATTGAAGTAATTTCCTTAATCAGATAAGTTCATGTTTTCTTTTAATTATTCTTCAGTGCTTCTTATTCCAATTATATCCAGTGAAAGTGTCAAAAGCAGTCAATGGAACACTATCACTACCATAAAACAAGAATTACATTTCAAGTATTTGATCATATAAATACATTGATGATTTCTGTGTTTGAACAATTTTTTAAATGCATGGTGAGGATTCTGTAGAGTTAAGAAATGGAAGGGTTTTTAATGTCTGGAACAAGTATTTGTCAACGTGATTTCATTTTAAAGCAGTGATTTTTTTAAACCAAGGGCACCCAATAGAATTGGCAACAAGGGGAGAGTCTAGTGCAGTACCCAGGCATCAGTTACGTTAAAAGGCTCCGTGGGTGATGTTAATAGGCAATGCTAGTGAGAGGTTCTACTTTAAATGCTCAGATTTGTAGAGAGCATAAAAGTGACCTTCCCTCTGTGCTCATCAAGTTGAAGAGGAGTTGGTGAAATTAGATAAACTGGTTGGGGACAGGTGAGCTAGGGGAGAAGGTCTCCTACCACTACTACCCATTTATTTTACTTAATTTCCATTTTTCTCCCATTAATATTTTCACCACCACCTCTCATTTCGACTATTAAAGTGGAACGCTGCCTAAATACGGACTCTTATCGTACCTACTCTGCGATATTGCAAAAGCCTCCTAACTGATCTTGTGATTTTCATTCTCTTTCATACCTGCTGCCAGAATCTCCTTTCTAAAACCAGATTTGTTTCCTTTTTGAGATTAAACTCATTCATTGGGTTCTCATTGCCTACAGGGTCAAGTCCAAAATCTTCATCATTCTAATGAAGACAACCAGGCTCCAGCCAATCTGTCCCTTTCTTGTTCGCAGCCACTTATTCCCTTACATGTTTATAAACCATAGTCCACCAGTTTGATTGCAGTTCATTGAACCATTCATAAACTTTCATCTCTCCATTCCTCTTCACAGGTCAGAGATAGGCAATGTAACAATTCAAACCTCTAAATGCTACATTTCTGGTCAAGGCTTTTAAATATCAAAAATGTAATACTCCAACATCAGCCAATGAACTTTCAAATTATATAACTATTATTGGGAGAGAAAGTACACATCATCTTGAGCTGAAAGCTTTTACCTTAACTCAAGGGACTTTGTCCTAGGGAATACCTTCTGATCTTCTTTATGTGAGCTGGGGGCAAATTATGATAGTTCCTTCTGAACTGGGGAGTTTTCCTGGACTCCTTGGTACTGAAATCCCATCTCCACATCCAACTTCATTTGACTGGGTTATTATTCAGGATATCACTAGTCCAGCATATCAGCTGGGGGAAAGATGAAGCACCTGAGACAAAGAGAGAAAGGACTATCACATAGTGTGCCTTACAGATTAGGAAAGAGGAGGGAAAGGCTCTAAATTGCTGAATTTTGCAGCAGCTATCACTCCACGGCTCTGATTTGCCTACAGTGAGTGTTGAGGGTGCTTAGAACATTTCATTAAAAATAGGGGAACTTTTAAGTTCTCTTTCCTGTTTTCTAAAGATACTTCTAGTGTTAAATATTAATCAGAGACAAAGTTAATAGTTCTGTTCAATCCTGACAGTTCTCCTTTTCTACAAAAATCCCCAGCTGTCTGCAAATGCTTAGATGCTTGCTCTCCAAGAAGATTCTGAAACACTTTAGGACAGATAGTCTTTGCATCTCTCAAATCAAAATTCTTCTATCAGTTTGTTTGATTAAAAATTTTGTATTTTGAGCTTTAGGGGCCACATGTGCTTTTGAAAAAAGCACATATCTATCTAGACAGATAAGAGAGGAACATGGTTTGCAAGCAATTGCAGAATAATAGTGGAATAAAGGGCTGGTCTTCCTTCTTTGCATTCTGTCTCTATTTCCTTTCCTTCTAAAACTCTTTCTTTATTCTCTGTTTTTTCTTTTTCTTTTATCTTTCTTTCTCTCATGCCTTTCCCTTTTTCTTTCTCTTTTCCATTTTTTTCTTCAGTCTTTGTTTCTCTTCATTTGTTGAACACTGCAATAGGCCAGACACCATGCTAAGACTTAGAAATAAAAATATAGAAAAAATCCATTACTACACACAATCTAGTATTGGGAGAAACACACAGGTACACAATTAATCATGAAGTTTTAGGTTAAACTGACATTTTTCAAGGGAGGGAAGCAGAAAGTTTTCACTACTTCTCTCTCATTTATCCATTCATGGCACCAGAATGCTCTGAGAACTGATGTCACTCTATATAGCTATAGAATGTGGACTGAGCTGGAGAGTGCTGATGAAGAAGCTGGAAGAGATGCAAGAGTCCAATAATCATGAGCTCAAAGTTCATGATAAGGTATTTGGAATTTGTCTTGACATCTATAAGGAGCTACTGCTAAAGGTTTTTAACAAGGGGACAAGGTGATTATGTTATTAGAAAAAAATATTTGATGATTATAAGAATAATATGAGTAATGCAGAGGGGGATAGAATTGGTTTGGGAAATCAGAAGTAGGGGGGCATTTTAGGATGGAATAGCCATCGTCTAGATAATGAAGAAGACCTGCACTAAATCAGTGGAAGTTGGGCAACTAAAGAAGAGAAAAGGTATGGTAACAGAAAACATGCAGGTGAATAATGGAAAGGAAGAAATTTTGAATGATCCCAAGGCTATACATCATGGTGCCACTGACAGAAATACAGACTCCAGGAGAAATAGAAGGCCCGGGGTGGGGGTAGAGGAAAGAGGATAATGAATTCAATTTTGAACATGTTAAATTTGAGATCGCTTACTGGGTATCTGATGGATATTTAGAAAAAAAATGTTTGGAGTTCAAAAGAGAGATCAGCATGAAGGGTGTAGCTTTGGAGTTGTGAGACTGTAGGCAGTATTAGAACAATGAGAGTGGCTGAGATCACTCAAGGTTGGGGTGAAGAGTCAAGGTAGAGGAAAAAGATCAGACTCTTGAGGAAAACTAACATGTAAAGGAATAAAAGATGGCAACTAAGGAGCTG
The DNA here is from genome assembly GCF_023851605.1 of Tamandua tetradactyla. Lineage (NCBI taxonomy): Eukaryota > Metazoa > Chordata > Mammalia > Pilosa > Myrmecophagidae > Tamandua > Tamandua tetradactyla. The sequence goes on from NC_135331.1 coordinate 65,284,563, forward strand.
AGATTAAATGGCTTGTGGGGTGGAGAGAGAGGTTGACTAAAGCAAGTGATTTCAGGAAGCCAAGGAGGAAGAATTCCAAGAAGTAAATAAAAGCTTCTCTACAACCAAATGTTGTAGAGATGTCACGCAATATGAGCCCTGAGGAAGGTTAATTGGATTTAGCAACAAGGCGGTCACGGTGACCTCAGTGAGAAAGGTTTCTTTAGAGCAGGACCGGGGAATGGATGTCGCATGCAATTGTCTGAGGAGAGATTAGGAGGCGGCATTGTGCAGCTTGGCAGTGGCTCATGAGGGATGCCTTGGAGAAGCATTGGCAAAACTAAGCCGATGCCAGTGAGGCTGTGAATCAAGGGATTCGGTGTGAACAACCTGATTGCTGGGGTGGAGGTAACCCTTACGTATAGACCCAGCAGCTGGAACTGAAAGATGTGCTAGTCCTGAGCGCCCACAGGCAGAGACACACTGGTCTACGCAACATTAGCCGGCTCTTGCCTCCCCGCCCCGTGACTCAGTCACAGAACGACTGCGGGCTCGATTCTGAAGGAAACTCGAGTACCTTGTGAGGGTCTGTTAGAGCACTCAAGATCAGAAAACTGAGCCCACTTTCTCTTCGTTTGTGATTCAACACCAATTCTGTAGAAGGAGGAAAATAAACCCTTGGCCTCCATCTTTGTTCCCCATACTAAACCTTTCACAAACTCAAAATACTAAATAAATAAGTCTGTCCTTCCTTAGCTGAGCTCATCTACAATATTCAAAGGTGAAAGATGTGAGTTCAATCTGCTTATGGAGAAGGATTCCCATTAGATTTTTCTCTGGGACACATTTTTGTTAGTTATGCCACTGGGTCAAAATTTTTTTTTAAATTCTTGTTCTGTTATTTTTGCAGGAGTTGGAAAGACCTGAGCATGGGTATATATATATATAAAAAAAAAAACCCCAAAGAGAGAGTCTAAAGATTCTACAAATGAGCTCTGAAAGATGTAAAGTGTCAGGTACAGAGCTGCAGTAAAGGCAGGAGGAGAGACCCCTTTCCACTGAAATGGGAGAGCAGAGAAGAGAGGCTACTGTGAAAAGTCAGGAATCTGACTTTCTGTTCTTTGGCATTCGGGTTTTCCAGATGGAGAAAATTCACCTTGGGCCTGGGCTGCACTGCAGGCATGCCAGGGCACAGTGGAGAAGTTAGAGAAACAAACCCCAGAGCAGTATTCCCTCCCAGGAGAACTTTTTCTTCAGTGAAATGGTAAAGTTTAAGGAGGTTTTGTTGACTGGAGGGTGAAGATGGTTGGGAATAAAGAAGAAGCACCAACTTCAAGCCCCTCTGAGAGGAGGCCACCAGCAATAACTGGTGGAGATTTTTTCTTTCTTCTTTTTTTGAGATAAAGAAGAACAAGCCAGCTCTAGATAACAGAGTTTGTTGAAACACAGACTTACCCAGTCACCTAGAAGACACTGGCACTTTGGCTCCATGTGCTGCAATGACAGAGACCTTGGGACCAATGGGATCCATGGAAAACATGGATGTACCCAGAGGATGCCCAATTGGAGATGGTGTTGGCTTACATACACCTCCATGTCTCTCAGTTTGGGTGGACATTCTACGGGTACATAGAGAAAATTGAAGGAGCAGATGAAGGCAAGAGCCATGTTAATTCAGGTTACAATTTCATGAAGATGGTAGTCAGGTCACTTACATGGAGAAATGAGTGTGGTCTTGAGGATAGATCTGAAGGTTAATGGAGAAGAGTACAGAGCTCCATCCAGCAACGTGAAAAGTTGCTGAGCAGTGTGGAGAGCCTAACTAGAGGTGGAGAAGGTCAGCTTGTACTGCAATCATTTATCTGGTTTTCTTCCATGTCTAGCAGCTTGGAGATAAGGATGCGGATAGCAGACAGCAGGGTTAATTCAGGGTTGAGATATTTTCTGAAAAAGAAAAAGACAACGTGGATTCTCAGAAAGTTTGTGGAGAGCGAGAGAATTCTGGAATTCCCACGAAGTGAATGGAGAACACAGGTGATTATAGAGAACAAAAAAAAAGCCCTACTTTTGTAAAAGGTTATTGTGGCTGGTATGGCCTGGGGGAAATCTTTGTTACACTTTTAGTAAGGCAGCCTACAACTACATTAGCATTTTTGGCAATCACATCACACTGCTGGCTTACATTGAGCTTACAGTCCACCATATCCCTAAATCTTTTCCCACATGCTGCTCTTAAGCTCCCCCACATCTCATACTTGTGAAATTAATTTCAGTTTTGAACCTAAGAGTAGTCCTTTATATTTATAGCTATTACATTTCATCTTATTAGGTTTAGGTCATGGTGCCAGCTTTCGGAGAATATTTTACGTATTGATTCAGATTCTTGTACATTATTTTCCATAACTCTCAATAAGACAGAACCCAGAGGAATTCCTTATTTATGATAAAAAATGACAGCTTCACCCTACTGTTCTGTTTTTGTTTTTGCTTTAGCGCATGTCTTCATTTTACCTAAAGGAAACTTTGTCATATTCCTTCCTAACATCCTGACTTACCAAACTACACTGGTTAGGACGTGTCGGCCTGTGAGGACGGAACTCTAAATCAACTTGGAATAAACAATAAGGACATTTACTGGTGCACAGAGTGGGGGAGGGCTGCAGGCATGGCACATCCAGGGCTGTGGCTCTAGTTTTCTGTTTGTCCTCTGGCTCTCCTTCCATGTGTTGTCCTCAGGCTGACTTCCTTTGTGGTTGTAAGATGGCTGCCAACAGCAGTGGGATAATGTGGTTCCTTGTTTGTGTTTGGAGGGAGGCTGAGAAGGAGAGCGAGTGTGAATAGAAGCCTTTTCTTTCCCTCAAACTAAGACAATTTCTCAATTTGCCTGGGACTGAGGGGTTTCCTGGGATACGGGATTTTCAGTGATAAAACCAGGACAGGGCCAGTCCCAAGCCAATAGGGACAGTTGGTCATCCTAGCACCTGTCCATACCTGGATAAGTAATTGTTACCGGGATAATGGCTGTTTCTGACTGGCTTACGTCCAGATTCATGGCTAAAGGATACATACTTATGATGGATTCAGCCACATGCTCATAAAGAGTGGCTCAAGGCCTCCTGTATCAGAATCACCTAGGGGCAGATTCCTGGGCTCTTAGATCTACCCAGAATTTCTTGGCATGGAAACCGGAAATCTATTTTTGATTGAACACCCCAGATGGTAGTGTTTGAGCAAGGCTGATTTAGGCTAATTTGAACTCATTTCTAAAGCTGGGGTCAACACCCAAAATGGCAGGACTGCTATGCAATGGGGCATGACTGGAAAGCACATTGGGTAGTCACACACCTACCCATACTACTCTGTTTCTCTGTCTTCCAGTCAAGTAACCCTGCCCCTCAGAAGGAGTGGAAGTTGGCTTGGGATTGCTTGTTCTTAGCTAAACCATCCTGCTTCTTAGTAATCCTCAGGAGTATTAGATTCCCCTTATTGAATGCTCACAAACCACGCTTAAGAGTCACACTAGTTTTTTCCCTAGAATCAATACCAAACTTACAAGTGGTTATCCCACGATCTGTGTTTTTTAGTTTTTGAAAGTCAGTGTGGTAGTTAGATTCAGTTGTCAACTTGGCCAGGTGAAGACACCTAGTTCTGTTGCTGTGGACATGAGCCAATGGTACGTGAACCTCATCTGTTGCTGATTAAATCTGCAGTCAGCTAGGAGGCGTGCCTGCTGCAATGAATGAAGGTTGACTTAATTGGCTGGTGCTTAAATGAGAGAGCGCAACGTAGCACAGCCCAAGCAGCTCAGCATACCTCATCTCAGCACTCACAGCTCAGCCTGGGCCTTTGGAGGTGCAGAAATGAATCACCCCAGGGAAAGTTGTTGGAACCCAGAGACCTGGAGAGAAGGCCAGCAGAGATCGCCCTGTGCCTTCCCGCATGAACCTCAGTCGAACGTTAGCTGCCTTTACTCTGAAGAACTAATGAAATAAATGCCCTTTTATTAAAAGCCAATCCATCTCTGATATGTTGCATTCCAGCAGCTAGCGAACTGCAACAGTCAGCTAGTATTTCCTTGTGTTCAGTGTTCAGGAGGCAGCATAGATTTGAGGCTAAAATATTGAACTCTGGTCAGACAAGCTAAGCAAATTATCTGAACCCATTTGACTAGACTGTGATTTTGCTTATATCTTTCACTTCCTGAAATGTTCATCTGCAAAACAGAATAATTACAGTACTCATCTAATTGGACATTTGAAAGAATTAAGTATGATCATGTTTATAAAGTTTTAGCACGTTGCTTGTCTCATTAAGCAGGCAGTTAATTTTGATAAGCATTATCCTCACTCTTCATTCTTGGTTTTCTGAGTACTGAGAGTGGCCAACCACAGCGCTTATCACTGGGAAAAACAGAAATAATGAGCCATCCCTGGTATAAGGAAAAAACACAGTATTGGCATTAAAATGAGATGACACTATGGTAGATTTATATTCAAGGTACTAGGACAGAGTAAGAAATTATTGGTTTGGGAGATGATCTAGATCTTGAAGAATGAACAGATGTTTTCTAGATAAAGGTGGAAGAAGAGAGAAGGACATTCCAGAGAAAGGAGTAACAAGAGCATTAGTAGAAGAATAAAGACATGAAAAACTAGGGAGCAATCATGAATGCAAATAGTTTTGAAGTCTGGGAACACAGGGTTCAGGTCAGGAAGAAGTAGTGGATGGTATTAGAGAAGTCAATATGGCCTAGCTTGGGACTTTCCAGAATGAATTTGGACTTTTATTCTAGAGATAGATAGGATTTAAGAGAGTTCATTGCACGATCACACTTGCACCCTGGAAAGCTAATCTTGAGGGACAGTGATGAGTTGGAGGGTGTGAGGCAGGGATATTTACTAAGAGCCCAAAGCAATTCTCTAAGTCAGAGGTGATGAGGGCTTAATCTAAAGCAAACACATTATGAATGAAGTGGAAGGATGGAAGCAAGAGATGTAGAGTGGGTGCAAATGATAGGTTATGGCAATTGATTACGGGTGGGGTGAAGGAGAAAGAGCTGAGGAGAATTCCCAGGTTTTTGTCCTGAGTAGATCGCTGCCCAGATGAGGACTAGAGGAAGTGGTGCTAGAGATGGAGGGGACCAGAAGGTAGGTTTTGGACCTAGTGAATTTGTGTTTCCTGGAGGGGGGGACTTCTAGGTGGAGATGTACAACTCCACAAATCTCTATCTCAGGAGTCAGGTCTGAGCTGAAGAAATAGACTGAGGAGTCACCAACAACAGCCTTCACACAGCCTAAGGCATGACCAGCAAAAACGGCCCAGGACTGTGCCTCAGCAGAGTGAATAGTCTAGAATGAGGTCAAGAACCCCCATGAACAAGAAAATGCCACAAAACTCACTGACAATGCTTCAGCGACATGTCCATGGTCCCCCAGAACCTGTACCAGGAGAATTAAACACATTTCAGCTTCCGGTTTTTCATTTTCCTCTTTTCTCTCATTCCATACTGATCTTTCCAATCCCTCAATTATTTACCTTCAAATAAATGAGAATTTCTTTCAGTTCTATTTTTCAGATGGTGAAAACTTGATAGCATCCAATTTTTTAAAAAAAATTATGGATTGAGAAGTTTGTTTTCTAGTTAGGTTTTCTTGGTTGTTTAGGAAATCCTTTAGTTGCTTTCTTGTGATTTTGTCCAAAATTCAAACAATGCCAAATAAATAATCCAATAAAATATTCAAGTTACAATAGTATATTTTGGTGTATTTGGTATATATTTTGATATATTCTGATTGAGAAATGGGCGAGTGGGTGGTGGAACATTAAAGTTCTACAGGCTTGAGAAATATATGCAGACGGGAGAAAAAACCCACAAAATCTTTGTCCAAACAACATTTGTAAGCGAGTAAAATGTCAAGTTTACTGTGGCTTCTCTGGTATTTAAATGAGCTGTACCAAGATTCTTGTATTTTTCCCTAGCAGTTTCAGAGGCAACCTGTGAAAGTTTAGAAAAAAAAATTCCCGGTACTTTCAGGTATGAAAAAATTTTTAAAAAGAATCTAGTGAAATGATTGAAAAAGCCTCTGACAACAGCAAACAAGAAACCGTGAGTCACTGGGGAGAAACCCAGGAATTAAAGAACTCCAGATAGTGGACGCCACCTAGTGGTATACTTGAAAAATAGCCTGGATGGCAAGAGGATTTCAGAAATCGGAAATGGCTTAAAACCATTATTGTGACTTTTATTCATTCTTTGAGAACTTGCTATGTACCGGTGTTGATAAGTGCTAAGGATTTGGAAATGATTTGTAGCTGAGTCTACAAGCCCAGCTGTCCAAGAGTTATAATTTTATTATTTCTATAACACAATTAACATCTATATTAAACCTCCATTTCATATGGTGGTGAAAATTTAAACTTAATAGCAATCATTTTACTGCTTGCGGACCCCCTACCCAATGGTTATGTCCGAGCCCTGGGTTTAGTTGTGGCGAGGCATCTGCACAAGGGAATAGCCCCCTGTGTTCCTGTGTTCTATCTATCAAACGGTCATTTGATGAGCTGTTTTTGTTTCTATGTGCTGCTTGGATATTGGCCCACACAAGTCTCTACGGAATCAACTCTTAATTCGATGCACAATATTTCTTTGAATCTGCCTCACTCTCAGATATTTCCGTTACTTTCTGAGACATACAAAGTTCATTCTACTGCCCCTATAAGGCTATTTACTGTCCTATCTGCTAGACATACTGAACATCCAGTTTTTGGTGGTGGTGGTGTTTTCACATGGGCAGGCTCCCGGAATCGAACCCGAGTCTCTGGCATAGCAGGCAGGAATTCTGCCACTGAGCTACTGGTGCAACGCTCTTTGTGTTTTTTTTTTTTAACATCCAGTTTTATGTTGGAGTTTTGCTGCTAGTCTTGGTTCACCTAGGAACTGGGTCACAGATCCCTTTGCCCTTGGATTTTCCAGCTCTCTCTTGGGATTCTTTTACCCCATTCTCTACAGGCACAAAAAAAAACTTGCTATGTTCAAATAGCTTTGTATGCCTAGTTCACAGGCTGCAATTTGGACAGCAAAAATAGATGAAGCCAGTGAAGTAAGCTGAGGCCAGAAAGCAAAAGATCAATTGGAAGACTGTTGCGATGGTTCGTTTAAGGGATGACATATTACTGACTTGGGAATTAGAGAAGAATGGGTGCATTTAAAAGAAAATTGGGTGGTAGAACTAGCAGTTCTGAGAAACCACAAATTTCCCTAACACAAATAGCACCTTTGTGTAAATTAGACAAACCATTTCCATGGAGAGACTGATCCATGGGTGCATAGCTTGGGGAGCATAGTGTGGTCTGGATTTCATCCCAATCCTTTTCTGGGTGCCTTTGTGCAGTGCACAATCTGTCCAACCAAATGCGGTGATTATGAATGCAGAAATGAGAGGGGAATGATCAGGTCAATGTCCTTAAAAATTGGTCTGGAAATAAATTTATACTCTCTGGTTTCTTGCCCTTAGGTGTTTTAGAGAATGACTACAAGACAAACAAAGAAACAGGGAATGGTGGCCCATCAAAAGGAATGAGATAAATATTCAGAAACCATTAATGAAGAGGACCAGACTTTGGACATAGTGGACAAAGGCTTTAAAAAAATAACCCTCAATATACTCAAGGAGATAAACAAGGAGAAAGAATGAAAGGTTATGAGGAAACCAATGGATGAGCAATATGGGAATCTATTTGAGATTCCCAAATGGAACCAAACAGAAATACTGGAGTTGAAGACTATACAAATTGATATGAAAAATTTCCTAGAGGGTTTTACCAGCAAATTAGAGCTGACAGAAGGAAGAATCTGGGCTGTGAAGGACAAGACAGTTGAATGATCCAGTCTGAGAGACCAAAAGAACAAAGAATAAAAACAAATGAACAGAGCCTAAAAGACCTGTAGGACAATATCAAGCATAACAGTATATACATTATGAGAGTTCTAGGAGAAGAAATAGAAAAGGATTCAAAGAATCCATATTCAAAGAAATAATGGCAGACAGACTTCCATGGTGGATGGTAGAGTAGGGAGATCCAGGACTCAGTCCTTCTGTTAAAACAACTATCAAATAGGCAGGCACTGTCTAAAACACTATTTTAAAACTCCAGAGGCAAGAAAAATACTATACAATATCTAGGGAACAACAGGAGGAAGAGGCTGACAAATTATGGTAAAAAACAGTAATTTTGACAAAATTTGGCATCCTTTCCTGATAGAAGCTCCAAAAAAAGGAATCAAAGGTAACTACCTCAATATGATAAAGGGAATATATAAAAAATCAACAGCCAGCATCTTGCTCAACAGAGAGAGACTGAAAACTTTCCCCCTAAGATCAGGAACAAGACAAGGATGACCACTGTCACCACTATTATTCAACATTGTGCTAGAAGTTCTAGTTAAAGCAATCAGGCAGGACAAAGAAATAGAAGGCCTCCAAATTGGAAAAGAAGAAGTAAAATTCTCATTATTTGCAAATGATACGATACTATACTTGGAAGATCTGGAGAAATCTACAGCAAAGTTACTTGAGCTTATCAACAAATTCAGAAAGGTGGCAAGATGTAAAATTAATGTGCAAAAATCAGTAACATTTCTACACACAAGCAGTGACCTAGCTGAGGAGTGAGCTAAGGAAAACATTCCATTCAAAATAGCAACTAAAAGAATCAAGTACTTAGGAATAAACTTAACTAGGGACATAAAGGACGTATACACAGAAAACTACATAGCTTTGCTAAAAGAAATCAAAGGAGATCTAAATAAGTAGAAAGACATTCCCTGCTCATAAATAGAAAGGCTAGATACAGTTAAGATGTCAAGTCTCCCCAAATTGATCTACAGATTCAACACAGCACCAACCGAAATTCCAACAACCTACTTTGAAGATTTGGAAAAGCTAATTACCAAATTCATCTGGAAGGGAAAGAGACCCCAAACAGCTAAACGCATCCAAAAAAAAGAATGAAGTGGGAGGATTAACACTCCCTGATTTTAAAACCTATTATAAAGCCACAGTAGTCAAAACAGCATGGTACTGGCACAAAGACAGAAGCACTGACCAATGGAATCAAATCGAGAGTGCAGAAATAGGAAACCAAATCTATAGTCAATTGATTTTTGACATGGCCCCCAGATCCTCTGAACTGGGACAAAATAGTCTTTTCAATAATTGGGCATAGAAGAACTGGTTATCAATAATCAAATGAATAAAAGAGGACCCCTATCTTACACTCTACACAAAAATTAACTCAAAGTGGATCAAACACCTGAACATAAGAACTAGCACTAGAAAGCTTCTAGAAGAAAATGTAGGGAAACATCTTCAAGACCTAGTAATAGAAGGTAGCTTCCTAAACTTTACACTCAAAGCACAAGCAACCAAAGAAAATATAGATAAATAGGAACTCCTCAAAATCAAATGCTTCTACACCTGAAAAGACTTTGTCAAAAAGATGAAGAGGCAGCCAACTCAATGGAAGAAAATATTTGGAAATCACATATCGGGCAAAGTTTTGATTTACTGTATATACAAAGAAATCATACAACTCAACAACGAAAGAACAAACAACCCAAATATAAAACAGACTAAAGATATGAATAGGCATTGTTCTGAAGAGCAAATACAGATGGCTCAAAAGCACGTAAACAGATGTTCATTTTCATTGACTGTAAGGGAAATGCAGATCGAGGCTATGATGAGTTACCACCTCACACCTGTAAGAATGGCTGCTATTAAAGAAACAGGAAACTATAAATATTGGAGGGGATGTGGAGAAACTGGGACACTTATGTACTGCTGGTGGGAATGTATAACGGTGCAGCCACTATGAAACACTGTTTGGCAGTTTCTTAAGAAACTAAATATCAAGTTGCCCTATGACCCAGCAATAGCACTACTTGGTATGTACCCAGAAAAGCTGAATGCAAGGACACAAACAGACATTTGCACACCAACATTCATAGCAGCATTATTCACAATCACCAAAAAATGGAAACAAACCAAATGCCAATCAACAGATGAGTGATCAACAAAATGTGGTATATACATATGATGGAATATTATGCAGCAGTAAGGCAAAATGATGTCCTGAAGCGCATGACAAGATGGATGAGCCTTGAGGACATAATGCTGAGTGAAATTAGCCAGACTCAAAAAGATAGATACTATATGATTCCACTTCTATGACCAGCATAAAGGTATAATCAGAGGCTTATAATATAAGAATATAGGGGACTTAGAGATACACAGAAGTTAGAGATGGGTGAACCATTAGATAATGAGGTTGAACTCCAATGTAAGGGAATAGATAGGAGCAAAGGTGATTCTCTAGTGTCTATAAGTAATATTATCATATTATCATATTGAAGATGAACAAGATTGAAAGGGGTTGTATATATCTACATGTGCCACTAATTATACTACAAATATGAATTAGTTCTTGCAAGGATTACTTCAAAGATATGATTCTTGTACGAAAAGTGTTTAAGTCCTGGGTACAGGGGGAAAACTGCTATTGCATGCTATGAGCTATGTTCAAAAGGAAAACATCAGCACTACCACAGCAACAGCAGAGGTAAATAATGGGGGGAAGAACAATTGTTAAGAGGACATGTGGATTTCCTGTTTGGCAGGGGTGTGTTTATTGGTTTTCTTTCTCTTGGGAACAATGAAATTATCTAAAATTAAGTGGACTGTGGACTTTGGGCCCTCTACATGATACCTGATGAATGCAGGTGGCTGAAGGATGCACTGACGAAGAAAAGATTGGTGAATGATGGTGCATACTTATGAATGAAGGTTGTGCTGCTACCAAAAGGAAAATTTCATGAGGCGTGCAACGATGTGAATGAACAAGTGGGACATTTGGTGAGACAAAATAAGCCAGAAACAAAAGAACAATGGTGTGGTCACCCTTAGAAAGTGCTTATAAGAAAACAGGGGCCTAGATTGTAAGCTTTTAGAGCAGACACATTAAAATCCAAAGTGGTGATTATTATTTCTGGATTTTGAGAGGCTGTTTCATATATATAAAACCTGATAATTAGAGATAAGAATGAAGCTGATCAAGTTGTGGCTAAAGTAATTCACAACATAAGGGTGAGGAAGACAGTGTCTATATTTTAGAACCACATATACTCTTTGAGACCATTGAAAGAAAGGTTTATCTGGTCTGGAACTGAAATTTTCTGTAGTGCATGATCTAATTCAACCTATTTGTATAGGTCATTTGACCAATTGAAACACAGGGAGCACGGAATAAGAAAGAGGTCCTTTAATCCTGTATAGATTACAGTAATGTCTAGATATATCCTTGAGTATATTAAGTAGATAATCAAAAAGTATTGGCAAAGTCCCCTAAGGGAGGGGAGAAAGAATATGAAACTATTAAATCTTACCATCAGGGAATCCCCTGATACTGTGTCAAACTTTAGGGATATCCACATCAATAGGCCATGCCCTTGATCATGAGGCTTACTCTTGTGAAGCTTAGATAGGTAGTGGAGAGGCTTAGCCTACCTATAAGCAAGCCTAAGAGTTAATTCTGGAGGACCTCTTTTGTTTGTTTTTTTTGCTCAGATGTTGCCTCAGTCTATTTAATCCCAACTCTGCAGGTGGAATCATTGTCATGGGACAGGACATCCAGGGGTGAAAGTCTCCCTGGCGATGTGGGAGATGACTCCCAGGGATGAATCCAGACCTGGTACCATGGGATCAACAATTCCATCCTGACCAAAAGAGGGAAAAGAAGTGTAATAAATAAAGTATCAGTGGCAGAGAGAGTTCAAATAGAGTCGAGAGGCTACTCTGGAGGTCACTCTTATGCACGCTTCAGGTAGATCTTGCTACTTATCAGAACCTGCCAACCCCAACCAGGACCATTCCAGCCAATCCTAAAGAATACCTAGGGCGATAAATAAGATTCCACAAGTGTTCCATGCACTAGAGTAACTTTCCAGAAACCTACAACCTCCAGATGGGTCCCTGGACTATATAAGTTCTGAAACCTAGCCCAACCTCTCCAGAACACCAGATAGTTCCATCTCCCTACCCCATATTAGAGACAGACCCTTCCAATATCAAAAATTTAGAATTGCCATAGCCCAAACACCCCTAAAAAGAGGGATGGAAAGATCAAAGGTGATGGTGGAATTATACAGAGAAGATAGGATTTGACAAATGAATATGAATGCTGAATCATTAAATTGATATCTCTTTTAGTCTCCAGTGTTTTAGAGCAGCTAGAAGTAACAATCTAAACTTTTGAAATTGTAACCCATGCCAAACTCTGAAATATGTTCTACAACTAATTGTGGTGCTGTACATTGAAATATATAGCTTTATTGTATATATGTTATTTTTTTACAAAAAAAAGAAGAAAAAAAGTTGATTGTGATGGTAAAAAATATTTAAGCCCTCTAGCATCCTATATTCTGGAGCAGCTAGAAGGAAAAATATGAAAGGATTATATGGTAGCCCATGACAAACTCTGGGATCTGTCCTGTAACTATTTATTCCAGAGTGCTTTGAAAACTATTACTTTTTTTTATATCTTTGCTTTGTATATATATTATACTATAAAATAAAAAAAATTAAAAAGGAAAAAAACCTTGTAATTGTGGAATTGTAACCCATAACAAACAGCCTCTCAAAATCCAGAAATAATAATTACCACTCTGGACTAAATGTGTCTGCTCTAAAAGCTTATAATCTAGGCCCCTGTTTTCTTATAAGCATTTTCTAAAGGTGACCATACTATTGTTGTTTTTTTTGTTTCTGGCTTATTTTGTCTCACCAAATATCCCACATGTTCATTCACATTGTTGCATGACTCATGACATTGTTCCTTTTGGTAGCAGCACAACCTTCGTTCATAAGTATACACCATCATTCACCAATCTACTTCTCTGTCAGTGCATCCTTCAGCCACCTGCATTCATCGGGCATCATGTAGAAGACCTAAAGTCCACAGTCCATCAACATTCTCAATTTTAGGTAATTTCATTGTTCCCAAGAGAAAGAAAACCAATAAACACACCCTCGCCAAATAGGAAATCTAAACCTCCTCTTAACTCTTGTCCCTCCCCCCATTATTTACCTCTGCTGTTGCTGTGGTGGTGCTGATGGTTTCCTTTTGAACATAGCCCATAGCATGCAATAGCAGTTTTCCCCCCGTACCCTGGACTTAAACACTGTTTATACCAGAATCATGTCTTTGAGGTAATTCTTATGAGAACTAATTCATATTTCTAGTATGAATCAGTGGGACACGTAGGTCTATACAACCCCTTTCAATCTTGTTCATCTTCAATATGATAATATTATTTCTAGACCCATTAGAGAATCACCTTTGCTCTTATCTATTCCCTTATATTGGAGTTCAACCTCATTAACTAATGGTTCACCTATCACTAGCTTCTATGTATAATGTATAACCTTGTGCTTGGGAGTGCAATCACCTATATATGTCTGTTAGTGCTAATTCATTTATCACATTGTTTAACTTCTCTATTTCCTTGTTGATCTTCTGTCTGGTTGTTCTATCTATAGAGGAGAGTGGTTTATTGAAGTCTCCTACTATTATTGTTGAAACAAGTATCGCTCTCTTCAGGTTTGCCAATGTCTGTCTCATGTACTTTGGAGCTCCATGACTGGGAGCATAAACATTTATAATTGTTTTATCTTCTTGGTGAATTGACCCCTTAATTAGTATACAGTGTCCTTCTTTGTCTCCTATGATATCTTTACATTTAACATCTTTTTGTCTGATGTTACTCCTGCTTTCTTTTGGTTACAACCTGCATGGAAAATCTTTTTCCATTCCCACTTGCATGGAAAATCTTTTTCCATTCCCACTTTCAAACTATTTGTATCCTTGTGTCTAAGATGAGTCTCTTGTAAGCAGCATATAGCTGGATTATGTTTCTTAAACCATTCTGCCAATCTGTATCTTTGATGGTAAATTTACTCCATTAAAATTCAAAGTTGCTACTGAAGAGGTGTTTCTTGAATCCACCATCTTATCTTTTTTATTTCATTTGTCAGATCTATATATTCTTTTCCCTCCTTCTCTTTGTATTCTTGAAATTACCTTTAGTTGTTCTCTTCAATTCTGTGCCCACCTCCAGGCCTCTCTCTTCTGTCTTTTTTTTTCAGCTGGCAGAACTCCTTTTAGTATTTCTTGTAGGGCTGGTCTCTTGGTGACAAATTCTTTCAGGACTTCTTTATCTGTGAAAACTTTAATCTCTCCCTCAGTTTTGAAGGACAAGTTGGCTGGGTACTGAATTCTTGGCCAAAGGTCTTTCTCTTTCAGCATCTTGAATATATCATACCACTGCCTTCTCACCTCCAGGGTGCTAGAGGAGTAGTCTGAACTCAGTCTTATTTAACTTCCTTTGTATATAGCAGATTATTTTTCTCTTGTCACTTTCAGGATTTTCTGCTTCTCTTCAACATTTGATGGACTGATTAGTTTGTGCCTTGGGGAAGGCCTATTGGGATTTATTCTGTTTGGAGTTCTTTGGGCTTCTTTGACTTGTATATTTATGTCCTCTATGAGGGTTGGGAAGTTTTACCCCATTATATCCTCAACTACTCTTCCTAGCCCTTTACTCCTCTCTCCTCCTTTTGGGACACCAGTGATTCTTATATTTGTGCACTTTGTTTTGTCTATCATTTCCCTGAGTTCCCATTCCGTTTTTTCCATCTTTTTTGCCATTTGCTGTTTTGAGTCTTTGAAGTGAATTGTCCTGTCCTCTATATCACTTATTCTTTATTCTGTCTCTTCAAATCTGGTGTTATGTGCCTCTAGCATGTTTTTTATTTGGTCAACAGAGTTTTTAACCTCTGTGATTTCTGCTATTTTTCTATTTATTCTTTCAAATTCCTCTTTGTACTCTTCTACTGTCTTCTTGATCTCTTTTCTGTCATTTGCTATCCTGCTTATGTTATTAAGTAGAATTTTATGAACATCTTTGCCTAGTTGTTCCAACATCTGTGTCTCCTCAGGTGTTTTACTTTGGTCATTAGGCCAGGCTGTATCTGTCTGCATTGTGATATGCTTAGTGATCTTCCGCTGTCTTTGTCACATGTAAATATCTTTATTGACTTACTTTGGGAGTTGATTTCGTTCAGTAGTCTGAGGCCTTGTGTTAGTGGGATGGTTGTACAGCAGAGAGCAGGCACAGGGTGGAATACACAGTATGGTGATTAGATTCAGGGCAGGTATGGGCACAGGTTGGGGATGGTACGCTGATGCTTGTGAACATGGGCGCCTAGCAGCCAGGGAGGATATAGCTGTTCAGGTGCATTGGTCTGGGCAGTGTAACCTTGTATGCACTGGTTTAAGGCATGGGGCCCTTTGTGTGCATGCGTAGAGATGTGGTAACAGGTGGCATTATGCCTTTGTGGATTGATGGCAGCTGTGACCTGGCTGTGCCAGTCAGTACTTTTTCAGAGCCAGGAAGTGAGGCTGAGTGCTGTACTCATGCGCGGTTCTAGGACCACTGTAAAGTGCAGTTCCCAGAGCTGAATGATGTGATTGGGGACCTGTGTGCATGCATGGGCCTGGAGTGCCATAAATAAATGCTCTGAGCTCAAGGAGGTAGGGGGTGAGAGCTGTGTGACACTATGGGCTGGGGGCGGGTGTAGCCTAGGTATGGAGATTAGTGCCCACAACCTTTATGTGCTAGTAACAGCCTGCAGGAACAGGGAAGGGGAGGTAGTGGTCAGGAAAGGTGCAGGAGAGGTGGGTTGGGCTGCATTTGGGGTGGGGGTGTAGGGCAGGTATGTGCACTGGGGACTGGTGGAGTAGGGGAGACTGGAACATGAGGAATGGGAGTGGGTGATGGGTTCAGGTACGTGGGGTGTGGGGTGAGTCGCTGGTCACTGGCTGCACTGGTGAGGGTAGTGCATCCAAGGAATGCAGCCTGGCTTATTTCCTAGTCCCGCGTTCCCATCCATGCACTCCCAAGGGCTCCGTGGCCCTGTGCTTCCATGCCAGGCTCCAGCTTTCTGCCTCTCAGTTCCTCGAACTC
This sequence comes from Tamandua tetradactyla, assembly GCF_023851605.1. NCBI lineage: Eukaryota > Metazoa > Chordata > Mammalia > Pilosa > Myrmecophagidae > Tamandua > Tamandua tetradactyla. Next base: position 65,300,623 of record NC_135331.1, read on the forward strand.
TGCAACCAGGGCTGCTACATGTGGTACAGAAGGCTCTCCCAGGTCAGCTGCACTCCCAAATTGCCACCTCAGGCCCCCTCCTGTCCTTTCTCTAACTTTCCCGTGGAGCAGGGCTAATCTCGAGCTACTCGGTTGGCCATCTTCCCGGAGTCATAATCCCAATATATGTGCCTTTTATTTCTTTCTTGCCAATCAAAAGTGGCTAGAACTTTAAGTAATATGTCAAACAAGATTGGTAAAATAGACATTCCACTTGTCTGTAAGTGTTCAGTCTATCACCATTAAGTGTGACATCAGCTCTAGGTTTTTTGTAAATGTTCTTGATCAAGTTGAGGTAATTAGAAAACAATTTAAAAAATGCTTGTTGAGCATTTTTATCACAAATAAGTATTGGGTTTTACAAACACTTTTTCTTCATCAATTAATATGACTCCATGATTTTTCTTCTCTAGCCTGTTAATATGGAGGATTAACTGATTTTTTTAATACGGAGCCAATCTTAAATACCTCAAAGAAATTATACTTGATCATGATGTTAAACTCCTTTTATACATTGTTTGATTTGATATGTTATATTTTGATGAGTGTTTTTTATATCAAAACTCACAAGAAATCTTGATCTGTATTTTTTGTTTTGTATAGTGCCTATTTTTGGTTTGGGGATCAGGATAATATGAGACTGAAAAACTGAGTTGGGAAGCATCCTCGCCTCATCTGTTTTATGGAAAAAAAATCATGTAAAGTTGATGCTGTCTTCTTTATGTATGTGGTAGAATTCTCCAATGAAACCATTTGGGTCTTTTAATTAAAATTCAATTATTCTAATGGTTATAAAAATCTACAGGCTATCTGTTTCATCTTGGTTGAGTTTTAATAGTTTGTGTTTTTTTGAGAATTTTGTCCTTTTCTTCTAAGTTTTTTTAATATAATAGTGTAAAGTTGTTTGCATTTTTCTCTCCTTATCCATTTATTGGCTTTGCAAACATCTCCTATTTTATTTCTAATATTGCTGATTTGTGTTTTCCTCTTTTCACCAGTCTTGCTAGAGTTTTATTAGTTTTACTGATTTTTTTTTTTGAAGAACCAATTTTTCATGTCAATATTTTCTCTATTGGTTTCCTATTATCCATTTCATTGATTTCTGCTTATATCTTAATATTCATAATCTACTTATTTGAGATTTATTTTGCTCTCCATTTTCCAGTTTATTGAGATTGGAACTTACATTATTAATGTGAGATCTTTAATTATTTCAAATGTAAATATTTAGTAGAATAAAAAAAGCATTGCTTTAGCTCCAACTCACATATCTAAAATGCATTTTCATTCAATTCTCTGCATTTTTAAATGTCCTTTGAGCCTTGTATTTTAGCTGGCAGTACCCTATTTAGGTTTAGCATTCAGGTCTTGACCTACTTTTGTGGCCTGTGTTTCCTATGACAATTAAATTTTCAGTGCCTACGCAGTGTTATTTTGGTATATATGTTTAACTCCTTTTGTACATTTTTTATCTTCTTTGTTTATCTAGTGCCACTGGCATTTCCACTGGTCTCCTCTGGTGCTGATAGGGTGGGAGAGTTTCCCCAGGCTGGGCAGCCCAGAGTCCCTCTGAGGGAAGAGGAGTCTCTGGCCTTCTGGGTTAGGAAGCTTGTTGTGGTGGGGCCCTTCTTACTGGTTCCCCCTCCTATTCTTGTTTTTCTAGGTATGGGAAGGGAGTTTCAGGCCTGGAGGGATAGAAAAATGCTCCCTTGGCCACTTATTGTGAACAGGTATCCCAAAACAATCCTAGAGTTGTTAGATGGTCTCTCTGTTGGATCTAAGGGCAGAATGAGTCAACCCGAGCTGCCTTCTGTTGCTAGGGTGTGAGTCAGGAGACACTAAACCTAGGTCACCCTCTTTGGTTGGGTGGGGGCATGAAGGCGCCCTGCCACTGTGTTGTTCCTCTAGTCCTGGGATTCCAGACTAGTTTGCCTTGCTCTTGCAAACGTTCAGATTTTTCCTTTCATGCTGTGATGGTTGGGTTCTGGTGTCAACATGGCCAGGTGATGATGCCCATTTGTCTGGTCAGGCAAGCACTGGCCTGACAATTGCTGTAAGGATATCTCATGACTGGTTGATAAACCAGAAGGCTAGTATATTAAATCATTAGTCAGTTGATTGCATCTGTGGATGATTGCATCCACAATCAACTAAGGAGGGTCTCACACAATGATATAATCCAATCAGTTGAGGACTGTTGAAGAAGAAGAGAGATTTTTTTCACTGCTTCTTTAGCCAGACCACCTCTCCTGTGGAGTTCATCCAGACCCTTATTGGAGCTGCCAGCTTCACAGACTGCCCTGTGGATTTTGGACTTTTCCATTCCCATGGTTGTGAGACACCTTAATAAATCTCATGTTTACATATCTCTCCCTATGGTTCTGTTTCACTAGAGAACCCTGGCTAATACAGATGCTTGCTGTGTTATTTCAGGGTTCACAGTTGTATTTAGCAGGGAAGAACAGAAACAAATGAGTCTATGCCATTTTCTCTGGGAAGAAGTTTAGCAGCTTTTAATTTTGATAATGTTCAAATTATCATTATTTGTCTTATGGTTTGTTTTTTATATCCAACACAGGAAATCTTTGAGTAAACCAATGTTACAAAGATTTCCTCTTATGTTTTATTTTATAAATTTGATAGTTTTAACTCTTATGTATAAGTTAATGATACATTTCAAAATATTTTTTTTGTTTGATGTGAGATAACAACCAAGGTTCTTTTTTGCATATGGATATCTAATTGTTTCAGTATCATTTATTGTAAATTTATCCTTTCCCTCTTTAATTGTCTTGAAATTTTTGTCAAAAGTCAATTGTCCATATGTGGCCCATTTCTGGACTCTATCTGTCAAATTGATATATATTTCTATCCTTACACCTGTGAAAGTCTTCCAACTTCATTCTTCATTGGATTTACATGTTAATTATAGAACAAACTTGCCAATTTCAACAACAAAAACAAAGCCAGGTATGATTTTGTCTGAGGTGGTGTTAAACCTATAGATTAATTTGGGGGGATGGGAGAAATTGACACTTTAGCATATTAAATATTTTGATCCATGGACATAGTATATCTATTTACTTATAGAGTCTGTTATTTCTATCAGCAATATTTTGTTTTTCAGTGGACAAATCTTGTACATTATTAAATTTGTGCCTAAGAATTGCTATTGCAAATGGTATTTTCTAATTTCAATATCCAATTGTTCTTTGCTAGCATAAAGATTGTAATTAATTTTTATTGATTTTTTATGCTGCAACCTTCCCAAATTCATTTATTAGTTCTAATAGATATTTCTGTAGATACTTTATATATACACAAACATCCCTCTCCCCCCCAAAAAATGCTGCAAGATGCAAGATGAATGCCAGTGATAGAGAAAACTCAAAGTAAAGCATAATTATTTGTTTACAAGGTAAAATTAAATTGAAAAAAGTTTTAAATCTCAAAAATTTCTGGAATATCATGTCAACACCCTTATATAAAAATTACCTGCTAAATCAATAGGCCAAATCAATAGGCCAAACCCTTGATCTTCAGACTCGCTCTTGTGAAGCTTATGTATATAATAAAGAAGCTTAGACTACCTATATGCATGCCTAAGAGTTACTTCCAGAGGACCTCTTTTGTTGCTCAGATGTGGCCTCACTCTCTCTAAGCCAAACTCTGCAAGTAAAACAATTGCACTCCCCCCCCATGGGACATGACATCCAGAGGTGAAAGTTTTCCTGGTGGTGTGGGAGATGACGCTCAGGGATGAGTCTGACCCTGGCAAAGTGGGATTAACAATTCCATCCTTACCAAAATGGGGAAAAGAAGTGTAACAAATAACATATCAGTGGCTGAGAGAGTTCAAATACAGTCGAGAGGCCACTCTGGAGGTCACTCTTATGCAAACTTCAGTTAGATATTGCTACCTATCATCATTTGCCAAACCCCAACCAAAACCATTCCAGCCAATCCTAAAGAACACCGAGGGCATTACATAAGATTCTACTAAGGTTCCATGCACTGGGGTAACATTCCAGAAAACTCCAACCTCCAGGTAAGTCCTGAAATGCAAAGGGGCCAGCCTCTCCAGAACATCAGCTGGTTCCATCCCCCTATCCCATATAATCGACAGCCCCTTTCAATACGAAAAATGTAGAATAAGCATAGTCCAAATACGGGAGAAAGATCAAAGGTGTTGGCGGAGTTATACAGAGAAGCCAGGGTTTAACAAACGAGTATGATTGTTGAATCATTCTATAGGTATTTATTTTAGTCTCCAGTATCTTAGAGCAGCTAGAAGTAAAAACCTAAAATTGTGGATTTGTAACCCACATCAAACTCTGAAATCTGTTCTATAAATAATTGCTGAGATGTACTTTGGAATTTATTGCTTTGTTGTATATATGGTATTTTTCACAAAAAAAGAAAAAAAATTTCTTCTAACCTCCAGTATTTTGGGGAAGCTAGAAGGAAAAATCTGAAATAGTGGAATGGTGACCCATAACGAACTCTGAAATCTGTTATGTAACTACTTGTTGAAGTGTACTTTGAAAATCATTGCTCTTTCTTTCTTTATATATATGTTATATTTAACAATAAAAACATTTTTAAAAAAAAGCTATCTGCCTACTTATAATTCTTTCATTGAACTTAGTGTCTTTGGTTACCAGCATTTGAGATAAATACAAAGAAATTTACAATTAAAATCTATTTTTAGATGATAGGTTTTATTTGGTTACAACTGTTGCAACGCGCATTTCCTTCCTCTAGCTGGAAGCATAAATATGCAGTTTCTGAGTTTCATTATGGGCTAAATGTGTGCTATAAGCTGACCTACAAAACTAACAGCTATGGTAGCATTTTTTTCCTAGAGAAACTGCATTTGAAATAAAAATCTCTCTTCTTTATTCAAAACCATATTTCTTAAGAATCTAGTCTACATTTATTATCTCTATTTACTCGTCTTTCATTTGCTTCTCAACTCACTGCAAACTGATTTTTCTCACTTGCCACTCCATACAATCTACTCTTGCTGAGCCTTCTATTTAACAAAATTAATGGCCCTTTTCAATCCTCATTCTCTTTGACTTGTCTTCACTCTTCACTCTCTTTTTTATCCTGTAATACTATTCTCTCCTAGTTTTCTTAATACTGTGACCAAGCTAATTTGTATTTCTGATTCCATTTTTCCCTTTCTTGTCTCTTCTGGGTCTTAACTGGGCTCGGTTATAGATGTTTTTATCCCTGAATACATTCACGCTTCAAACGCCTATGAACTTTTTGGGCAGTCTCATTTGCTTTCATGGAATCAATTCTCTAGATTTTCAATCCTTACCTCTCTCTTGAGCTCCAGTCTCACATCTCCAACTCTATCCCTCAATATTTGAAAAGATTCCAGGTAGATAAATTAATTAAAATTCCTTTGGATACAAGTAATAGAAATAAGGAAAATACAGAGACTGTCACAGGATCTTAGGAAGATTTGAGCAATTAAATCTCAGTGAGGCAGGAATCAACACAGCTCTAGGGGTCTCACTCAGTAGCAGAGCTTGGGCTCCTTTCTCTGGGTTTCTGACATTGGAGGACCTCAGTGACAACATCCCCTGTCTTTTCCAAGCTCTCTGGAGAGGGAATTTAATTTTTCAACCTGCATCAGCTCCACCCTTGGATTAGAAGGTACAACCAGGTAGTAAAATGAAATTAAAATTTCCCTAGTAGTCAAAGGGAAGAAAGGAGGCTCTTTTCACATCCATCTGGCTGAAAACTGCATTCCTTTATTTTCCTCCCCTGCTTTGTCTACAGTCCAAGCAGATAGATTTTTTCCAAGGTTTTTTTTTTTTTTTTTTTAATATTTACAAACCCTCCCCCGTTCTCTGTTCCCTTCACCCCCACCTCTGGTAACGTCTACTCTGCAAATTTGCTATTTCTCATCTTCTAAGTGGCATCATGCAATATTTGTCCTTTTTGTCTTGCTTGTTTCACTGAGCATAATATTCTTTATGCATACATTTCTTTCATGTTGCAGCATGTCTCATAACTTCATTTTTTCTTAAGGTTGAATAATATCTTATGTATGTATCTACCAATTCTGTTCAGGCATTCATATATTAATGGACGTTTGGGTTGTTTCCACCTTTTGGCTATTGTAAGTAATACTGCTATGAACATTGGTGTAAGAGTATATGTTTGAGACCATTTTCACTCTTTTTTTGGCTTATACTTAGAAATGGAATTGTTGGGTCATATGGTAATTCTATATTTAACCTTTTAAAGAACTGCCATATTGCCTTCCACAGTGGCTGCACCACTTTGCTTTCCTACTAACAATACACAAGGGTTCCAGTTTTCCCGCATCTTCTCCAATTCGTATTTTGTTTTCCACTCTTTTAATAACAGCCATCCTTATGGGTGTGAAGCAGAATTTCACTGTGGTTTTGACTTACATTTCCTAAATGGCTGATGATGTTGAGCATATTTTCATGCATTTATGTCTGTAAATCTTCTTTGAAGAAATGTCTATTTGGGCCATTTTTTTAAATGGGTAATTTGTCTTTTTGTTGTTGCATTGTAAAAGTCTGTATTTTTTCTGGATAGTAAGTCCTTATCTGATCTGTGGTTTGAATCTGTTATTTGCATTCTGTAGGTTATCTTTTAAAAAGATTTTTAGAGAAACTTTATTGACGTTCTCATCCTTTTTTTCCAGTTTATTACCTTAAATCCATTATAAAACAGTTGCTGTTGATCTTTACTTAAGACTGAGCAGAAGGAAATATTTTTTAATTGAAAAATTGCTTTTCCCCTGAAATTAATGATTAATGTGATGTGCTTTAAAAGGTAGAAGACCGTATCTAAAAATCCTTGTGAAAAGAAGAGATAATGTATTTGTATTAGATCTGGGCCTATAGAGACAATCCATTTTTAAACCATTACTTTAGGGAAGTATTGAACATATAGTATTTCATTTATATAGGAGATAAGCTTTGCCTAACTGAAATTCACAACATAACTCAGCTCTGCTAATCCAATAGTATGGAAATATAAACAAACTTTCATGTCAAAAATCGTATCAATATTTAGAAATGTTTTAATCAATACCAGTGGCTTTTACAAGCAAAAAATTTTGTGTTACTTCTGAGTCAATGATTTTTTTAAAAAAGCCTTTCCAATACTGTAATATTGTAACTCAGGGTTTGGCGAATCTTTTTTGTAAATATTTTCAGTTTTACAGGCCATATAAATCTCTGATGCTACTATTCAATTTTGCTGTTGCAGCTAGACAAGATATAAAATAATGAGGATGGCTATGTTCTAGTGATACTTTAAACAAACTATGTTCTAGTGATACAGCGAAACCAGGTAGCAGATCAGATTTAGCCCAAGGACCATAGTTTAACAACCCCTGTTATAGCTAATTGTGTATCCATATTTGTTTTACCTGCCAGGCGTGGACCATGCAGCCTATATTTTGTATGCCATATTTTCATATTATCTTTCCTTTATGCCAGTATCCTTGGCTGTCTTTTATTTTATTACGTTAATATATATTTTAATATATTGTTTGTGTCTCAAAACATCACATGAATTCAGTTTTGGAATAGGATTAATGTAACTAAATTAAACAAAGCCTTTAATTGGGAATGAAATTTTGCATTGCTGTGGGTATAACTCTCAGTTCATAAGGTGTAAATGTGCCAAGGAAATAACCTAAATATCCTCATCTATGAGTTTCAGCATAACTCTTTCTGGTTAACACTATATTCCTTCCAGTTGGACCAATCTTGTCTTTTCTCATTCCCTGCATTATTCATCTTCATCTAACTTTGGTTTCTTCATCTACATCTTCGTCTGTTTCTTATCTGTTAGGCGGTTTTATATGACAAAATTTAAAACACATGAAGACAGAAATTAAAATCCATAAAAAAAAAGTCTAGTTGTTCTGACAGATTTTTAACTCAGTCTCAAAATATAAATTCACATACCCAGCACTCCTTAGGATTAGATGTATTTGAGGAATTCATCTTTAGCTTTTAATTTAAATTGATGTTTCACACATCAGTCATTTATGCACAACCTTCTTAATTTTGGCAGGCTACATAAGACCTGACTATTATCTATTTATTGTATTAAATACTTCTTTTCATTTAACTAAAGAAATGCAAAAAAAGGAAGCTTTATATCACCAATAGAAAGGAAAATGCATATTACTGATTTTGTCATAGACAAGGTAATTAGAAAAATTAATATATAATGTATATTTGACCAAATTTTACCTGTTTAAGATGAGTAGTAATTGTCATCTTTTTTTAAACCAGGTTTCACATCCTTTTTGTTAACATCATGCCTGCTTGCTACTTCCACTCGAGTCAGGGACCACCATGAACCTCAGAGAAAAGGATTTTGCAAGACAAACTCAGACACTTCATTTTTTAAAAGACAAACAACAGTTTCAGATCTGATTTTCTTTATTGTGCTAGCTCAACCTTCAAACCTGAGGCCTCTTTCCCTTAAATAGTCACACTTAAGTCAGTTAGTTAAATGGGGACCATTTCTGGAAAGGATGTTATTTGTTGTTAATGTACACAGAGCTGTCTAGGAAATATAACTTGAAGGAATAAAGATGGTTATTTCTCTCATTTTCACATTATGCAGAGCACATTGCATTTCAAAACTATGGACATTGCTTGAGATTAGGTAATAATTAATGTTTAGTCTTATGCCTTTAAAATTTTCATTCATACAACATTGGATATTAACAGACCAAAATACTGCTTCTATTTTGGAAGTGCTGACTTAATCCTCCATTATGAAGAAAAAATTGAGAGGGCTACTAAAAATATTAGAAAAAGTTAAAGTTTGTCAAATCACAAAATTCCCCTGAATCTTCCCCTCCTGCTGGGCAAGGAGGACTTTATGGAAAAGGCACAAAAATTTGACCTACTCAGTCCGCTGCAGAAGTTGTCCTTCTAAATTTGAAATCTGTCCAGTTGGCAGTGTGACATTGACAAGCTTAATTCCTCCACTATGTGTCTTTTCACAACTAAAAAGGATTACCAGAGGCCACACAGTCCATCTGTCATCCTTTTGAATGAGTGAAATTATTTTAGATTTAATTAAAAAGTAACATTATTGATTTATGTTTCTTTATTGACATTATTCAAAGTGTGATTCAGGAACACTAGTTGTTTTTTATTTTATTTTTAGGGGAACACTAGTTTTTGTTTGTTTGTTTGCATGGGCAGGCACTGGGAATTGAACCCGGGTCTCTGGCGCAGCAGGCAAGAACTCTGCCTGCTGAACCACTGTAGCCCATCCTGGAAACACTAGTTTTTGAGATGCTTTTTTGTTTTAAAAAAAAGGTGAGGTGGGGAGATGGGATTCTGCAGCCCTTGACTTTGGGAAGTGCTACATACTCTAGTTCCTTGGAGCTTCCCAGTGTGCAATTACTTATTAAAGGTTCAGAGAAGTCCTGCAGGAGAGAAATCTGTTCACTCTTATTTGAGCTAGCATTTCCAAATCAGTTTGATCACAGGCCTGCCTCCTCCCACTTTTAAACCTAATAGCACTAACATCCCCCAAACTAGTGACAATGCTGCTTTATATAGTTTTGTAAGATGCTTTCCCATCCTTATAATCGGTGTCAACCAAATCCATTGAGGATCTCCATTGACTCTGTAAACTATTCCACTTTCACCCAGCAGGGACTAGAAAAGCAATCCAGATAGCAAATGTCTCTATTTTAAAATTAGAGGTTTAAACTGGATTTTCCAATATCAGTCTCATGTTATAATAATTCCTACTCAATGACGTTAACTTTGTGCCAGGTAGATAATACATCTGTGATTCTAGCAATCATCCAGCACAATTGGTAATTATACTCATTTTTCTGATGTAGAAACTGAGACAAAAAAGTTAATCCTCAAAACAAAGCTGTGCCACAAACTCAGCTCCAAGTGGCACCTTTCTGTTTTATCCCCGACCTTCCTTTTTCTCTCTATGCCTTTTGAGTCTGAAGTCTACGTGGTTTCTCTAGACTTTTCTATTCTCTACTTTCTAGGACTTTCTAGAATATTGGACTCAGCTTGCCTACCTGAAACCCTTCATTCTAATTTGCTCTCTCTGAAGGATTCTGTGTCTTTGTCTGGATATACGAGTTGATGGTGATCTATCCCAACTCTTTGCCCACCTAGAGAGCCACATCTTTGCTAGGCCCCTTCCCCTTTATTAAACTTCTGGCTGTGGCCTCTTCCACCACCTTTTGCATTAGGGCAGAAGCTAACAAGCAGTAGCAAGTGGGCCTTATCCACACTAAAAAATATTTGATTTATTTAACTTAGTAACATTGTCAATTGTTCTTTTAACTTTGAGACTACATTTAAAATAGAAGGATTTGAGATTTCCTATCTTCCTTGAATAAATTTACGCGCAATAGTCGACTAGCTAAGTGCCTATTAGCCCCATAGACAATGAGATGTACTTTAAGGTATCACTGTCAACAGCACTGTATTGTTTCCTTGACTCTGAGACTAAGAGTCAGGGCCAAGTCTCAACATGCTTTAACTGTCATTTTTACTATAGCAGAGAGCTATCTCTCTGCATGTTCCTCCAAAGGTAGGAAAACAAAGAATTCACTGAGAGGTCTATACGTTTCAAGATAAGGGTGACAGGGAGTGGAGAAGGAAGGGAACACATTTCCTTTCTGGAAAAGAAGAATATTCTTTTATATTTGATATGCAAATGAAATATATTTCTGTTGAAATAATACCAAACAGAGCTTCACTCCTTCAACTGTCTCTGGGGGCATTTGAACAGGCGATCCCTAGCCCAGAGTGACATTTTGGTAATTGGGTCAATTCATTGGTAATTTGGTCATTGCAGTAGATTGGGTCAGACAGAGCAGGCAAGAAAAGGAATCAAATAAAATTGAAGCTCATTACAATGATAAACAATAAAAGCATAAAATGAACATCATCCATACTCTGCCTGGCAGCGAAGAGAAGATTACCAGTTCCCTCCACTAAGGAATATTATGGAGTATGCCTGAAATCAAATGAAAATTAGTTGAGATGCTTTTTCAGTCTAAAGTTCCCTTCTCTTGGAAGTCCAGCACTCATGGCTTTTTTTTTTTTTGAAGACAGACATATATCATATCCGGATTACTTCATAGGATAATTGGTAGGGACAAGGCAACATTCAACTCTTACTGTTTCCACTTCTATATTGTTTTACATTGTTGGAAGGATGCTTTACTTTTATAATTGTCCTAGTTTGCTAGCTGCCATAATCCAATATACCAGAAATGGAATGGCTTTTAAAAAGGGGAATTTAATGAGTTGCTAGTTTACAGTTCTAAGGCCAAGAAAATGTCCCAATTAAAACAAGTCTATAGAAATGTCCAATCAAAGGCATCCAGGGAAAGCTACCTTGGTTCAAGAAGGCTGATGAGGGCCAGCCATGGTGGCTCAGCAGGTAAGAATGCTTGCCTGCCATGCCAGAGGACTCGGGTTCGATTCCCGGTGCCTGCCCATGTAAAAAAGAAAAAAAAAAAAGAAGTCTGATGAAGTTCAGGGTTTCTCTCTCAAGTGAGGAGGCACATGGTGAACACAGTCAGGGCTTCTCGCTCATCTGGAAGGGCACATGGCAAGCACGATGTCATCTGCTAGCTTTCTCTCCTGGCTTCCTGTTTCATGAAGCTCCTCGGGAGGTGTTTTCCTTCTTCATCTCCAAAGGTCACTGGCTGGTGGACTCTCTACTTCGTGGTACTGCAGCATTCTCTGTTTTCCCCTAATCTCCTGGCTTTCTCTCTTGTCGTTCTCTTTTATAGGATTCCAGTAAGCTAATCAAGACCAACCCAAATTGGTGGAGACACGTCTCTACCTAATTCAGTTTAACAACCACTCTTGATTGTCACATCTCCAGGGAGATGATCTAATTACAGTTTCACATAAATAGTACTGAATAGGGTTTAGAAGAAATGGCTGCGTTTACAAAATGGGATTAGGATTAAATCATGGCTTTTTTAGGGTACGTACATCCTTTCAAACCAGCACAATAATGAAAATATTCCAAAAATTTAAGTCCCTTATTTTCAACATCCTCCTTTTATCAAGTAAGAAATACTGTGGGAGGGAGATAGTCACAAAGGTTACAGAAATAGTGAATCTTAAAATCAATCACAGAAATACATATTTAAGGTAAAATTATGCACTGTACATTATAATTTATTTTAATGCTTGACAATATTTTAAAGAGGTGCATTGAACTGCTTGTATAATGTGTCTGATTTTGAATAGCAAGTAGGTCATTTAAACTGTAATTAGAATTTTGAAGAAATAATCATAATTCCTTTAAATATGTGAGCTGAGTCATAATATTGCTTTCTGGAAACTACATTAGAGAACCATTTAAATGAAGCATTGGAAAGTTTTATGAGTTTATGTCTATGCATACATTGGACAGAATAGTGAGCTTTAGCCTATAAAAAAACCAAACTCCTCAAAATGCCAGTGTTGGAGCTAAAATAAAATAAGCATTTGGAAGTAACATTGAGAGAAAGTAGAGTCTGAGCAGCATAAAGAATACTCTTAAAAAATAATAAAATAGTACATCTGCTCATTTCCCCTCCTCTCTCATCTGCGCTCTTCATGTCTAGAAGCTAGGGTCACATCGGGCCCTGTAACTGGGCCAAAATTGTGACTGTTTCATGATGTAAAAAACAGAACCATGTTTAGCAGAAGCTGTTTATTTATAAATAAGGCAAGAGACCCCATTTGTCACCACTTTCATCTCAAAAGAGATTCAAAGTTGTTAGAAAGGAGAGTAAATTTTATTGAGTAGAAAGGGGAAACTGAGACAGTGTCTGATTGGCAACTGTTCTATTAAGGTGAGATTTCTGGAAGCATGGGGGATTTTCTACTTGGTCTTCAGACACATTCATCATTCCTTGGTTGGCTGCAAGGGGGCAAGTGAGCAGTTTGGGGATATCTGAAAAGCTTGGAGTGTACAGTGTTAGCAGTGAACATTTTCTGTGACCAACCATTTCTTGAAACAAATGAAAGTCAATGGTGTGGCTTTTTGCTGTGAAACTGGAGGTAGAGGGCGTTTCTCCATGGCAGACAGTTTCTCAATTAAAACAGGATTAGCTGTCAACTACTGCCCCAGAGTGAGTCTCTGGCTTCTACCTCCTTTTCCAACCTTGTTTTTCCTGCCACGCCCTCCCTCATTCACTCTACACCCAGCACGCCAATATTCTTTCTGCTCCTTGAACACCTGATACCAGTTTCTCTTGGAGCCGCTGATTTCACTGCTTCCTTTGCCTGGAATGTTTTCCCACATCTTCACAGGCCCTAAAACTCCTCTCATTTAGGTCTCAGAGGACTGTGGCCTGACCAACCGTTTAAACCAATCATTTAAAGGAGGAGAAGAAGAAGAAAGAATCTATATTCAAATTTCCTTGTATATGTCACTCTGGAATGACCCCTGAAAATCCAAGAACAGCAGCTACTTCTGGGTTGGAGTGGTGAGAACTAAAAGGCAAGGACTGTGTATGTTTTTATGCATTCTGACTTTTGAACCATGTGAATGAATTACCTATTCAAAATATTTTTTTTAATGAAAACATGCATTAACGGAAACTTAGCCGGCTCTCATTACTTTACCTTGTTTCTTAAACAGCATTTTTCACCACGCCCTTATTTTTTCATTTGCCTGTTAATTGTTTGTATCCCCCACTGGATTTGATGTTCCATGCGAGCCAGGCCTTTGCTGTTGGGTCCACCCCTGAATCCTCAGAACTGAGAACAATACCTGGACTACAGTAAAAACTGAGTCGCTGAAGGGAAAAGTCATGACAGTTTCTCCTGCAGAAGAAATCCCCTATGCCACCTTCCCAGGAGAGGTGTGAGCCCAGCAGGCGTGTCACACTTCATTCACTCCCCAGGATGTGGGGCAGAATTGGGGTTTGGTCCCACCTGCCTAAACGTATGACTTGCTATCTATGTAATGCTTAGAACTGAAAATCAAAATAATTACACTTAATATAATTAGAATCAAACTACCACACACAAGAAAGTTTGAGAAAGTTCTATGACGCAAAATCCTTAAGTGGAGTTTCTTAGTTGGCAATCAAAGAGGCTTCTTTTTCTCTTCTCTTGTCTGGGATTGGAAGATTATTCTGTAGTTACCAGATAAACACCATTTTATCAGCTTATCCTCAGCTCAGTAGAATCTCGACCATGACCTTTTTAGATTATCAATCTTCCGTTCTTTCTGGAATAGATGTGGGCTAAACCAGAGGTCAGCAAACATTTTCTTAAAAGCAGATAGTAACTATTGTAGGCTTTGAGGGCCATTTGGTCTCTATCGTAATGACTCAATTCTGCTGTGGCAGCACTAAAGCAGCTACAGACGATAAGCAAAGGAATGAGTCTGGCTGTGTTCAAGTAACACTTTATTTATGGATACCGAAAATTTTCATTATATATAATTTTCACATGTCATGAAATGCTATGCTTCTTTTTACTTTCCCCAACCATTTAAAAAATCAGTCTTAGCTTACAGGCTACCCAGAAACAGACAGACAGCAGGCCAGGTTTTACCTATGGACAGGAATTTGCTGATCCCTGGACTGCACTGCTCTCACGTTGAGGAAGGAGTCACCTGTGAAACCTAAAAATAATTCCCAAATAGCCTAGGGCACACAAAAGGCAATATGCAGATGCTTACATTTTATTCACGTAGATGTTCTCGAAGTCAACAAGAACATTTTGACTTTATAAAGGACGCTTGAGAAAGAATACCAACAATTAAAACCATTTTGACTTACAGTATTTATTAAATGATGCTGAAAGATGAAGCAGAAAATAGCAATCTGAACGGATGAAGTGACTCTGACTTGAGGTTTATTTCTGGCGACTCACCTGAAGCAATAACTGTGATATATGCAAACATACACATACACTAACACATGCCGCCACGCAGGAGTAATAGCTTTGGCTTCACCCTTAAAACAAATTATTCTAGTACGAAAACTATTCACACAGCTAAACATACTATACCGAGGAACATGGAATAAGTTGTTGCCTTCTTCTTGCAGAGGAAAAACTATGTCAAATTGGTTTCACAAAGAGTGCATGCCTGTTAATAAATTCTGCTGCTCCGTCTCCTTATTGCCCTTGTGTTCCTTATCTTTAATCACGTAGTTTAAGGGTTAAATCTGCAACATTCAACAAGAGTCTGTGGGTGCCCGTAACGAGAATCTAAAGGTGAGAGAACTGAGGCACAAAGTGGCTGAGAAACTTGCCGAAACTCGCACAGCGACCAGTGCAGAGTCTGATGCAGGCACGGGCAGCATGGCCCCCAAACTTTCAACCACTGTGCTATTTTTAAATCATTGCACCTTTTAATTTTCATGCTAATAATATTCTTTCTCTCTGTGGTGGCTTGAGTGACATCCTCCAAATTTAAACATGACCTTGGCCTTAATCCACATTCCAGTGGATGGGGGGAGCCCATCGTAAATGGAATCTCTTGAACTTGCTGTTTTAGTTAAGATGTGGCCCAAGTGAATGAGGTTGGGCCTTAATCTGGATTACTACAGTCCCCCATAAGCAGAAGAAATTCAGAAAGAGAGAGAGCCAAAGGGAAGGGCCAGAAATCATTGGAACCCAGATGAGAAAAGAAAGGTCATCACTAAGTGATGAAAAGCCAAGGAATCCAAGGAGTGCTGGCCAGTTAGAATGCTCCCTCACCTTCTGATAAATTCTTGTTTTTAAGCCATCCCATTATATGGTGGTTGTCTTAGCAATCTGGAAACTAAGATATTATCTAAGGGAAATCCTTCCCTCTATAACGAGAGTGAGCATTTTAAAGTATTTTGTTCACTTCAAAAAATAAACTATGATAGATGAACACCCAAGTCTTAAGTAGAGGACATAATGGTCTCATCGGCTGTGCAAAGCTACTTACCCAAGACCTACTTGGGTTAGTCACCTGGGTAATTCACGACAAGTTAGTCCTTCTGGCAGAACCCTTAGGAAAAGGTTTTGTGTGTGTGAGAACATAGGGTAAACTCAGTAAGGTTAAAAATCCATTCTTCCATAGAAATGTTCACCTTGCCAGGTTTCACTCTATATGTGAAGCATATTTAAACGAAATTGCAAATTGACAAGCTGTTTTCAAAATACTTTTGAGAAGGAAATGTTTCCATCCAATATAAGTAGCCAAGCATAAGTCCATATTAGTTTAAGAACAAAGTTTAGACTCTACTGCAAGTGCCATTGTCTCCTTTGTGGGGAAGGATATTGGTGAAATGTCTGCTCCGGAATTCTAGATAACTGGCCTGGCAGATAAGCCACGTGGGCAGGTTACGTGATTTCCTTTTCAGCAAAAGTAACTGGAAAAGTTGTTTCTGCATTATAAAGATATGAGGGCCTGGATGATAAAGGTTTCTTCTTCCCCAATAGTTCATGTATTTTTGATCTCATAATTTATCATTGTCATTGATAACCTTACAAAAAGTGGTGTAGGTTGACCAGGAGTAATAAGGTTAAAATCACACAGAAAATGACACTTTTTTGATGATGCAATTATTGGCTATATCTTGAAACTGCTTCCAACACCTTCAATTATTTCTACCTCAAATAAGAACTAAAAATATCTTAAATTTGTACTGCCTCATATAATTTATGAAATATTTTCAAATATATGAACTAAGTTTACTTACACAATACTGTTAGGTCTCCTTTACATCGTTTTTATGGATGAGAAAATTGAGAAATTTCGGTGAGCTTCCTATTCTTTCATGTTTTGAAATGAATAATTTTTTTATCCAAGGTGTCATAAGAAAATATTGCAGAGAAATGAGCCTATTTTCAGTATTCCATGATTCTTCCTGGTAAGTGGTAAAGGCATTTCACTCAGGGCGGGTGGGGGATAAGAGAAATAAAAAGCTGCTGTTTGTTCTTTAATTTATTTTTCTTAATAATATTAGCTACCACTTGCTGTGTCCTTACTATGTGGTAGGCTGTATAATAAACATTTAATGTACATTTGCATATAATTAATTAATTGTCATAACATCCCAGTGATAAGAACATAATACAGATGAGAAAACCAAGGCTCAGCGAGATTAATTTATCCAAGTTCATACATTTAGTAAATGGTGTAACAGGGCTCAAAACTGGCTTGCTGACTCTAAAATGTGAGCTTTTCTATGCTCCATGCTAATGCTTTGGAATAACAGTACATTCAGTATTTCCCTCAGCTATCCTATTTTATTGTCCATGTGAAGAACCAAGTTTCCTCTATCATATAAGAATTAAATAACTTGCTAAAATCTGTAACTCAATTTGTTGTTGCTGTTGTTTGGTAATGCTACATATTGTGGAGGGCAGAAAGATGAAGCTATGAAAAGGCAACTATCAGAAGCTTCCCCTTCTTTTCGTTTTGGGATGTATCAACTGTCAGAGACAAAGAGAAAGAAAACCAGGCAGCTATTAGAGATAATAGTGAAAGAGTGGCTGGTTTCTCATCAATAAAATCTTAGTGAAAGTTTACTTTTAGGCTTAAAATGACGCCAGACTATACCTGCGGTATCTTTACACATTATGGGGTCATGTACTCTCCCAAGATTCTTGGCAATGGGCCCAGAGCTTAGAAAGCATGACTACTGGGTAAAAGTTCAGTATTTTCATGTAAAAGAAGAATTTTGACATTTCTATTAGCAATCTCTCTTCCCCCTCTTCCAATAAGAACTGGACAGTAGAATTTCAACAGGGACATAGGATTTAAAGTGAGAAACAGGATACAGAAGAGAGAGAGATTATTTTTAGGGGTAAGTCCATCTTTAGACTAGAATCAGCAGGCATGAGTTTGCAGCCAGGCTATAGAACTCACTAGTTGTGTGACCATGTGCAAGTTATTCAACTTCTCTGACTCCTGGTTTCTTTTTCTGTACAATGGAAACAACAATGATCCCGTCAGAGGACTGTGGGCGATTGATGTGGGTGCAAGTGGGTGAAGCGTGTTGTGGGTTATAGAATGATAGCTCTGTAAATGTTTGTGGTAATGTTTAGTCTTAGAAGGTCAAGATGAGTTGACAGAGGAACTAAGCTTAGGGCTGGTTCGAATACATAAGCACACAGGAACAGATGGACACCCTGCGGGTGGTTAGTTAGTTAGTGAATGGTGACTAACAATCAATAAGCAGAGCCAGTTTCTCACATCCATCCTGCTTTCCTGACCAGGAGATTATCATGTAATAATGACAAATAAGTGTTCAATGTTTTTCTTCCTTTGCATTTTAAAATTGATTTTAACACAAAAGTTATCACTCACATTAATTTTTATCCTCTTATCAGGATGCGGTTTGAGAAAAGCTGTTCTAGTCAATAAATATTCTACATGTTTTCTCTTTTCAGAAATCCTCAAAATTTAGTGTGCATCTGCATCTTATGGGACATTTTGGTTAAAAAATCCGGTTTCAGGGCCTCTCCCTAGAGATTTGGTTGTAGTACATTCAGGGTGAACTTCATTTTTAACAAGCAGTCCCAAATGACCAGACACAGGTGGTTAAAGATGTTCATTTTAAGAAATTCTGTTCTATTTCTTTGTTTCTTTTCTAAGGAGAAACAACTATTTATCTGGTCCAGACGAAGTTTCTCATATTCCCCAGCCTAGTTCTCCATTCAGTAACTCTAATTCATGAATCCCTAATACCCATTTGCACACGAAAGAACAACCTATCTTTCCAGGTGGGCTCAGGGGACTATTGCCCACCCTTTAAAAGATTTAGAAACTTGGCATTTGAATCTCTACTGAGACACTTTTGCTTCCTGTTCCCAAGCTTTAAGTATCCCCACACATGCAAAATTTGAAATCACTCTTCCCTGAGTGAGACATTCTGCAACTGTTATTTTGCAAGATTTGATAGGCAGACTGCATTTTATTCATTTTATTTTTTTTTTCCTAGAAAGACCTCATTAATTTTCATGTCTGGATGAAGATACAAGAGAGATGGGTCAGATATGCTATAAGGTATCATTCGGCAAAGCTAATTAGGTACTTCAAAGCTATCAGAGGACAGCACCTCGTGTGTCCTTCTGACCTGCCACCCATGGCCACAACCAAGGCTAATGGCAGGGGATGAGGTTGCCTTCCTTGGCTCAAAGTGCTTTTTTTTTTTTTAATGCAGCCTCTGTATCTTGCATCTCAGATTCTATTTCTTTCTCCAAGTGGGTGCTAGGACAAAACCTCCTCCTGCCTCTTCACCCAAAGTCCCAATGCCCTGTCCCTTCTCTGGGTCACTTTGGAGCATTGCAAGGGTGCCGGCAAGGCCCTGAGTCTAGGTACATTGTGAATTAGAATACGTGGTGAATTGAATCATGAATTAATGTGTGACTTGGAACCGTGTGACTCACCTTTCCAAGCTTTAGATCCCACAGTTATAAAACGCAGGTTGTAGGGAATCGATAATCGTATTTAGAACGGATCCAAAATGTCTAGCTCTTGAAAGATAATCAGTGAATGCTAGTTCTTATCACTTGCCTTCTATTTGCTGAAGCCAGCTGATAAACCAGTATAGCCTCTCTAGTAAAGGAACTGGGCTTCCAAAGGACAGGAGATTTCTGAAAATATAATAAGTCAAGGATTTTTTTTTTATAGGTCTCAGAGATATCCAATCCTTGAAGTATTGGGTCCTGCGGAAAAAGCAAAGGAGAAAGAAGGGGGTTGGTTATGGAAAGCTGGCAGAAGGTGGCTTAGGTGGGCTAGTCTAGTTGCAAAAGACAGCAATAGAGGGGAGAAGTCTTGGAGAAGCAGCTTATAATGATCTGTGAGAACAACGAATCCTTTCCAGTTTCTTCACATTATAGAGCTCTCCTTGATGAAGGCACTTCCTCATTACTATTTACTTTTTCTTTGGTCAGCTACACACACATTCAATTAGCTCAAAAACTTCTTTGAAGAGCACAAACCCTTCTTTTATTGACAAGTCAAGAGCACTGTAGCCCTTAGGAAATGCCAGGTTACTGGATTTATCCAGGTATCTCTGCAGAAGCCCTTGTTACTTAGTGTGGCTGCCATCTGCAAAGATAGCACATTTGTAGGAAAGTGACGCCTTTCTAAAGATTCCCTTTTAAATAATGCTCTGGGGCCCAAAGAACTAATTATTTGGTCATCACTCAAATGTGTCTTTCTCCTTGTATACTTTGCAATTCCACAGGATGTGAGGTGGCCAACTTATTAGTGCATGTGAGGCTAGAGACAATTAGAATTTCTAGACCAAATTCTTGTCTATATTTAGGCATGGATGCTGATCTAAATACCCTTGTACTCTTCTACTTGGGAGCAGTAGAACAATTTAATTCTGTAAATTTTTATTGAAGGCCCACTTTGTGCAATGCAGAATGTTGAACATAAACATTGTTTCAGAGGGAGCAGTTGTGGATTTTAGGAATATAAACTCAGGTGTGCAAGAAGGGAAGTGTGTTTCCTTAACTATGGGAAAGAAGGGAAAGTTAGTGGTGGGACAAAACTTTGAGTTTATTTTTTTTTTCCCCTTCACTCTGATTTTTTTCCCGTTTCATCCAGAAAGGCAAGTAGTGTTTTCTGCTTCATATGTTCCAGTGAGGATTATGACACCTTCCAAAGAAGTCACAGCAAGACTTCCTAGTTTATTAGTTAATAATAACTAACTAATAATAATAATAACTAACTAACTTTTTATGTAATAAAGTATCAGTGGCAGAGAGAGTTCAAATAGAGTTGAGAGTCTACTCTGGAGGTTGCTCTTATACCTTCAATTAGACCTTGCTACCTATCATAACCTGCCAAACCCCAATCAGGACCATTCCAGCCAATCCTAAAGAACACCTAGGGCAATATATAAGATTCCACAAGCGTTCCATGCACTAGTGTAACTCTCCAGAAACCCACAACCCCCAGATAGGTCCCTGGACCAGATAAGTCCTGAAACCTAGAGGGCCCAGCCTCTCCAGAATATCATCTAGTTCCAACTCCCTACCCCATATTAGTGACAGACCTTTCCAACATGAAAAAGTTAGAATGGCCATAGCCCAAACACCTCTAAAGAGAGGGATGGAAAGATCAAAGGTGATGGTGGAGTTATACGGTGAAGATAGTATTTAACAAATGAATATGATTGCTGACTCATTAAATTGATATCTCCTTTAGTCTCCATTATCTTACAGCAGCAAGAAGTAAAAACCTAAAATTGTGAAATTGTAACACATGTCAAACTCTGAAATATGCTCTACAACTAATTGTGGTGCTGTGCTTTGAAATTTATTGCTTTTTTGTATATATGCTATTTTTCACAAAAAAAGAAAGAAAAAAATCAATTGTGGTGATAAAACAAATATTTAAGCCTTCTAGCCTTCTATATTCTGGAGCAGCTAGAAGGGAGAATCTGAAAGGATCATATGGTGGCCCATGACAAACTCTGGAATCTGTCCTATAACTACTTGTTGAAGAGTGCTTTGAAAACTATCCCTTTTTTATTTCTTTGCTTTGTGCTATACTATACAATAAAAAAGTTAAAAAAAAAAAAAAAAAGGTATTTTGTGGGTTTCAGAGAAACAGAGATCTTTCTTTAACTGCACCCTCTCGGCAGCCCCTCCACAGGTTGGAGAAGGAACAACCAGCTTTATGTTACTCGAGGATCATAGGAACGATTTCCAGGAGCCTCCAAAATTTTCAATAAGCTAATAATAATTCCATCAGTGTAGACCCATTTTAAGGGAAGAGAAAAAAAATGTAGATCTAAAGAATAAATTCAAAATGCTGAATGTGCTTGTATAGGATAATATCATATTGCGGCAGCTACATCAGAGTGGTTGAGCATAACTTGGGTTCCAATAGTGGCTTCATACCATGAATCCCAAATTTATTTCTGATGCATCTTTCTGGGAAGTTATCTAAACTCTCAATGCATCAATTTTCTTTATCTTTAAAATGGGAATGGCACTTAACAATTCTGGACCTACCTCCCAGTGTAATGAAGATTGAAGTAAATAATACATGTATTTCTGGTATCTAGGACAAGGAGGTTCATGAGATATAATAAGAAAGCATCTTTATTTTGATCTCCCACTGTCCTCTTAAAGTTTATTCAATAGGGAAGTCCTTTCCTTGCTGCTGGTTGAAAATGCAGAATGACCCATGAATTTTCTGCTTCCTTTTAGATATTAAAATGCTTTCCAGATATTTAAAGTCACAAATACTACCTCAATTCTGAAAATAAAATGTCCAACCCTCAAAAACAATGAAAACTCCAAATTTGACTTGAGTCTTTTCCTCTTTCTCATCTGAGATCTTCTGCAATGAGAAGGCAGGAAAGGAAAGTTCTCACTTGTTTGGTAGCATTGTGAGATGGCATTATGTTCTTTGGCATTATGTGTGTACTTCAGACCAAAGCATTGTCCCCCAGCTAGCTACTTCCTCCCTCAGGGCCTATTTTTGTTTGTTTCATTTTCTCTTTCTTTTATCTTGTTGTCCCACCCTGCACAGACTCTACTGCGCACTCTTTTATTACTTCCCCAGACAGTCCTCTTGGGAAAGTTTTAAAACAGCTCCATTCTGGCACATAACAATTGCTAAATAAATGTTATTATTATGAATATTGGTGGATAGAACAAGTTGAGAGGATCACATCAAAAGATGCACTTTCTAGTTCCAAATTAAGCACTTGGTACTGTAAATGCATTTGACTATTTGGTGCTTGTCACATAGACCTGTTATAAGTGCCACATATGAGTTTATGGAGTGCAACTTAGTGGTTTCTTATGAAGTGGGCATGGAAGGTTTCCTTGAAGAGGTAGCGTTTTATTTATTTATTTATTTTTGCATGGGCAGGCTCTGGAAATCGAACCTGGGTCTCCAGCATGGCAGGTGAGAACTCTGCCTGCTGAGCCACTGTGGCTCTCCCTAGAGGCAGCACTTAAATGAGGACTTTGAGGATGAGGAGGGTTTTGCCATGATAGACCAAGATAGCAGGGAGGAGGAAGGAGTGGGAAGGCAGAGGCCAGGGAAATGAATGTGGTGCTGACACTCATGCTGACAGTGTGGTACAGCGGAATTCAATATAGGCGATAATGAAAGCTAGCATTCATTGAGGATTTACTGAGGGTTTCATTTAGACTATCTGATGTTTTCCTTTCCAAGCTTTGTGAGGTAGGTATTATCATTATCTCCAGTTTGCAGATAAGGAACTTGAGGCCTAGAGAGGTCAAGGGCATTGCCTGTGATGCAAGCGCACCATGCCTGACTCCTACATTACACGGGGCCCTTAGTTGTTGAGAATCCTGGTAGGAGAGTCACAGTATGTAACTGGAGCTTAAGCAGTTCAACATGGTCTCCTCATCCAGGCAGAGAGCTGGATGAAAAGCTGAGTGCCGCTCGGGGTCCTGGGGACACCCTGGGATCCCCACCCTGTGAAGTCCTGGAGGCCACTGCAGGGCACAGGAGTGGGGCAGCAGCGGAACCCTGCCCTTGTCACCCCAGCCTGCAGGTGGCCTCTCCGGAACTGGCACCTGCCGGCCACCGTGGCTGGGAGACAAGTACAGCAGCTTCCTGAGGGTCCCTGAGGCCCTTAGGGGACCTGAGGGCGCAGGAGGCAGCTCTGCAAGAACTTCAGCTCGGCCACCTCTGCAGGCCATGGAGATGGCAGAACCCGGACCTGGGCTGACCGCTCTGTCCCAACTGGGCGAGATGCCACCTCGTTCCCAGCATGAGGAACAAAGGCCTTCAGGGTCTAGAAGGTGAAGCGGGGCCCTGGGTGACTCCAGGTGTAAGGCTTAGGGGCGTGTGTGTGTGTGTGTGTGTGTCTGTGTGTGTGTCTGTGCTGGTTTGAAAAGGTTTATGTACTCTGGAAAAGCCATGTTTTAATCTTAATCAACCTTGTGGGAGCAATGGTTTCTTCTAATCCCTATTCAGTACTGTATGTTGGAAACTTTAATTCAATTATCTCCATGGACATGTGACTCAATCAACTGTGAGTATTAAACTTGATTAGGTGGAGACGTGTCTCCATTCATTCCAGGTGGGTATTGATTACTTTACTGGGATCCTATAAAAGAAGAGACATTTGTTGGAGAAAATGCCTTTTGAGAACGACATAGCCATGAGAAGCAGGGAGTGCACCAGCCAGTGACCTTTGGAGATGAAGAAGGAAGACGCCTTCTGGGAACTTCATGAAATGTGAAGCCAGGAGAGAAAGCTAGCAGATGACGCTGTGTTCGTGTCACGTGCCTTTTCAGTTGCGAGAGTAACCCTGATTGTGTTCACCTTGTGCCTTCTCACTTGAGAGAGAAATCCTGAACTTCCATCAGCTTTCTTGAACCAAGGTATCTTTCCCTGGATGCCTTAGGTTGAACGTTTCCATAGACTTGTTTTAATTTGAACAATTTCACAGACCTAGAACTGTAACTTGTAACTTATTAAATTCCCCTTTTTAAAAAGCCATTCCATTTCTGGTTTGTTAGCCGTTCACATTCTGGCAGCTAACAAACTAGAATAGGGGTTAAGGCTTAAGGGATCTTGGGTGGGGAGGTAAGGCTGAGAGGTGTGGGAGGGGGGGCTTGCTTGATGTTGGAAGAAAGGAACAGTAGAATAATGTGCCACCTCTGCCCAAAAAGTGCGCACCACCCTTTGGGAAGATTTACTGTCCTTTTACAGGAGGCCTATTGTTTCTAATATGAAAAAGCTGCTCTCAACTTTCTCCCCAAAATTTAAAAGAAAACTTGCTATATCTAGGGTTTATACATGTAATGAGGTTGCTCACACATATTGCAGATGTATGAGAGAGATAGAAAATCACACATCTTATAATGCCCATTTGTTAAAAAAAAAATCATAGAAAAGAAATGTCTTCTGGAAATGACTTCGAGATGGAATTTAGGTCGCCTCTGGAAGCGACACATCTACGCTTGTTCTGTGGCTTAGAGGACACGGAGCAGAAGGCTGTAGAACAGGAGGGGAAGGTTCCATGCAGACCTGTCACATTTAGAAAATATTGTCCTATTGTAACCACCACTCTGCATGTGCATTTTACTCCATCTGTAGTTGGCATTGCTGAGTACCTGACAGTCTGGATTTGTTATGGTTCCTCGTGATTGGACTAGATTCAAACATCTCATCAAGAACCCTACTTAGATGAACCTCCCCATGTATGTGGTCAGGTCTTCCCACTTGGTTAAGGGGGTAACAGCCAGCTCCTGCAAAGCACATTTTCTTTTAGTAATGAATAAATCTGTGGAGTGAGATTGTGAGACTCTCTTGAAATATCTTCTCTTCCTAGATGTGCCCGGCATATGTTAAAAGTAGAGGTAGTAAAAGAACCACTTTTGTAAAAATATCTTTCTGTTACAATGCATATGAAATATTGTGGGTCTTTTTGGAATGGCCAAACCACTTCCCTGAGAAGTACACATTTCGTGCGCTGGTTTGGATGAGGAGGAAGCAGAAGTACAAAGGGCCCTAGGCCACTGTGTTTATAACAAGGCAGGGTTAACCATTGTCCCTGCATTCGTGCATTTGGTTTTACTTTGCTGTGTATACAGAGTATACAATAGACAAACATCCTAATTTACAACATCTAGTCTTCTAGATGTTAGATTGCCGGTGTATGACAACAATAGAGTTAGAAACTCATGATACATTTTGGATTTAAATACCTAGGAAAGGTTGTCTTCTGAAATTGCAAGCATTATAGCCCACTGAGTTGGAGGAAGGATAAAAGGGAAGGGTGCCAGACCAGAATGTTGGTATTTAGAAGACACTTTCAGATTATAACTGTTGTTGCATGTGGGCAGTTTATTCAAGACTGCTCTGAATAGAGTGGACAAACTGAGTCCTTATTTGAAATATCTAGTCTGTCCACGTGTTCAGAAGTGCCCAGTATAGGTTAACAGAAGGAGTAAAACATGACTTTGTAAATATCCCTGAACTCAAATTCATAGGAAATAGTATCTTTTGAAAATGGGACTGTTAAACCATCTCTGTGAGCAGTATACTGCTGTCTTCTATATTCTTTGGATGGTTTCGAGGAAGTGGAAGGGAAGCCATTGCAAAAGGTAATGTAGTCGTGTGTTTATACTTGGACAATTTCAGACAAAACTTATTCTGTATGTTCCGTGCATTTTGTTTGCCATATATATAGTATATATAATGGACAAATGAGTCCTAATTGTGCAACATCTTGTCTAGTCTCTAAGTTTTAAAGAGGTTGCCGGTCTATGACATAGTAGAGTTACTAAAATTAGCATGTTTTATATACTTTCTGTTGAAATTCATTGGAAAGCTTGTCTTCTGTAAATGACTTGTAAGTATGAATTTGTTCGGCCACTTCTAAGCATCACACTTGCCTGTACTTATCCACTGAACTTGGCAGAGGAGAGAAGGAACTGAGGTGGGAATGGTTTGAGGCCACAAGGGTCCCGTTTATGAGATATTTTAGATTATAACCATTGTTATGTGTGTGCAGCTTTATTTAATGATACTCTGTATGTAGTGGACAAGTAAGTTCTTATTTGCAATATCTGGTCTTTCTAAATGTTTAGAAGAGCTTGATGTGTGTAAAAATAGAGGTAGTTGGATAACAGTATAAAGTTTTTAAAAATTAATAGAAAGTATTGTCTTTGGGGATGGAATTGTTAAACCATCCCTGAACATTTAAGTCTTATACTTTTTAATTGGTTTCATGGAGGTGAGAAGAAAGAAATTGCAAAAGGTGGTTTGCTAGCGTGTAAGAGAAAATTTCTTGATGATTTATTGCCTTGTATGTTATGTGCACTCATTTAACATTACTCTATTGTATATATTGTGTATATACTCAACAAATGAGTTTTAATTCTATAATTTCTAGCTTCTGGATATTAAAGAGGTTGCCAATGTGTGACAAAAGTAGAGTTAATAAACTAACACATTTTGTACACTTTGTGTACAAATTCATAGAAAAACTTCTGAAAAAGACACTTGGAAATTGTAAAACCACATCTAAGTGACACGTGCCTGTTTGTGGGTTTGTGGTGGAGAAAAGAAATTGGGAGAAGTGAAGGGCTCTAGACCCGAATATTTCTATTTAGAAGACACTTTCAAATACAACCGTTGTTACATGTGTATAGTTTATTTAACACTATTTTGTATATAGTGGACAAATTTAGGTCCTTATTTGAAAACTCCTAGTCTTTCAAAGTATATTAAAATTCGAGGTAATAAAATAACACATTTAGTAGATACTGTTTTGTTAAAATTCATAGGAAGGGGTGCGAGGGTAGTTCAGTGGTAGAATTCTCGCCTGCCATGCGGGAGACCCGGGTTCGATTCCCAGCCCATGCACTTCCCAAACAAACAAAGAAACCAACAAAAACAAACACGCAACCAATGGTGCTGCAATATCGGGATATTCACATGGAAAAAGAGTGAAATGTGACCCTACCATACAGCATACCAAAAAAAAAAAAAATTTACATGAACTCTTTTGGAAATGGAATGGTGGAATGGTCAAACCACCTCCAGAGCAGAACACATTATATTTGTGCTGTTTCAGGGAGGAGGAAAGTGCCAGGGGCTCTGTGCTAGTAAGTTGGAAAGGATAAACCATCCGCCAATATATTCTGTGCGTTTTAGGTTTTTACCTGCCTGCGTATATGGTGTATATAATGGACGTACCAGTCCTAATTTTGTAGCATCTCGTCTTTCTAAATGTTGAAGAATTGCCAGCCTATGACAGAAGTAGAGTTGTACATTTTGTGTTAAAATTCATAGGGAAGACTTTGTTCTGAAAATGTCAGGATTTTCTTGTGGAAGCAAACTTGTTAAAATACTCTCTAAGCATTGCAGATGCAACCACTGTGTCAATAAAGGTGAGGGGGGAAGGACTGGAGGCCAGAATGTTCCTATTTAGAAGACTCTTTCAGATGACTGCCTTTCTGACGTGTGTGTGGTTTGTTCAATGCTACCATGTGGATCATGGACAAACTTAAGTCCTTACTTGCAACATCTGTTCTTTCTAGATGCTTAGAAGTATACAATGCATGTTAAAAGTAGAGAGCATTGTGGAGAGCCGCCTCCCGGGTCAGGCCTAGTGGTCGCGCTGCAGCCTACTCTAGAGTTCCCCCCGCCCATCGAGTGAGTCAAGATGGCGCCCACATCCTGCTTCCGCGTATGACGTACGCGCCCACCAACCCTATCTTCCAATCACCTCTGTATACGTGGCACTAACCTATTGGGTTTGGGCACAGTATATAAGAGGTTACCCGGACAGGGTGGGTGGAGACGACCCACAGGGAGCCGTACCTGACGGCCGCATAGAGGTTGTTCCCCCGCGGGGTATTTTAGCCCGCGCGGAACCTGTAACAGAGAATGCAAGCTTAACTCCAGTAAAGGTCTGTGCTTACAACTGCTACGTGTCTTGGATCTGTGTTTCTCACCAGCGCGGATTTGTCTGCGTCTCTCTGTCTCTCCTCATTGTCTCACCCGCCGGCCGGGGGCTTGACGCTGAGCGAGAAGTCGCGGACAAGTGGTGGCCCGTACGGGGAACCCTTCTGCTGCCTTTCCCCGAGCTGGTGAGGACGCGCATCCTGAGTTCGCGGCGGACTTTCCACGCCTGATCACCGTGGGAAGGTGAGTGCCTCCTATTACGTGAGAGTTAAGGGCTGTGGGCGTTCAGGTAGCCCCAGTGAGTCGGGAGAGCTCCCCGATTGGTTAAGGTCCAGTGCCGACTGCAAGCATGGGGCAGTCAGGAAGTTCACCTTTATTACCCCCTTTAAAAACCCTTTTGAAGCAGCGGGGCATCTCGGTTAGGAAGAGTTCCCTCCTGCGGTTCCTTGAAGATGTTGCTACTTTTGCACCTTGGTTCGCCCACTCCGGGAGCCTTAGTCTGCCTTCTTGGTTAAAACTTGGTAATGACATAGAACGGGCGCGCCGGACGGGCCTTTGTATGGACCCGATCCTAGTCCCTATCTGGGAGACCGTCCGTGCTTGCCTTGAGGCAGAGTCTACTTCAGGCCTCAGTCCGTCTCCCGCCCTGCTACAGGCACGGCGCGCGCTCCAAGAAACTCAGTCAGCTTCGTCTGCGGACGGCTCCTGTAAGGGCAAGCCGCCGGAGTCAAACGCTAGTTCAGACACCTCTGACTCAGAGTCAGATGGTGATGAGACCGAGGGTGCAGACGCGCCTCCGCTGATCGATTGGGGGAGGCCCCCTGTCTCACCCACGCAGCCTTCCGCCCCGCCAGCGCCTGCTGCAGGGACGCGGCGGCTTCCGGTGAATGGTTTTGGTGATCTCGCCAAAAACCCTCACCACGGGCTCCCTCTGGTGGCCGAATCAGGTAATTACAGTGGCCCTCCTTTGCGAGACCCGAAACCCCCAGCGGGCTGGTCAGGGGAGGGGCAGTTACGGCCGTGCCCCCCGCCCGAGTGGAGCAGGCGCTCAGCAGCGCTACTCTGAAAAGAATAAACCCCAGTGAGCCTTTTGAAGCCTGCGTGCTGCCGACAGAGTTACAGCCCACGGCAGTGCTATGGCAGCAAGAACCATTACTCTGGGTTCACCCTGGAGTTTCCCCAAAAAAGGTCCTAGAGCACTATCCTACAGCTGTTGCAGATCTGGCCTTAGAATCAATTAAAAGGGCCATACAACATTTCGGCCAGCAACCTGAAAACCTCAGAGTACCTTACTCTTCCCAGCAACTTGAGATACTCACTGGGTGCATAGATCAATGGGCCATCCTCCGGTGTACATTTCTAGGAAGCATTAACAATCAATTCCCAAAAGCCCCCCTTTTGCAGTTTGTTACTCGACACCCAGTAATTTTTCCTAAAGTAACTTCGCCTAAGCCACTAGTGGGCGCCCCCACCGTGTACACGGACGGCTCCAGCTCCGGTTCAGGAGCATATTATATGGAAGGATGTCCTGTCAGGACAATGGCAAGGCCCTGACCCAGTGCTCAGCTGGGCCAGAGGCTCTGTTTGTGTTTTTCCCCAGGAGCCAGGACGTCAACCAGTGTGGGTTCCGGAAAGACTGGTGAGAACCGTGACGTCGCCCGAGGACGCCAAGGAACTGTTGCCCAGAAAATTGATAAGCCTCCAACCAGAACCATCAGATCCGGTCTCCAACTCTGCTGATGACGGCGGCGACTGACGAGATGGCAACGAAAACACCGGTCACCCTTCGATTGTTTAGAAGGGGGACCAGTTTTAATACCCCCCGCTCTCCCAACAGGTGGAATCAGACCTTAAAGTGCTTGGGAAGATCAAGTTAACCCCCGTTGCCTTCGACCTTTCCGAACTGGGCGAGACTGTACAAAGTCTGTGGAACCGAGTCACCTCTTGGTTCTCTTGGCCCAATTTGACTACTTGGATTCTCGTAGCGGTGGGACTATTAGTGGGTTTATGTCACTCGCCCCTGATGCTCCTGGTAACGAACCAGCTCCCCCCTCACTGTATGACCCGTCCCGGCCACTCAGGGCGGGGCGCTCGAAAACAGGATCTGCTGCAAAGCCCATGGCCGTGTCCCGGGTGTAAAAGGCGGCACCAGAAGTCATAATTTTTGTCTAAAGGATGATCTCTAAGGCAGAGTCACGGTCCTGGCCAGACTAGACTCCGGCCATTGCACAGAGACATCTAGTGACACTCTCGACTCTGGTTGCCGCTCTCCTGAGCCCCGCTTAGCCCAGTTGCGAGGCGAAGCACTGCAGGGAGAGTCACGTGGTTTCCAGTTCACGGGCTCTCCGGTCTCTATATGAGGAGGCATTCTGGTTGGTGCCTAGCAAGCCTAGTCCAGACTCCCCAAAGCACCAAAACAAGTAGCGGGCTAATCAAGCTCACGGGAGCTCACTCATCAATGGAGACACTGGGTCTAAGAAAGGGTCTACGGACCAAAAATAATAAAAAAGGGGGAGATGTGGAGAGCCGCCTCCCGGGTCAGGCCTAGTGGTCGCGCTGCAGCCTGCTCTAGAGTTCCCCCCGCCCATCGAGTGAGTCAAGATGGCGCCCACATCCTGCTTCCGCGTATGACGTACGCGCCCACCAACCCTATCTTCCAATCACCTCTGTATACGTGGCACTAACCTATTGGGTTTGGGCACAGTATATAAGAGGTTACCCGGACAGGGTGGGTGGAGACGACCCACAGGGAGCCGTACCTGACGGCCGCATAGAGGTTGTTCCCCCGCGGGGTATTTTAGCCCGCGCGGAACCTGTAACAGAGAATGCAAGCTTAACTCCAGTAAAGGTCTGTGCTTACAACTGCTACGTGTCTTGGATCTGTGTTTCTCACCAGCGCGGATTTGTCTGCGTCTCTCTGTCTCTCCTCATTGTCTCACCCGCCGGCCGGGGGCTTGACGCTGAGCGAGAAGTCGCGGACAGAGCATAAAATAGCACTTTCAATATTTTTTTCCTGTTAATACATAGGAATGACTGCATCTGGGAAATGGCATTGTTCAACTAGGCATCTTGGAGCCGTGTGCTGGCAGGGCGGCGGTGGGCGCAGAGAAGAAAGCACACAGGGAAGGCTCTTTGCCCGTGCATTGTTAGACAAGTTCAGATTATTTAACCATTGCTCTGTATCGGCATTCTAGTTATTGCTGTGTGTTTAAGGACAAGTCCTAATGTCCAACGTATATTAAAAATAGAGTTAGGGGCCGGGCCACAGTGGCTCAGCAGGCAGAGTTCTCGCCTGCCATGTCGGAGACCCGGGTTCGGTTCCTGGTGCCTGCCCATGCAAAAAATACATCTAGAGAGAGAGTTAGTAAAATAATCCCTACATAAATGTCCTTGTGTTAGTATAAGAAGGGCTGTCTTCTGGGAGTTACCTTTATTAATCCACCTCTTGGAGCTAGATGTATTTCCGTATTAGTTATTGAAATGGTGAAAGAGGAAAAGCAAAGGGAATGCTCTTTGCTAGCATCTCTATATCTAGAATACAGTTTTATATTAAATCATAGTTTTAAGCATTTTTTTGGGTAAAATGCCTGTGTTTATTGTAGATGTGTTCCATTCCTTATTTCACAACTTCTAAGCTTTTTAGATATCTTGAGGTGGCAATGTATGATAAAAAGTTGAGCTAGCAAATTAAAATTTTATAAATATTTTTGTTAAATTAATAGAAAAGAAGCATCTTTGACATGAAATCGCAAAGCCACTGCTGGGCAGTATGCATCAGGATGTGTGCATTAAGCTGCTGCGGAGGGACACTGGAAGTGCAGGCAGAGGGATGGATGCAGATATGTTCTTATCTCCATTTTGATGTATCTATTGTGGGTGAACATCTCTTCGCTGTACCATAGGAAACCATTCTTAAATAATTCAATGGGATTATTGCTAATATTTCAATATAGATCTTATGAATTCTTTTAGATGCATTATATTTGTTGTGCTCTTGTTTTCTGCCTCATTTTAAATTGAGCATTAAGGGAGAGCAATATATGTAATTCTGCCAATATCTACAGAGATCTGTTGCCATTTTTGTCTTTTATGAAACTTTTGTTCCCAAGAAAGCAGGAATACATTTTTTTCCCTGATTGAGTTGCTGTCATATATTCTTGGTTATCAAATACTCATGACTTTGGGACTTTGAATTGATAAATATTCATGAAAAAGAATGCTAGATTCTGTGTGATCTCAATCCCATCAAAATGTATGCTTGGTTGTGGGTATACGCATATAAGACCTAGAAGGATATGTCAAATGGTAAACTGCTTGTGAGTCTGGATTATTTTTGTGGTGTTTGCGTCTTGTGTTTTCAGTTTTCTACATTGTAGAAATTAACTTAAAAGTTTGAAGAAAAAATATTATTATAAAAACCATAAAGAGATGATCTCCTTAAGAAAACTTTAATTATTTATTGAATTTTAGAAAAACATTTCATTTTTAGCCTAGTAACCATTTTTATAATTTCCTTCCATTTCCTTTTTTGTTTCCTTCCTCCCTCCCTCCCTTCCTTTCCAGCTTCATCGAATGTTTATTAATCCAAGGACCCTCTTAGTCACTGGATATATAATAGTGGGCCAAAACGTGCAGTCTTGTGCCCTTATGGGAGTTACATTTTAATGAAGGAGATCGATAAGAAAATAATTTCACGAATAATATTGCAATGTGAATTTTGCCCAAATGAGAGGAATATGGAACTTAAGATCAGGAGGTGCTTTGATTTAAAAAGGCCAGGGAGAAAGAGTGACCCAGAACTGATTTCTGAAAGATGAGTAGGTGTTAACAAGATGAAGCAGGAAGAGAGGAGTGCCCAGCCAGCAGGGGCAGCATACACAAAGGCCCTGGGGCAGAAAAGAGAAGGGGACCATAGAGAAAACTAGAGTGGTTTGGGCTGAGAGTACGAGAGGGGAACGGTGTACAGTAAGGCTGATCAGTAGCAATACTTGTTATAGTTTTAGATCTTTATCCTGAGGGCAAGGGGTCCTGATGGAAGCATTTTAAACAGGGCTGACACCATGGCCAGATTTGCATTTTGAATACAGCCCTGGCTCAAAGTGAGCCGAGTTGTTCAGTCAACCCCATGAGAGTGGCTGTTTGAACTCCAGGTGGCGATACTGATGAAGAGAGCTGAGCAGATTCAGGAGATATTCAGCAGGCAAAACCAATAGGAGGACTGGACATGGAGGAGGAGAAAGGAGAGTGGCTCTAAATATGACTCTGATGTTTCTGAATTGGATATTGTTGGACAACAGGAGGACAGTTGTCCATTATTGAAAAAAGAAAACTAGGAATAATTTTTTTGTTTTTGTTTTTACTTTTCCTCTTAAGGTTGGATTAATGGTGGCAGAGAAAACCATGATTTTTGAGTCTGAGGAATCTTTGAGATTTAAAGATTTTCGGTAATGGGAGTTTAGCTTTGGCTCTGCAGCTCAGTTCCTACCAACTCCCTACCTCTAATTTTCCTATTGGAAAATTTCATCTTCACTGATTCTGACAATCGGTTCTGCTGCTGCCCAGAGCCACCCACTGGATCTGCCCTGTGGCCCCTCAGATCTGCTCCTTCACCCCCACAGACCCCAGCCCCAGCCCAGCTGCTCATGGGGGCATCAGCTGACCCAGGCAGTTCAGTCTCTGGGCTTAGCTTAGCCCACAACGAGTGAGCCTTCCTGACTCTAACTCCGGCCAGGCTGCTGTTCTGTCCTTGCTTCAGCTCTTCTGTCCTTTCTCAGAAACTTCATTAGTCTTTACGTGAAGCTGTAAACTTGCAAAATACCCACCAGATGGCACCAAACTATTATATTCCAAGTATTAAGTCCTCATTTCTTAAGGGGGAAGAACCCATACCATCTCCCTCGACTCAGTTTATAAAGCCCAGCCCAAGTACAAGTTCAACAGAAATAAAAATTCACACTCCAGCTTCCCAGAAAGTATGGTGTTGGATTTTATCAGCTTACAGGGAGAGGGGAAAGGAGCGGGAGCAAAGGAGAGCACCGCCCTTGGGAAAAGGTCTTGATTTATTTTCCCTCTTTAGAATCAGGCCAAAAGGCTTTGATGGACTTTACAAAATGAAGAACATGAATATTCCCAGGGAACCTGTTATTTTCACTCAGTATTTGCTTCGCTTTCCCTTTTTCGATGCTATAAGCTGTTTTATCACAGAAGCACCTGCTGTCTAGAATAGAAACACAATAGCTCCCTCCTATCAAAATAATAAAGATAAGTGAAAACAAATGCAGTCAGTATCCTAAGAGAGGATCCTAAACAGAGGAGTAAAATTAACCTTTTTCTCCAATGTTAAAATGTAAATATTATTTTTCTTCAGTTTTAAAATTTATCTATCATTGATATAACGAAAATAGTAAGAAGTTAATAAATGTAACTAAAATGAATCTTCCTTGTATAAGATGGTTTTTATTATGGTTTTGAAGGCATAGTTTAAGAAACTTTGAGGGTTTTTTTTTTTTTTGGTGGAAGAGAGTGATACTTCAGTGTTTAAAAAATACCAGAATCTTATAAATTAACCATTTTTACAGGTGATCCAGTATCCATTTGGCAAAATTTGATCAGAATTTCTTGAGGAAAAACCTATAAGGCAAAACAACAACAACAAAACCCTATAAGGCATTGTTCTTTCAAATTGGACCCACGAACTGAGTGATTAATGACTTTTCTAGGGTCACAGAAAATGGATAAAGGAACATCAGATGTTAACTTTTGTTATTTTCTTCTTCTTTAGGGGAGGGGGAGAGATATGATCTATGAAGAATGCATAGCATGCTGTGAATTTTAAACAATGAAGCCATATTAAGACTTTGATGCTATTAGTTTTTTAATATTATTTATCTAAACACCTTTGCCTGCCGTTGCAATAAACACATACATATATAAAGCATATAAACTTCCCTCTTTTATAAGGGGAGGTGGTCCTGTATTTTTCTACTGCATAGGATAAAACTTGCCACGTTTAGGGCTTGGATGAATGTTTGGCTGCTTCCTTATCCCTGAAGTGTCATTTGTATGTCCACAGTTCCCAAAGTGCTTCGGGATCACTTAGGCTAAAAGGTGCTATTTATTGTGAAGCTAGCTCATTTTATTCCCAAGGGAATTTCATCAGTTTTGTATTTGTGGGAACTGTCAGTATGTCTTTCTCAAAATGCAATTATCTGAAAGAAGCAAACCAACACCGAGTGAACCCCTTGTCCTCAAAGACATTTTATTAAGAGTAAATTAGACTGGAAAAATGATAGTCTAAAATGCATTTTCAATAGATTGCTGTCTAAAATGCATTTTCAATAGATTGCTGTCAGGCTTGCTACCTGTCAAACAGAGAGGCCTGAAGTTCCATAGTGGCATATGGATTAGCCAGTCTTCCCTGCAGTGTGAAAACAAAAGGCAATTGGTGATGCATGGGGCAAACTCATCTTAAAACAGAGATATCAACAAAGGAATATGACAGCATGAAAAGACAGAGTGCATTCTGCTGTCCACATTTCCAAAGAGATTCTGTCTGAATCCATAACTTCAATACACTATGAGACAGAAAAAAGAGAAAATAGACATTAAATGTAATTGTTCATCGGGTACTTCGTTTTAGCAGATGCTGAATTTCATTTTTTAAAGTAGGGGACAAGTGGGAACAATGGATAAAATAGAAGCAGTTATTTTAAAAAGTCATTAAGAACTATATGGAATTAGAATTTGATTTTTTAAAATTGTCCATCACAGGGTCTTTAAATGAATGCTCAAGTTTCTCAACAACTAATCAATCAATCCAAGAAAGAAAGACTGTGTCACAAAAGAATTTCAAAAACCGAAACTCTTCTCCCAATTAGGGTTTTAAACAGGCTGATGAGGTCATTTTGTTCAGGATTTATTTGGAAAAGAAATGTACATCAAAGTTAAAGAAAATAAAAAATCCTACAGAACTGCTTAGGTCTGGGAGAAAGCAGTATGGATTTTTTTAACATCCCATGTGAACAATTGCATAGAACACCTGTCTGACCAGCTACTTTCAATTAAATAGAAATGAAAGTTCCTCTAATAGCCATTTAAATCCATATATCCTAAGGGACTCAACAAACAAGTGTAATAACGCAATGCAAAAGTCAGTAAAGGAAAATAGTGCATTAAATTACAGAAACTGCTGGTTCTCTAAGGTTGGAAACAGATGCTATAAAACCAAAGGAAGACAGTTTTGGAGTTACACGGTACCCACCAGAAAACCATAGAGAACTCAGGAGCAAAAGTTCGGTTAAGGACACCCTTGGGTATTCCAAAGCAGTTTGTCTATGGGACAGGGGTCAGTGAAGGCTGCTATTTGGTCAAACTTTCATTTGTGCAATGGCTCCCTCCCCTGGAGAGGTCTGACCCTGCACACAGGACCAGGCAGCTCCCTACACAGGGTCATTTAAATGGAGCTGGAGGGCCCCTGGGGTGCGGTGGTCCCTGAAACTCCCATTATTAGTCATGCCTAAAGGTCTACCAGAAACATATGTTGTTTCACGGTGTTTTCGTTTGCTGAAGCTGCCAGAATGTAATACACCAGAGATGGATCAGCTTTTTTTTGGCATGGGCAGGCTCTGGGAGTCAAACCCAGGATTCTGGCATGGCAGGTGAGAACTCTGCCACTGAACCACTGTGGTAGCGCCCTGGATCAGCTTTTAATAAGGGGATTTATGTAGTTAGAAATTTACAGTTCCTCAGAGGAAAGGTAATTAGCTTTCATCTGAGTTTCTCTGCCACATGGGAAGGCGCATGGCAGCGTCTGCTGGCCTTCTCTCCCAGATTCTGGGTTCCAACTTTTCCCGGGGCGATTCCTTTCTGCATCTCCAAATGCCTGGGCTGAGCTGTGAGTGCTGAAATGAGGTATGCTGACCTGCTGCACTCGCTTCTGACCCCTCTCTTTTATGCCTCCTGCTAATTAAATTAGACCTCACTCATGGTGGAAGGCACTCCCCTTAGCCAACTACAGATGGCATCAGCCATAGATGAGTTTCACATGCTGAAGATTTAAGTCCGCAGCAACACCTGACCAAGGTGACACCTGAACCCAACTATCACACATGGGTATTTTATCTATGAATGAAAAACATATTTTCTAATTAATATATTGAAATGGTTTATCATACTCTTGGCCTTCCTAGCAAAGTGAAAAGCCCTGAAGGTTTGAGAAATAGGACGTGCAAGTTTTGGGGGTGTTCCATAGCTAAGTCCTGAGGACACACATGTGGGGCACTACATCAGAAGTCACAAGGGCTGCAAGGGGTCTGAGGATATTAAAATCAGTAGCAAAAATTAAGAGGCACCAGAGGAAACATTTCCAAAATTCATGATTTTGCCTTAAAGTGGAGTTCTGCCTGTAGTATTTCCCTCATTGGTACTTCCATTAGGTCTGTAGGGTTAAGTATGCATAGACAAGTTAAATGTTTCCTTGTACATTTTACACCATTTTTATCCTTCATTTTCATTTAATGTCTCTGTTTCCTTGATGCTTATAGCTCGTCAATGAATGTCTCTCCTTTCTAAAAGCCCATAGAAAGCAGCTTAGACTTCTCATCTTCTGGAGTGATGAGCCCTAAAAACGAAGCACGTACTTTTCCACTATTATAATTGCTGATTCAGTTGCTATTACATTTGATGTTGTTTTCGTTGTTGCCGTTGACATTTATTGAGGATTTACTGATGCCAGGGACTCTGTTCAGTACTTGACAAGCATTACCCTTTTAATCCTAATATTGCCCTATGAAGTAAGTGCCATTTTTATCTTTGTCTGAGAATTCAAAAAATAGAGGCTTCAAAGGGTTGCCCAGGTCTCAACAGCTGATCAGTAATGGAATTGGGACTGGCCCCCAGGCTTATCTGACTCCAAAGTTTTAATCACTACCAGCTGCTAAAACAAATGCCATACAAGGGGATAGCCTAAACAATGGGAGTTTACGGGCTCATGGTTTGAGTCTAGGAGAAGTCCAAAACTGAGGCATCAGCAAGGCAATGCTTTCTCCCAGAAAACTGTGACATTCTGGGGCTGGCTGCTATCTATGTTTGGGTCAATTGGCTTTTCTGTCAGATGGCCCTGCACATCGCGGCATCTTCTCCTTTCTCTCCTGGGTCCCGTTGACTTCCAGCTTCTGGCTTCTCCCCATGGCTTCTCTCTCGGTGGCCTTTTCTGTAAGTCTCCAATAGTAGGATTAAAACCCATCTTGATTTGGTTGGCCACCCCCTTAACCGAAGTAAGCTCATGAGAATGTCCTATTTACACTGGCCTCGTACCCACAGGAATGAATGAAGATTAAGAGCATGTTTTCCTGGGGAACATAACTCCAAGCCCCCCAATCACCATGTTATACTCTTTCCCATAGTTCATTTCATATTTGTTTCATGTCTAAAGTGGTGGAGTTGGGGCATGGGCTGGGGAGTGCACCAGAGTGAAGTGGGATATGAAAATGAGTACAATATGAACTTGTTTAGGAGAAGTAACCATTGAGTAGGAGAGGACTGCCAGTTTCACTGATGTCACATTATTCTCTGATGTCCATGGCTGGGGTCACTTCACCCCAATAAGCATTTAAGTTTACTCCAGGCTCCATCTCATTTTCAGAGAAAGTTTGTTATTTTCCATGGTATCCACCAACACTTATAGCTCCTTCTATCTCTTGCTTATATAAAATATGTTAACTGGGGACTTATTTTTAATCCCCAGTAATTTAGAAGTTATATAAGTAATTTTTATTTGCCTTCTAGCTTAATTAAACACTTACAAAGCTATTTTCCTCCAAATAATAATTCCAATCATGAGAAAGTATTGGTATGCTTTTACTTTTTCCTTCCCTTTCTTTCATGACCTAGATTTTCAAAATTAAATTTGAGTATTCAAATTCAAATTATTACAAAAATGTTATTTTATAGTATGTCTTCTTTAATATTTTTCAAGTTTTAAGATAGCTTTTAAACTCAACTTTCTGTTTTATTAATTTCATTTCTCATTACTAATTATTTTCTACCATAGTCTTCAGGCTTAATTTCAGTTCATTATCTTTGCCATTTGGTGTTTTTCCACGGATAATTGAGGAGGAATGTATCTCCTCTCCCATAACCTTGCCTCCTGTTCCAGTCTCCTAGCCGACTGCACTGAGTTCACCCAGTCCATACCAGGAGGTCTCATTTCTCTCTCCTTTATCTGGTCTATCCTATGATCTGTTAGACAAGGCTCTGAGAATTATTTCATGTCCGAGTTACTTTGGTTGAGATATGAGAAGTGATGTTACCCTCTCCAGTTTTGCCCATGTGATCTGTTCTGTTGTCCTTGATGACATACAAAATAAAAGTAACTTGTCTATGAAACGATGGAAACACTAGGCTGGCCCATGGTTTTCAGTTTGGCATGAACCAGCTTTATGACCTTGGGCTCACCCCAAACTTAAACTCTCATGTTTATTTCTCCCAGGATGTGCATTTCACCTCTCTGTCATTGTTCCTGCTGTTTTCTATCTGAGTGTCCTTTCCTCTTCAGTCTACCCCCATCCCTCCAGGAATCTTTCCCTGAATACCCTGGTTAGTGCTCAGTATGTCTCTCCTGTACTCCCACAGCACCCTGTGCAATGCTTCAATGTTACATTCCCTTCTAGGGTGACCAACTGGTCCTGGTTTGCCAATAACTTGCCCAGTTTTAGCTCTGACCATCCCATGTCCCAGGAATTCCCACATTCCCAGGCAAACCAAGATGGTTGGTCCCTCTCCCCAATGCACTGTTTTGCAATTACCTGCGTACAATGCTTGTCACCTCCATAAGTTTGGAGATCTTTCATGGCGAGGGCGCCCATATCTCCAGCAGGTAGCAGAGTACCTGGTATGTCATATGTGCTCTGCAATTGTA
The DNA here is from genome assembly GCF_023851605.1 of Tamandua tetradactyla. Classification (NCBI taxonomy): domain Eukaryota; kingdom Metazoa; phylum Chordata; class Mammalia; order Pilosa; family Myrmecophagidae; genus Tamandua; species Tamandua tetradactyla. The sequence continues at coordinate 65,340,968 of NC_135331.1, forward strand.
TGGTGAGTGAACGAAGAAGTCATTAAGATCACCAGAGTTCTATATGTGTACTCGTACTCCCATTTTTAAGGCAAATGCTTAATACAGCATAACAGTAAAGTGAATTCTTCATTATTTGATTTGGATGCATGGATCTTAGAGTTTTGAAACTTTTTTTGGCTGATTTTATGTAATTGCTTGCCAGCTTCTCACTATCAGGAATAACATAGCTTAGTTTATTAAAACCACGTGACTTTTTAGTGAACCATGTTAGATGCTTACAGAGTAAAACAGAGGGTACTCTGTATAATGTGCTCGTATTTTAGGGTCTTGCACCTTATCATTCTAAGTGCCAATGCTGTTATGCTATTATCTCAATATTAACATACTGTGTCAGAAAGGGCTGCGTTCAACTGCGTGAAACAGATCACAGTCAATTATCTAAGTAAGGATCTATTTTGCTGTCAGAAAATAGCCTGGGATCAGTCGTCCAGGACTGTTGCTGTGGTTCTTGGTGTCATCAGAGATTCTACTCTTTCTCTATTTCTTTTCTCTCATCTTTGGCGTATGACTTTCTTCTACATGGTTATTTCATGGATACAAGATGTGTGACCTCTAGTTTTCCCTGAGAATTATAGGTGGAAGAAGAAGAAAGTATCCTGCCCCAAGACAGGAAACCAGAACTCTTCTATTTATTCCCAGCTGGTACCCTTATCACATTTTATTAAGCAGAGTTATGCCAGATGGCCATCCCTAATCTTAATTGTTTATGGTACAAAGAAAATATATTGGAGGGAATTGTTGACCAATGCAAGAAGGATGAATAAAGGTTCTAAAAGGGGATGTGGTAAGGTTGGTGATCAGCCTAAGTGCACCAAGAAAGCTATTTTATAATTGTAAAAGTATTTGAGGTTGACTTGTGTGGAATGAAGTAAGAGGAGCAGGAAATACTACTAAATATGAAAGAACTAAAGTAAGGTAATAGAAAAAAATTAGAATCTGCTTCATTATGTTTAAAAAGTTAAAAATTAAAAAAAGAATTAGCATGTACATTTTATCTATACTATACATGAAGCCACAATGATTAAGAGTAAAGGTAGATGGAATTGGCCAATTCTAGCTTCTTGCCTGTTTGCTACCTGTGTGGAATAGCTAAGTTACTTAGCCTCTAGCCACTTGCCTTTGTTCTTTTTTTTTTGGTTTTTGTTTGGTTTTGTTTGGGCACTCCTGGTGATTTCTCTATTCCTCATAAACACTTGTTCCTGCAGTACAATTCTGAGATTAACTAAAGACACATGGCTATAATTTCCACCATAATCTGCTGTGAGGATAAGGGACTAAGGGGATGCGTTTGGGTCACAAGGTAACTCCACAGGCCTCCACGATGAGCTGTGCAGGCATCCTGTCAGTTGAGATCTGCTCCCCAGCCCTGATGGACAAGCCTCATGGTGGACAAGTTACAGTGAACCAAATACAAGGAGCCAAATGTTGGTTTAGTTCACTGCAGTGCCACAAGTGCCCACGTCTACCTACATCCCAGGGGTTGAAGCTGGTTTGACCAACTAGTCCGCCAGGAAGGAACTGTGTCAGCCTGAGCCACCCCTAAGGACTTGGGTCACTCCGTGGTAGGGCCTGAAGTGGCCCAGATATGCCTTCTGTTTACCCTGGAATAAGTAATAAATGCAAGTGTAAGATTACTATTTACTTCAAACTTTTCTCTACTATCCAGTGAATGGATCCTGTCCCATATCTAAGGAGGGAGAGAGGCACAAATGGGGATTGTCTGCTGTAACTCAAATAAGAAAGACAGCTAGTAAAGTCAAGGGAGAGGGATATAGTACTCTTTCTAATACTTCATAGGGGGGGAGTAAGCAGAGGTAGATTCCAGTGCGACCAGACAAAACAGAAGGCCTGGAGCCAAGATTCCACCCAGCAGTGAGCGAGGGGCTAACATATAGAGAAGCTCTGACCTTGACTTTCACCAGACTACCACCTATCTAAGTCATCCTATCTTTTTTTTTCTTTTTTCCCCCTCAAAGTTCATGTTGTCCTGCTGAATGAAGACCCCAAGGCCATTAAACTTGACTTGGACAGACTCTCTCCTTGAGCCGTCTGAGAAGGTCAGTACCCCAAAGCCATTAAAGATCCCATTCTCAAAATGGCCCGGGTAGGTGCCACCATCAGTTGACCAAAACCATGTCTCTTTCCTTTCGCCACAATATTCTCCCCCACTGGCATAGGTGAAGGACCCTTTTGTCAGGGTCATGGTGACAGCTTACAGAAGAAAAGGATGAGAACTTTCTGGATGACTGTCCCTCCCCTCGCTCTGCTGGGTTCTCTCCAAACACCTCAGTCTTCACAACCTCTGCCAGTGTCTTCTTTCCTTGCTGCTGCTATTCCAGGCAGCTGCGCTGGGCCCCCCTTACCTTTGAAATTGCAACAATAACCACAACCACTCCTACCTTATTGGCTTGCAGGATTAAAAGATTTAATGCTTGATTCATAAATCCATCAAAGCATCATAATATCATTGTGAATCTTGTGATTACAGAACTGAAATTTTTTTGACTTTGACCCAATCTTCACAACTGCTGTGTGTGATCTTGAACATTTAACCCTTGGGCCGAGTAAAATGAGTGGAGCAATACAATATCATAGACTGGTTATAGGAAGCAAAGGGCAGAGTTATGTAAAAAATCCTTTAAATAGGTAAAGTGTTACATCCAAGTGTGAGTTACTATAACTGCTATATTGTCTATAGGTGTTTTTTCTTTTCTGTATTCCCTACTTAGTCCCTCAGAAGAAATTGTTAAAGGGTGGGGTAAATAATATCTGGGATCTATCTAAAATTAGAGATAACAAGTATGGATGTTTTTCCTTCAATCTGTAGCTACTACAAGAAACTGGACCATTATCTGAAATATTCCTTATGATTTTTAGCTCAGATGGAAAATTGTGTTTTCAAGCTGTGTATGCCAGAGACCAACATAGTACTCTGAAGTGTTACAAGTTCTAAATGCTACCTTTCAGGGATTTGGAAAGTATTAACATTGTCTCCCTTTGTAATAAGCATTTCCCATTGAAAACAGTCTCAGCTTTGAAGAGCCTCCAGTGGGGAGCAATGGAGATTTTCAGCCCCTGTCAGTGGAATTGTTGCTGATCTCTATTGTCTCCTGCCTCAGGCCCCGGGGCAATTCCACATGCACTTGGAATTGCCACAGTTCCCATATACAGTGTCAGCGTTAGTCATTTTAAGTGGTTTCCAGTAAATTGTAAAGAAATGGTTTTAGTAGGATATCCCTAAACTTTAGAATTTAGGTACATTCCAACATTTTCCTTTTATGCCCCACCCTACCCTCACATAATTATCCATTTGTGCAATATATTGAATTTCTATTCCAATTTTCCATAATTTTACTTAAGGAACACTCAGTACTTGATAGTAGCTTATTCCAAATTCATGCATCACAACTTTCACCTTTTTTTTTTTTTTTTTGCCATTAATTCTAAACATTTAAAGTTAGGCTGAGTAATGGCTAGCATTTTTGTTCTTTTTTTTATGTTAGAAAGAAGAGTCCTTCTATCTGAGTTCAACTCTCCTTTGCTTTATTATTTTCTATTCTCTTTTCTTGCTCTTCTGATAGACAATTTATTGACTCTTAGCATGTAGGCAAAGTATCTGAGTGTCATTGCCTTGATCTGTCCCCAGTGATTTAGATCTAGTTCTCAAGGCTACAGGACAGTGGAATTCAGCAGGTTGGACCCAGAGGAAGTGATCTACAATCAGCAAATGCACTGGAGATTAATTTAGAAACAAGAGGGCCAATGTATTGATTCATGATAGAAAATATTTCTTATCAATGGCCAGAAAATTGATGACTAACCATCCCTGGCATTAGCAGGCCCACTCCTAATTGCAAGGCCTGGGGCGAGAGTACAAATAGAGACCCACGCACCACCTAAAGGTCTGCAGGCAATAAACTAACCTAACAAACTGTAATTAAAATATGTTCTGTCTTCTTATCTTGACAAATACTTTATCTTTACTCTAATCTGGAAGGCCAGGTTTAAAATTAGAATTCTCTAATTTCCTTGCAAAGAGGAGCCAGCACCCCTCCATGATTGCATTTCTAACCTCCAGGCCATCTCTTTTCATCCCTGGTTCTTGCCCTGCGCTGCCAAGGTCATGTTCAGGTACATAAACCTACCGGCCTGTACAGGCACCACCACAATCCAAACCAGCAACAAACAGGCACCCATTGGACACTCCTCCATCTGCCTTTAGGGCATGAGACCTGGGAAACAGGCCTACGCAGACTCCTGAGGAGCCTTTTGGGCAGGGATTTCTAGAGTCTCAGGGACCCAGCTCATGATGCTAGAAGAGGGTGGGTCCTGTAAGGAGGGATGTAGTCAGAGGAGGGTCACAGTGGACACTCTAAAGCACAGGCCCAGAGAAAGGGGCCCTCTTATCGGTTTTTCTAAGAGAAGAGTGAACATCAGAGTGTTTGAGATAATAACCTGTCTCCAATAGCCAATAGATGGCTTAGGTGGCATGGAATTAAAGTAACGGGAGGTAAAAAACCATACAGGAGTCAGAAAACAACCTAATGGACTTTTACATTCCACAAATGAAACACCTCTCCAATCAACACAATATGCATGCCTGTTGAATTTATTCTCGCTTTCTCTTCCCATTCTACTGCATTTTCCCTGTCCCTCCACTCTACCTAAAGGGTCTTATATACACTGTCAAATTCTTGTTTTCATCTGTCATTTGTGTAGCTCCATCTCCCTTCTGCTAGAATTTTCTTCTTCCAAAAAAGAGTATAAAATTAATAACATTTGAACAAATTTGAAGTATGCTTCTTGAAATTTCCCTGAGTCACTTTAGCTGGGTTTGAAACAGTTCTTTCAACTCTTAGCCACCCATTCTTAGGAATGTCTTAGGTTGATTTGCTTATTGCTAATCTCATTTCCTGAGTGGACTACCTTAACCATTACCAGAAGCCATTAAAAAATATTTCACTGGTTACCAAGATGTTCTTAACATGAATTCCTTCCAATATCTTTAAGTAAATACTTACTATAAATTCCTCACCAATATTATTAAACACCTCAAGTTCATCACAAGACCTATTCATACCAGTGGTTCTCCAGCTCTAGCATTCATTAGAGTGATGGAGAGCTTGTGAACAACCAAATTTTTGGCCCACCCCTGAATTTTTGGTTCAGTACATGAGTGGGAGTGACAAGAGTTGACATTTCTAACAAGTTTCAGGTGATCCTGGGATGCTGCTGCTGGTGGTCTAAGGAATACATTTTGAGCACAGTGCCACATGCTCACTCTTCTCTTCTGTCCTCTAATTCACACTTCAGTCAAGCAAATCTGTCTTCCAGTCTCATTGTCCACAGAAATTGCTCGAACCAGAGTCATCAGTGTTCTCCTAATGGCTTAACCTAATGGACACTTTTTAGGCTTCCTCTTCTGAAGTTCCAAAGCACTTGATATGACTGACCACATCTTTTTTTTTTCCTATAATCTCTGAGTTTTACATCACAATATCTTTCTGGCTTTTCTCCTCCTTTTCCCACTTTTCTGGCTACTGTATTTTTCTTGCTGTATTCTCTTCCTGGAAGGCCTCCATATACCCCATCCTTTAGCTAACTTAGGAATTCCTACCCATTTTTCTAGTATGGGGTCTAGGTTTACCTCATCTACAAAGACATTCATTTCTCTACCCCAGAAATGTGAATGACTCTTTCTTTTTAATTCCCATTCTACCACATTTATGCTTCATCATTCCCTCTATAAGACTTGTAATGAGGTATGTTTAGTCATTTCCTGGTTCAGAGAGCATCTCAACCAGCTTTTTTGTTTGTTTGTCTACCAAGTATGGATTAAGATGGGTATGAGGACTTCCCTTTGATCCATTATCACCCTACTAAGTACCAGAGACCCTCTCTCATTCTTTGAGATGTAGCAAAGGTATGTCCATATGAGTTAAGTAAAATGGGGGAAAGCAAAGTCTCTGGGTAGGGACTGATATGGACTGTTGAGTGGTTGCTTGACAAAGTGTAGACTGCTCTTCAAGGCAAATTATGCACAGATGCAGTTTCCAGTAGGAGGAACTGCTGGCCTTATTTAGGGAGCACACAATGTTTTTATAAGTCTGAAATTATGAGGATGAACATTCAGCTTCTGGATGCTTGAACAATACCATGGTTGCCCTTTGCTGAAAATATTTTTCATTGTCCATGGCTTTTAAAGGTTTGGCCTTTTCTTCCCTTTCTCATCAAACTCTCTTCCCTCATCCTTTCCTCTTTCATCTCCTCCTTGCTCCAGAAAAAAGATAATCTTTATCTTTCAATCAAATGTCTTAGGCATAATAGGAGTACACAACGTCCTCAAGGCTGAAATCTTTAGAAACAAAGTCAGGAAGAAGGAAGAGTCCTTTGGCTTTCCTCTGAGCTTTCACCCAAATATATCCTGTCCTGCGTAATATGCCCAGGAAGGACCAGGCATTGGGAGAGGATGGTGGGAAGTACATTGTCTGGGAAAAAAATGTTGATTATTCTGTCCAAATATATCCTGTTAATCAATTCATAACGCTGCTAGAAGATTTGATTGTAATAACCCTGCAGCCAGTGTGGTAAAGCACAGTGCCTGCTGCCTTTCCCTGTGACACATGAATATACTGTGTGCTTGGAATTGTGTAAGCCTGGTCCCCAGGACAGGATGATAGACACGAGCTGGCTCCCTTCTCAGAAGGACCTTGAGGTAAATAAAACACATGCCCTAGGGGAGTGAGCAGTGGGTGCACATTCCTTCCCCTTCTGACCAAGCATGTGTAAAATAAGTTTGAAGGTACCCAGCCCCCCCCTGCCCCCCACACTGGTATATCTGTTCCTGGGGTGGAAGCAGCATCTTTCATTACAAGTACGAGATGTGTGTAGACGTCTCCCTTAGACCGATGGGCTTGGGGACCGATGACTATTAGCAAAGCTGAGCTTGCTTTGTCTCTTCTTTATGTGAGTAAAGACTTGTTCCATCCAGGTCTTAGGTGAGTCATGTTTTTGTTGGGCACCTGCAAACCAAGGAGTAGGACAGGACTCAAGGACTGCTGGTCCTGTTGGCAGCCATTCTTACACTCTCGCTACCCTCTATGCGATTAGATCCCCCCCTTGGAGATGGTAATAGGTGTTTCTCTGACTGATGGCCAGGAGCTGTGTCCCATTCAAGGCTACCTTGCCTGTCCCTACCCACCCCCACCCTGTGTCACATAGTAAGTAGTTACTTAGTGAATGTGTTCAAGGGTGATAAGGGAATATCTTGCATAAAATGATAGAATATTCCCACCTTCTTTAGAAGAATTTCCAAGTGTATGCTGTTAACTCCTAATACCAATGCCCTCTTATAGTTTTAGGTCAGCAGGTCTATAAGACCTTCCGGAATAATTATCACCACCCTTCTCTAAATCTCTATTTCTCCACATAACCCAGGGTCAGTAAATGCAGCAAGAATGCCAGCAGCAACCACATATGTGCAAGTCGAGCTCCTCTCCATCTGCTTCCTCCTTAGGGAAAATCTAACTCTAAAATGACTTTCTAAGGGGAGGAAGCACAGCTGCTGTCACCGCCATCCCCCTAGACTCACAGGAAAAAAAATCGCCTCATCTCCTCCTAAACTCTGGTTTCTTTTTGACACGTTTCAAGTGGTAGGGATGATTCACTTTGCTGCTGGGACGCTGGCTCCAACAGCACCTCGTTGGCTGCTCTGGCCCCCACCCCATTTGTCTTCTGCTCTGGGAGCCAGGGAGACAGGCCTATTTCTATCTCAGGCATCTGTGTTTCTGATCAAGCTGGTGTTTTAGGCCAATCTAAGTGTGAAGAAGAACTTCTTCACATTTCTCTGAAGCCATGTTATTCCTTAAGCAAAGGGCATGGTGGTGTGTGCTGATGTTGAAATGCCTGAGCTGCAGGACAAGGAATTCGGGGAAAGAACACCATCCTTCAAGAATCCAGGCAAAATTCGGGGGGCTCTGCATGTGGGCTATGAGGGAAACTCTGGACAAATCTGGCAAGCTGCAAAGTTCCCTCTTCAAAAGTGAAACGGTTGTGTGATAAAGATCTATTTTTGTTTCTATAGCCCTGAAAATAAAATTATAGACTGCCTGAGTGATTTTAGGTTTTACTTTAGTTTACTGATGTATGTGGACGCTCCTGATTTTCCAGTGGTACCCCAACTTTAAATACTCAAATTTTATATTAGTGATTGTTAGAGGCTTTTCTTTCTTTCATGTATGTGATTTTATTCAAGAAGGAAAAATTTAATTCTAATTTTGTTAGTTTGGGGTGGGCCCTGGGCATCTGTATTGTTTTTATTTCTACTCGGATGATTCTATGGTGCAGCCAGGGCTGAGAACCACTGCGTGAGAATCTTTAAGGCCCATGATGTTTTAAAATGTAATTATTTAATGAATCCAAGATTTACTAATAAGGTATACATATAATCCATTAATCGATGCTTTGCTCTACAGTTACAGTATACAGTTGACATCTTTTATTTAATTTTATAATTCGTTTTCAGTAAAGAAATACATTAGAAATGAAATATAGGCTAAACAGATTATTTCCCTTATGACTTAATAATACTGTGATACCTTTTTTCTTTTCTTCTTCTTTTTTTTTTTTTTTTTGGCATGGGCAGGCACCAGGAATCAAACTCTGGTCTCCGGTTATGGCAGGTGAGAATTCTGCCACTGAGCCACCATCGCACCACCCAATACTGTGATATCTTGCATGTTAATGTTCCTTTACATTTTACCAATGGCTTGTAAGTGGCCTCGTTTAATTTTAAAATCCATTCCGCATGGTTAATGAGCTGGTATTTGTAATGAAATGGGGGAATTATTTCTGCAAAGCTTCATGATGATTCTTAGTAATAAAGTGGCTTCCCTGACAAATATGAAAGAGGAAGTGTAAAAACTACCCCTTCCACACCACATGAGAGTAGGAAGAAGGAGAGGCCAAGAAGTGAGGGGAGACAACTGGTCAGAAGTGTGTGCATGGCTTTCTTTCTCTGAGGTGAGAAAGGAAGGAGGGCATCTAACAGGGTGTGGTCATTTGAGGGAGATTGAAAAGCAGAGGTACACTGGCTGCCCATTGGAACGTGATGGGGGTACAAGTGGGAAAGGACACAGCCATGCAAAAAGTTCTGTGAGACACAGCAAGGACCCAAATGTTCTCTCAGCTCTGACAAGGGAAGCAGAAGGTAGTTCATTTGAGAGCCATTGAGCCTGCTCTGAGGCTATAAGGTAGCAAATATGGATAAGACTGTGAGGGGCCTAAAGAATCAGCCAGTGCCAAGGCAGACTCAGTCATCAGAGGAGAGCAACTCCCTATCTCTTTTTCTCTCCTTTAAACTTATGGAAACTACTCCAGATTCCAAGGTCATCTAATTGCTTCTTCCTTATCAAAACTTACCTAACTCATGTCACTTCTCTCTGCACACTGGTAGAATTGGTGGCAGTTGATTAATATAATATGTTTAATTCAAATCAATGAAATGGAAAGTCTCTGTGGTCAGGCCAGTCTAGTTCTCATGTTTTCAAGGTTTGTCTCCTTAACACATCAACTAACACTTCTCCGCTGAGACTCTTCTCAGCATCGACACTTACATCTAGCTCTCAGAGTTGATGTGAAAATGAACTACTCTGCATATTAATTTTCTGTTTGGGTCATCACAATAGTCCTAGTGCTAAGAATTACAGTAAACAATAAGAAAGCAATTATTGAATAAATTTGAATTTATGACTCAGCTAGGAAGCTTTTAGCTACAAGTGGCAGAAATCGCAAATCAAATTCTCTCCAAAATGAAGATATATCTTAGACAACATACCTAAGAACATCCAGAGACTCAATAGGTATGATTTAATTAGAAACTCTGAAGCTATCAGTGGGGTCACCTCTGCCTGGAGCTCTGTGGGGAGGTAGGGACATTTGAACCCAAGGTGGGTGTTTTAGTTTGCTAAAGCTGCCAAAAAGCAATATACCAGAAATGGAATGACTTTTATAAAGGGGATTTATTAGGTTACAAGTTTATAGTTGTAAGGCCTTAAAAATGTCCAAACTAAGGCATCCAGAAAAAGATACCTTGACTTCAAAGAAAGGCTGAATGGCACCTGGGATTTCTCTGTCATCTGGGAAGGTGCATGGCTGGTGTTTGAGGTTCTTGTTTCTGGTTCATTGCTTTGTACTTCTGATTCCAATGGCTTCCTCTCTAAGCATCTGTGGGTCCTTATTGAGTTCTAGCTTGCTTAGCCTCTCATGGGAAGGCACATCATAATGTCTGCTGGGCTCCTTTCCCAGCTTCTGGTCTTGAACGTCTCTCATAGATCCAGTGGGTTCTTCTGGCATTTTCAACTGCATCTGCAAATGTCTCCATCTGTCAGTTTCCAAGCATCTCCCAGGGCTGGAGATTTCTTCTCTTTAAGTGTCTAGGCTTTCTCCTAAATCTTTCCCTGTATTGGGTCTTTTAAATCCAGTAAACTAATCAAGAACAGTGTTGAATGGGTGGAGTCACAACTCCATCTTATCAAAAGGTCAGACCCACGATTGGGTGTGTAACCTCTCTATGGAAACTACATAATCAGAAAGTCTCACCCTACAATACTGAATCAGGATAGAAGAACAAGGCTTTTCTGGGGGTACATAACAGTTTCAAACCAGCACAGTAGAGTACTTATAACATGGGGAAAATGGATGCTGGAGAATCAACCAACCACTAATATTTAATACAATATATGAGCACCAGCCACTATACCTGACATATGGTGGGCTCTTAATTGATGCTAACTCCATTTGTCTTATAATTGGGACTTGTATAAGGACTCAAAAAATGTAAACACATTTTAAATAGTAGGCAGTAAGCATTAATGGAGTTGGGGAAAGAAGAAGAGTGTATCACTCAGTCAGCAACTCAACAACAAACATTTAGCCCTCTCATTTAGGGGGCAACTGAGGATAGATTTTGTGAAGAGGCAATTTACAAAAGCAAAGGGAACAAATGAGAATAGTGAAGCATCCCGGTACTAGTAATGAGGGTGTTTTACTATACCTAGACTTGAAGAGGTAAAGGGAGGGAGCTGTTGGCAAAACCTGGAGAGAGTAGATGTCCATTGCTCTCAATTGTTGGGGTCACTTTTACCACTCAGGGTACATTTGACAATGTTTGGAAATATTTTTTGATTGTCATGTCTGAGGGGATGCTACTGGCATCTAGTGGGAAGAGATCAGGGGTGTTGCTAAACAGTTTACACCACACACAATAAAGAATTATCTGGTCAAGGATGCCAGTAGTGCCAAGCCTGAGAAATCCTGTACTAGAGAAAGTGTTATAGAAGTAGAGTGCTTCCAGTTAGCATGGCTTTTGTATACAACCCAAAGCAACTTGAAGAAGGGAGAAAACTGGGGCAACAGGTGCTCTGACCTCTCTCCCTCCTGCTGGTCCATCTTCCATTGGCTCCCATTGGACAAACCCAACCTTAAACTAGAAAGCAAGGAAGCCCACTGATGCAGACCATAAATGTCAACCTCACAGGTCAGAGAGCAGGGTGGAGAAAGTTGGAGAGTGGATCTGAAGGGGCAAATAGAAAATACCGAATGCAAAGTGCAAGAGTTATGATGTAGGGCAAAAACTGTCACTTATGGATCCGGACTTCTGGGAAGAGAATGAAATAGGATAGTCTGAGTTCACGTGTGTTCCATGGAACAACTGGCGATAGGACAAAAAATGACCAGGACTGTAGTTCCAGGGTATGAGTGATCAGAAAGGGACTTCTTCATCTTATAGGGAACACCTGGATGAAAAATCTGAGAAATTACGGTGGAGAGGGTGGGGTGAACTTACTCAGTCATGACTGCACCCTGTGGTAGGCTGCAATGTGCAGGTGGGGGCAGGTGTAGACTCCTGCACTCTGACCTCTGTATCAGTTTGAGAGATCTTCCCTCTCTACTCTGCAGCTAGGAACTGCCCTGTGGAAACCTAGAAGCCAACACGCTTGGTTTACATTCACATAGAGACCTTGCTGCTAGTGCCACCTGCCACCCCTGAGACTGCTATTGGACCAGGTTTTGGCAGAGACTGGGGGACCCTCACTTCAGGAAGATAGGGAGGCACAGAACAGAGTTGATCTGACAATTGGCCAGTAAAAGAAGGACTCTGGGTCCCACTACCTCTATTCTTTCTCCACGGAGGCTAGAGCATTCACAGTGTACACAGGCAGAGAGGTGGAGATAAGGGAGTGAGCCACACTATGCCATGAGGAGGCAGTCCTAGGCTGGCTGTGGGCAGGGGAACTTGAAACTCTGAGCCCCACAAGAGCCTCAAGGTCAGTACATGCGGGAGCCTGGGAACCACCAGACCCATCATGCCCACAAGCAGATTTTCCACCCAAGTGCCCACTGCCCACCCTGGGATTGATGGCTTTCAGTGCTCACAGAGACCTGCAGTCTTGACTGGGTTTGAATCTGGTCTCAATCCTGTTTGCCTGGCTAAGGTAGTTGGGGACAGGTGGGCCTGAAGGGGAGGGTGGCCCAAAAGTATCATCTGCTGGGAAGACAGGGAAAGTACACTCTGGCAAACTGCCCATCTGCCTACCTTTTAACATAGTTTCAGTTAGAGTTGCACCTCCCAGCCTTTGGTTTGGTGAGGCATTACTGACTAACCAAGTACAAAAGGAGACCTTCAACGCAAATCCAAGCAATTACAAATTCTTAGATGAGAGAGGAAATCAACTTTCCAAATAGCCTTATCAAGATAATCAAATTACACAAAGTTAGCAGAAAATCACAAAGTACATGAAGATGTAAGAAGATATGGTCCAGACAAATGACCAAATTAAAATGCTGGAGGAGACACAGACTTTGGAACAATGAATCAAAGATGTTCTTAGAAATCTCCTAAATAACTTCAATGGGTTCACTAAAGACATAAAAGATAGAAAGAAGACAGTAGAAGAGTATAAAAGAGAATTTCAGAGAGTAAGTAGAAAAATAGCGGATCTATGGAAATAAAAGATACTGTAGCACAAATTAAAAATATACTAGAGACATGTAACAACAGATGCGAAAAGGCCGAAGAAAGACTAAGCAAACCTGTAGAGAACAGGGCAATTGAATTTTAACACAAAAAGGAAAAATGGTGGAAAAGATGGAAAAATTAGAATCGGAGCTCAGGGAAATGATAAACAACATGAAGCACACCAATATATGACTCATTCATTTCCCATAAAGAGAAGAAAAGAGTAAAGGGCTAGGAAGATTATTTAAGGAGATAATTGGAGAAAGCTTCCCTTATAAAAGACATAAATATGCAAATCAAGGAAGCTCAAGGAACTCCAAATAGAATAAATTCAAATACAACCACACTAAAACAGATACTAAACAGACTGTCAAATCCTGAAAAGAAGCAGAAAGTCTTGAAAGCAGTAACAAAACAGTGATTTACCACATACAAGGGAACCCATATAAGACTAATTTTGGGCTACCCAACAGGCACCATGAAGGAGAGAAGGCAGTGGTATGATATATTTAAGATTCTGAAAGAGAAGAATTGTCAGTGATGGATTCTTTCTCCAGAACAGTTGTCCTTCAAAAGTAAGGGAGAGAGACTTCCAGCAAGATGGCAGAATAGGAAAGGTTGAGTTCACCCTGGCTCTGGACATTAATGAGATGCAGTAGAAAAATGACTGGGACAGTGGTTCCAGGGGGCAAGTGATTACAGAGGGTCTTCTACTCTATATAGGGTAGCCCTCAGAGAAAACTAGAGAAACTGGGACCGAGAGAATGGGGAGAATGTACTCAGTTATGACTCTGCCTATGCCCACAGCTAGTTTGGGAAAGTTTTCTCTTCTGCTCCGTAGCTGGGAGTTCCCATGGCCAACTTGGAAGGTAATAGGTGTGTTTTTCCTGAGCATAGACTCCACTTGGTCAAGGTCTAGTGCTGTGATGGTTAGGTTCTGGTGTCAGATTGGCCAAGTGATTATGCCCAGTTATTGCTGACCTGACTATTGCTGCAAAGATATTTTATGGCTGATTGATAAACCTAAAGGCGGGTGTATTAAATCATCAGTCAGTTGATTGCATCTGTGGCTGACTAACATCTGGATCAACGAAGGCATGTCTCCCACAACGAACTGATCCAACCAGCTGAAGACTTTTAAGGAAGACGAGAAACTTTTTCACTGCTTCTTCAGCCAATGAGCCTCTCCTGTGGAGTTTGTCCAGACCCTTCATTGGAGCTGCCAGCTTCACAGACTGCCCTATGGATTTTGGACTCTTCCATTTCCCACTGTTGCATGTAGCACCTTTATAAATCTCATATTTATGGATCTCTCCTGTTGGTTCTGTTTCTTTAGAGAATCCTGACTAACACCAGTGCCTCCTCTCTGCTCCTGTGAAACGCTTCTGTAGGCATCTGGGTTTTTTTTGTTTGATTTTTGTGTTTTTGGCAAAGACTGAGGGGTCCTTCCCCAGGGAAGAGGGGGAGCCATAGAGTGGTGTCGGTCTGACATCCAACCGGTGAAAAAGGCTTGTTTGGGTCCTGATACCACTCCCCTTCTCCCACGGAGGTTCAGAGACCACAGCTGTGTATAGACAGAGAGGTGAGGCCTAGACAGCCTCCCGTGCTGAGTGCCACGACTGGCCACTTAGACACTGCAATCAGACGGTTGGGTCTAAGGGGACGAGATGACTCAAGACCACCATCTGCTGGGGTGATGCGGAAAATACAGTCTGTCAAATTGCCTATCTGCCTAGCTCTCAAATAAAGCCCTAGGTAGGATCACAATCCCCCCTGGAGATCAGGGACTTGGCTTCAAGGGGAAGGACTGACAAATGAAGTCCGAAAGCGGATCTTCAAAGCTAATACAAGTAGATTCAAAATTTTAGATCAGGGAAAGAAACAAATCTGCAAAATGACCTTATTAAGATATTAACATGCCCCATCTACAACAGAAGATCATAAAGCATGTGACGGTCCAGGCAGATATGGCTCAGCCAAAAAACCAAATTAAATTACCTAAAGGAAAAGAGTCTATAGATCTGACAAAACTATATTCAGATTGTTCATAATGACATAAACGATATCAAGACAACACTGGAGGAGCATAAAGAAGAATTTGAAAGAATAAATAGAAAAATATCAGATATTACAGAGATGAGAGATACTATAGACCAAATTAAAAGTGTATTAGCGAGGGCAGGTGATGTTGGCACAGTGGCAGAGTTCTTGCCTGCCGTGCTGGAGACCTGGGTTCCATTGCCAGTATCTGCCCTTGCAAATAAAAAAATATATATATTAGAGAAAGGTTATACATATTAGAAGATAGGACAATTGAGCTTGATCATTCAAAAGAACAAATGGAAAAAATGCAACTTGATCTCCGGGAAGTAAATGATAGCCACCACAAAGCGTATGCACAGAATTATCGGTGTCCCAGAGAAGAGAAAAGGAATAGGAAGGGTAGTTGAAGATATAATGGGGGAAATTTTCCTAACCCTTAGGAAATACATAAGTATCCAAATCAAACAAGCCCAACAAATCCCAAATAGAATCAATCCAAATAGGCTACTCTGCAACATATACTTATCGGAATGTCAAACTTGAAGAGAAGCAAAAAGTCATGAAAGCAGCAAGAGAAAAGAGATTTATTGCATACAAAGGAAAACATATAAGACTGAGCTCAGACTACTGAACAGGCATCATGGAGGCTAGAAGGCAGTGGTGACATGTTTAAGATTTTGAGTGAGAAAGACTTGCAGCCAAGAATTCTTTATCCTGCCAAGTTTGTCCCACAAAATTGAGGGAGAGCTTGAAACCTTCACAGATAAACACCAGCTGTGAGAATTTGCCAACAAGAGACCTGCCCTACAAAAAATATTAAAGAGAACTCTGGCAACTGAAAAAAGAGAGAGGGAGGCCTGGAGGAGAGTACAGAGTTGAAGAGTATTAGCAAGGGTAACAGAGGATAAAAAGTGAGAGAGGGAAAAGAATATACAAATCTGACAAAAATTATATTCAGCTATAGTGATTAGATAAAAAGATTCCTGAAATTTAAAACTTGATAATGTTTAGTGACATAAGTCATTACTATAGCAAAGTTGATATTTATAGCTTTTTACTTAATATTTAGAGTATGTATACAGTTTTGATAGCTAATCAAACGATGTTTAAGATAGTGATTAATAGAATTTAAGAAACTCCAATATCTGTAGATTTTTTTTCCTTGTTTGCTCTAATTTTAAATTGGTTTATGAAGCACCAAGTTACAAATACAGGTTTTACAATGATTATTTAGATATTTAATTTAAATATACCAGTGGATACACTAACTAAGATACCCATTTTTGGTGTTTAAGATTTATTTCCATTTGTTAATTGTAAAAACATTTGTATCTATATTTTCCTGAAATCAAGAACTTGAAAATGTTCAGTAAAATAGGTCATTACTATAGCAACACTGATATTTGTAATAACTTTCTACTTGATATTTTGCGAATGTTCACAGTTTTGACAGCTAATCAAAAGGTATTTAACTTAGTGTTTAATATTTAGCATATAAGAAATATTCTGATATCTGATATCTGTATTTGTAGGTTTTCCTTTTCTTTTTTATTTTTCACATGGGCAGGCATCAGGAACTGAACCTGGGTTTCCGGCATGGCAGGCAAGAATTCTGCCACTGAGTCAATGTTGCACTACCTGTTTTTTTTCCTTTTCTGACTTAATTTTAAATTGGTTTATGATATTTACTGCACAAACCCAGGCTTTACAATGATTACTGGGATGCTTAATTTAAATGTCTCTATGGATAAGCTAACTAAGATTTCTGTTTTTGGTGGTTCTGTTGTGTTTTTATTAAGTAAAAATATTTGAATAAATAAAATCGTATTTCTAAGGGTAAAAAAAGAATTCATCAAAGGGCTACTATATTTAGCCATCAAAATGCTTACTCAACCTTTAGGAATTAGAAAAATGAAACTCTTTCCATGTTGACAGTATAAAATTTTACATCCTATTTGTGGGAAAAGTGCATCACATAGTACAAGAAATATCTGGTATTCTGCAGGCAAAATCTAATCCCATTTATTTATGCACCTACTCAATTTTGTAACTTCTGATTCCTTGTTTTTCAACCTACAGAAAGATTGAATGAATCAAGCATGGCATACATCATTTTATCCAGAGCTAAGGAAGAGGACAAAAGTTTCCAAGCTATATTCTGTGTTAAACTGCATGGTTTTGATTTCACTTTTTCAATGAGAACATTCTTCAAGGGTACCAACATTAGTATATGGCTCAGGCTATATCCTTATCAAGTCCTCAATTCCACAGTTTCATCTCAGTTCTAATCACTTTTTATATAGCCCAGACACATATATATGATTGAATTCAAGGAAAGCAATTTATAAAACAGTCATCTGAAAATATTCAATATTGTCTTCAGTGGTGGCAGAATCTAGTACTTTAAAAAAAGTGAGGGAGAGATTAAAATTTTCACAGACAAACAAATGCTGAGAAAATTTAACAAGAGATCTTCCCTACAAGAAATACTAAAAGGCGTTCTGTCATCTGAAAGAACACTGGAGAGATAGGTCTGAAGGAAGGCACAGAAAGGATGAGTATTAGTAAGGGTAACTTAAAGGATAAAAAGAACAGAAATATATCTGATTTAAAAAAAGGATAAGATGTTAGACTCAGGAACTGCCTTTACAGTAATAACTTTGAATGTCAATGGACTAAAGTCCCAATTAAAAGATACAGATTGACAGAATGGATCTAAAAATATGATCCATCTATATGCTGCCTACACGAGACTCATCTTAGACCCAAGGAAATAAATGGATTCAAAGTGAATGGATGGAGAAAGATATTCCACACCAACTAAAACCAAAAGAAAGCAGGAAGAGCTATACTAACATCAGACAAAATAGACTTTAACTGCAAAGATGTCACAAAAGACAAGGAAAGACACTGCATATTAATAAAAGGGACAATTCACCAAGAAGAAATATCAATCATAAATGTTTGTGTACCCATTCAAGGAGCTCCAAAGTACATGTAAGGCAAATATTGGCAAAACTGAAGGGAACAATACATGTTTTAACAATAAGAGTAAGTTACTTCAACACACCACTCTCTTCTATAGATAGAACAACCAGACAGAAGATCAATAAGAAAATAGAGAACCTAAACAATGTGATAAATGAATTAGACCAACAGACATCTATAGATTATTACACCCCAATAATCTATAGTACAATAATCTATAATGTACCCCAAAACACTAGGATATACATTCTTCTCTAGTACTGATGGAATGTTCTCCAGGATAAATCATATGCTGTGGCACAAAACAGGTCATTATAAATTTTAAAAGACTGAAATTATTCAAAGCACTTACTCTGACCATAATGAAATGAACCTGGAACTCAACAACCATCAAAGAACCAGAACTTTCACAAATATATACAGGTTAAATAACACAGTCTTAAACACTCAGCAGGTCAAAGAAGAAATTGCGAGGGAAATCGGTAAATATCTGGAGATGAGCGAAAATGAGAAAACAACATATCAAAACTTATGGGATGCAGCAAAGGCAATGCTGAGAGGGAAATTTATATCCCTTAATGACTATATTAGAGAAGAAAAAGCAAAAATTGAGAACTGCTCATCTGGAGGAACTAGACAAAGAATAGCGAACTAACCCCAAAGTAAAAAGAAAAAGAGTATAACAAATATTAAAGCAGAAATAAATGAATTGGAAAACAAAAATACAACAGAGAGAATGAATGAAACCAAAAGTTAAGTTTTTTGAGAAAATCATTAAAGTTGATGGAACTTTAGCTAGGCTGACAAAGAAAAAGAGAGGATGCAAATAAATAAAATCAGAAATGAGAGGGGGTCGTTACCATGTATCCTGCAAAAATTTTTAAAAAAATCATAAGAGGAGACTGTGAACAACTATATGCCAACAAATTAGATAACTTGGAAGAAATGAATAATGTCCTAGAAACACACAAACAACCTACAGTGACTCAAAAAGAAATAGACCTCAGCAAAACAATCACAAGTAAAGAGATTCAATCAGTCACCAAAAACCTTCCTACAAAGAAAAGCCCAGGGCCAGATGGCTTCACAGGAGAAATTTTCCAAACATTCCAAAAAGAACTAACATCCTTCCTGCTTAAACTCTTTCAAAAATTTGAAGAAAAAGGAAAATTACCTAACTCATTTTATGAAGCTAACATCACTCTAATCCCAAAACTGAATAAAGACATGACAAGAAAGGAAAACTACAGGCCAATCTCCCTAATGAATACAGATGCAAAAATTCTCAACAAAATACTTGCAAATCAAATCCAACAGTACATTAAAAAAGGTATACATCATGACCAAGTGGGGTTTATTGCAGGTATGCAAGTGTGATTCAACATAAGAAAATCTATCAATGTAATACAACACATTAACAAATCAAAAGGGAAAAATCAAATGATCATTTCAATTGATGTTAAAAAGCATTAGACAAAATTCAGCATCCTTTTCTGATAAAAACATTTCAAAAGGTAGGAATCAAAGGAAACTTCATCAATATGATAAAGGGCATATATGAAAAACACACAGCCAGCATCATACTCAGTGGAGAGAGACTGAAAGCCTTCTCCTTAAGATCAGAAAAGAGACAAGGATGCCTAATGTCACCACTATTATTCAGCATTGTGCTAGAAGTTCTGGCTAGAGCAATTAGGCAAGAAAAAAAATGAAAAGCATGTCAATTGGAAAGGAGTAATAAAACTTTCATTATTTGCAGAAGATGTGATCCTATATTTGGAAAATCCTGAGTTGTCTATGACAAAGCTTCTTGAGCTAATAAACAAGTCAAGGAAAGTGGTGGGATACGAGATTAATGCACAAAAATCAGTAATATTTCTATACACAAATGATAACCTAGCTGAGGAGGCAATTAAGAAAAAATTCCATTCACAATAGCAACTAATAGAATCAAGCATCTAGGAATAAACTTAACCTGGGATGAGAAGGACCTGTACATGGAAAACTAAAACATTTCTAAAAGAAATCAAAGAAGATATAAATAGGTGGAAAGGCAATCTGTGTTAATGGATAGGAAAGACTAATGTGGTTAAGATTTCAGTTCTACCCAAACTCATCTACAGATTCAATGCAATAGCAATCTAGATTCCAACAATCTACTTTGATGTCTTGAAAAAGCTAGTTTTCAAATATATCTGGAAGGGAAATCTCCCTCAAATAGCCAAAAACATCCTAGAAATGAAGAACAAAGTAGGAGGACTTAAACTTCCTGATTTGAAAGCTTATCATAAAGTCACAATTGTCAAAACGGCATGGTATTGGCACAAAAATATACATATTGATCAATAAACTTGAATTGAGAGTTCAGAAATAGACCCCCAGATCTATGGCCAATTGATCTTTGACAAGGCCCCCAAGCCCACTGAACTGGAGCAGAATAATCTTTTCAATAAATGGGGCTGGGAAAACTGGATATCCATAGACAAAGGAATGAAAGAGGATCCCTACCTCAAACCCTACACAAAAATTAATGAAAAATATATGAAACACCCAAATATAAGAGCCTTAAAATTTCTAGAAGAAAATATAGGGAAATATCTTCAAGACTTAGCATAGAAGTTAGGTTCAGATGTCAGCTTAGCCAGGTAATGGTGCCCAGTTATTCTGTTGCTGTGGAATTAAATCATCAGCATGTGAAATTCATCTGTGGCTGATTACATCAGTGGTTGGCTAAGGCGCGTGCCTTTCACAAGTTTAATTAAGAAGGAGAGTGATGTTTAATTTAATTAGCTTTAAAGAGAAAGGTCAGAAGAGAGTTCAATACAGTGCCACAGAACTCAGCAGCCTAGTACTCTTCGGTGTTCAGAGATAACTCAGACCCAGACATTTGGAGATTAAAAAAAAGATATGGCCTGGGGTAAGGCGTTTCAACCCAGAAGCCAGAAGGAAAGACCAGCAAATGTAGCTGTGTGTCTTCCCACGTGACAAAGAAAGCCAGAGGCAGGTCAACTGCCTTTTCTCCGAAGATCTGTAAATTTGTAACTAAATAAATCCCCTTTATAAAAGCCAGTCCATTTCTGGTTTATTTCATTCCAGTAGTATTAGCAAACTAAAACACCTAGGAATAGGAGGTAACTTCTTAGACTATACCCAAAGTACAACCACAAAAGAATAAATAAATAGGAACTTCTTAAAATCAAATGCTTCTGTGCCTCAAAGGACTTTGTCAAAAAGGTGAAGAGGAAACCAACTAAGGAAGAAAATATTTGGAAACCATATATCTGATAAGGGGTTGATATCCAGTATACATAAAGAAATCATACAACTCAACAACAACAGAACAAACAGCCCAATTAGAAAATGGGCAAAAGATATGAATAGGCATTTTTCTGAAGAGGGAATACAAATGGCTAAAAAAACACATGAAAAGATGTCCCTCTTTATTAGCTATAAGGGAAATACAAATCAAAACCACAATGAGATATCACCTCACATCTCTAAGAATGACTGCCATTAAACAAATCGGAAACTACATATGTTGGAGAGGATGGGAGAAATTGGAATAATTATTCACAGCTGGTGGGAATATATAATATACAGCCACTGTGGAAGACTGTTTGGTGGTTCCTTAGGAAATTAAATAATGAATTACCCTATTACCTGGCAATACCACTACTTGGTATATACCCATAAAAGCTGAAAGCATTGACATGAACAGACATTTGTACACTGGTGTTCACAGCAGCATTATTCACAATTGCCAAAACATGGAAACAATCCAAATGTCCACAGATGAGCAAACAAGATGTGGTATATACAAATACAATGGAATATTACGCAGCAATAAGAAGAAATGAGGTCCTGAAGCATGTGATAACATGGATGAAACTTAGAGACATAATTCTGAGTGAAATAAACCAGACTCAAAAGGATGCAATATGATTTCACTAATATGAACTCCCTAGAAAATGTAAACTCAGAGTCTTAAAATGTAGAATATAGGAGACTTAGAGATAGAAACTAGAGAAGGGAGAGTAGTTACCTAATATGTACAGACTTGTTAACAAGTTGAACTTAAACATATAGGAATGAATAGAGGTGATGATAGTTAGTGGTATTTTAAGGAATAGTAATAGTAACACATTGAAGGTGAATATGATTGAAAAGGGGTTGTTTAAAGCCATGTAGCTTACCAATTAGCTCTATAAATAAAAATAAGTTCTTGCATGAACTGCTTCAAAGGTACAACATTTGTACAAAGTTAATAATTGAGGGGAAGAGGTAAAAACTACCTATTGCATGGTATGGAGTATATTAAGCAAGAATATCTCACTAGTACCACAACAATACTAGGGGTAAATAATTGGGGTGGGGGGATAAGAGTTAGGGGGAGTTTGGGGTTTTCTCTTTGTTGTGAGTGTGTTTAGCTGTTATTTTTCTCTTTGGAGCAATAAAAAATTGTCTAAAATTGACAGTGATGATGATTGTACAACTAAGTAAGGATTCTATGAGGCATTGTTTATTTTAGATAGAATATATGCTATGTGACTACATCTTGACAAAATCTGCAGAGTCAAAATACACACACACACACATACATCACTGTCAAATATGGATCATTTTTTTTAGTAATGGAATCTGAAGGCTGGTGGAGAAGACCTAGGTCCAATCAGAGGATGCTTATATCCTTCATTCTGAGTTCTAGTTATACTCACAAGCTTTTGCAAGATGCTGAGAACATGAGCTGAATAAGTGCTTCCCAAAGTAGGATACATGTAACGACAGTCATTTGCACACTGGTGTTCATAACAGCATTATTCCGTGGGTTCATAGGTGTTGGGTATATGGGATTGCTTTTATCCAAAGAGTCTGGGAAATGCTAATGCTAGATTAAGTGTTGTGAAGAAAGACTAAGAGAATCTAATATCCCACTGCTCATTTTCAATGTCCCAGAGAGAGACATTTCTCAGACCTATTCAACTCAGTAAAGAACTTGGACATGAATCATCTCATAAACTAATGTTCTGAGGCTCATAGGTTGAGGAATATTGACATAAGTCATACTGGAAAAGATGTTTTTTGCTAAAATGTAGTAAATTTGTCTGAGAGGATCTGGAAGGCTTTCAGTAAGACATTAAGTAACACAGAATATTTATTTCAATAACTGTGTGGATAGTAAAGATACTCAATGACCAGGAGGCTACTTTCTTTAGGACAGTCATTGTTTAGCTAGTCTTTGAGGGACTCTGAAATTCTATGAGATTGGCTGGAGATCAAGCGTATTATAGAGGGCTTTATTATTTTATCTTTATCTTCTTTAGTTTTGGATAGGAAGTAATAATTTATTTTCATTTAATTTACAAAACACACATTCAAGACAGTCGTTTTTTTCCATTTTATAGAGACCTTGGTTTTTGTAGTAACAGGTGAATGGAGGAGCTGATTCATGTGGTCTCTCTTATGTTATGACCAAAGTTTCATGAGTTTATGGTTTATAAAATGTTTTAAAATAGTTTACAGACAAACTGGGCAAGATGGTGGTGTGGAATTTAGTTCGTTCTCTGTAATAGTTAGTAAATACCCAGGAACTGTCCAGAACAACTATTTGGTGGACATCTGTGACTAGGCACACATTGTACACCCGTCTGGAACGGGCAGGAGGGCTGAGATCATAGCATAGAATTTTAAGTAAAACTTCCAAAGTTTGGAGGTTGGTGTCCCTCCCCCACTGGCACTGCAGGCTCTGTTGGAGACACTATCCTGTGGGGAAAATAAACAGTTTCTACTAGGAACAAGGGAAGATAGCTCAATCAAGCTCCAATTGTAGTTTTAATTTAAAAAGTTGAACAGCTGAATATAAGCTATGAGCACAGATAAATCCAAAGCAAGCAGGAAAGTAAACTTGAGGTCCCTCCCAGAGGAGAGGAAGGAGCTGATGAAGAAAATACACACACACACACACACACACACACACACACAAAACGGAGTCTTCTGGAGTTGGCTGATCTCGGAATACTGGAAAAGGGCTGTGCCTCTTTGTAGAGCCAGGTACCAACTCTGGTTCTTGACTGGCAAACCTAGGGGGCTAGGGACTGGCTCTAAAAAAGAGATTTTATTTTTCTCTTTTTTTAAAAAAAATATTCTAAGTAGCTCATTAGAGAAAGCCTCAGGCATTTTCGACTGTCAACACTGACCCAACAATGGCAGAGTTAAGTTAGGTCTGAGAGACAAACTAACAAGTCCAGTGATGGAGGTAATTCCCTAAAAGGTATATCTTCCCCAAGAAAAGGAGGGTAGGGCCTAGCTCAAGTGCCAGCTTCCTTCAGAATTAAGACACCAGGGGATGAGAATCAGAAACAGCTTGAGCTTGCCTTCCACCTCAACCTCTATTCCACACCTCTTAACACCAGCAGGAAGCTGTGAGCTGAGAAATGCAATATACAAGAAATAGGTTGGCTTTTATAAAGGGAATTTATTAAGTTACACGTTTACAGTTCTAAAGCCATAAAATGTCCAAACAGGCATCTAGAGAAAGATACCTGGACTTAAGAAAGGCTGATCTGGGAAGGTGCATGGCTGGTATCTTCTTATCCTTTGGTTTCTCATTTCAAACAACTTCCCCAAGGGCATTTTCTTTCTGCATCTGTCTTGTCAGCTCTGAAGTTTTTCCAAAATGGCTCCCTCTTAAAGGACTCCAGCAAGTGGATTAAGACCCGCCTTGAATGAGTGGAGATACATTTCCATGGAAACCACCTAATTAAAATGTCCTACCTACAATTAGGTGGGTCACATCTCCATGGAAACAATTTAATCAAAAAGACCTCACCCTACACAAAGTCTGTTCCCACAAGATTGGGCTAAAAAAAACATGGCTTTTCTGGGGTATGCAACAGCCTCAAACCTGAAAAGAGTGGTACGACACATTAAAGATACAGAAAGAGGTAAACTGCCAACCAGGAATTCTATATTGGGCAAAACTGTCTTTCAGGAATGAGGAAGAGTTTAAAATATTTTCAACAGACACTTGAGAGTTTGTGGACAAGAGATCTGCTCTACAAGAAATACTAATGGGAGCAATACAGGCAGATAGGAAAAAAACAGGAGAGAGAGGTCTAAAGAAGAGTATAGAAATGAAGACTATCAGTAAGGGTAAAAAGGGAGAAAAATAAGATATGATATATCAAAAAAAATCATTATGTTTATAACAATGTGTATGAACTTTGAGAATATTTTTTTGAGTGAAGCCAGAAACAGAAGGACAAATACTGTATAGTATCATTAATATGAACTAACATTAACGAGAGTTAATGTTGAGAACACAGGTTATCAGGAAATAGAAAGAGGGTAGAGATTAGGCATTTCATGCTGAAGGAGTACTAAATTTTCAACAGAATTGATTATAAGGATCCAAAAGTGGATAGTGCAATACTACTGATGGTAGCACAATATTGTAAGTACATTGAACAAAGCTGAGTGTGAGTATGGTTGAAAGAGTAAGCTAGGGGCATGTATGATACCAGAAGGAAAGATAGAAGAAAAAACTATGACTGTATATTTAGCAAAACCCAGCACGGACAATGGTGGTGATTAAGTGTACAAATACACGAATGCTTTTACATGAGGGAGAACAAATGAATGTCAACAATGCAAGTGTTGAAAATGAAATGGTATATGGAAAAATACAATCAATGCAACCTAGAATCTATAGTTAACAGTAACATTGCAATATGCTTCTAGTAAATGTAACAAAGGCAATATACCAAAGCTACATGTCAAAAGAGGGGGATATAAGGACAGGGTATGGGTTTCTTCGTGATGTTGTTTCTTTTTATTTTTTCTTCTTCATTTTTTCCTCTTATTTCTTTGAGGAAGAAATAGAACTGTTCTCATATAGGTTGTGGTGGTGAATGCGTAATTATATGATTATACCAGGAACCACTGATTGTCTACTTAGGATGGATGGTATGGTGCAAATAAAACTGACTAAAAATAAACAGAGATACAAGTGCTGGAGAAAATGCGGAAAGAGTGATGTACCTGTCACTGTTGGTGGGAAGTAGAATGGTACAGCCCCATGGGAGGGCAGTGTGGTGGTTCCACAGGAGGCTAACTACACGGCTGCCACATGATCCTACAACACTGTTATTAGGTATCTACTTGGAAAAATGAAAACAGGGACACAAGTGGACATTCACATACTGATGTTTATGGTGGCAGTATTCATAATTTGCAATGAGATGGCCTAAGGACACATTCACGATGAAGAAAGGGTGAACTGTGGTGTATACATATAATGGAATATTGAGTGGCTGCAAGAAGGAATGAAGTCGTGAGGCATAAAACTAGGTGAATGAATCTTGAGGACAGTATTCTGAGTGAAATAAACAAGGAATGAAAAGACAGATGGTATAATGCCTCACTAATATGGACTGATTACAATGTGCAAACCCTGATAACTGAATTTGAGAGCAGGTTATGAGGGGAAAGCTTATTGTCAAGATTCCTAGATTTCATTCCCTGGAACTTTTGCTATCTCTGTGACACCTGAGACTTAGAGCTAGAATTCTGCAGCTATGAAAGTCAGCATTACCCCAATATAGCTACTGAAAATAGATCAGACTTCAATTAAAGCTATGAATGAAGCTGATCTGGTTAGGACTAAGGTAAATCAGATTAAAGGGTAAAGGATGATATTGAATGTATTTCAAAACTTCAACTTCTGGGTGAGACCAAAGGAAGAGATATTTATTTTGTGAAAAATTTGTATTTTCTGTAACACACTAATTTAACTTGTATGGTCAGTTTATTTGAACACCGTAATTACATGGGACCTTGAAAAGGTAATGAGATCGTGTTGGTTTGTACAGGTTAGCATGATGCCCTGACATATCCCAGAGTAATCTAGGCAGAAGGAAAAAAAATATTTGCAAAGTCCTCTTGAGGGAATGTGGAAATATTAAACTTCCTCACCTAGGAAAGATCTGATATTCTTGCAAGCATTGGGGACTGCCAATCTGATGGGCCAGGCCCTCGGTCTTGAGGCTTACACTTATGAAACTTACTCCTGCAGAGGTGAACCTCAGCCTACTTATGTACATGCCTAAGAGTCACCCCCAGATGACCTCTTTTTAAAAATATCTTTATTGAGAAATATTCACACACATACAGTGCAATCATATTATACAAGCAATGACTCACAATATCATCGCACAGTTATGTATTCTTCACCATGATCATTTTTAGAACATTAGCATCACTTCAGAAAAAGGAATAAAAAGATAAAAAAAAAAGAGCACATACATCCCATACCCTATACCCCTCCCTCTCACTGACCCGCAGTATTTCAATCAACCCAATTTTAACCTTTTATCTCCCCCTATGACTTCCTTATCTTTTATCCTTTTATTTTTTTACTCATTTTTTCATACCCTGGATAAAAGGAGCATCAGACACAAGGTCAGAAAGCATCTTTTGTTGCTCACGTTTGGCCTTCTTAGACAACTCCACAGGTAAGCTCAATGCCCTCCCTACAACATGGGACATGACTCCCAGGGGTGTAAAGCTCCCTGGCAATGTGGGACATGACTCCTGGGGATGAGCCTGGGCTGGCATTGTGGGATTGAGTAAGATTTCCTGACCAAAAGGCGGTGAAGAAATGAAACAAAATAATGTTGCAGTGGCTGAGAGATTTCAAATAGGAGTTGAGAGATCATCCTGGAGGTTGTTCATATGTATTATATAGATATCCCTTTTCGATCTTTGGTGTATTAGAGTAGCTAGAGGGAAATGCCTCAAACCATTGATCTGTAATCCAGTGGCCTTGATTCTTGAGGATGATTGTATACATATATAGCTCCTACAGTGTGACCATGGGATTGTGAAAACCTGGTGACTGATACTCCCTTTATCCACTGTATGGATAGATGTGTAAGAAAAGAAAGACAAAAAATAAATATTACAGGGGAATGAGGAATGGGATGTTTTTGGTGTTCTTTTTTACTTTTATTCTTATGCTTATTTTTTTGGTTTACAGAATAGTGAAAATGTTTAAAAATCACTTGTAATGATGAATGCACATATGGTGATATTTGGAACACTAATTGTATACTTTGGATGATTATATGGTATGTGAAAACATCTCAGTCAAATTGCATTTTAAAAGATAGACTCCATGGGGCCTATACAGGTATTAATGATTAGGACGTTAATCCATTACCACTAACCAAAAACCCAGTTCAAATAGACATATGCATTAAAGAAACTCATTGACTCATAGAATGAAAAAGTTTACAGGTTCTTTTGGCTTTGGGTGAGGTTTGACTCAGGGGATCAAATGACACTGTTGATACTTGATTTCTTCTTCTCTTTGCTCAGGCTTCTGCTGTATTGACATATTGCATTAGTCCTACTAGTTCTAGTTTCATATCACCCTTAGGATTGATTGTCCCAACAGAAAAAGCACATCCCACTATCTCTACAGTTCAAAGTATCATTGGGGCTAATAGGATTCTGGCTGGGTTATGTGACAATGTTCACCAATTCCTTGTGGCTGGAGGAATCTAGTGCACTGGTAGGGCACTGTATGCACATCCAGGAGCCAGGGGTAGAAACAACTCCATATAAAGCACATAGTAAAGAGAAGGGAAGGAAAAACCCACATACTGTTACTAGGATGGATGGTTAGAAGAAAATAGGCCAATAGTCTACTTGAAAAAAATGTGACCTTCTTTCCTTAGAATAGCTCAACACAACTTAGAACTGGAAAGGACCACAGGGTTTATCTAATCCAACTGTTATTATTCAGATGAGGAAACTAAAGGGCAGAGAAGTTAAATGTTTTTTTAAGCTCACACAATGTCAGCAAAAGCCAGAAATAGGTAAAGAGCCAAAGAGTCCTAGTGTCTAGATCTGCTTCATTATGTTCCATGCTGCACTCAACCAAAGACAAGTGCAAGACATGAATTTTTACAAGGCACCCTGGATATGAGGGTGGGAGTAAAAAATGTGGCAAAGAGCTTGTTGCTACTCAGAGGTCTCATGAAAGTAGCAATAAGCTAGATCAAGATGCTTTTCTAATTCTGTTACTTTGAGTTTTCCACGGCCCTATTTTCTCACCCTTATATATTTGGCAATAGCTCTCTTCATGTTGATATATGCCTGAGTTGTGTCAGGCAGCTTGGTTAGCTTAATAATGTAGGCCATTAAAACTTAGGTCTTAATTTTAATCAATTAATATGCATATCTATGTAAACTATTTAATTATAGCAGCCAGACGACGCAGATACATTTCCCATTTTGTGGGGCATGGTCAACATTCCTTTTGTTCTCACAGTAATTTTATTTGTCTTGGTCAACAAAGAGTGTTGATGACATTATTTTCTTTTAGAATCATTTACAGCTAAGGTTTAGTGGACATTTTTTGTTCATCTCCTGGGGAGAAAACATTTCAATTCTGCTTTCTAATACATATAACAAGGAATATCCAAGTCAACCCAATTAAGAACAGAAACAGGCTCCTCCTCAGAAAAACTAGAAATTTTATGCTTGATTCTCTTTCATCTCTCTTGCCTTTTGCATCTTCCTTCTTCACTTCATGGGTACTGGTACCCAGTGGCATCTACATTTGCAGGGCCAATCTCTAAAGATGAAATGCCTTTTAACGCTGTCTGATGTCAAGCAAACGTTCAAGAATAGGAAAGGCTTATTTCTAGTTTATTGTGACAACCTACATTTTGATTCTATTAAGTAAATATAAGGTACCCAAAGGAGACTCTATTTGTGCTAAATGCAATAATGAAAACTGTTGGATGGGATATTTTAAGTGTAATGTTATGAGGCCAATGCAAAAATCTCTCCTTTTTTCCTAAGTTCCCAGTTTTAATTTCCAATTCAAAAGCCTGGCTCCTTCTAATAATATTGAAAATTTTTTTTAAAAAGAGGGGAAGAGACAAATGAAAAATGGTAAAAGATAACCAAACTTATGAATATTCATAAACAAAGGTGTGAACATCTATATTTAAAAAGAAGAAAGATCTCAAATTAATAATCTAACTTTACATCTTAAAGAACTAGAAAAACAGGAACAAAAACACAAAGTTAGCAGAAGAAACTTTATTTCTTCTATCCCTAAGATTAGAGTGGAGATGAATACAGAATAGAAAAACATTTGAGAGATTAATAAAACATAAAGTTGATTCTTTAAAAAAAGATAAACCATTAGACTAAAAAAGAAAAAAAAGAAAAAAGATGTAAATAACTAAAATCAGAAGGAAAATGATGATATGAGTATTGATGTCCCAGAAATAAAAAGGATTATAAGAGAAAATTGTGCACAAGTATATACCAACAGACTAGTTAATCTAGAAGAAATGGAAAAATTCCTAGAAATACATCCATCCCAAATTGACTCAAGAAGAAATAGAAAACATCAACAAACCTATACATAATCAAAAACCTTCCACCAAAGAAAAGTCCAGGACCAGATGACTCCATTAGTGAATTACCAAACACTTAAAGAAGAAGTAGTAACAATCCTTCTCAAAAAAGACATTACAGGAAAATAAAATTACAGATCAATTTCTCTTATTAATATAGATGCAAAAATCCTCAACAAATACCAGCAAACCAAACCCAACAGTATGTTGAAAAGATTATACAACATGACCAAGTGAGATTCATTCCAGGAGTGCAAGGGTATTTCAACATATATGAATCAATCAATGTAATAATACACTATTTGGGGGGAAAGCCCACATCATTATCTCGACAGATGCAGAAAAGGCATTAGACAAAATCTAGCACAATTTTGTGATAGAAAACACTCAGAAAAGTAGGAACAGAAGGGAACTTTCTCAACATTTCTGAAAAACCCACAACTAATATCATACTCAATGTTGAAAGACTGAAAGCTTTCACCATTCCCCAAATCAGGACCTGGCAATCCACTCTAGCCATACACCCAAAGAGAATGAAAATAAAGTCCCAAACAGATATTTGCACACTGCTTTAACTTGCTAAAGCTGCTGGAGTGCAACATACCAGTGGAACAGCTTCTAAAAAGGGAATTTATTAAGTTGCAAGTTTACAGTCCTAAGGCCGTGAAAATGTCCAAATTAAGGTACCAACAAGAGGTTACCTTCAGCCGAGAGAGGCTAATGCTATCCATAACACCTCTGTCAGTTTGGGAGGCATGTGGTTGGCATCTTCTGGGGGCCTTTGGGTTCTGGGCACTCTGTCAGCTGAGAAGGTATATGATGATGTCTGCCAAGTTTCTCTCCTGGCTTCTCCTTTCACAAGGCTTCCCCAGGGGTGTTTTCCTTCTGCATTTCCAAAGGTCTCCAGCTGTGTGGGCTAAGCAGCTTTTTCTAAAATGGTTCCCTTTTAGACGACTCCAGTAAGCAACCCCACCGTGAATGGATGGTGACACATTACCATGAAAACCACTTAATCAAAAGGTCACACCCACAATTGGGTGGGTCACATCTCCATGGAAACAACTTAATCAAAAGATCCCATCCAGCAATACTGAATCAGGGTTAAAGATCATGGTTCTTCTGGGGTACACAACAGTTTCAAAACGGCACATACACCAATGTTTATAATAGCATTATTTACAATAGCTCAAAGCTTGACACTACCCACATGTCTTCAACCAATATGATATATACTCACAATGGAATATTATTTGGCCATAATAAAAAATGAAGTTATGAGACATATTGCAACATGAAGAACCTTGAAAACCTGTTTAGTGAAGTAAGTCACATAAGGATTAAAATTGTATATCACTTATAAGGAATGACTAGAAATGGTGTATCTGCAGAGATAGCAAACAGATTGGAGGTTATGGGATGGAGAAGGGGAGTGCTGAATTTGTTGTGTTTATAAAAAAAAAATTATTGAGGGAGTGACATCAGCAAGGTGGCAGAGTTAAATTGCTTCAAATTTTCCTATAATTTAGTCTGGGCTTAAATCACTATTCTGTATGTGTGAAATTTTTGTTGATATTTTTTCAAAAAGAGGAAAGCCTTGAAATTATCTTAAATTAGAGAAGACTAGAGAAGTAGACAACTACCTAAGGCAAGCCATAACAAGTAGTTGTGCTTGCAAATGCATTTCTTGCAAACAATGGAGATAATACTGATGGGTAAAGCCTGATCATAAATGTCAACCAATCTCCTCAAGCATGCAACATTAATAAGAACAAATATGTCACAGGCATTTTCTCTAATTCACAGCCATCATCTCTACCATCTTACATGGTCATACTGGCCCTCCAAGTACGATCTTTTTTCGCACATAGATATCATCCTTTTTATTTCACATCTCAGTAGGTTTATCTGCCCCTTCCTGTCCTATACAAAAGTGTCTCCCACACTTTTTTTTTTTTTTTTGCCATTCAGGCCTTGGAACAATATATGACCAAATTAAATGGATCTTTTAATTTTTATTTATAGCCGACATTTTTTTTCCTTAAGCAAATATGGAGGAAATTTTTGCATTGCTTACTATAGTTATCATTTGAATTTGTTATCTAAAAACTAGTAATGAGGAAGAAAGAAGTAGAAATATTTGCAATGCTCACTCCCTTTCTTACATTATATATATTTTTAAGATATTCATATCTGCTGTACAAGACATTCTGCTTCAGGATGTTTCAGTTGGAAGACAACTTGAAAAGAAGATGCTCTGAAACTTAAGCAAATTACAGTAATTCAATACTTTGTGGCTTTTAGTGAGGAAGTAAATAGTAAAGCAGTGCCAGCTGGAATTATTACCAGGACTGGGGCCATGTTAAGACAATCAAGGCTATTTTGAGTGATATTCAAAGATAAAAACAAACCTCTTATAAGTGAAGTAAGAAGCCTCATTTCATGTTTCTGATTTAGCTTCTTTGCTTTTTTTTTGGCATTTTTATTATTATATTTTTAATTTCTAGCTAAATGACCAAAGTCATATAACATATTGCAAACAATACTGAGTATTTGTTAAATTGCTATCTGTGGAATATCTTAGAGATACAAAATTTTATTTCAAAAATCAAACCAAAACAACTGCTTCTCTAATAAGATAGGGGCAGCAGTGACTAGCAGCAGGTACAGTCCAGAAGAAACCTTTGTAACTGATTTAGAATGTCCCTGTACCTGCATAGCAACAGAATGTCATATGCAGCTTTAGGGAAGTAAAAAGGCACTGACAAAAAGATCCTGGATCTGGAAATACCTGTGCAGAAAAACAAATGTGGGAGATTTCTAGCAAGGGTTTGTGGTCTTTCCAGCTAAATATTTCCTTGTGAAGCTATAAATTTATTTTTAGACAAAATGACTAACGAGTTATTGACTATGCACCGTTGAAACATCAAGGAAATGTGCAGAGCAGTTGATTTAGCCTGCTTCTTATTCCTCATTTCAAAGAGCAGGGTCTCTGTTTTGCTTTTGAAATTGCAATGAATTGAAATTAAGATCTCTGTATTGAAAAAAGGGAAGTTAGAATTTCAGGACATAAACAAGCAACCAAAGCAACTAAAACCCAGAGAGATAAAAAGATGCCCTTTTACGTTTTCATTAGCGCCCTTCTGTTTCTAACCTCCCTGCTAACCGACAGTAACGCTGTCCTTCAGAAAGTGGCTGCATGTGAAAAACAAACATAGAGAGCCACAATTTTTTCCCTAAAGAGAATACACTCAAAACGTTTTCTAAGGCTCTTCAGGAAGGAAGCAGAATATAACGGCCCTGATGGCTGGGCAGTTAGAATTCAAGGCTGGGTTCAGAACCTTCTGAATGACACACACTTGAGCACCCTGAAGAGGGTGGTGAGGAAGGGGATGGTCCCAGCCGTACCTGCTGCTGCCTTTCCCTCGGGCCCACAAGTACACAAATCTCAAACCCCTCCTGGATGAGGGAAATGCCGGAACATTCCTTCTGCTGTGACCCATGCATATGCAACTATACACTGGAGACAATCTGACTCTGATGGGCATGTTTTATGACATTCAGACCACAGCCCAGTGACATTTTTGTCCCTAGTTGGGAAGGAGTGGGGTTCCTCCATCATGGCAGCACATGGACACAAAAGAGGGGAGTGAGACCTGCTGGCCATGAGAAACTGATGCCCACTAGTGGAGCTGACCTTGCTTTGTCTCTTTTCTACATAAGTAAAAAGCCTTTCCATTAGAGCCTGCCTGAGTCATACTTTTGCCAGTGACCCCGGCACCTGTGTTAGAGTGGGTTAACATCTCTTTAGGTGTGTCTCATGCTCAAGAGTTGCTTAAAGAACATTACTTTGTGCTTGTAGATGCCAGGACTTTACTGGATCTTAACAATGGGAACATTTCTTTGTACAACCAGGAAATGAGCTCAAGTTTAACTAACTCCAGTGTGTTTCAGTGAAGAAGCCTTCAGTGGAGACACTCTGCTAGCCCCCTGCAACTCCAGGCTAATGCTTTTGCCACATTCCCTATATAATACTCCACTGACTTCTATACATGCCCCTGTAAAGTGTAAACCATCATAATAGACACTTTCCTTTGGATGGGGACATTGCCATGTACTCCAAATTGTCTAAGACTATTCTGCAAGGGGAAGGTGCCAATAACTTTCTCCTATTATTCTGTCATTTGGCCCATCACCTCTCAGTATGTTTTCTAGCTACCATAAAACACAAAATCACAGCTTATCTCTTAATCATGCACTGTAGCTAAATAATGTTTATCTCTTAAACTACATGGTAGAGCAGATGTATCCTCCATTAAACCCTTGCCCTTTTTTGCTCTTCCATGACTGGAAGTCCTGAAAAGTTGCAATCCTGGAAAGCAAGGGCATGCATTATAGATCCTGTGATCCACCTTGTTTCCTTCCAGACCAAGAACATTACTTTGTGCATGTAGATGCCAGCCAGGACTTCACTGGATCTCAACAGTGGGGACATTCCTCTGAACAACCAGGAAATGAGTTCAAGTTTAACTCCAGTGTGTTTTAGTGAAGAAGCCTTCAGTGGAGACACTCCCATACCCCCTTGCAACTCCAGGCTAACATTACTGCACATTCCTTACATAACACTCCAATGACTTCTGTACATGCCCCATACAGTGTAAACCATCATAATAGACACTTTTCTTCGGGTGGGGGAAGACTTGCTTACTGCTTAATATAAAAGTGGCAATTCCCTAAACTCATGGTTCCTCTTCTGTGGTACACCCCACTCTACATGCAGTTTGCACCTGACCTTCCTTATCACTCTGTCGAACTTGTTGCTTAGTGAACCAGCAGAAATATGCTACTACCTATTGTATCAGTCAGGGTTCTCTAGAGAAACAAAATCAACAGGAGATAGCTGTAAATACTAGATTTATAAAGGGATCTCACGTAACTGTGGGGATACAAGAGTCCAAAATCCGTAGGGTAGGCTGAGAGGTTGGCAACTCCAATGAAGTTCCTTGACAAACTCTACAGGAGACTGGATGGCTGAAGAAGTGAAAATTCTCTCTTCTTCCTTAAAAGTCTTCCACTGATTGTCTAAATCAACTGATTAGATTCTCTCCTTTGCAGGAGACAAACCCTTTGTTGATCACAGTGTAATCAACCACAGCTACAATCAACTGACTGATGATTTAACACACCAGCCTTCTGGTTTATCAACCAACCAGGAAATATCCTTGCAGTAACGGTTAGGCCAGGGCTTGCCTGACGAGACAACTGGGCACCATCACCTGGCTAAGTTGACACCTGAACCCAACCATCACATTTATGCTACTGCTTTTGCTGTGAATAATGAAGTTCTTTGTCTCTGACCCAGTGGTCTAGCAACTTTTGTCTGGAACCATGGAACTGTGGAAGGCTAATTATTGGTTTGTAAGTTATTTCCATGGGAGTTCTACAGTTTCTAACTCTCTTCCACTCCATCAAATTAATTTATGTAGGGCAAAATGTCCACAGTTGTGAATTTGTACTTCTCCCTAAATTTATTGTAAGCATCTTGTGATCTGAGGTGATACCATGTATTTATTTTGTCTTCTCAGCATTTAACACAGTGTTGTGCATGTGGTAAGTGTTCAATAAATATTTCATGGGTTATCGAATTGTTGAAAGTGCTGTTATATATTTGGGCACTTTTAGGATAGGTGAGCGTTACTTTCTACTATGACTATGCCCAACACCTGCCCTCACCCCAATTAATTTCCTATTTGAAGCTATCAATAATTTTGTGTTTTTGTTTCTCCTCTTCTTGATTTCCTTCCACTTTCTTTCAAATTATTCCTTACTTTCTTCCTTCTTTCCTCTCTCATACCCTCCATCTCTTCCTTTCTTCCTTTCTACCACTTCTATCTGAATATGTAATCTATCTATCAGCTCTCTGTCACCTATCTCCTATCTCTCTGTTATCTAACATTTTTTCATTTATTCAGCAAATATTTGCTGAAAGTCTCCTGTGTGGTTTTGTGAATGTAGCAGCAAACAAAACAAGCTAATAACTGTTTTTGTGGTTTAACTTCAGCTTCATTTGAAAAATATATGTTAAAAAAAGATTACAAGAAACACTTATGAATAGTACAATCTACACTAGAAATAGGTAAAGAAAATATTTTTTTAAAAATACAAGAGTAAAGAAATACAGTGGTACCAGAATGAGACTAATACAAAAAGATAAAACATATTTGCTATTTTTACAATTTTGACTCTAAAGTTTACACTTAAACCTAAGTTCACTTGGTAGGAAAAAGATCTGCAGACCTCTTTTAAGAAAACCCAATGCCCAGGCTACATAACTGTCTTCCTTGTGAAACTGCTTCTTTGGCAAGTACTTCACTATTTTGTGAGAATATCTAATTATTAGGACCACATGAAAAAGCCAGCGTGTGAGCATCTATCTAAGCCATGTGCGTTTTCTAGGCCTCACTTTTCCATTAATAAATTGATTTATCGTACTCTGCAATTTGTGTCTCTTCACTGCTTTAGTATTATATGTGTGTCATAGTCAGGTTCATGTGACAACTTGGCCAAGTGGTGGTACCTGTTTGTCTGGTTGGGCAAGTGCTGGCCTGTCTGTTACAATGAGGACATTTCATAGAATTAAATCATGAGCATGTCAGCTACATCCACAGCTGATTCCATTTGTAATCAGCCAAGGGGCGTGTCTCCTGCAATGAGTGATGCTTAATCTAATCACTGGAAGCCTTTTAAGGAGGATTCAGAAGAGACAGGTTCTTCTTGTGTCGGCTGGTGAGCCTCTCCTGTGGAGTTCATCCAGACCCTCCATTGGAATCATCAGCTTCACAGCCTGCCCTGTGGATTTTGAACTCTGCATTCCTGAGGTCATGTGAGACACTTTTATAAATTTTATATTTGTGAGTGTTCCCTGTTGATTCTGTTTCTCCAGAAAACCCTAACTAATACAATGTGGTATAATGTATGAATGCAGATTCATTTGACAGTGAAAAGTGATCTTGATTCTAGTTTGAATGATAGGATATATAACACTCAAGATAGGCTCCTTTGTGTGTAAAAAGTTTGTATTTATTCCCTCATGTGTCCTTCATTGTCCTTCCTGGTCCTTCATTGTTCTAGCATTTCACCTCCTTAAGATGCTAACTTGGTCTTTAAGACATCGCTCATACATTAAACTATTGCAATAAGGGTTGCTCAGCATGCAACTTGTTAATAAAGGGCATGTGCATTTGTTTTAATGCTTATTTAAAAAGAAATCAAGATTTAGTGCTTGTCAGCACTAATGGAATCAATGGTACTTTAATATGTGTTAATGGCACTTTGGTTCCCTTAACAGCAGAAAATAGTGAGGTTATTAACCAAACACTGTTGCTCCAAATGAAAGAGAAAACATATGAAATCTGGAAAAGGCAAGGATGGCACATGATTTTGTTAGTGCAAGGTGCTCTTTTGATCTAAAGGGTAAACAAAATTGTAATGGTGGGTATTGGGCAAGGCCATCATGCATCTTATCAAACCTGAAGGAAAAAGAACATGCTGAAGGCTTATCCTTATGAATTTCAATGAGATGCTTACCATCAGCTGCTCGCTTTAGGAAAGGATTTTCCTCCCACTGATATAAGTATCTTCAAAGAACCAAGTGATTAAGAGGAAGGTAAGGGAAGATGTATTCTGAAAAGAACAGTAGGGTAGAAGCTAGCTCATTGTATCAAACTCAACAACAGGAAGGCAAGTTAAAGGCTGAAACCTTGACATGCGTGTCTTGCCTTTGGACCACCAAGTCTCCCTTTACGTTAGAGCTATACAGAGTTTTGATCTTTAAGAATTCATTTTTGGATGCATTCATTACATCTGGTGGTAGATTTTGTAATCCAAGTACCACATGTTGTTATGTCAGAAACTAGAAATAATATTAAAAAGTAAGACATAATTATCTTCCAAAAGTGAGAACTCTTCTTCTATTTGATATCTACATCAAAATAATCCTAAACATTTCTGAATATGGTTATTCTTCAACTTTCTAAAGGCCTGGTAAAAATTTCTGCTGTTAAAAATTTAGTCAAGTATTTGAATTTGTAAAGATAGTGTTAAACTTTTGGGCTATTTTCTGAAGTTACTGGAAAATATCCATTATATTGACCCGCAATTAATATTCATGTTCTTTTTTGGGAAGGAATAATGGGCAAAATTTTTAGCCGAAAACACAAAGTCACTTGAATTCTCAAGCCTTTATTTTTAAGTCATTTAAATAATGATTAATAAACTATAAAAGAACCATTTCAGAAATATTGCCTTATTCACATCTTGTATAGAATGGATAATTTTTGGTATTTTTGAAAATTGAAAGGAGGAATAATGGTTTAAATATTAGACTGAAAATAATGAAAGAAGGTATTATTTCTTCTTAATACACCTTGAGCTCAGATACTGTACATCACTGACTTGTTATAAACCCAGTAAGAAAATTTTAAGGAAGTTCTTTCACTTTTTTGGAAGAAAGGTTTTATATCAACATAAAGCATTATGTGAGCCACTTAGAGTACCACTGTCTGAAATCTGAAATCTGGGAGTCAATACAGTTTTTTCGATTGTGAGTGTCTAGTTACATAAAACACTCTAGGATTATGCAATTCATGTCCATGGAAGGGTTTTGTTAACATACACTCTAAAAGGGGACATGAAACAGTGAGCTCAATGAGCCATTAGAAGTCACTCTGTATGTGGGCAACATTTCTTCCTGTATTGTAACTGGTACCCTCCTGGCAATGGTGCCAGCTGAGCCCCATTCCAGGTTCGTTAGTCTCTACACTAAATGAATTTAGAGAGCAGCGGGCTAGTAGGAATAAACAGTAAAATTTATTAAAGAGAAGGAGAGAGAGTACACGTTAAAGAGATTAACTTGGACATGACCAAGGGAGGGCGTCACACTGAGTGGAGTGGGTCAGCTTGTTTTATAGGAAAATTTTACTGGTGTCAGGTTTCGTAGTAGCCTTTGAATACTAGGTATCATCTTTCTCTTTGGAGGGCATAGCTTGTCCCAAGAAATTTGCAGCTAAAGTTTACAGCTCTATGTTAGTTCTTTTGGAGCTAGATAAGAAACAAGGGACTTGCAGTGTCTGTTAACTCTTTCAGAGCTGAATACGAAACCCGGGACTTAATGGTTGTCCCATTTCAGTATCATCTCTCCCAGTTTCCTAAAGAAACATCTTCATAGCTTGAATTTTAACAGGTTGTATTTATCTTTACACACAAAGACAAACATTTTCTCAGCTTTAAAGAACAATGGAAAATAAGATTCTGTAGCCTTGACTGTTTCACAGAGAAGGGCAATAATTCCATTCTGAATCTGAACCTGATGACTAGACCTGAGTCAAACAGCAATGAATTAACTCAATTATGTTGCACTTCAATCTAAAAAGAATGGATTGCCTAGAAGGCAAGTTTAGAACACAATTTCTGCCACAAGAGTGTAACAGTTTTCAAATATTTTCAAATGTATTTCAGATAGCATTCTTAGCACTTTAATGTAGGGCCATTTTCTTCGATGTTCTCTTCAGGGTGAACAGCTATCATCCTACAAAATGAGACGTCAGACCACACGTCAAACTTTCAAGGAGGTACACTGGAGGTGATAATGTCCAAAGCTGAACTGGAAAGATACCACAGGTCTTAACTTGTGTAAATGCTGCTTTCAATTTGTGTAGCAGCCACCATAACACTTTCAGAAAAGATAATGAATTAAATGTAATTCCTGGCTGTCCCCTGAAGCCCTAATAAGAACCAATGAATGTGTGGCTACACCAGACCCCAGGTTCCAATTTTGAATATATTATCAACCTATTTCCTGGGTTGTTCTAGCCAGTAGCCCAGTCTCTTAGTGCTAGTTGCAGCATTTTACCTATATGGAGCGTTTCCCTCACATTTCATGGCAGTCACATTTGCCTTCAAACTCTTGATATGTGTCACTCCTCATGGTATAAGGTGGGCTTTCGAGACGTGTCAGGCTTAGTCTCTGATGGGTTTCCCTCTTGACCACTGACCCTGAAGGAGTGATCCCATCTGGTTGGGCTGGTCCACCACCAACCACATTACACAAAGTCAGTGTTCTGTGTCTTTTCAGGGTGGGTAGGAGGGTTGTGGCCTGCTTCGTTTGCCAGAGGCCCAGGTATGCTGTAGTTTGTGTGGCTTCTATGCAATTATTACATATAAGAAAGAATGCTTTCCACTGAGGCCAAATAATCAATACATTATAAGCCCAGAGCTTTCCTGGATTTAAAGAAAAGGAATAATATTAAGAAGAAAGAAAACTCTTGCCTCTGGAAAAATGGGGTAAAAAAGAAAAAGTACTGGGGGTAGAATTGTGGGAAGATGGCAGAGGAGTTAGAAGCCCCAGCCATCAGTCCCTCCATCAAAAAAACTGTTTAACTGGCAGAAACTGTTTAAACTCACTATTTTGAAACTCCAGAGTCTACTAGAACACTGTAGAACCTCCAGGGAAGGTGGGAGGAAGAGACTGATAAATTGTGGTAAATGCTGGTGAATTTCACTCTGTGCAGAAGCAGGCAGCAGTGGGATCCGATCCTGGCTCCTGGGTGCAGTTTGCTGGTGCCTTGGTGAGATTAAAGACCTAATTCCCCAACATCTGGAGTTGGGTGGTCTGATCACTGTTCACTGCTCAAGAACAACTCCTTCAGATCACTGGGAATCCAGTTCTGAGGGCAGCCGTCATTCCAAACTGCTTCAGACAAAAGCAGCAGAGGATTCTTCAAAACAGCACCATTTTCAAAACTACTGAAAAGAGTTAAAGAGCTGCATTAACTGGGTAAGTGCTAAATCAAGTGTAAACAGCTTCAAAAAGGTACAGGAGAAGCTCCAGGTGGCTTTGCTGGCCCTTCCCTCACTACTTTTCCAGCATGCAGCCAGCCTTAGCTCCCACTGCAGATCCCAGGCCTTGTTCTGGCTGAAGACTAACCTAGGAACACTCTTTTTGCCCCATCCCTGAAATTTGCCCTCCAAAAATAGTAGCTTGGGTTGAAACAGCTAAAGCAGTATAAAAACCAGTTAAGTCATAGAACCTGGGACAGAGGCTTACCTCCTGTATATCCTACAATAGCACACCTCAGAGAGAGAGGGAGAAACTATTTCTTAGGGAGTAGAAGAGTGTTCAAATTCCTGTAAACTGGTGAACTCCTGAGACCACTAGCACTCACAAGCCTAGGGCAAGTTATGGGCTCAAAAAAGACAGGAGGGATCCTACAGTTTGCATTTTCCTTGGGCTGGTCCTCTAGATGAAAGGGCTGGAAGGACCCTGCATTTTGCATTTTCCTTGGGTTGGTCTTCTTGATAAAAGGGCTGAACTCTGAAGAAGAGAAACTGCAAAGCCACTTTGCAAAGACGGTGAAAAGTGTTTGTTTGGTTTCATTAGCTCCTGGCAGTCAAGGAAGTTACATACCCAGAATACTGTACAATAGCACTAGCATTCCTAATTACCCATATGGTTGCCTTTATTGGAGGTTTTTATTTCTTTATGCTATCTAGTGTCCTTTCCTTTCAGTCTGAAGAACTCCCATTTGCATCCCCTGTAGGGCAGGTGAAGTAGTAACGAACTCCCTCAGCTTTTGTTTATCTGGACTGTCCTAAGATCTCCCTTAATTTTGAAAGAAAGTCTCCTCAATAGAAAATTCGTGGTTGACAACTGCTTTCTCTCAGTCCTTTAAGTATTTCAACTTGCTGTCTTCTTGCCTCCAATATCTAATGAGAAATCAGCACTTAATTGAATTGAGACTCCCTCGTACATAACTCACAAATTTTCTTTTGCAGCCTTCAGAAACCTTTTTTGTGCTTTGCATTTGGCCATTTGACCAGTATGTGTTGGGGCATATTTTGCTTCAAGTTTATCCTGATTGGTATTAACTGTGATTCGTGCATGTGCATATCCATGTCTTTTGCTAAATTTAGGAAGTTTTCTGGGATTATTTCTTTGAATATTCCTTCTATTCTTTTCTTCTTTCTTCTCCTTCTGGGGACTCCCATAATGCATATATTGCTATGATTGATGGAGTACAAAGTTTGTTAGGCTGTTTTTGCTGTTTTGTAATTTTTTTTTTCTCCTCAGCCTGATTCATTTCAATTTTCTTTGAGTTCACTAAT
Source organism: Tamandua tetradactyla (assembly GCF_023851605.1). Lineage (NCBI taxonomy): Eukaryota > Metazoa > Chordata > Mammalia > Pilosa > Myrmecophagidae > Tamandua > Tamandua tetradactyla. The sequence goes on from NC_135331.1 coordinate 65,383,652, forward strand.
TCTTTCTTCTACCAGTACCAACATGTTTTTGAAACCCTTCTGGGAATTTTTTGCTCAGTTATTGTGGTCTTCAATTCCAGTAGTTCTGTTTAGTTCCTTTATTTTGTTTGCATAGGTAGGCTCTGGGAATCAAACCCAGGTCTCTAGCACAGCAGGCAAAAACTCTGCCACTGAGCCACTGTTGCCTGACCTGTTTGGTTCCTTTTATCTCTTTATTGAGATAAAATTCTCATATTGTTCATTGATTGTTTTCCTGATATTCTTTAGCTCTTCCTCTGTATTTTCCTTCACATCTTTGAGCAGATTGAGGATTATTTTTTCAAAAGTCTTTGTCTTGTATGTTTACTATCTGGTCTTCATTATTGTTTTCTGGAGTTTTATCTCCTTCCTTTAGGTGAACCATCATTTGTGTTTGTCTTGTAATCTTCTGTTATGCACAGTACATTTTAATATTTTTAAAATGTTAAATCTGGGATTTATTCCCTGAAATGTCTTTTTCTTGAGTTTGTATCAAGCTGGTGCTATGGCAGTGATTTACTTGAGTGTCAGGAGCTAACAAAACCAACAAACTTTAGTGAAAAAACACCTTTCACAGTCTTTGAAAATTGGCTTTACATTGGCTGGTGCTCTCCTTCGGAGTTTTGTCTCTCTATTGAGAAGGTCAAACCAATGCAAATACAAAGTACAGAGCCTTCCCTGTTTTTTCTGGGCCTACTGTCTTGTCCTGGTCCCCTACTTGCTTATGGGTTTAGGGGTTCACCTATTTATGGGGAACTTGAATGGCCCTTCTACTTCCCAGAAAAAAGAACTTCTCCCTCTCCGGGACATTTCACTGTAGGACTTAAAGCAGATAAGCCTTTGCCCCAGGCCACCAGATTCAATTGTTTCTTATACTGCTTTCTGTGACTCAAGCTGCTTTTGTCCAAAGGACAAATTCTGAAAGAGGGAGCATGTAGGAGAAGAGTATCCCAAATCAGTCTTTCCCAGACAAAACAAGACCAGAGACCCAGAAAGGCAGTGCCAGCTGCCTCCAAACTACCCTTTGAGTGGCTGAGAGAGAGTCAGGAAGGGTACCAAGAGCTGCTTTCATGTCTCCCCCAAACTTCCCTTTCTTGACTCAGCATTTGCCAAACATATTCAGCCCTTCAGCTGTCCTCTGTAGCACTGAAGAAGTGTATGATGTTTTTCTGGGGTGGGCTGGAATGATCATCACCTTCAGAGCTGAAGTCCCAGTCATCTGACGAAGCTAATCAAAAGCAGTGATCAGCAATAAGGTAATTTATCCCCAGATTTTGGGTAACTCTGGCTTTATGCCCCACCCTGGCACAAGCATGCTACACCATGGGCCTTGTATGAGAACCTCATTGCTGCCAGCTGGGAGATTGTGGTGATGGTAGCCATCTCATGGAAAGTGTAATTCACTTGTATTTACTGCAATTTACCAGCCTTTTCCTCCCGCTCTTCCCTGGATGCTGCACAGTGTCTTATTAGTCTCTGGAGTTTTGAAATAATTGATTCAGATAGTTCCTACCTGTTTAGTAGTTGTTCTAGTGGAGGGACTGAATTCTGGAGCTCCTCTGGCACTGCTTCTTGAAAAAACACTCAGAATAGCTAGGAATAAAATGAAATGCCCTCAATACGATAAAGGGCAAAAATGAAAAACACACCACTAACATGATGCTCAATGGTAAAAGACTGAAAAGCGTACCCTCTAAGATTAGCAACAAGGCAAGGACTGTTATTCAATATTGTACTGGACGTTCTTGCCAGAACATTTAAGCAAGAGAAAGAAATAAAAGTTATCCAAATTGGAAAGGAAGAAGTAAAACTTTTCCTATTTGTAGATGGTATGATCCTATACATAGAAACCTTGAAATATCTACAACAAAGTTATAAGATGTAATAACCTAATTCAGAAACATGCTAGGATACAAGACCAACAAGCAAAACTCAGCAATGTTCTGTACACTAGCAATGAACAATCTGAAGAAGAAATTAAGAAAAATTTTCATTTACAATAGTAACTGAAAAAATCAACTATCTAGGAATAAATTTAACCAATGGTACATAGGACTTCTACATCGAAAATTACAAATCATTACTAAACAAATCAAAGATGACCTAAATAAATGAAAGGCCATACCATGCTCTTAGATTGGAAGACTAAATATTGTCAAGACTTCAGTTCTACCCCAAATAATTTACAGATTAAATGGAATCATAATAAAAATTCTAACAGCCTTCCTTCTTTGCAGAAGTGGTAAAGCCAGTCATCAAATTTATATGGTAAGTTAAAGGGCTCTGAATAGCCAAAACTATCTTTAAAATGAAAATGAAGTTGTTAAACTCATACTTCCTGATTTTAAAACTTAGTACAAAGCTACAGTGATCAAAGCAGCATGTGCTGTCAAAAGGATAGACTTATAGACCAATGAAATTGAATTGCAAGTTCAGAAATTAACCCTCACATCTATGATCAACTGATTTTTAACAAGGGTGCCAGGTCCACTTAATTGGAAAAAAAAATGGTCTTTTCAACACATGGTGGTGGGGAAACTGGATATTCATATGCAGAAGAATGAATGTGGATCCCTCACTCACACCGTAGATGAACATAAACTCAAAATCAACGAAGACCTACATATAAGAACCAGTACTATAAACCTCCTAGAAGAAAATGTAGTGAAGCGTCCTCAGGACCTTGTGTTAGGCAATGGTTTCTTACACCCAAAGCAAGAGCAACAACATAAAAAAAAAAATAGAAATGGACTTCATCAAAGTTAAAAATTTTTGTGCCTCAAAGGAGTTTGCCATGAAAATAAAGAGACAACCTACAGAATGCGAGAGAATATTTGGAAACCACATATCTGATAAGGACTTAATATTCAGAATCTATAAATAAATCCTACAATGTGACAACAAAAACAACCCAATCAAAAAAAATGTTCAAAAGACTTCAACAGACATTTCTCCAAAGAAGATATCCAAATAACCAGATAGTACAGAAAAAGATGCTCATCATCATTAGCCCTTATGTAAATACAACACAAAATCACAATGAGATGCCATTTCACACCTACTAGAACGGCTACTATTAAAAAAATGAAAACTAACAATTGTTGGAAAGGATGTGGAGAAATAGGAATGCTCATTCATTGTTGGTGGGAATGTACAATGTTGCATTTGATGCAGTTGTGCAGAACACTGGCAGTTCCTAAGAAAGTTCTGCATGCAATTAAATATGACCCGGCAATCCCACTTCTAGGTATATACCTAAAAGAATTCAGTGCAGGGACTTCAACAGATATTTTCACACTGATGTTCATAGCAGCATTATTCACAATTGTCAAAAGATGGAAGCAACCCAAGTGTCCCTGAACCAATTAAAGAATATACAGAACATGGTACATACATACAATGGAATACTATTCAGCTGTTAAAAGGAATGGCATTTTTAATGTGATGACATGGATGAACCTTGAAGATATCATATTGAATGAAATATCCAGTCACAAAATGACAGATACTATATCATCTCAATGATATGAAATAATTAGAATAAATTAAATTTATAGAGCCAGAAACTAGAATACAGGTTAAAAAGGGCTGAAGTGGGGCATTAAAGAATGGGGAGTTAATTCTTAATTGGTGAAAAGTTTCTCTTTGGGATGATGGAAAAGTTGTAGCAATATATGGTGGTGGTAGTAACACAACATTGTGAATGTAATTAATATCACTGAATTTTATATCTACATGTGGTTAAAAGGGGACATTTTAGGTGGTATATGTATTGCAAGAATAAATTAAAAAAAAAACAACCAAAAATATAGGACTGTACAACACAAAGGGTGAAGCCTAATGTAACTGATAGACAATAGTTAATTGTATGATTATAGTCATATTTGCTCAGCAATTGTAACAAAGGTACCATACTAATGAAAAATGTTAAAAATCAGGGTGGGTATATGGGGACTCTATATTTTCTATATGATCTTTCTGTAAACCTACAACTTCTCTAATAAAAATAAATGTAAAAAAATGCAATGGGATCCAAATTCTTGTAAATTTATTACATTCTTCAATAGTGTTTTAAGATAAAATATTCTTATATATCATCTGACAATTTCCTAAAAGCCTAGCCTGATTTTTTTTTCCATCTGTATATGGTCTCTGCTTGTGGTTTGGGACATTCTTTTTCAAACAATAGTTAAATGAAATGCTCCTTTAAAATAAATACCTTTGTACTAAGAAAGGGACTGTTCTTTGCGTCCTGTAGAACAGAACTTGGCAGAGACGCAGCCCAAGCAATAACAGACTTAGGAAAGAGAGCCTGGGATCAGATATCAGATTTTGCATATGGTCTTGGGAGTGGGACCATGTCAATCAGAAAACAGGAATTCACAGGAGCAAATACCAAGAATTTCAGAGGGAATTCAGGCTGCTAAAGTCAAAGGACAGAGCTGAGTTACTAACCACATGGGAATTCAGGTATCATGATAAAAATAGGGATATGTGGCTCAAAGTTTAACTGAACAAGCTTTTCAGTATTAGCCAGCTTTTACTGGTCCAACCTGATTTGTAAACAGACAAACTAGTGGTGTCTTCAGGATAACTCAGGCTTTCAACAAAACCACTGTAACAGAATTTCATTTTGTGAAATATGCACTAGAAAACTTAGGCAAAGAATTGCATGTATCTAAGTGGCTAAAAAATACTCCTTTCAATGAAAGAAATTGGTTTTAGCTTCACATTCACTCTAATGGGCTCCATCCTGTGTCTTTTATGGTTCTCTTATATTACCAATCAAACCACAAATAATGACATATGCAGAGGTTTGGGAGAGTCCCCAGTGAGGGCTACTATGAAGACAAATGGTTAATGTCTGCTCTCCCAGCTGTTCAGCTAATTACTGTAATAGAAAACATCTTGAGGGAAAATACTATATAGTTATTAGCATTTAGCTCACAACTCTAGAAATCACAATTCTTACTAATAATAGAACATTGACCAGCCCACCTATTGATAATTTCTACACAAGTCTTCTGTTTTTCAGAAAACATAAACTCGTGTAAGTTACTACTTATATGAAATGCAGTTAGGGAATGATGGAGATTACACTAAAAAATACATGGAATAGAGTAGACAGAAACAGGAGGGGCCATGCTTTGTGTGGTAATGGACTAATTCCCTGAGATATGCAAAAGATTCAGATATTTTAGGCATGAGAACTTCCTCCTAGATGTTTTACTACAGAGCAGGACCCTGAATTGTGAATGGTTGATGGTACTAACATGGTGGAGAGTGTAAGATGGAATAGTACAGGATAGGAAAATTCCATGAAAGCAAATAAAGATGTGATATGGCTTTATTTTTCTTTGGACCATACAATCTTCTTAGATATAGCACAATCTGGAAGCTCAAATGCTTTTCCTTCCCTTAAATATGTCTTTATTGCTATTATCCATGTTTCTGACTTTGCTTGGTGCTCATTGGCCATCTAGCCCTCTCTACAACATACTAAGTTTACAACTGCCTCAGATCTTAACACTTGTTATTCCTTCTGCCTGGAATGTTCATCCCCCAGATTTGGCACGACTGCCTCTTCTAAGCATTCAGATTTTGAGGTTATTGCTCCCCTATTTTAGATCATTTGATGTTTCATTTGAGAAGCCCAGGGCTATTCTTTTTACTGATGGTATTTTATCTGTACCATCCCTGTCCTCTACCAAAGCTTTTAGAATTTTCTCTGTGTCCAACTGTTCTGAAATTTCATGATGATGTGTGTCAGTGTGAGTCTTTGTTGGCATAGGTGTTCTGTGGTTCCTTTCAGTCTGGAGACTCATGTGTTTGATTTCTTTGATTTATCTCCAACCCTTCCATTGAATGTTTTTTTCATAGCAATTATGCTTTGTTTAATTTCAAAGAACTATTTCTCATTTTCTGAGTGTCCCTTTTTCATAGCAAAACAATTTTTTCTTAGTGTATGTGAAAGTAATGTATTCTATTCTCCCCCTGAAGAGAATAATTGTAGGTTTTTTTAGGAAGGGTGTGTAGAAATTTCTTCTCTTCCCTTCAGGTTCCTTTTGTCTGATCTTTTCATATGTGTCTTAACATGGTGGACACTTTCTTCACATCTGGTGATCTTTGGCTGATTATATTTAAGAGTAAGCACTAAAAATGTTATTGCAAATTCTTTTTCTGTGGGTGTGAGCAGTCAAGTGGAAGACTATACTATAAGGTTATCAAGCAGTGGACTAGCTCTTTTATTGAGGTCCCTAGAGAACAAGCCTCCAAATACAAGATATACATGTGGATTCAGACTTTCTGGAAACCAAAAGTGAGAAGTAGTTGGCTTTCACCTGATCATTTTTGTTCAGTCCTCAGCTTCATCGTTCTTTCCCCTCTGTCGAGCTTGGATTCATGCAGTTCAGTTTCTCCCAAGAATATATTGCCTGTCTACTAGAGGCAGAAGGAGAAAAGAACATCAGGAAGTCAACTATGTGCACTTTACAACAGGTCCCAAATTTTAGGCAGGTATCATCCCCAGTTTCCAAGATACTTGGTGAAATCCCAGCACTGTGCCCCTCAGACAGTCTCCGTGGGGAACTAGTGCATTTTTCCTGGGCACTGTCTTCTGCAAGCACTTAAAAGTTACCATTGTGACTTCTTTGGATCAACCAAGGCATTTAGGAAAACTGTATCAGGTTTCCATCTTCCTACTTTTCTTGGACTATTTGGCCAGTCGTCTCCCCTCCTGTTTTCCCTGGTGTCATGGTCAGGCTCTTGTGTCAACTTGGCCAAGTGGTGGTACCTGTTTGTCTGGTTGGGCAAGTGCTGGCCTGTCTGTTGCGATGAGGACATTTCACAGAATTAAATCATGATCACATCAGCTGCATCCACAGCTGATTCCATTTGTAATCAGCCAGGGGGCATGTCTTCTGCCATGAGTGATGTTTAATCTAATCACTGGAAGCCTTTTAAGGAAGATTTAGAAGAGACAGACTCTCTTCCTGCTTCAGCCAGCAAGCCTCTCCTGTGGAGTTCGTCCAGACCCTCCATCGGAATCATCAGGTTCACAGCCTGCCCTGTGGATTTTGGACTCTGCATTCCCATGGTTACGTGAGACACTTTTGTAAATTTTATATTTGCAAGTGTTTCCTGTTGATTCTGTTTCTCTAGAGAACCCTAACTAATACACCTGGTGATAACTTTAAAAATGTTCTTTTACTCTTCATTTAGTGAAGTTGGGGGAAAGAGAAGACATAGGGTATGATCAATTTGCTATGCCAAACTAGAACTCTCAATGTTTTTCTTTTCTATTCAAACCTCAACACATATTTTTATTTCTTTATTTATTTGCATGGGCAGGCACGGGGAATCGAATCTGGGTCTCTGGCATGGCAGGTGAGAATTCTGCCACTGAGCCACCGTGGCACTGCCGTTAACATCTATTTTTAAAGCTAGTTGCTGTATTTAAATAAAACAGTGGTTCTCAAACATGCATCAGAATCTTGAAGGGCTTATTAAAAAACTAAATGCTGGGCCCCACCCTCAGACTGTCTGAGTCAGAAATTCGGAATTGGGCCTGAGAATAGCTCTTTCTAATGAGGTCCCAGGCAATGCTGATGCTACTGATTAGAGAACTATGCTCTGTAGATACCAACTTATATTTGTGGGCTTTTAAAAAAGTTAACTTTTGTTTCATTCTGTCATATACAAAGTTGGGTGCTTACTGAACTTTTTCTCATGGCCCATGTCACTTATATCCCTAGAAACCTTTCCTGACCATTTGGGAAGCATATCCTGCCTCAACGTAACTTCTCCCTTCTCTATATTTTATACCTACATCTCTTGTTATACTAAACACAGGGGACACGTCACGTGTTTGACTCCCTAATAGGGTGAGAGAACATTTTGAGGATGTAACACCTCTCTTATTTGTTTAGAATCTTCTCTTATTCACCTCCTTCAATCCCTCTTCTCCTTTCTTCCCCTTCCTCTCTCTCTTTTTTTTTCCTCTTTTCCCCTACCCTTCCCCTCCTTCTCCTTCCTGGTTTCTTCTTCATTTCTATTGCCTAATCCACTGGTTTACAGAAACATGATGAACTAAAATTAATAATTTACTATGGACCATCAATAAGTAGTGCTTAAGTTTGGAATGATTTCCCTTAAAAAATGTGAACATCTTAATTTGTCCATATTTTCTCACACATATGTCTTAAAACCAATGGCAGGTGTATTCTTAAAGCCAGACATTTAGATTTCAGCACTCAAAATAGCCAGTCTGTGAACTCACTCTTCATTAACACCTTTTAAGTATTATCCATGTTATAACATGTATCGTTACTTCATTGCCTTTTATCACCTAATAATATTTCCTTTTTGGATATACCACATTTTGTTAATGCATTCATCAATAGATGGTCATTTATGTTGTTTCTACTTTTGGGCTATTATGAATAATGTTGCTATAAATATCTGTGTACAGGGTTTTGTATGGACATGTATCAAATTCTTTTGGGTATATATAAATATATTTTTAAACTGTTTAACTTTTTTATTGTATAGTATAAAATATATACAAAGCAAAGAAATTAAAAAGCAATAGGTGTCAAAGCACTCTTCAGCAAGTAGTTACAGAACAGGTCCCAGAGTTTGTCATGGGCTATTTTTGGGTATATTTTATACCTAGGAGTGGAATTCCTTGGTTACATGGTAACTCTATGTTTAACATTGTGAGAAACTGTCAAACGGTTCTCCAAAGCAGCTGTGCCATTTTACATTCGCCAGTTTTCCCACATTCTCGACATTAGTCTGCTTTTTAATTATAGCCATCCTAGTAAGTGTGAAGTAGTATCTCATTGCAGTTTTGATTTGCGTTTCTCTAATGCCTACTGATTTAGGGCACTTCTTCATATGCTTATTCATCATTTGAATATCTTCTTTTTAAGAAATATCTATTCAAGTCCATTGCCCATTTTTCAATTGGGTTGTTTGCACTTTGTTGTTGCTTTTATTTTTGTAAGATTTGTTTATATATTCTGGGTACTAGCTCCTTATCAGATATATGATTTGCAAACACTTTCTCCCATTCTATGGGTTGTCCTTTCACTTTCTAGATTGTATGCAGACTTCATTTTAGATACATACAATTGTGCTACAGCTGTATAGTAAACTGAAATTGCCCATTTCATATGCTATATAAAACCCACCATCAAAACTATAGAAAATATCCTAGCTGCAGATGCATACTATTTTTTAATGTAAGTGTAGGATGATGAACTTGCAAGCATCCTAGCTTTGGGGTGGTAATTTGGGACCTCAGTTAAAATTCAATTTAGCATTCTAGAGAATGGCTGACAATGCTTTCAGCTTCTATCTGAGGCTGAAACGGATAGGCCTGAAACCATATGGGGTTTGGATGATTTTTCCTTAAGTGCACATTTTTACATATGTAAAATGAGGTTCATCAGGTACTATTTGGTTCACTTATCAATTCTCATGAAACCTTCCTCTGATTTATCCATATTGGATGGACAATTACTGTATTAGCAAGATTTTCTCCTTCCTGTAGATGACCATGTGTTCTACCAAAGGTAAGGTAATAGCATATTTTCAGTAACGTATTGCAACTACAGGCCTAAAAATTGGGTCAGAGAGTCTTTACTACTGTCACACATCAGCCCATATTGCTCCATTCTATGGTTCTTTATGACCAGATCTATTCAACTGTCTTAGCATGGTTAGTTATAGAGGTATTGATCATGGCTATTTGGATATGATAAGTTCAAGGCCTTCAGACTCAAAGAATACAACTTCAAAATAAAAGTCAGTAGGGGAGGAATTCTGCTGTTCACGTTCCATCACTGACAGAAAAGACTGTCAGAAAAAGAAGTGGGTCTTAATAGTGTGCAACCTCTTTATCTACAAGAATTGGATTGCAAGGTATAATTTCCAAAGAAGACAAAGTCAAATGTATATCTGAGATATTTTTTAATTATGAGTCAATACATATATGTAATTCTGGAGTTGATAATTCTGTCCAACACATCTGACTGCTTAAGTCTTTATGGCCAACAAGTGGCTCAGTATTGAAAAATAAGGTATAAATCAAATCATTACATAGGTATTTTAGAAGTTTTATGCTAAATTTATCATTTTCCTTAAGAAAAAAGAGAGAGAGAGAGAGAGAGAGAAAGATTCAGAGAGCTATGTGTTTATAGGGACAAAAGTTAGTGGCAGATGAAACCAAAGTGAAAATGATTGTTCACATCTTAGTGTGACAATCCCAGTTGGTTCCTGGGTGAATTTCATTCTGTTTTTCCTGACAGCAAGATTTCAATGTATATGGCTCATTAGTGCTTGTAGGCATTTCTATAATGGCAATTTATTACATTTTCAGGTGTCAGAAGCTCTCCTTTGAAGAACTGCTTTCTGACCTTCTTTTTTCAACCCACAACACCTGCTGAATAAGGTAGCCTGCTCTCTCTCTTGTCCCCAAACAGACACTGGAAGTTTTTGTGTGCAGAAGGAGAGCAAGGCTGAAAAGCTCTGGCAGGAAGGCTTTTTGCAGCAGCCTGACTGTCGAATTGCATGGATCAACAATTTCTCAATTAGAAGAAGATAGACGAGAAGATAAAGCATGCGGTGACTGTAAAGCTTCAAACAGCAGCTGAAGAAGATTTTGAGAACATCTGGTCAGAATCTATTTCTTTTTAGGTAAGCATTCCTTTTTACAACCAGCCTACATAAAGCATGAAATTGGTTTACGCTGCCTCCTTCTAACAAGGGAGATGCTGGTTAGATTTATTACTCCTTTGATGCAGGTCTGGAGGGAGAATGGGATGGCATGTGGCATTCCAACTGCAGAGCCCCCCAAATCCTTTGGATCCCTCTCAGAGAGAACATTTGTCTGCTATATCAAATCCATTTTTAAAAGTCTGTCTGGGTTGGCAGTGTAAAAGATCATTCACAAAAATAAAACCCAATTCATAGAGTTTTGTCCCCAGGCCCCCAGCCCATGAAATAGATGTCTGAACAAGGAATGACATTAACACAAAGCTCCCTCCTTTAATTTTTAAAACGGGTTCTTTGCATATCTGGCTACTTCTCTAGCTTTGTAATTTTAAAATTTCTTTCACTTTGGGCAATAAAGATAGAATTAATTATTTCAGATTATCTGGCTTCATTTTGCATGTTCCTAGCATCCCCAAACTACCAAAATGCAGTCCTCTTTTAATATGTGAGACTGCAATTAACAGGTTTCACAGTGCTTCCCTGTTTTAGAGATGTAAGCATAATCAACCAACCAAATAAAAATAAACAGTTATTTTAAATTGCATGAACAGACTGCAAAAGGGGAGCTGAATTCAAGTCAGGATTTCCTGTTTCATGGCAAAATTTTAAGTGCTTAAGCTGGAAGAATTTATTTCATTTAATGATGGTTGCTTACACGGCATTGTGTTCATATTATCCATGCTAGAATAACTTGAAACCAAGCTCACTTTATGAAATATACACTAATCATATTTAGCCTTCAATTCCAAAGTGCTTTAAATGTTCACCTATTATTAACATGCGTTTAAACAAATATACATAAAAGGAAAAATTTCTAATTTGTGATGTTCCAATTTACTGATTCACTTCGCATGTACATAAACTCTGCTTTGCTAAACAACCTTGCAGTCAGATAATTTACATACATTTCTGCATTTTTCCATCTTTGTTTAGCTTTTAAGATAATTCTGAGTTTCAGCTGCAGCTTACATAAAATTCAGCCTTGTAATAAAGAAGGTCTATTATTTATGCAAGGATTTGTAATATAAAGAAAGAAAATGATTAGAAACTTTTTACACTCCAGGAGGTAATGAGATTAGCTGAAGATAGAGCCCTACAGAGTTAAAACTAGTTCAGAAGCAAAGAAAGCCTTAGCAAGTCACAGGAAATTTCAGGGTACAGTTAATCTATGCTGTTATCTTTAAGTATGCTATAAATTTCCATTAAAACAATTAAGGTCAAACTGTATTGAATAACCTGGGGTCTTTAGGTTTCATCCACAAGACAAACTAGAAATTCAGTCAATGGAGAGGATTAGTTTTTTCACCTGTCCTTTACCAGCAGTGAGGGTGGAGAACAGCCCCAATTTACAACAGTACATAAATTCAGGAGCCATTATTACTGTGGATTATCCCATTTCCTTGTATTTCTTTCCTCTCCATCATATCCTGCCTGCCTGCCTTGATTCATTTTACTGTTCATTAGCATTTCACTAGAAGAGAGAGGAAAAAGAGGAATAAAATTAAGCAATCAACTTTGCTACTTGTTAGCAAGGGTGGTAAAGAGGTTTAGAAGTTAAAACTTAGAGTTACATATAGACTTACAAAAAAAATCTGTATGTTTTAGCTATCCACTGCTGTGCCTGCCTGCCACTGTCAGGGCTAATTAATACTTAGTCAAGTGACAATGCATCTTTAGGACACATAGTACAGTACGACAACTGTCTCTGGGATTGGAGAAGGCCTGCTTCATATATAACGAGTTGTTTAGAAAATGAAGAAGAAATCTATCCCCTTTTTAAAAAAAACGAAATAAGGGAACTAAAATTTTTTTCTGTTTTGCAAATGGCTTTAAAATTCTATGTTTGTGTTAAATATATTTGTCAAAAGTTAGAGGTATCTGATTGTGTACTTAACGATTTTTGCACTGTACTATATCTAAGTTAAACTTCTATTTTAAAACAAGTGTAAAAAATGAGGTATCTCTAAGAGAAATAGAAATCACTGCAGGGTGGCATGAAATACAATTCCACAAGTTATGGAATATTAAAGAAATAGGAGTGGTATAATCCTATTTCACCCCATCTTTTTCTTTTTTTTCAGAGAAACCGTGAAAGTTTGCTCCTCAGTTCCTCCTGTAAGTGCCCAATTTCTAATGTAGTTATAGAAAAAAGAAAAGCAGAAAAGAAAGGAGGAACAAAGGCTCAGAAGACTGAAACTATGAACCAGATGGTTAACTCAGCTATGAAGGGCAGAAAGGAGCCCAAAAGACCGTTTGGGAAAGATAGTTTCGGGGCTTCCAGGACTGAGGAAATCAGGTGGTGCCACTTTAAGGCTCTGACTATGAATGAGTCACTAGAGAGCTACTTTGGTGAGTTTAGGAATTTAAAAAAAAAAAAAAAAGTTGGCCCGCTGCAGAAGTGATCTATTTTCTGTAGGGCTGAAAACTCCAGGTTATGACATCGGAGCCTGGGCTGTCCTTGGCGAAGGGCACAGTGCACCATAGATTTTTCTTCTCACGAAATGGACTCCAGAGGTTGGTGGCCTCGCAGACAACTACTGGCGCCGGGCAGAGGCACAGGCTCCCGCAGGGAACGCTGGCGAATGGCGCGCCAGGTGGTGCGCCCAGACCGGGTAGCCCGAGACGCGCAGCCGGAGTCCCGCGTTCTCAGCAGACGCTGCGCCCTTTCCGGGGCCGTGGAGGCTCGCGGCTGGCCGCTCCCCCGCAGGTCTGAGAGGAGAGGAGCTGGTTGGAAGGAAAGGAAGGAGTAGGTTGGTAAAAGCTGTCGGCTCCGCCTCATAACTCTGGTGTCTGAAGGGGTTGAGATGGTGGCCAAATAAAATGAAGGGAGATAATCCCATTTTGAGTAACACAGCATTTTTTTTTTTTTTTTGGATGAGGCGGCAACGTGTCCTGCAACTGTCGATTTGGCAGGAGATTTGACTCATTCAAGTGCGGTTTGGTTCCACTACAAACGCGCCCCCACCTCCCCCCGCCTCCTGTTCCAAGCGACTCCCCGGACCCGGGAGGGAGGAAGCGGAACGAGAGAGAAGGAAAAGTCAGCCTTCCTTTGGTCTCTGCTGGTAGCAGATGCCAAGCCGCTTTGGGGAGCCAGGTTGCTGCGGGAGGGGGAAAGCCAGAACTCCTTCTCCTCCCTTTTTCTTTTTGACGGGGAATGGGGCCTTGGTGGGGGCTTAGGGAGGTGGTAGGGAGAGGCGCGAGTTAGGCAGGAGTATTGAGCGCAGCCCCCTCCCCGTCTCCCCCCCCAGTTTAGGTCCTGGCTGCATCTCCAGCCGCCCAGCTTCCAAGCCACTCCAAGTGTGATTCCCTCCGCGCTGGGATGTAGAGGTGGGGGCGAGGAGAGCGCAGGGAACCGGGACGCCCAGCGGCGCCTCGAGCCCGCGGTGGCGGCGGCGGGTCTGTCTCTTTAAGCGCTCCAGAGGGGCCAGGGCTGGAAGGCGGCGAGCGCGTTTCCATGGCGCCGGGGCTGCGGGGGCTGCGGGCCAGCCGGACTCGCTCAGCTTCAGTCGCTCCCGGCGGAGCAGGGGCGCGCAGCTCGGTGGCAACGACAAGTAGGGGGCTCGCCTGGCCGCTCGGCAAGCGCTCCCCGCCGCCTGCTACGTCCGGTAGGGCCGGCTTGCCGCGGCGCCCCTCGGAAGGAAGATGCACGTCGCCGCCCCGGCAAGCTCTGCTCACCAACTTCTGCCGAGCGAGCCCAACTTCTGCGCAGGGATCGGACTTGTGGAGCTCGAGAGTCCCGCGCTGCGTGCCGTCCGGGCGACGGCCAGAGCCGGGCCGAGATGACCTCGCAGCCACGGTTCTGGCGTTTCCGCTCCTGGGTGGCCGCCAGGCAGCGCCCTGCAGCTCCGACCGGACGTGTAAGTGGCGCCCGCACGCTCCGGGGCCGCAGGGCGGTGGGAGGCGCTCCCAGCCCGCTGGGCTCAGCAAGGGGAGCGAGTGGAGGGGGGCACCATGGGGCCGTTCAGGGACCGACACCGCGGGAACGCTGTCCCCAGCGGGCAGAAAATCCCAGCCCCGGAGTAGAAGCCGCCGCCCAGGAGCTGTGTGCTTCCCACCTGACCGTAATTTCTCAACTGCGGTCAGGTTCCCCCCCCCCCCCCCCCCAGGTTTAGGTGCGTGCACGTGTGCGTGGTGTGTGTGTGTTTGTGCGCTTCAGCTAATTTATGGTTTTGGAAGAGCCATTGCTAACAAGTGCTACTTCCTAAAAAGGTCTTGAATGAAATCCTCTCAAACAGCGGATTTCTTTACATTGTCTTCTTTCCAGAGAGCAGTCGGTTCTTGAACCTGTGATATTTATTTTAATTTACGAGAAGTATCTCCGAATCCGAAGGAGTGGCTTATTCCACAGGTTGAATGAGGGCGATGAACCCCGTTTTTTTATTTTTATTTTTTCCCTGACGTGAGGAGCCCAGGCAACAAATTCGTGAGGACTGAATGACCATCATTTCTCTGCCCCTTTAGGAAAGAAGTGAGGCGTGAGGTGCAGGGGTGAATGAAAGTAAATGAAAGCTGTGTCTGAGTACGGGGCATGGTTTTCATTTCCAGGTTAGAAATGCCAAAGGTTAAGAGATGTTAATTCTTGGTCACCATGTTAAGCATAGCGAGGAGCTCACGGGAAATCTAAGTCTTTTCTAGTAGACTGGCTGAAGTTTTCACCGAATTTTGTAGTCTCAAGGAGAGCATCATTGAATGGTCTAAGAGAGAAGCCAGATCTAATTCTATTTTTTTGTTTCTTCTCTTGCGAGGTTATGAATAGATGCCAGAGTATTTTCAATGTTTAACTATTTTTGCTCCTTCTTTGCTTCATCTTTGTTTTTCTGAAATGCTAATATTTTATAATAGAAAAACGACTTAGATAAGACACAGAGCTGTCCAAATTTTTCCAGAGCTTTACCTTTTCCCCTAAGAAAAGTATATATATATGTGTATATATTTTTTGAGTTCACTTTACATTTCCATATTTCATCCTCTCAGATTAGATTTATTTTGCTATCTGGTTACTGCAAATGTCACTAACTATAAATCTTAAGACATGGCCAGGTTTGTCTGTGGCATCGCAGAACGAATTCTTGGCTATGTAGTGTGTAAATATGTATTTGGCAGAAATGCAAGGAGTTTCTGATAATGTGATTTCTCTTGCATTGGTAAGTTTTTTTTATTTGTTTGTTTGTTGGTTTATTTTGAAAAGAAGGTTGATTTAAACTTTTCCTCTCCAGTTTATTTCAGAAAACACACCCCATTTTGTATATCTTGTGCTTCTATGAGCCCTCACTTCTTAGAAATTGCATTTCAGCAAGTTTGCTGAGTAGCCATGCTTTACCTTTTCATGTACCTTTCTTAAAGTGGATCCCTGTTAAAGTGGATCCCTGATAAAGTGGATCCTGGGTTGGCTTATTACCCAATAAGTCTCTGTGGCTCTGAGGCTGTCTAATCCCTTTGAGGTCTCTGAAAAATTACTGAAATACTCACCACTTTTTATATTACTTAAATGTTTTACCTTATATTTCAATATTAACTCTCTTGTTGAAAAGGCTGGAGGGATGACTTTGCACTTTGTTGTAAGAAGACTACTAGTGTGGCTCATTTATTTATCATGTGCGATGAGATCAAATATTAAAATCAGTATAAATGCTTGGTTGTTTAATAGAGGTGCTTTTTCCAAGGAAGTTCACATGGGAAAATTTCAATCAAATATGTAGTTAGTCCTCCCCGGTATGAGAGTTAATGGTAGTTTCTTAGCAGGAACCGTACTGAGATGTAGCACTGGGTTTCTCTAGATGCCCTTGCAGTTGTCTTAGGCATGTGAAATGCAACCACATAAAGCACTTGACTTCCTTACTCCTGTCCATCTATAAGCGAGAGCGGACTTCTAAGGATGTGAGGATAACTAATGAGGATGCATCATCGTACTAACTGGCACTTATAGGTCATTAACACAGGTAAAAGTTTCGTGTAGCTGATCTTGTGCTTAAACAGATTCTGGAACTAAAATCGCAACTGAGAATGGAGACTATGTGGCTAATGGTCAGCCTTAATTTTAATGCATTTTGTTTATTGTGCTTTCCTCCATAGGTAAGCCCATTTTCAAAGGAAATTTTATTAAAGAAGCAAAAGATGGATGGCTATGAATACCCCAACTCTAATGATAATTGATATCCAAAGACCTTGTATTATCACATTTCAGAATGCTTTGTCTTCAAAAAATCGATATTGCACAAAAAATTTTGCTTAAGTGCCTTCTATGTAGTAGATATTGAAAGTCACCTATAATAGGCAACACTTTTGAGTTTTTACCTAGATGCCAGGCAATTTTCTAGCTACTTTACATGTATTAAATTTAATCCTGACATTGGCACTTTGAGGTAGGAATTATTATTAACTCTCAAAGGATGAGGTAATTCACAGTGAGATTAACTTCATACCCCAAGAATGCAGAAGGTTTGAACCAAGGCAGATGGTTGCAAATGGCATTTAGTGATGGTGGTGGAGGGAGGTAGGGATACCAGTTGTCCTGGAATGGGTGAGAGCCTCACAAAGGAGATATTTTTATAAGGAATTCTCTTGCTCTGTTATGGGCTGCACATGTTTTAAGTTTAAAATGATGGGTTAGACTTAAACTGGGAGTTGTGGAGTGGGTAAAGGTATATACTTGGCAAGTGGATTATGAATTGGAGGGTTGTAACTGCTGATGACATTTTAATGAAGGGATATTGAAGAGTTTACTTATGTTAATGGTATTCTGTAAATGTTTTCAAAAGGATTTAATAGGAGGAAATAAACTGTCCTTCAGCTCTTTGGAACATCAAAGGAAAATGACTGGCTGTATTGCACGCTATTAAAATGAATCCCTTATAGTATTCTCGTCTAATTATTATATACAACATGATGAAAAGGAGTAAACATGGAAGTGTTGCAGGTATCACGTCAGGCCAAAGTGAATAAAAGAAAATCTTAGCTTAAACTCCAGGTTTTAGTATACTTGGATTTCTCTGATTCCCGAGAGAAATTTAAAAAGGTGTGGCCATTTTGTGACTCGGCAGTTTCCTACACTGTGTAGAAAATCTCGCTTCCATCCCCTAATACAGATACCTGATACAGAAAGTTTTAACATTTGAATCCAGAATTCCTTCCTTCTTCCTCTCCCTTACTGTTTATCCAATCTTTACACTCAACATGTGTAAAGACATACACATACAATTAAATTTCACCTCCACCTTTGGTAGCTGATATAGAAACTTGAGTCACAGTGCAGGTGGCAGAGATCTCAAATTTATGAAAATAAAAAATTATGTGGATTTATAAATTGAGAAAGGCATGAAGCTATGTTATTAGTGAGGAGTAGTGAAGGGGAGTTGACAAGTTGTTTCTTGTACCGCATACCATACTGGAATTTGTTTACTGTTTATTATTTATTTTTTACTTATTTTACTTTCCTTTATGATAAAATCTGAAATTGAACTCATTAAAGTGATTTGTGGCCACAATGAATCCTCTTTTAAATTTATGCATAATGTAAACGTTGTCTGGGGTCTATCATTTACTCATTAGTGTAAATTAGTTCAATGGGATATTTTTCTTTCTTGTGATATCAGCCACTCTAAATGAGCATGAATTGACTGGAGAAGTGAGGGCTTCTCTATGGGCAAAGCACTGTTTCCAGTACTTTCTATTTATTAAGAACTTTTTTTTTTTTACATGGGCAGGCACCGGGAAACGAACCCGGGTCCTCTGGCATGGCAGGCAAGCATTTTTGGGCCACCGTGGCCCGCCCTATTAAGAACTTTAATCCTAAGTAGCAGTTTTAGGATTGGTTGAAAAACTAGTTGAAGCTGAGAAGTAGTAGAGCCCTGTCCTAATCACCGCACAGTGCTCCTTTCTTCTTCCTCTCCTTTACCGCTAGGTTCCCCTCATCTTCCTGGTCTTCCAGCTTAGTCTGGATCTATTTACTTTTATTCAACAATAGGTGACTCTTTCTCACATTGTCCCAGATAAACCCAAATTTCACCTCTGCCCAGTAGTTTTAGCAAAGTCAGTGCTTTTAAAACATTTTTAAAAAAATTGTGCTGTATTAGGGCTCTCTAGGGAAACAGAGCTGACAGGAGATATCTGTAACTATGATGAGATCTTTATAAAAATTGCCTCATGCAACTGTGGGGCTGGGCAAGTTCAAATTCCACAGGGCAGGCCACAAGCTGGGGACTCGGATGAAGGTTTTTGTTGAGTTCCCCAGGTGGGGCTAGCTGGCTGAAGTAGAGGTGGAATGTCTCTTTTCTGTCTGCTGAAATCATCACTTCTCTTCTAAAATCTTCACCTGATTGCATGAGACTTCTCTCAGTCTTAAAGGCAATCTCCTCAATTGATTGTAGATGTACTCAGCCGTAGCTACAGTCAACTTACTGAAAATTTAAGTCCACAAAATATCCTCACAGTAGCAATCAGGCCAGAACAAGTGGACACCACAGCCTGGCCAAGTCGACACATGTTCTTAACCATCTCATGTGGTAACATGTATATAACATAAAATTTGCCATTTTAACCATTCTTACATGTACAGTTCCGTGGCATTAATTTGCATTTACAGTATTGTGCTATCACCACTGCCATCCATTTCCAAAACTTTTCCATCACCTCAAACAAAAATGTAACCATTAAACAATAACTCCCCATTCCCTCCCTCCCCTCTCCACTGATAATCTCGAATTTATTTTCTGTCTCTATGAATTTGTTTATTCTACATATTCAATATATGTGGAAGCATACAATATTTGTCGTGGCTGACTCCTTTCATGTAGCATGTTTTCAAAATTCATCCATGTTATAGTGTGAATCAGCACTTCATTCCTTTTTTTTTTTGACATGCGCAGACTTCAGGAATCGAACCCAGGTTTCCGGCATGGCAGACAAGAATTCTGCCACTGAACCACCATTGTCCACTCTATTCCTTTTTATGATTGAATAATCTTCCATTGTTTGTTTATTCCACATTTTGTTTATCCCTTCATTTTTGATGGACACTTGGATTATTCTGCTTTTTGGCTCTTGTCAATCATGCTGCTATGAACATAGCTGTACAAGTTTCTGTCCCTGAATTTGATTCTTTTGGCTATATACTTAGGAGTAAAATTGATGGGTCATATGGTAATTGTGTTTAACTTTTTGAAGAAGTGCCAAACTATTTTCTGCAGTGGTTATACCATTTTTCCATTCCCACAAACAAAAGAGAAAGGTTCCAATTTCTCCATATCCTCACCAATACTTATTTTTCATTTTTTAAAATAATAGCCATCTAGTGGGTATGAAGTGGTATCTCACTGGTGTCTCATGCATATTTTTGATGAAGTTGGTATATTAACTTTCTTAGAGTCCCTGTCCTCTGTTTCAGTATTTTTCCAGTATCTTTACTTCTTCTCTTTCTTCTAGGTCTGAGGGAAAGAAGTTTTCTCCTCATCTTCAGGGTAATACCTTCCATGTATGTGCCAGATATCATCTTTTAGAAATTGTTTCCACCAGTCATATCTTTTCTTTCTTTTATCTCCAGCTTTTTCCTTTTTACTAGCTGCTTCTCTTTTCCCAACTTGATCCAAGCCTCCCTTTCTACATTTATATTCTATGCCTATGGTGTGCTCCTGTCTGTCTGCAGATATCTTGACCTTGCTTCTTCTCTCCTGTCTTTAATTTCTCAAGAACATGGACTTTGCTTTCTCATTTATCATTGATAACTTAACCCATTGAATTCTGGCTTCCTCTGCTAAACTTCCATCTTAAAGCCTTCATATTTCTGAAACATTTGACATTGCTTACTGTTCCTGTGCCTCACTTCTGCACTTCTTTGCGTGTGTTTTTCCTTTGTATACTTAATATCATCTGTAGTTCTCCTCCACTTTTCCCACTGTCTTTGTTCCTTTTCCCGTTCTTTAACTTTACCTGGTTTATCTCTTTCTCTGGCTTCGATCATAGCTTCTTCTGATGAGACTCAGATTTGTACATCTAGCCCCAGTCTCTTTTCAGGGTTATGGATTTGCATTTTCAACTATAGACTCAAAATGTCCATAAACCATCTCTCGTCACCATTGGTCCTCCTGATGCCTTCTTCTCAGGTGCTTTATTCGTCTTTCCCTTCTTCTGTCTTTGAGATCTTCTATCTTCATTTTTTCTCATAGTCATAAGCATTAGGTGATGAGATTATGAAAAGGCCTTTGTACATGGCATTTAGATAAATGTTATTATTTATATTCCTATCAGTTGCCAAGTCATAAATAACATCAATGAAATATCTCTTGAATGAGTTTATTGTTTTCTATTCTTATTGCCAACACCCAAGTCCAGTCATACTGGACTTTTTACTGCTAGATTATTATAATTCTCCCTTGGTAGGTCATCTCTTTCATGTTCTCTTGATCCTCTTTGTTTTCGTTTTATATCCTATTTAATTTTCATCAAGACTGGTTTCTAAAGTAAAGATCTAATAACATCATTTCCCTTAAAAACTTTGATTATTAAATTAAAATTCAAACACCAGAATAATTATGTTCTTAAATATCACTTATTATATGCCAGGGAATAGTGAAGTATTTTGCACATTTTAACTCATTTAATCCTCACAAAAACCTATCAGAAGATATTATTAGTATTCACATTTTGTGATGAGGAAATTGAGATCTGGGGAACGGGAAAGTTAAGGTTTTCTGGAGATCAGGAGAGATGCCACATTGCTAATAAATGGTGAAGCTGGGATATGGATATAGGCTGTCTGACTCCAGAGTCTGTTCTCTGAAGTGCTATACTGAGTTCAAGTCCTTATCTCTCTGGCCTTATTCACATTTTGTATTTATTGAGCATGTCCTTTATTGTATTTTATTTTGCTTTCCTTTTGTCCCCTGACTCCTGTCAAGAAATGTGCATAGTCTAAGATTTTACTCTGTAAGGTAACAAGTTAGTGTGCCCAAAGCTGCTCGCAGAGCACGCAACTCCTGGATCAAAGACAGAGAACTTGATTACTGGTGCTGTAGTAGGCAGCACATGCTTTGAGTTTGCATTAGCTTACCTTGACCTTGCCCACCTTCGTGTTCCTTGGGACAGTGTGGAGGGGCCCAAATGGATACTGTCCACACAAGGGTTTGTTTTACAGCTAAAGAACTCTCAGCTTTGAAAACCTCCAGTCTCATAAGCAGGCTGCCAGCAAACCTGCCCAACCTTTACCCTTAGAGGGAAATATTATCTTTATTGTTTGGATCAGGAGACAGATAATGTGTTCAGCCCTGCCAGGAGGCAGTCGCTCCATCTACCAAGACAGTTGTTGCACAGACATCCTTCCAGAACAGAAGTTGTCAATGCTTCTTCATACTACGTGCAGGAATGCAAGAGACTTTGAAGAATTGTCTTCCAAAAACCTCTAACATTTTCTTTCCCAATTTTAGCAGCACAGACTGTAAGACTTAAATCTATTTTCGTTCCGTTTTGTTGAAAGTGGCACTTGATTTTCCCATTCTTTTTAAATAGGAGGGGATGCTCTAAAACTAAATGAAAACATAAGTTTAGTGAGCTGACCCAAGGGGCTGTGTTCATATGTATTCATATTGTGTCTGTCTTTTCTTTACTGAATATGAAATCAAACCACTAACCCATTTGCTTAACATAAGCACGTGGTTGATTTATTTTCTTGATCGTTCTTTTAACAAAAATTTATTCAGTGTCAGGCTTTGTTGATACAAAGAGGATACAGTGATCCTCTGTCTTGGGCAAATCATCAACCTGGGGAATGACCAACAAATAGACCAGAGCTAAACCAGTGCAAAGTTGGCAAAGGCAAGGTGTGTAATCTTGCTCTGGGGAGAAAGATTCCAAGGTCTCTGGGTAGGTTTTCCAGAGTTTATTTTTCTTATGCTGCTTCTTTGAGCAGAATTATGATGGTGGGGTTGGTTTTCGATTGATGAGAGGTGTATCTGCAAGAAGATGGGTGCAAGATTCTCCTTTTAAGAAAACCATAAGTCATTGTTTTAATGGTATGTCTAGTGGAAAGATTATGTGTGGAGCCACAATAGAAGATTAGAGAAGCAGAGAAGGAATAGTTTAGGATGGGAAGCCAGGAAGTGACAGAAAGCAGGTGAGACGTAATCAGATGTGTGTTTTTGAATGAAGAATGGGATGGAGAGGGATGAAGCCAGAGGCTTTCTTTCAGTCATCTAGGAAGCAATGATGAGGGTCTAATAAACAAAGAAAATAGTGGTGGTACGGAAAGGAAGGAACAGCTTTGTAAGATTACTATTAAGAGGGGTTGTTGCATGCTTAGTAATGAGGGAACAAGAGAGATGGCAGACTTGAGGGTGGCTTTTAGGTAACCAAAGAAATAGAAAGCGCAGGAGGAGGGACTTTAAGAGAGAAGAGGGTGAATTCAGCAGTGAACATGTTGGAATTCATGTGTCTGTGGGATCTCAGATGGAGGCATTCTGGAGAAACTTGACATAAGAGCCTGAAAAGAGGTCTGAGCTAGAGTTTTATTTGGATGTTGGCATGGAAGGAGTCAGGTGAATTTAAGAAGGAAGGAGAGATTATCGAACAAGGAAAACTGGGAAATTCTGATGTTTGAGAGGACAGATGAAAAATAGCTTAAGGAGATTAAGAGAGGAAGGAAAGAGGAAGTAGTAAATGCTATCGATGGCCCCAGAAAAGTTAAATAAAATAAAAAACATGGGAAGTCTATCCTCACTGTTGAGAAATTAATTGACTCGGAGCCTCTCAAACAGACCCAATGGAAGAACTCTGTTCTAGTTGCGAAGCTACTGTAGTGGCCATTATTTTCAAAAAGTGGAAACCCCTTCACAAGGTGCTGCACTCAAGGGCAGCTGCGTTCTTACCTGGCTAAACACTTACTATGTGTCTGCCTTCATTCTCAGCCTCATTATTCCCACTGCCAGAAAATGACCAGAGGCAGAATTTCCTGCTGCGCTACTTCAGCAGAATTAATTACAGATGGGGCATGATTTAAGATCAACTCATGATCATCAAGACATTTTCCTTGGTTCTGCAGAGATTGTAAAGATGGATGATTTAGGGTGACTCCCCCAAGGAGTTTACAATCAAGTATCATGTTCTTTGTTATAGTACAGTTAAACTAAAAAAGAATTAGACCAAAGTATTCCTTTGATTAAAAAGGAAGGAGAAACCAAATTCATAAGAGGTGATTGTGGAAATCTTCATGGAAGAGGTTGTATGTGAAGGTTGAATTGGGATCAGAGCATCCATTATAGGAAGAGAGTAAGGCATGGCAAAGCCTTGGAGGCTGCTGGGAAAGACAGTGCCTTCTGTGGAGGATGTGCAGTCCTGAAGGCCCATGAGCCTCGGTTGCCACCGTGCCCTTGCAGCTGTCCTCTTATCAGGATCTCCCAGGGTCCCCAGTGCAGTCCGGTGTCCCACCCTGTCCCTTTCCTCTCAGTGAACTCCCTACTTCCTTCATCTCCTTCTGGCCCAATTGGATCCAGTTGGATCACTTACGTGATGGCTACTTCTAATTCCCCCAGGTAGGATTCATTGCATGCCATTCTGTCTGAGCGGGTACCTTTTACTACCTCCGAATTGATGTTTTTCTTTGATGTAGGTTTTGGAGATCTCTAGTTTCTTAAAATGCATCGATTTGATAACTATGTGATAATGATGTAGATATGTTTGGAATTAGCAAAGGTGTTTCCAGCCTACTCTTTGTAAAATCAGATCTTTGTGTATAAATGATGTGCCTTGTCAATGCAGGATCTGGGAAATGCTTTCTGTTACTCTTCAGTGGACTGTTTTCACTGGTGTTCAATGTTCCTCCTCACTGACGTGGTTAATTAAGACATGACAGTAATTGTGAGCTTTAGTGGGTTTGGTTCTTGAAGGAGAAGGCAATCCAAGGAGTCTAGAGGTTTGATTTCTCTGAATTATTAAGGAAACAGTTTTCATGGTTTAGTGTGATGGATGCCATCCAAGAGAAAAACAGTCCCATTTTCAACAGTTTTTCCTTTTGGGAGTGCAAAGCAGTAATAATATTCATTCCCAGTTCCTGCAGATTTTTGTTATACAGTGAAGGGTTTGGTTTATGAATAAAAGTAAATGATAATAAGATAAAAATCAAATGTATTCTTATTTATTTATTGTCAAGTTTAAACAAACTCTGGCTATCTCAGTTTACAAAGTTCACAAGATATGAAACTGTTCTCAGCATGAATAAACTGGCACTGTATCTCGACATCAAAAATTTATTTTCTAACACATTTCACAGTTTATTCATGCCGAGAACCACTTCTTATCTTTTGAACTTTTGAACTCTCTGTGTATTGGGATGAGCAAAAATGAACACAAGTTTCCTTTAAAGGTACTAGAATACCACATGTAAAATAGAACAAGTAGAAGCTCAAGACATATTAATGCACATTGACCATTTATGTGATAACAGAATAGTATTTAATTAGGTATGTTAGAAGCAATACTGAAATGAGTTTTGAAATAGGAAACTCCATAGACACCAGACATTAGAGTATGCCTTATATCTCTTGTAAAGCAACTCCTGCATGAATTTAACTGAGGGTAACAAGTCTCAGTCAGCATTTTCCTCCTTTCATAAATCTATTTACAGTAGAAATCCCATTTACATTTTAATTGTTTCACAGCTAAAGTTGCTTTCAGTTCCACCTTTAAAGAGCTCAGGTTCATTAAAATTTAAGGGACCAGAGAGTGATCATAGCCTACTCTAATGACCTAGTGATGGTTGTAAAGTCTCTGAAATATTTTTTTGGTTCATTGAACATCTGAGGGATTCTTTGTAGTAGCTAACTATGTAAATATATAGAGGCTAAATAAAAAAGTATGTGGATGTATTGCCCCATTACAACCCCACCAGAAAGCTCCTTTCCTCACCTGAATCTTACAGTCTCATTAAGTCCCCTTCAGCATTTGCTGTCAATTTTTATTAAATTGCCCACATTAATTCTAGAGCTGAATTCTTATTTCCTTGAGGGCAAGATAGAGCCCAGTAATTTTTTTTTTTTGCCCAAAAATGTTTAAATTAAACTGGTCACTGATACTTTACTTTCATCTAATGTTTTTTCGAATTCCTGAACCCCCTCCCCCCCCAAAAAAAAATCTAGCACAAACTTTATTTATAAGCATTGGGAGCTCGTATTCTGGCTGTGATACGAACAAGCTGGGTGAGACTATATCTTTTCTGGTCTCTGGTTTCTCATTTGTCTGTTAAAACTTTGATAGATGTTCCAGGAGATTGTTCTGGCTCTAAGACACATGTTGTGGTAGTTAGATTCAGTTGTCAACTTTGCCGGGTGAAGGCACCTAGTTCTGTTGCTGTGGACTTGAACCAATGGTACGTGAACCTCATCTGTTGCTAATTACATCTGCAGTCGGCTAGGAGGTGGGCCTGCTGCAATGAATGACGTTTGACTTAATTGGCTGGTGCTTAAATGAGAGAGTACAACGTAGCACAGCCTAGGCAGCTTGGCATTCCTCATCTTAGCACTCACAGCTCAGCCCAGGCCTTTGGAGATGCAGAAAGAAGTCACCCCGGGAAGTGGTTTGAACCCAGGGGCCTGGAGAGAAGACCAACAGAGACTATCCTGTGCCTTCCACGTAAGAAAGACCCTCAGTGGAAAGTTAGCTGCCTTTCCTCTGAAGAACTAACAAAATAAATCCCCTTTTATTAAAAGCCAATCCGTTTCTGGTGTGTTGCATTCTGGCCGCTAGCAAACTAGAACACATGTGTTTCCAGGATATAAAATATAATGTGACTTGGTATATTCAATTATTTGACATTGATCACTTAAGTGTAGGGGAATGTCTGTCCAAGACAACAGTTTTTTTGGTTGACTTGGTTCCAGTTTATGTAAAGCCCTTTTTATAAGAGATAGTTAAAGGATATTTTTTCTCCAAAGAAGGTTTCTGATTGATAAGAATGAAACTCTATGATTTGCTTATAGATGGAGAAAATATTTGATTTTCTATGGGGAAACTGAGATGGAGAGAGAAAAAGACAAATCATAAAATTGATCCCAAACCCTTAGGCCATCAAAATACGTTAACAACCAGATTATCTCAGTATAAATTATTTTGGGTGATAAAAATTTATTATTAGTACTGATATTTGGCAGTGATAATAGAATGCAGATTATATAAAAACAGTAATAACTAGGAGTATGTGTTGACTTATCTTTTTTACCAGGTAATTTCTGGGCATTTATACATAGGAGGAGTGGGATTAAATATGTTGGTATAGTTGTCAGTTTTTTCTGTGTACTCAATTTCCAGGTACTGTGCTTTGCCTTAAAATTGTGGGTTTGGTTTCATGGCTGGAAGATTTGGGTTACTGATAACAAATATTGATCACAGTATATTTTAAGGGTATTTGTTAAGATGGTGCTTTTAAAGGTTAAATCTTCCCGAAAGTTATTTCTATTGTAAATGGGGATTTTTAACATGACATTAGCATAAAAACAGATCTTTTTATTTCTTAAATTGTTTACCTTTCTTAAATTAGCATAGTAGACTGGTCTGACAGTGTATCAAATACACTTTCCTAATGCCTTGTCCATAATTCTGAAATCCAAAGAGCTCCAAACGAAAGGTACTTTGTTGTGTTTGTCACAAACTAATTTGATGGCAAAATCTAAACTGAGCTGTTTTGTGCCTAAAGGTAGCCTTTATTTTATTTAGTGTGAAAATCCTTAAGTTTCCCTGAAGAAATATTAATGTGTTTGATTAGAATGTGACTCTCTAGACATTTCTGGTCATATATGCACTATATCACTTTTCTCATATCTGAAAAATTCCAAATTCCAAAACAAACGTGGCCAGAAGGATTTCAGATACTTATAACCAGTATTTGTAGATATATTTGAAGAACATACTGTTTTTCAAAGGTGTGGTAGTTAGATTCAGTTGTTCACTTGGCCAGGTGAAGGCACCTAGATCTATTGCTGTGGACATGAGCTAATGGTACGTGAACCTCATCTGTTGCTGATTCCATCTGCAGTTGGCTAGGAGGTGGGCCTGCTGCAATGAATGACATTTGACTTAATTGGCTGGTGCTTAATTGAGAGAGCGAAATGCAGCACAGCCCAAGCAGCCTGACATACCTCATCTCAGCACTCATAGCTCAGCCCAGGCCTTTGGAGATGCAGAAAGGAATCACCCCGGGGAAAGATGTTGGAACCCAGAGGCCTGGAGAGAAGACCAGCAGAGACCATCCTGTGCCTTCCCACTTAAGAAAGAACCTCAGATGAAAGTTAGCTGCCTTTCCTCTGAAGAACTAACAAAAATAAATCCCCTTTTATTAAAAGCCAGTCCATCTGTAGTGTGTTGCATTACGGCCGCTAGCAAACTAGCACAAAAGGGGAAGCTAAACTTTTAAAAGTTTGCTTTTTTGTAAAGAATTATTTTAAAAAATTAGAAATTGCTTTTGAGTAAAGATATATCCATCTTTTTGATTGTTTAAATTATAGATATTGGTTTGTGTAAGCAAAGTTCAGCTTCTTGTGTTCCCCAAAATTATCTTTATCATACATTAATGGATGTTTCTTTATATGAAATCCCAACATTTTATAACATAGGAAAAAGGAATTGGGTTTTGTCATTTAAAAAACTTCCATTTTAATGATCCAAAAGTTGAGATTAGATGATCCACTAAGGTCAATACATGAAAACAAGTGCTATTGTCATTCTGTTAAGTA
The DNA here is from genome assembly GCF_023851605.1 of Tamandua tetradactyla. Taxonomy (NCBI): domain Eukaryota; kingdom Metazoa; phylum Chordata; class Mammalia; order Pilosa; family Myrmecophagidae; genus Tamandua; species Tamandua tetradactyla. Next base: position 65,412,157 of record NC_135331.1, read on the forward strand.
TACTGTTTCTATATAAGAGAAACAGAATCAGTTGGCATCTACTGAAAAGGGTACCCATGCCAGGCAACATGCCAAAGACTTTCTATATTATTTCATGAGGACAACAAGCACTGAGCAAATACAATATGTTTCTAATGTTGAAAAGTCATTCTTAAGAGATAATGATAAGACAAAAATACATTTTCTACAATTTAGATATTTTATTCAATCCAATTTTATTATTTGTGTGGTGAGGATAAAACTATCATTGGGCTCACTTTGGGTTTCTCTTGTTTAGCAGGTCCTTTCACCCTGCTAAAGTGAAGTTCATTTTCTTCCTGAAGATGGCTGGATTAGTTTTTATGATGTCTTTTCCCAGAGGGTGTCCCGGCCTTTAGAAGGGTGAGATGGTTTGCTTAGGATCAGCCCACTTGGCCTCTTAGTATTGTTTCAGTAGTAATAGAGGCAGATGCAGTCTTTCACTCACCTCTGCTTCACAAACTTTCCTACTTCATTGTTCCATAATTTTAATTGTTCCAGTTGTCTTGGAAAGTCCCTATTTTGACCCTAACAAGTTTTCATGTTCTTAATTTATATTGCATTTGTGATAGATTTGTAGCTATTTAGACTCTGGTAAAGTATTAGGCTTTAGAGAAAGTCAACTGAAATTCTTAATTCATTTTGCTGTAGCTGTTGCATTTCATATTAAACATACTTAAAATATTCTCTTTTGTGCATAGAATCTGCATGACCACATTACATTATTTATAGTCTCCCTAAGGCTTCGCTTCTTTCTTTGAGTACCTCACTTACCTCAAAATTTAAGTTCTTCATCTGATGGCATAGGTAGGGTGCTTATGTTTCTGGCATAACTTCCTAGCCTAGTGGGAAAGAAGCCTGTTCTGAAGGAAATAGGGGCCCTTTAAGACTGTGATGGAATCCCCTGGTAGAGAGTGCTGGTCCCCACAGAGACTTGTACTTCAAGTGAGCCTAAGGGCTCAGGAAGAAAGGTTAATGTTAGAGGACCAGAGGAAGTACAGAGAAGGCACTTTTGCATTTGGCAGACTGGCCAAGAATTGAACCTGAAGAAGAGGTAACTCTTCTCCCAAAGGGGAGGGTTGCACGTGGGGAGGGCAGCAAGTGAGGCTTCCCACCTCTGTAAAGTATGGCAACAAGAGATAGTGGGGCTTTTGACCTACATACAAATTAAATGCCACCTGTCAAAAAAAAAAGTGAGTTTTATAGCTGAGTCTTTGCAATTGTGTGAGACCAAAAACACATTTGTGAGGAAGCAGCTAGGAATGGAAAGTCTGAATTAAAATGAATTATTGCTTGAAGGAAAGATAAATGCCTGCTCTGATTGAACCTGAGGCTAGCAGTGAATCTGGTACACTAACATATATCATTACTGTCTGTTTCATTGAGTACTTCATTTGCTTACGAAATAAAACTTGTTTTCTCTTGAAAACCATCTTTGAAATTTCTGTATTAGAAAAAAAAAATTAGAAACAGCCTTCTTGTCCAACAATGAGAAAATAGGTAAATTATGATATATCCTTACAATGGAACATTTATGCAGCTATTAAAAATAGTGTTTACAAAGAATTTTAATGCCCTATAAAATGCTTATATGATCATAAGTAAAAAAGCAGGATACAAATGCCTAGAGCAGCATGTTTATATATATAAATGTATAAATATAAAGACTATAAGCACAAAAGGAGGGAAATGCATTAAAATGTTTTAATAGTGTTTATTTCTTAGTGGTGAATTATGGATACTCTTTATTCTCTCATCTACTGTTCTTGGTTTTTGCCAACTTTAATGACCAGCTATTACTTGTTTCCTTAGGAAAAATATGTTTGAAACAATTCTGTTTACACCTGAAATGGTTTCCTGACCTGTAATATATTACTGACCAGAGCCACTTGAAGTCAACTTCTCATTTCTCATAAGAACCTTTACCATTCATTTGTGTTTCAGTAAAAATATGTCGTCTCGTACTCAGTCCCTGGGTTACTTTTATTTAAAATTCTAGTGGTGGTAAAATAAATGATAAAGGCAATTTCCCCATGTTTAAAGGGTCTCAAAGCATCCCAGAGAAGGGGTGGGGGTGAGAGAAGGACTGGTCATGCACAGGGGCTCCAATCTTGTCACCTTGCTCCAAATTAACTGATGTAGAAATGCTCAGGAACAAATGGGCTGTAGGCATGGCTGCTTCAGATCTACACTTGATGATTCAGAGTTGTAGTCTTCTGTTGTGTTCTCCTTGTGCATATCATCCACTCAAAGCCAGTCTCTCAAATCATTTTCTGATGTTAGATGTGCTGTAAATAGCTAAATACTTTAACAAATTTGTCACTTTTTTTCATCTTTCCCATCTTATAGGAAGAACTTACCTGGCTTGGTGTTTTAAGTAACTCTTACTCCTGTAACCAGTTGCTTGCATATAGTATTTTCCTTACTTAGAACTGGGGTTAGCTAAGTTCTAGATAATTGAGTTCTAAGTAAGTACATGGCAGCTTTATCTCCTGGAAAATAACTGAGAATAAGGAACTAAACAATCATAGTGCCACAAATAATAATAGTTCACAAATATTGAATACCTATTACTTTTTTAAACCCTCTGCTGAATATTTTATCACATTATCTCATCTGGTTAAATGAGGCTCAGGAGAGTTAAGAAGTTCCTCTAAGATCACAAAACTAGTTGCTGTGGAGCTATGAGCTGAACCACTACTATTTCAAAGTTATTACTCCCGTAAATAGAAAGTGAAAATATTCCTGGACCATACACCGCCCCCCCCCCAAAAAAGTGAAAATAGATGTCATAAATTCTGAATTCTAAAAATTGCTGAACTTTACACTTCATGTTCCAAAGAAATGGTCACACTTATTTTGTAAATAACTTCAGTAAATTTGTGTATAACTAAAGAATATATTTGAAAATGCATAAGGGGGCTTCTAGAAGCACGAGTTAGTGGCCAAATGGAAGATATGTGTGTAGACTGATAATGAGAGGAGCTGAAAAAACGAGAACTAAACTAGTATTTCTAAGAACTTGGAAAATATAATATTCTAGATTGGTTAGGTAAATACGTTTTATTCAACATGTATCTATATAATAAATACAGAAGTTGATCATGGTAGATTCATCTTATCAATAAAATACTAAATTCAATATGCTTCTCATTTCAAAATTCTGTTTTTATTACATAATTTGTATATTTTATTGTGGAAAGACTAGAAGATACAGATGAAATAACAAAATAAAAATCTCTTATAATCTTACAACCAGAATATCTACTGTCTACATTTTAGAAGAGTTGTATAATACAAATGCAAATATAAACATATGTGTTTGTGTTTTAACATAACAAGATTATGTTTTACTTTTTAAAATCTCCTTTACTTTTCTGGGAACATATTTTAAAATGTTTTTTATTATAAGAGAACAGTATAATACATTTAAGAATGGTTTTCTTCCTGAAAAGATAGAAAAAACATTAATTTGATGGTTTAAGGAAAAACACATAGACAGAAAATTCTTTTATGTGGATCACATAATTTCTTAATGATGCTACATTTTTGAGGGAGAACTTTACTTTAGTTATCTTCATATTTTAGAGCTCCCATTATTCTCCTTCTATTTAGGTGATAAAATTTAAAGTTAGCATTGTTTTAAGAAGAAAGGATCAATAATGAGAGTGATAATTTAAGGATATTTTGAAAAGAAAAGGGATTATTTCCCTCTCTGGAGCTGACATGTTTAAAGCCATCTACTTTCACTTGAAATCCAGTTAGCGTTGTATCCAGTAACCCTCCTAATTCAGGGGGACAGATAGGAACAACTTCCAAATCTGTTTTGGTTTGCTGTTTCATTTGGTAAAGATTTATAGGAGAGAACCTCGTGTGCGCTGGGTACTGTGTTTGGTGCTTATTTAATGTGATGAGATGTATGATATACCTCTGCACTCAGAGAAGCCCAGTCTAGTGATGGAAATAAACAAATAAATAGGTAGTTACCGTTCATTATGGTGAGTACAGGGAGCAAAGTGAGCTTGGGGGGGGGGTGCTGTAGGGGCATGAGGGAGGCAGGAAAGGTTCTCTCTCTCTCTGGCAAGAAGTACCTGAGGGGAAAAGCCCAGTGGGAATGCACCAAGAAACCAGGCATGTGGGGAGGGGAGCGAGAATGATGAAGTATGCTTCAGGTAGTAGGAGTTGCATGAGCAAAGGTCCCAACATGCTGTATTCAGGTTCATGGGGATTATGTGTGAGGAAAGAAATGGGTTTGAGAAATAGCCGTGACCTATCAGGGAGGCCAGGTGTGTTGTACTGGGGGTTGGGATATTATCTTAAAAGGAAGGAGGAGCCTTTGTGAATATTGCTAGTGGAGCCCTGTGGAGAACGGCTGTAGTTTAGAGAAAGCACCCTGGCAGCTGGGCCAGGAGACCCTAAATCATGATAAGAAATAATCAGGAACTGAATCCAGGTGTTGGAGAGGAGGGAGTGAAGTAGAAGTGATGAACTGACTGACAGGTGATGTGGGAGGTGAAGGAGTGAGTGGGGAAGAGGATGACATTATTTCTGGGTTGGGTGACTAAGTGCACAGTGGTATCTTCTCTCAGGTGTGGAATGCTCAAAAGGAAGCAGATCTGAGAGGGTGCGTCGGAGATGGGGAGGTTGTTTAGTAAATGGTCAGCAGGTAGTTGGAAAATCTAGATCCTGGGCTAAGAGAAAGCAGTGTTCTATAACAATAGATTTTGGTGTTTTCTGACTGTACAGGTGTGAAACTTACCTAAGACGAGAGTAAGATCACCTAGGTAATATCTGTGAATTCGGAGGGACCCTCGAGGACCACCACTGTTTAAAGGATTGGTATAGAATAGTGGTTAGGACTGTGATTTGTGGTCTGGACTCAAATCTTAGCTTCACCATTTAGTAGGACATTTTACTTGTTCTCCTTCGGTTTCCTCATCCATAACACTGAAATGACACGTATTTCAGTCATAGGGTGGTTGTGAACCAGAAGGAGTTAATAAATTAAAGCATAGGTAATAGGATATGTAATACATATGTAATAGCATTTGTAATAATGAATAGTAACTTCAACAGAGTTAGCTTTACCCTTATGGTGATCAAGAGAAATCTGGAAAAAAAAATGAAACAGTGAACAATACTGTATAGGTGTCATCAGAGGGGTAAAGGAGAACTTCTATGAGGGGGATTCACAGAAATTATAGCAGGATTGAGTTGCAAAAGGGAAAGTGAGCTTTATTAAATGATGCAAGGAGGACAAATCAGGTGAAAGCTAAAAAGTGCCCTTTGTATGTTTCTTCTGAGGATTTGTGATGGCATTGGTGGGATGTGGCCGTGATCCTGACACACAGGTCTGAGGAATGAACAGGAGATGAGCATGGAAGGAGCAAGTGGAGACCACTGTTCCAAGAGGCTTGATCTAAGGGAAGGGGTTAAGAATGGGAGACACAGAGTTGAGGGAGACTTTGAGGCCGTTGTAAAGTATGGGTGAATCTGAAGTACCTTTATATAAGTGGAGACACAGTCAGCACAAAGAAGAGAACTAGGCATTGAATTGAAAGCCCCTCATTCATTCATCAGATTTCCTATGTACATCCTGCAATGTCCTCTGTACATTGGGTCATAATCTCAGTAAGCTCACAGCAAGAAATTTACATCCTGATGCTGTGCAGGAGGGAGATGGCCACAACCATTCTATCCTTGTGTACTGGCTGACCGTGAAGTAAAGTAGTGGGCAGGGACCTACCCCTGCCACCTTGTGGCTATGATACTCCCATAAGTATTGGTCTGGGTTAGCTGGGCAGCTGGGTCAATAGCAGTGCATGGTGTTGACCTGAAGTAGTATATGAGGTCATCTTGGTTGTATCTGAGGGACATCTCAGACCACTGTTCAGGGGACCTCTGAGTGAGGGAAATCCTCCGCAAGCTTTACTGCCCTGTAGTTCTTCTGAGTTATCATGTGACTGCTGGCCACTGCCTTTCCTTTGAATGCTTTCTCTTTCAAAGGCAGAACAGTGTTTTTGAAAGAACTTAAAGCAAGATAAAAGAAAATGTGTTTCCGTTTCATTCATTCATTCAAAAATGGGCTTCTAGCACCTACTATGGACCAGGGCTGGAATTAACCATGGGCCAGGATGTGTTGGGGCACTTGTTACAAAGAGCGGGCATTCCAGTGAAGGAAACCCTCAGTTAAACAAGCTATATTCCGACAGGGAGAAGAGAGCTCCAAAAATCCTTTTCAGGTGGATCAGGGCTTCTTCCTGGGAGAGGTGATGGCAGAGCTGGGAGCTGGAATTAGGTGCAGGGCTGGGGAGAAAAGTATTCTAGGGAGAGGAAACAGCATATATATGGAGGTTGGAGTTATGAAAAAGTCTTGTACTTTCCAGAATCTGAAGGAATTTTGTTTGAAATATGGAAGGTGCCTCCCTCTAAGTAATTAGCTAGGTCTTGAATGACTCTGCTCTTTCGTCTCCTCCTTAAGGCCAGAAGGATGGGTATTAGCCTTTCATTCGATGGAACTGTGACTCCATCCATTCCAGGTGGGTCTTGATTAGTTTACTGGGATCCTTTAAAAGAAGAAACATTTTGGACAGAGCCACAGGAACCATAAAAGTCCACTAGCCAGCCACCTTTGGAGATAAAGAAGGGAAATGCCCCTGGGGGAGCTTCATGAAACAAGAAGTCTGGCGAGAAAACTAGCAGATGTCACCACATTTACCGTGTGCCTTTCCAGTTGATAGAGAAACCCTGAACTTTATCAGCTTTTCTCAAGTGAAGATAACCTCTTGTTGGTGACTTAATTTGGATATTTTTGTAGACTTCCTTTAATTGGGATGTTTTCACGGCCTTAAAACTGTAAACTTGCAACTTAATAAATTCCCCCTTTTTAAAAGCCATTCCATTTCTGGTATATTGTATTCCAGCATCTAGCAAACTAGAATAACTTTCCCTTGATAAATGCTTTTCAGTCTAGTTAACTGGGTAAATTCTAGGCTTAACAATAAAGAACTCTAACATGTGAGTTTATTACTGGTCAAAAGATTCCTGATAAGTTGGTAGATGTTGCTTTTCTAGCCACTGTAGAATCAATTTAAAATACTTCATTTTTATTGATAAATGATGAAAATTAAATAAAATGTTAAATTTCTAATATTCTGTTTAGGGTAACATAGAAGGAGAGTCTCCTGTTTCTTTGTAGAGCTGCTCCTGAGCAAATCAGGGGAGGCTAGAATCCCATGTGAAAGTAGTTTTTTGCTGTTGTGTTTTTTTTTTTAAGCAATTATGAAGTGGAGTATGCGGTAACTTGAGGAAATTGGACTCTATTGATGTGCCCTTGAATTCTGAAAGAGATGAAAGATGTGAAAATGCAATGCGCTGGGTTTGGTAGGAAATAGGATTGGCCCAGAAGGGAAAGCCAATGCTTGGTATAAGTTCACTCTTGACCCACCATGGTGTGGAAAGGAGGCCATTCTGGGCAGTGGGATCACACAGGCAATTCAGGGTGTGGCAGGAAGGCCATCCACTGCCCATGAGGCTGCAACCTGTGCCCTGCCCTCCCTGCTGTGCTCTTGTTGGGGTTCGAGATTTCTTTACCTGCGGACCCCATACTTATTTGGGCACTGAAACTGCAAAGAGAAGAAACTTGGAGCCTTTAAAATACTGTCATCTTGGGTTAGCTTGACTTGACTTGACTTTCGTTTTTCTCAGTGGTCAAAGAATATTGTTTCTAGCCAGAATATCTGTCCTATGTATCCTTCAAAAGATTGTATTATAGTTGCTATGGGAACTGGATTATCAAAATTTGAAATTAGTATATTTTAGGTCCCTAGGGACTGCAATACTCGGTGTGTGCTGAAAATTTAGAATCCTTTTCACATAAAGTGAAACACTTTGTTAGGTGTATTGTGGAGTGTGGGGTGTGGCACTTAATTCACTCATACACATTTATTGTGTGTCTCCATTGGCTCACTTGCGTAGGCATGTATAACTAGTATGCTGGGGAAGTGGATGATGATGGCTCTCTTCAGTTTCCTTTTTTCTTCTCTCTTAATGAAAAATTAAATATTCTTACTGTCACAGGATAAATATGTTCATGATATTTGATGTATACACTGTTTTGGTACTTTTAATGGTTGAATTGTATCTCAAGCAGTTCAACTTTTTCACCCTCTGGGATGTTGCATTTGAATCTATGGGGCTGGAGAGCCTGTGGATACCAGCAGCCCTGAGCTCCTCCTGAAACAATCCAAGACCTTCTTTGCTTTCAACTCAAAAATCACCTCTCCAAGGATGAGAATACTCAGCATATCCTTGTTAACACCTCTTCCTGCCCTTAGTTCTAAGGGACACTGTGTCCAAGAATCATAGGGCACTCTGGGCTTCATTTCTTGAATTGATGGAGAGTATTCCTCCCTTCCAGTTGACAGAGTTAAATTTTTACGAGTCCTGTGACCCTGGAAAACAGTGAAGGTTAAAAAATCCCCCTGCTTCTGGAAAAGGTGCTATTGCAAAAAACCACCCTTCCTCATATGCTGTAGATAGACTCACACATGTCCTCTGTGATCTGTGGTGAGGCTGGGCACAGATGCTCCAGATTCCAATTCTTTGCCTCATAAATGATAAGCTGAACTGCTTGTCTTTCCTGATCAATTGGAATAAAATTCTTGTTAACCACACTTTTGTTATGTTTCTCTCTTTTTTCCATCAGGTACTTTTTAAGGATGCCTCACAGAAAATGGTCTATTTCAGCATAAAATATTCTCAGGTCTACTATCTGATCATGCCAACTTTTCATTCCACTCCCTTACACTCAGTTCTTTCTTCTCTGTAACAGAAACACTCTTTGACTAACTCTTGAGATGCTTGTGGGTCTTATGGTCAGTGCATTCTCCCTACTGAAATATTTCCCTCCCTCCATTGCAATAGTCTCTTTCCCCCTTTGCAATAATTCTTCTGAATAAAATCTCTGCTTACCAAGTCAGGATGTGTGTTTCGTTGACACAGTTTCACTCCCTGACTCCTTGTATAGCCTCTCCCCTACCCTTTACACTGTCCCTTATCTGAGGATGAATATCTTCTTATATCTCTTCTTAGGGAAGCGGAGGCACTGCACTCCATTGATTATGCCAGTTTTCAACTTTTCTACTCTTTAGGCTGTGGTCAAAGGCTTATTTCTCCATAGTAGTTGCTGTGTTTTGCCCATTCAGATCCTAAGCAGGAGTCATTTTTACTCTTCAGTAGTTGTCACCTGCATTTCAACTTGCAGAACCTACATAGCTCATGTTCCATGTAAATTAGTCCTTTGACTCTCAGAATGATTAGGCATTAGTCCTTGACTCTTGTCTTTATTACTTGCTCCTTATCCAAACCTGTGGGCTCTATCTTCAAAATGCATCCAGACTTTGACCACTACTTACCACTGTCCTTGCCATTACCCTGGTCCAAGTCATCATCATTTCCTACCTGGATTACTGATAGAGCCTCCTAATTGGTCTCCATGTTTTTATCCTTGCCCCTTTGCTCCATCCTGACCCTGGCATAAGATATAAATCAGATCATGTCACTCCTCTACTCCTGCCTCACTTAGAGTAAAAGCCACTGTCCTCACTGTGGCCCACCTGGCCTTATGTGATCAAGTACCAACTCCCCCCACCCCTAGCCATCTCAATGAACTCATCTCTGACCACTCCATTCTCTATTCACCCTTCTCGATGTGCACTAGGCTCCTGTCAAGGAATTCTTCCACTTCAGGGCTTTGGAACTTAATATTCCTTCCACATCAAATGCTTTCCCCCTAGATGTATGTACTTTTTTCAGGTTTTTGTTCATTTGTCACTTTCTTAGTAAATCTTCCAAATTCTCAAGATCTTATCCTTCTTTCTCTCCCTTATCTATTTCATTTTTCCATAATGTTTACAATGTATTTTACTTATTTTGTCTTCTTTTTTTTTTGCATGGACAGGCACCGGAAATCAAACCCAGGTCTCTGGAATGGCAGGCAAGAACTCTGCCTGCTGAGCCACCATCGCCCATCCTATTTTATTCTTGTTATCAGTTCTGAATTGGAATGTAAGCTCCATGACGGCAAGACAGTTAATCCATTTTGTCCACTGCTGTATCCCCAGCATTTAGAACATTATCCAACATGTAATAGTTGCTAAAGAATATTTGTTGAGTAAATAAGTGAACTTAATTGTTCCTATATTGCTTTGCATATTCTCTACAATAGTATCTATTTCCTTGGGAATATCTTTTCTGTGCCTATTTAAGTGTTGCTGACAGAATGGTGGGTATCACCCCTAATACCAGGCACTAGAATACGAAGATGAATAAGGAGCAGGCCCTTCTATGGTGGGCTCACATTCGAGGCAAGAGACAGCATTTACACTATGGTAAATGCCATGGTAGAGGTGGGCTAAGGTGGCTCTGGAGGAAAGGTGCACACATTTAGCCAGCATCTATGATACACCAGGCCTGGTGCTCGTCCTTCACTATTGCCTTCCCATTCTTCTGATGAGGAATGGAGCTTTAGTGAGGTAATTTGCATTTCCCAAGATCTTACAACTTGCAGGTCAGAATGTTAAGGCAGGCATTATCTAGTCCTACTGCCTATCCTGTAGCATGTGCTGTTCTGCCTCTTTACTAGAAGATATGTTTTGTATGAACATCTTTTGCTTCTTTTCTGGTAATCTGAGATACAGGCTGTAACGTGTTTTCTGGAGACATAAGCTTGAAGGACTTTAACTTTAAGGAGGAAAGAGTGTTTGGGCTGCAAAGTATGGGCTGGTGCTGTCATGAGGCTGAAAAACATGCCAGGCACAGAAGTAGACATAGATATATTGGAATTACCAGCCAGAGAGATTCTCCAGTGGCGGCCAGTCTGGAGGGATAGCACTTTGCAAACGGACGGAGGGTACAAGGGGTAATATGTATATGATTTTGGAACAAAGACATTCCTTATAGTGTGAGGACATCAGGCCTCTAGTATAATCATTAAAGGGGCTTAAAACCTATGTTTTGCTAAGATTAATATTTAAGACTAAGATACCATCAGTGCCATTTTACATCTGTGATTACATTCTTCTCCCTCTGAGGCCATTGTTACTTTCCCGGCCTTTGGTCAAAGCAGTCTTGTTACCTGCTTGGGTATCTTTCCCATTTATGAGGGGGCCTGGGTCCTTGGGCCATTACGAGAATAAAGGAGATTGTGTAAATTCGTGTAATTATTTTTAATCTTTGAATATTGGAGCCATGTGACAGTGTTGTTGAGAATGCGGACAACAGAAACTCACTGTCAGGGATCTTCTCTGGGAAGCCCTCTCTGACCTCCAGGCAAAGGTGAGTGCTTTCTCCTTTATGCACCCATAGTACTAGCTTATAGATTTATTACTTCTCACATCTTTGGATAAATGTCTATTTCTTCAGATGTTTCCTTCATAGGATATCCTGGAAGGCAGAGCTTTTGTCTTGATTACCTCTCTGTGTTCTGTGCCTGGTACAGAAGAAACAGTCCAAAAAATGTTTGTTGAGGAAACAAATCCACAGAAGGCCCTTGTGAATCCATAGTAAGCATCCACTGCATGGATGAAACTGTGTCCTTTCTTAATCTCCAGCTAGTATCACAGGAGTTGGGGAGAAAGGGAAGTCATGTGGCATTGTGAAGCATCCTTTTGGAGCTGAGCAGTGGGAAGATGTAATGAAAATTGCTCTTTAAGGTAGCAGTGCTGATGGGATTTGGGAAAAGTAGAGGAGCATGAGTCATAATTAGTGTCTGCAGTTATTTTATAAAATTTCAAGTACTTTCACAAATACTACTTATAGAATTCAGTGAGATAGAAAGGTGTAATCTCATTTTACAGATGAGGAAACTTCAGAGAGGTTAGGGTAATAACTGTGGATTTGATCAAGTTCACACAACTCAACTATGGAGCCCACACACAAGCTAAGGTCTTTTAACTCCAAGTTCTGGGCATTTTCTGCTTTGTCATTTTCTTTTCAGAATACTGAATTTTGTGTCATATAAAACGTATAAGACTCTAATTTATGTTCTCCATTCCTAGTTTTTGCAATTTTACTTGTTACCTAAGAGTTGTGTATTTTGTATGTTGCATATGTTTTCTTTTTTCCTATTCCAAATGCTTTGGTTCATGATTTAATAAGACCCTAAAATGCACGTTAAACCTCATTTTATATTTTATTCATCTTTCATCTGTTAAATGGGATTATTCCTCTACTTCATTGACTAACTTGAAGTGCTTTGCATGATAATCTCATTCAAAATCTAGATAGACAACTACTTTCTAAATTGACGAAGTGGTGCATATAACATAATTGTATATATATTTTACTTCTGTCTTGCAGATCATGATCTTTCAAAGGTTTGGGGCTTAATGCAGAGTAGTTCACTCCCAATGCTATGTGCCCAAGAAGCTACTACTGTGAGATTTGTATATGGCAGAAGGTAGATGTATCTTTGCAGATAAATACTAGGAATATGAAGTAGCAGATATTTTAACATGAAAAATGTTCTTCTTTAAAAAATATCTAGTGAACTTTGGACTTAAAGGTAATAAAATACGCTTTCAGGTACAGTAGAAGATAGATAAGAAGTTACGTTTCACACCTGTATACTTAAAACATCTAACCTGATTTCCCTCCAGCATTACCAGTTTCATTGATTACAGTTCTTATATTTCTTCGCACTTCAACCTAGTTTCCAGACAATTCAGAGTAGTTAGATGATCAATCTGTATGTATGTGCTGATTGATTGCATTTATCACAAACTACAATGGAAGAAGGTGTGATAAAGTTCTCAATTAATTGATACACAAGCTGTCATGGACAAATGTCTCAGAGTTGAATTTTGGCTGAATGCAGTGGACTACAATTTTTCACTTTATATTGATTGGGCCAGCCTAGCAATTGCAGATAGAGGCTGGAGATTGCTATCTAGAGAAATTCCATCCATACTGAGTATGTGGAAGTATGTTTATCTGAGAAGCAAGGGTGAGAGTGCGGGGAAAGTTCATGAAGTAACTATTGATCTGGAATCTCAAATTTGGACAAGACAATTTTTGAAGAATGTAGGTGTCTCTGTAAAAATTACAGAATGACATAAGCTGAAACATTGCTTACAAATGATGGCAATTACTAACACTGACTTAATTAGTGAGAGCTAGATTTCTGCTTCCTTTTCTTGTTAAACAAGAAGTGTTCATGCCCTTTGTGGAGTGATCACTCCTTTTCCAGGGAAGCACTTTGTAATCTGAATGAATAATCCAAAATACAGAGAAAAACTATCTGCATGAAGGTGTTTGTGACTGCCTTATTTGTAAAAAGGAGAAATTGAAAGCAACCTTATAGGATATGATGCATCCACTTGATAGAAGTTTGTGCAGGCATGGCAAGTTATGTTTATGAAGTCTTAGTGACATGGAAACTGCTTTGATATAGGGATAGATGAATATTTTATGCAAATGAAATTTGTGAACAGCTTGCTGTTATAATTTTGTCAAAAATATATTTGAAAATAGATTTATGGAAAAATAGTAATTATTCGATCATGAGTATTAGCAGCATTTTACATATAAGAAAATCAAGGCTCAAAGTGGTTAAAGACTTGTCAAAGACGGAATTAATCAGTGGTAGAGGCTGGACCTGATTCCAGGGCTGTCTGCCCCCCAAGACCATGCATTTAACGTTACACTACACTTAGCATGTTGCTTCTACATGTAAAATACAAATTTATATTATAGGGAAAATTAAGGAGAAATCCAGAATGATACCAAAAAACCCCATTTTCTTTGATTTAATTTGTTCGACTTTAATTTTCTTTCCATCTCCACTTTTTTTCTATGCTTCTTCATTGATTCTTCCCTTTTCTTTCTTATTCTTTTCTCTTCTTCTCTACTTTGAATTCATAGTCAGAAAGAATCCTATTTCTATTAAGGTGATATTTTGGTGGGTAATCAAATCACTGCCCCACCCAGCCTGCCCTCTTGTTACTCACTAGTTGTCTTCTCCTAACCTCCACCACTCCCTGAGATGCCTCTTCCCTTGACTGGGACCTGGGACCCCTGGAAATAGCCAAGAGGATTCCCATACTCCTTTTGGGGGTGAGACTCATGGAGTTTCTGTATTTTCAATCTGAGCACTCGAAAGTTTCTTCTTCTGTTCTTTAGCTTCATTTTATATGAGTTGTATGCCTTGGAGGTAATGACTTTGGAGTAAACGTTAACGATTTCTGGAGGGTTCATACTAATTTGGCCCTTTAAAACTTTTAAACACAAAGACCTGGCCTCCCAGGGGTGTAGTGGGTAGAGGTGGAAGATGCTGGTGTTCATCTCATGTTTTTAATTAACATGTTTGTTTTTAAGGTGGCTTTTCTTCACTGACAGTTTTCCCTCTGGACTCAGCAAGTTTTTGAATTGCTGGTTCTCCTGCCGCGGGAACATCCTTTGAGAGAGGCCCTAGAGATGTTAAGAGACCCTGGAGATCTCAAGAGATGTTAATTAGTAGAAGTAAATAAATGGCCTGTTTATTTGTATGCGCATTTTAATGCCGTCCTTTCCTTTTTTAAATTAAGAAGCAGAAGATGTGCTTGTGCTTAAATGTAGTATAAAGTTTCCCATATTCCTTTGGGTGCTGGTATAGTTTCCCTGATTGCAGATATATGTTCAAAAGAATTTTATCTCTTAAGAATATCCCTCTTCCACTTTGCTGCTTTTTATTATCACTGTGTACCCCTCAAAATGGCATCTGAATAGTAATAGTATTTTATAATCTGCCATAGTGACCATGTTATCAGACAAAGGCCATGGATTCTTTTGCCTGATGCACTCAATAACCAATTCCTGAGACACTGGGTTTCAAAGAGAAAGAGTATTACTAGGCACATAGTAGGAGAGCAGTTGGCCTGGCTCAGAAAAGATGGGTAGGGTTTAGGGTAATGAGCTCAGTGGTCCCAGATGATGTAATTAGTGGTCATCTGATTATTGAACATGGCCAAATTAATTACATGCTTAGTCACAGAATGTATATAAGAAAATGGTGGAATGAGGTATAGGTGAATTGTAGGTTAAAGTCTAAGCTACTGTGCTTGTCAGGCAGGCCCACTGTGGTTAGATTCAGTCTTGGTTATCAAGATAACTTTAGATTTGGGGTAGATAAGTTCTGGGCTGACCCAAGACCTTTCATTAACAAACATTAAGGGCTATGTTTAGTGCTTACAAGACTCTAAAGTTGAAATACTGGATAACTGGGTACAAATGAAGGTAATTCACAAAACTTTTACAATCACAGGGGCAGAAAATAGGGCTATCCAATCATTATCAGAGATCAAGGCAAATTGCTTACAATTTAGAGATTTTAAGAATTTTCCTGTCTACTCCTATATGCCAGAAAGCAAAAAAGAATATCTATATAATGATTCAGTAATCAAAATCATTATTTCTCAGTTACAATCATACTTACTTATTCTCAAAAGTTACACAAGACTGGAATGAAAGAAAGAGGCTTGGGTATTGCCCATCATTTGCATAAAACTCTTTTCATCTATTAGTGTAAATATCACAGTGACAGAGCAGGCAGGGACCTTTAGAATGTCTTCCTCATTCAAAACAGCAGGCAACCTCACACTTTAAGGCAGCTCTGGAAAATGAAATATTGCTCTTTTCAGAAATCATTAAAATTGTTTTCAGAACTTTTCCTAGTAGCCTCCTTCCAAAATATAGTAGGGTTACTGATGGTTTTTTCTTGCTAATATTTTTCTTACTCTCATGAAGCAGAATTCAAGCTTGCTATTTTATATTCAAGAAAAGCAATATAAAATAGTAGTTTAGTACATAAACTTTGGAGCCAGACCATTGGGTTCATGGGTTTTGCCACTTGTGAAGCACTGTGTAAGACACCCAACTTCTTTTAGCCATGGTAATCTCATGTTTAAAATCAGGTTATAATAATTGTGAGAATTCAGTGAGGTGTCACATGTAGGAGTGTATGTAGAACAGTGCCTCATACATAGTAGGCACTAAATCATTGTTCTTAGATTAGATTCACTGTTAAAAGAGAAAAATGGTCTTCAGACTGCACAAAATAGAACAATAGTTAAGAGCGAATTGAGTCTCAAGATTTTGGGAGATAGTAAGAAAGTCACAATTTGAGGTTTCCAATCCTAGACTAATTACATTCCAGATTATTGAGATAATGTGCATATATTGTAATAGACCCGTTTTTGGTAATCGTCAAGGAAGCGTGGATATATTTCTGAAATCAGGCAAGAAGCAAATGTTATTTTCAAAAGGCTTTTTTGAAAGACGACCTAATGTATCCTTGTGGACCTGATGGATATGACGGAGCAGCATTGGCTTAATTATAATACTATTAGCTGGATTTATAGATCAGGACTAATACAATTACACTTTTTAGCTAATGGGTCATGGGAGTTTGATGATAACTCTTTTTTTCCATCAGGAATTTGAAGGAGTCTACAAAGAAAACCTGTGACAAAAACCCAAAATGTAAATAAAAGTAGAAAATTAGGACTATGGAGCAACAGAATGCAACTATGTTAACCTAAGATCTAAAATATATGTTATCATTGAACTTTAGATTTAGCTCTGAGGTTTTTGGCAGCCAAGATGACAAGGGAGAGATGATCAGTTATATCACTATTATTATCCAAAAGAAGAAAACAAATCAGTTCCTCAGGAGAAAATTTTCCATAGCACTGATTTTAAAAGAGTTTATCACATGGAACTAAAAATAATAACACTGATTTAATAAGCAAGTCCTTCAAAAATATGTTTTTAATAAATGCTTTTTTTTTTTTTTAGAACAGCTTTAGGAAGTCTCAAGGTTATCATTAAGTGTCAGTTCAATAGGTTCTGTAGTGGAATACCAAATTAATCTGGTCTATGTATATGAAATTCATGTGGTCTGACTTGATCCATAGTATAGTTTAGAGATTCTAAAGCATAGGATTGATGCCATATCCTTCAAAAATGTTCTGTAGAGTTGTTTCTCTCAGTCAGGGTTTGAGAGGAGTTGGGAACATGGCTTGGTTTGAGAAGGGACAGGAGTGTAAATATTCCAGGTTATGAGTTAGCAGGATTGGTAGACTTTAGAAATCAGCTAGGAAGCTAGTAAATTGACTTTCTATTGGGAAAACCATAAAGAATGTTGTGCCAGTTTGAAAGGATTATGTACTCTAGAAAAGCCATGTTTTAATCCTGATCCGTCTTGCGGAGGCAGCCGTTTCTTTTAATGTAGGTTGGAAATGTGATTAGATTATCTCCACAGAGGCGTGATTCACCCAGTTGTGGGTATTAACCTTTGATTAGAGGGAGATTTGACTCTACCCATTCCACCTGGGTCCTGATTAGTTTACTGGAATCCTTTAAAAGAGGAAACATTTTAGGCTGAGCCATGAGAACCATGAAAGTCCATGAAGCCAGAAATCTTTGGAGATAAAGAAGGAAAAATGCCCCCCCAGAGGAGATTCGTGATATAAGAAGCCTGGAGAGAAAACCAGCAGACATCGCTATGTTTTTATGTGCCATTCCAGTTGAGAGAGAAACCCTGAACATCATCGGCCTTTCTTGAGTGAAGGTAACCTCTTGTTGTTGCCTTAATTTGGGCATTTTTATAGACTTGGCTTTAATTAGGATATTTTCATAGCCTTATAACTGTAAACTTGCAACTGAATAGATTCCCTGTTGTGAAAGCAATTCCATTTCTGGTATATCACATCCCTGCAGCTTGCAAACTAGAACATATGTCTACACCATATTTTCTGCAGCTCCAAGTTCATGAGGGGTGCCTTGGGGCACTTGGGGGAAGATTGAGCAGCTCAACTTTACTTATTTTGATTTGGGGGGGGGGATTCTGCAAATTACTTTATGTGATAAACAGTAAAAGTTTTTTTTTTTACTTAAAAAGATTTGAAAATGACTACTGTATTGCATGACTATAGTGATTTTGGTCTAGTTATTTATCATGGATTTAAAAAAAAGCTGTGATAAATTCTCATGGATTGTTCCTTACAATAAGGACTTTTTCTGATGATGTACCCAAATGAATTAGCTGCACAGCCTATACCATCTGGGAGGGAGGTAAGTAAGGAAAACAACAACAACAAAAACCAAACCAAAACAAATCCAGTTGCCTTCTTAAGAAAATTTTCCAAAGATCTGATTTTAGTTTTAGAGTAATTAATACCAATCTATAATGCATTTTGTTTTACTTTTGCTAGAAAACAGAATAATTTATACATTGATGCCAATCTAGGATAATGATAATAAGATCATCTGTCAGCATACAGGAGAATAATTATTTTTCTAATCTTTAGGGAAATGGAGAATGTATCTAATTCATCCAATTATTCAGTATAAACTTCAGATGCTAAAACATAGCCATATTCCACATGCATAGAAATTATTTGTTTTGTTTGATAACCCTATTCTTCCAGTCTATAAAAATGAAGTTTTCCTTAAATATCAGTAATTGGTTGCCCAGATTGATATCATGCAGTGTAGGTCACAGCTGGCTCCTGATCTTAGGGTTAATCACATTTTAAGGTGGTTAGAAAGCTATCCTTATCTTTCTGAAATGACAGAATATAGATTAAATGGAAGGATAATAAAATATATAAATGATCTATTATTCTTGGTAGTTTCTCCATAAAATAGAGCATGACAATAGTTTTCAATAGTGCAATATCCAGATCTGTTTATCCGGTACAGGACCAGTGCATGAGAATTACAAAAACTGATGAGTACTGAAAAAACCATTATTTGGCTCCAGATGCAAAAAGATAATTCAAAACAGAAGAGTCTAAATGTTTTATTAAGTGTCTATTATATATTATTATTGTCAGATTTTGAAATTGTTCAATTCAGCATCTATAAAATCCTGAAAATAATTTTTTGGATTGATGCTTTCCCACTGCAAGAATTTCATTGAATGCGCCATGATTGCTGAGAAATCATAACCAATAATAGAGACTCATAGACAAACAATGTTAGAAGCAAAATAATTTTTTTTTTAAAGTTCGATTTTTTAATACCCCAAATCATTTTATTTACTATACAGTGGGAGGGCATTTTAAAACAATTTTGGATATGTGGTGGGACTCTGGCAGAATAAGGCCTTTCAGCAAGTCCTGCTGATTCAGTCAGCCTCCTTAATTTCCATTTTGACCAACTGTGGTCTGTGGTTCAGCAGCAGCTTCCTAAAATTTCCTTGTTTCCATCCTTCCTCCACCCTCCCACAGCTCCTCCCACCCCCACCCCCTACCCTCCCTCCAGATTTTATTCTTAGAATTCAAACATAATGATATTAAAAAAAAAATTCAAACAATGTCACTTTTTTGCTTAAAATACTTCAGTAGCTTCTCATCATTTCTCACAACTAAGGAAATCCATTTCTTACCTAACTGTGATCTCATTCCCATTCATTCATTCCCGTACTAGCCGTGTTCCGGCATCTTGTTCATATCTATGGACCTTACAGATACCATGTTCTCACCTGCCTTAGGGATTTCACACTTACCATTCCCTCTTGGCAGAACTGTCTTTCCCTCTAGCCTGGGAATGGCTGGTTTTACCATTTCTGTTCAATTCATTTCCTCCAAAAAGCTTTCCCTGACCAGGGAAGTTAAGGGGCATTGGCTAATTCACCATGGGGTGTGAGAGATTGAATTAGCAATCACAAATCACCAAGCTTTGGAGCAGAAACTTCGAATTCTTACTAGATTTTTAAAACAGGAACCATTAGCTTGAACAAAAAAACTGGGCAGACATGTTGGAAAAACAAAAGAAAATAGGATACCTCTGGCAAAAAATTGATGTACTCTCCCTTTCTAATGAATAAATAATATAAAAGACAATATTGTCCAGAGAAAAATGAAGTAGTTTCAAAAGAGTTTCTTGAGATGTTCTTCAAAGGTCTTTTCCTCTAAACATATGAAGGAAAATTACTATGCTCTGCCTCCACTAAGATTAGGAAAGGAAGAAAAAAATGGCCTTAAATTGCAGCAAGAGAAATCTAGGCTGGGTATAAAGAATAACATTCTGGTATGATTGCTTAAACTTTGTAGAGGGTAATGTCAAGAGACAATGCAAGTGTGTAAGAGGGGAGAGGCAGTACCAGTCACATCTGGCCTCTGATTGCATTATAATACAAGTCTTTTGGAAGCTGGCAGCAAATGCTATGTGAAAAGAAGTAAACACGTCGAGACTACAAATAATTTGTGGGATCTGTTTTGAAAATAAGGGGAACAGCAAAGAATTACTCTTAGGCCAAAACAATACAAAACGGAAAGTCTCAGGGGCAGTGGAAGAGAAGAAGTGTTAATGTACATCAAAATATAAACGAGTCAAGTGAGGAATTGTCTAGACAAGTAAAACACACTGTGAAAAAAAGAGAAAGATGTAGGGAGAGGAATTAAATTTTGAGTTTGCTATGTCTATGGGAAATATGTGATTATAGAAATATTTTGGTTTGACAGCTAGAAATATGTATAAAATGTAAAATATCTTGCGTATTTAAAATATTTTGAATTACTATGTTAGATTAGTAAACAGAGACAGACTCTTAATTGACTGTGATATTTATTGACTTCAGCTAGAAGGATAAAACCAATGGTCTCCTAGCTCAATTCTTTTATTATGATTTCCTTATAATTATTGTTGGAGTTGAGGATATGAGGTTCCCAGTGCGTATGGGTTATAACTAAACAAATGTTTTCTAAGCAACTACTGTGAAAAAGACATGTGGATACAAAGTTCTATAGGATGTGTTATATTTTTTAAAGAGGAACTTGCAATTTCCTCTGGAAGACTAGATGGTAACAGATTCTATATGGGTGGTCAGAGATATGCACACATTTCTAGGAGCTTGAGAGCTGGCAGAAATGAGTTTGGGAGCAGGGAGAAATGAGTTTGGACTATAGATATACATACAGTACTTTCCTGGAAGGTATTTGGGCTGGGTCTGGAAGGGGAGATGGGATTATTGCAGATGGAGAAGGGTGGGCAAAGGGAAAAGGCGATACTAGGCACAGAGAGAATGGTAGGTGGCAGCCTGTGGAAGCTGGCGTGCACGTTATGTGCTTGATGTTTTCCAAAAGCCAACAAAGGCTTTTGAGGAGGACAGAGCACCACTAGGGTTGTGCTCTAGGAGATTACCTTGAAAGAAAAGATGAGCCAAGGAGACCAATTAGGCAGCTACTGCAATAGCTTAGGCAAGGAGTGATGACTGCTTGGCCGGGGTGAGTGACTGAAGAAATGGAAATGTAGGCATCATGACAGAGACATTGGGAAGATATCTGGATGGGTGGAAATGGAGAATTCAAAGATCACGAGAAGACAGGAACATAGGGACAATATTAAGGTTGCCAAAAACTGGTATAAAAGAAAAAGAAAGTTGGTAGATACAAAGACTCACTACTAAGTGAAGGATACTGAAAAACTGAAAAAACAAAGTTTGGAATCAAAGCTTGCTTTTTGTCTGGTACCTTTCTACCTTTTCATCCTTCCTTTTATCCCTCCCACTCAGCTGCTGCCTTGTGTCTGGCTCTGTGAAAGATTAAGTAATGAAGGGAAAAACAAACATGCCAACACTATCCCCCTGCACTTGAAATGATTACCATCCAGTTTGGGGAATAGGTTCTACCCATGCCTGTGAATTAATTAGCACCCAATTAAAGGCAGTATAACTATTATGTGAATTCAAAAGAGAAAAATGTTGCCTTGTGGTTTCTTTTCTACAGAAGCTGATATTAGATGCGCATAGGCAACTTGCATTCTATTTCACTTGTGTGTCAGATAACAAATGGGGTCAAGCTCATCGGTTCTGGTTCCTGTTAGCTATTAACGATTTCTCTTTCAGGTATCCTTGAAGACTGTAGTATCCTTCCATGTGTTGTCACCACCATCTTCAGAGATTAGAGAAATATTAAATAAGTTTATGACAAGCTATTCCTGCCATCTTGTTATTTATGGAGATTCCTCACCCCTGAGAATTCCTTTGCAGATGCTTCTTTTTGAAAGCTTTCTGTATTTCTTGAACATTTGTTAAATGAATGAATGGGGTGGCTTTTTCAGTTAAATTAACTCCTGCTTTCAAATTGTTGCATACTTAGATGAAACGAATGAAGTCTTCAAATGATTTTAGAGTTGAATTGTCTTGGAAATGTCTTAGCATAGAATTCAATGTTCATGTTTCACTCTGGTTGTTGAGAACAAGAATTACTAACTACTCCTCTTCCCTTTCTTTAAAGTTTTTATGGTTTCAAAAGAAGCTATAAGAATTTCCTTTATTCCTGGGCTATAGTTTTCAAAACTTAGAATAATCCCAAACGGGCTGGTTACTTGCAGTTCCCTTTCGATAGCACCCATGGATAAATGCTATTATCCTTTTTGCCATCTGTTTTCTAGTTTCTAGGTCTATTTTTATTTCCCATTTCCGTTCTATTAAAAATTCTGTTCTGTGCTTGCCTTCCATGCAGGAGACCTGGGTTCTATTCCTGGACCATGCACAGTTTCCCCCCCCACCACCACCAATTCTATTCTATTTACACAAAGTATATTAGTTGACAATATGAGGTTTTGTATTTTATGAGACAAGCTACTAGGTTATCTTGGAAAACACAGTGATTTGTGAAATTTGAATTTGAAAACTAATAGCAAAGAAAAGAAAAGTTGTCCAGGTATTTGCCTGCCGGGAGAAGGCTTATGCTCTTTCGAAGACAGATAGTGAGTGCCTCTTGATAACAAGCACTTCCCTATATAGAATCTTCTGATGCTCACTCAAGGCAATGACTGACTTCAGAATAGATACTGACTTTAGAAGGAACACAGTAGTGATCCCTGTGGGACACTTGAAGGCATTTTCCCCCTTAATTTCTACTCTTTTGGGGTTCTGTTCTCTAATTAAAATTAGTGTTTTGGAAAAAAATAACGTGAATATGGAATACAGTAATAAATTATACCCTTGCCTCAGATGGAATTAAAATGACTACAGACTTGATCTTTCCCTGCCTCTGAAAACTTAATTTGATATTTTCTGTTACGTACTGAGTAGTGATTTGCAGAGGCACAGACTGTAAGATTAATTGAGGCAGCCTTCTCTTCTGGTGTATCTAATCTTACATCTAATTATCTGATCATCTGAATCACAAATACAGTAGTTACAGGGTGTCTGTTTAAAGGGCAGCTTCACAATGTAAATAATAAAAAGGAGCTCTCTGGTTTTCAGGAGACAGACAGGCAGACTTGTAATAGCCATTATGCTATTCATGGCATTAGGTCTGGCAGGTCACATACAAATGTGGATCACATTGTTCTATCACTAAAATGCAGAGATAATTCTGAAGTCTGTGTTAGGCTGTTTTGACAATTAACCTCTATTAGTATTCTAGTGTAAGAGCAGAACTCTTCAAAAGGCTCTCTTTTCATGAATGTTCTGTCAAATTGACTTCATTTAAATAGGACTGTAGTCACAGTTTATGATGAGTTGATATTTATACAATGCATAACCTTAATTAAAATATTATGAGCAATTAAACCCAGCATTCATGGAAAATTATTGTACATTTATATGTAATAGAGTAAAAACATTGCAAAGGACTATTAAGCTTTTTGTATGAATCTAATTAACCTTGATAGGCTTTGGGCTTTTCTCCCCTTTGGTTTTTCGAAGTGTTGTAGATGAACGTAGTTATATCTTGAAAATGTCAAACAGTTTTGATCACCGTTTCAGGTCTAATCTAAAATGTATGTATTGAGATGCTGTTTTAAATACAGAGTTGATAGACATGTGGTGCACACCTTCTTGTGGCAGGAAGGCAGATGTGGCAGGGAGACAGCTGTGTACTAGAACTGCCAGTGGGTTTTGTTTTTGTACAGTTTAATGCCAGGTGGCCATTGCTGTGAACAGATCTTTTGTGTATTTGGCTCTGGTTAATGTCATGGGTTTAAAAAGGTGAACAGACACTGGTGATTCCCTGGGAGGCAATTAGGAGGGAGCTGTGTCTCCTCACTTTTACATTTCCACAACCCCAAGGGACCTGGGACAAATCCGTGTTCCCATGCAGTAGTCCCAGTGACTTCCTGCGCTTCGTAAGTGAGGGAATGAAGCCCTCCTGCCACCTGAATTTCACCACTGAGGGTGCAGAGTTCCTCTTCTCTTCTTGATTCCCTAAAATCCCACTAACATTTCCCAGAGAGGAAGCTAGGGATTTCCTTGTCTAATTTCTATGGTTCAACGATGACAACAGTAACAATAATAGCACCTGTCATTTAGGTGCTTTGCATGCATTATTTTATGAAGCCTTTACCACAACTCTTTGAAGTAGATACTATTTCCATTTTACTAAGAGAAACCTCAAGCTCAGAGCATTTATTGTCATTGTCAAAGCCATGTAACAAGAGAGTGTTAGTGCTATTAAAATGTGAGGAGATGGGCCAATATAATTGACATTGAATGAGATAAAACTTAAGTGAAAAAATGTAACAGAATTATATAATGGTGGTGATGCTGCGTGGCTCAGTGGCAGAATTGCCACCTACCATGCTGGAGACCCAGGTTCAATTCCCAGTGCCTTCCCGTGCCAAAAAAAAAAGGAAAAAGGAAATTTAAAAAATCTATATAATGTGGCTGTATATAAAAAGTACAAAAAGGAGGACAAGTATAGATGTATATATATGCATGTATATAAATGCACAGAAGGAGAACCAGAGATGAATTTACTAGATTGCCAGCAGTGGTTATTTTGAGGAGACAGAGCAGCGGGAGGGACAAATAGAAAGGTTTTTTTGGAGTTTTGCTCAGCAATCCCTTGTATTTAAAGCTTCAATTCATATGTCACTTGGGTAATTACAAACATAAAGATCAAAAAAGGTCTTTTGCTACTGAAAATAAAAACATCACAAAAGAAAGTAGTGTCAGCTTTGATTTCAACTAAATCTGTCTGACTCCAGTATTTGCTTTTTTCCACTAAATGCATGGCCTTTTAAAATGTGATTACTGCTAAAACCAAAACCAAATGCAACAATTAAAGGTGATAGTAAATCTCCTGACTTCTTTCTTGGCCTTTAGAAAACCCTGCTTATACACAGATGACTTAGGCATACATCAGAATTCCACCTTTAATCAACTTACACCAACTAACATATATGGAGTATCTACACTAGTGTGCCAGGTGCAGGGTGAAACCTGCAGAGGCTGCAGGGATGAGTGACGCTGGCTCTTCTGCCCTTATAGAGACAACAATGTCACAAGCAAAGACCTGCAATCCTATAAGCCAGACAAAACTATTATTAACATTTGGCTCTAAATTTTTAGTCTTTCTTACACGTATTTATAATATAGGCATTAAATATGTTTGATCGGAATTATATTTTGGAATTGTTCCATGGTTTTTTTAGGCAATCCAGTTTATAATCATGAGTCCCTTACTTAATATTCCTGAGGTGCTGGCATACTGTGAGAGAGTCCTGTCCAGGAAGCTGTTTGAACCCTCATTTTTGCTGAGGTCTTTGTCTTCTCCATTGTCTTCCTCCAGAGAATGGCTGGCTGGAGAGTGACAGGGGAGGAAGCTTCTGGCCTATGTATGGCACGGACAGACTGTGGGAGTAATTTTCCAATCTGGGAATGGGTCAAGGCAGCTGGCTGATGCAGAGGTTCTTGGAGGGCAGACTGGAGAGAGTCAGAAACAGGAAACAGATGGAGTTAATTGGCACATATCCTTAGATCCGAGTTGAAGCAGAGTGACAGGTTAGTGACAGGCTGATGTGCCCTGAACATGCTGGACCAGAAACTGCAGCAAGAGAAGTTAGACTAGTTACCCTGCCAGTTTGGGGGAAAAAAAAAATTCAAGAGCATCTGTTGACACACAGAGGACTATTACTTTCACAGCTTCTTCAATGATCTTTTCTCTCCTGCTGAAACTTTCTGGGTTTTAAAGTGACTAAGTGTACTTAGGCTGGACCCTGGTGGCCCCAGAGCTTATATGTATGAAGAGACAGGATGGTGATATGTTTGGGAAGGGAAACAATATATTTATCCTAGAATTACTTTGGTTTATTTGGGCATCTTTGGGTAGTCTGGTGGAAATTATAGGAGTGGTTTAAAGCTCCCCCTCCCAACCACTCTTTGGTTCTCTTATTTCTCTGGAGACTGAGAACTATCCTTAGTTGTGCAAAAGCCCTGGGTGCCTTCCTTGAGGGAGGGTCCTTACCTGAACTGATTAGAGATGCCAAGGCATGTTTCCAGGCCCATGGCGATCCAGGATAATCTATGTTGGATGATTGACAGCATTGCTCCTTTGTTCATTATCTGTTTATTAAGTACCAGTCATGTGGCAGATACTGTGCAGAATACTGAACTTATAGAGATTTGCAGAAATGGTCCTTGTCCCCAAGAAACACTCAGGATATGGGAAGATAGATTTGTTTAGAGATTACTGTAATTCTTGGGGGCAGTGATGAGGTCATGTTGGCTGTCACATAATGGGTGTGGAATAATGAGTGGGTCCTAATTAACATTGAATGATTGCATATTATGTTTACCTAGTTAATATAGTCTTTTATCAAAAACCTGATTCTGCCCATAACTTCAGTTATGTAGAGCTCGTTGAGCTCTTACTTGTATTTGGAAACCTGAGCAAATATACCACTTGCATTTTTTCTCCATGCTGTTCTCACAATGTGCTTTCATAGAATAGTCTTCTGGAGATCGTGCCTTCTCCTTAATTCAATGCCTTATCTCATTCATAATGCGCTAAACCAGGAACTGGATATGAGAAGTTGCCAGTTTTATTATTCCTCTGCTGATCTTTAGAGGCAGCTTTCAGGATTGTAGCAAAGGTGCCTAAGACTCAGGAATAGACCCCTGGAATGGACTCACTGAACAGTGGTTCTCTACCTTTGGTAGAAGGTGGATTCAGGCATCAGTATATCTGGCAGTTTCCCCAGATGAAACGATGCTTGTCATAGTTTGAGCTTCATTGGTGATTTTGAGCTCAGGCAATAGACACTTGTCACTGGATTTGTGTCAGTTGCACAACAGTATGAGTCTGCCATCATAGACAAAATTGGATCTGGCTTTTAGCCTTTTTAGAGTAAAGAAAAAAATTTAATTTATGTAACTCAGATCTCTTGATTTCTCTCTCCTGCACTTGTTTTCTGCTTCCCACCTTCCCCAATTTTTTTGTGGTGTTTAATCCTCCTCTCTTCCTTCCTTCCCATCTTTCCCTCTTGGGGAGGATGTGTGCGCTCCTGACCTGGTTGATCTTCAGTGGATTTCTAGTTGTGGCTCTCAAACTTTGGTTTGCATAAAATTTACTTGGAGGGCTGGTTAAAAAAATAGTTTGCTGAGGCACAAGAGTTTGCATTTCACCAAGTCCCTGGGTAATTCTGATGCTCCTGGTTCACACTTTGGGGAGCCATCACCTAGGAGATCCCTTACATATGTAGTGAAAAACTATTACTTTGTAAATTTAAATAAAATACCTACGGCAGACACATTCACATTTGGAATAGTTATGATTCTGTGGAAGACTGGAAAATCTGTGTTTAAGTATTTTCAGGGTAATTGACAGTAACCTACCTTATAACTTATTTATTAAGGCCTTTACCTGAAACTTACCTCATCTTTGTCTCAGACTTTTTGACTTTGGAAATGGTAGCATCAGGTAATTGAAGACAGTTATTAAAGTTGTATCTGTTTCTTCCAACCACATATCATCAGCCCAGGCTAATCAATATATTTCTTTAGTACCTTAGCACTGGCCTTAATTTAATTTTTTTTAAATTTAATTTTGATAAACAAAAGAATGTTGAATTGTAAGGCCAATTATCTTGAGAAGAGGAGACTGAATTCTTGTTAACATGTGTAAGAAATATTTAACAGAAGGTCACCAGGTCCCTGGAAGGAAGTGTATCTGACCCAGACATGATTGACAAAAGTGACTTTAATTTAGCATACCTCATTAGAGTAAGCATTTATGTCAGAGATTAATTTGGATACATTTTGGTTCTAATTGTGTCTTTCTGTGAGTACATTAATGCCCGGCCTAACACTTAGCCTGTAGAACAGGTTTGCAACTTATCCTTGGACATCAGGGGTGAATCCCAGTTTTTAGGGAGCCTGAGGTTGATCACATTTGAGGGTCATTTTGAAGCAAAATAATAGAAACATATATTATACTGGCAAATTTTTCAAAACTGTATGCTAATGTGAAAATATTGTTTAACTTCTCTGAAGGCTGGAAGTGGTCCACGTAAACTTAAGCCCTGAAGGTTGAGTTTCGTTAGCTTTAAGGACAATTCAATTCTGATTATATTACAAGCCCCTGACACAATTGCTGAGATACTGTAGATGCTCAAGGAAATTTTGTGAAGTGAGTGAGTAAATTCTTCACTACAGTATCTTCAGAACAGTATTATTTCCATTGTTTTCTTGGCTACTGGATGTCATTACCTATGCCTTGATATGGAGCGTATCTAAGACTTTTATGTTAAAAACTGCAGAACCAAAATCAACCAGTGTTTTTCTTTATAGAAGCAATAACATATTTAAAAGGGCTTCCTATCATCAGCTATGGGGATGAGCAGGAAAGAGAGTGATGAATGGTTTAAGCCAACGAGGGGTCAGCCAGATAGATCTGACAGATGTGTTGCAATGCCAGTTAGGTTGGAATTCTGTAGATCCTATTCTCTTTCTTCTTAAGAGGAAACAGGGCTGGGGGAGGGAGAAAGGCTTAAATGGCAAGGAGTTACCACCAGTAAAGTCCTCATATCAGGAAGATGTTAGCTGAGCTTTTGTAATGGCTGGGCACTGGGCATGGGAGGTCAAGCTAGGAAGGACTTGGGAGCAGGAGAACACACGTTGTGGGCTTGTCCCTGGAGTCCAGTTGGAATGGTCAGGCTTGTTTGCCTCCTTTGCTATTTTGCTTTTACATGTGTGGTCAGGTGAAGATGCATGAGCACTTTTTTTTTTCAAGTTAGCAGAAAAGAACAAGTGACGAATAAATAGTTGTGACGCTCTCATGATTGAGGTAAATGTAGTTGCTTATGTTTTCCTAAAGAACCTGAAAAGAAAAATAATAAAACTAAGTGACCAAGGAGATAGGCAAAGCAATTGAAAGATATTCACAGACATGGAAAATGTTTTTCTTATCGTTTGATTTGGCACTGTGACATGATCATCTACAAAGAAGGGGGAGTACATTATTAAGCCATTATATCCATGGTCAAGATAGACCACCCATTCCTTTGAAATAATTTATATATAGTAACTAATAGATTGCCCAGGAAAAACAAAAGCATCATTTATAACTATTTGAATATTTTATGTAAAGGCTAATCTTCTGAAGACTTAGAAAAATCATTGTAGATTAAAATAAGAAATAAAGATTTGCATTTATAAGAAATTAATGGTAGTTTTGAAATTGAAGAACCATTTAGAGCTGGGAGAAATAAATACAAATTGTAACATCTATCTGATGGAGTTTGTTTAGATTGCTTCTGGTGATAAACCATCTGTAATAATATAAATCGAGGGCTGGTGTTTGCCATAAATTTGCAATGTTTAGCATAATTTTTGTTTGCATTCCATACTAAAGTGACACCAAGAAATATGAGATTAATCGTTAGTTATTAAGTGAAAATGACTTTCTTGTCTGTAGTCATTTTTAGAAATGGTTACATGTAATTCATTTAGGGAGCAGAGAAAATTAGTCTGCAGCAAGGGTGGGGCTCGAGAGCACTAAAACAAACAGGGAAGTGGCTTATATAATAAACTTTTGTACCATAAGGATGGATTCATTTTGGTTTCTCTTGAATTTCTGAATACCTGTTGCTACCCTTCAGGTCACCACACTTTTGTTTGTTGACTCCAGCATATGGTATTAATAGCTTAAGGAGCAAGACAGTTAGTACCTGTTCTCAGATTTTGCTGTGACATTGGAGAGTACAACATTATCCATCCCTGAGGGGATAGAGGGTCAGACAGCAGCAGTGGCGACATGGTACCTTCTATTAATTTTAATCAGTGTTTTCATTAGGATGTGTCATATTTGATTCTGAGTTTTAGAAAATGATGCCTCGTCTACTTTCATTTGTTTCACTGCACAACAAATAAGCAGTGCTATAGAAGGTTCATTTTATAAATAGTTTTTATTCAAGAGATTTAACCTCAGAGTTTAAGAGCTTAAAAATATATATTTATCATGTGTCAGGCACTCTTCTAAATGCTTTTTATGTGTTAACTTATTTATGTTATCTTGATTATTGGAATCCTTTTCAGACAAAGTCATGTATTCCCTCATTCAGGTACTACTTAATGAATACATTCTCCATGCCAGCTCCATTGGATATACTAATATTTTAGAAGAGAGTGGAAGGAAAAGCTTCCAGAGTGGAAGGAAAAGATCATATTAAAGAATTTACCCAAAAAAAGTCAGGATTTCTGGTCAGTATGGTATTGCCAATTCGTGTGTTGAGGCCCCTCTGCTCAACATATCAAGCAAATCTGGCAAATTACAATAAAGAAAAAAAATAAAGAGAACTATACTATGTGAAAATTTAAAATTAGACCTCGTGGACCAGAAAAAGTACAGAAATTCAATACAGTGTGAGTTGGGATACAGTGAGGGTTTGCTAGGTAGAGGGAGCTTCGCTTTAGGTGGGGCTTGAGGAGGTGCCGAAGGGGAGTAAGGAATTCTGAAAGCCAGGCTTGCTCCTTGAGCTTGAGAACTGCCCCATCTCCCATCCTCCCAAACTGCTGCCTGGGACGATGATTTCCAGGAAGCTGTGTGTTTAGCATTAGGAGGCCAGATTGAGTCTCCTGGCTGGGACATAGGTTGCCTTGGTTACCAGGTCTTTAGAAAGTGGGAATACATCACCAGGCAGTAACCCTGAGCTAACAAGATAAGACACCTGGCTCTGGACTGAAAGCCCAAGAGGAGAGGTGGAGGGAACTGCAGATCAACTGACACAACTGGGTTAACAGTCTCAGTGTGCTGGTATATAACATGAAACTTTTGTTCTCTAGTCATTACTTTCAGTTGGTTATGTTTGTTCATATTGTTGTAACTTTTCAGCATACCACTAGATGAATCCAAAATTTTCCAGTCATTTTCATTTATTAACCACGTATCCCAGACTAAAACATAAAATTTACCAATCTGGCTCCTCCTCTGTGCCATCACAGGCTGGAATTGGAGCCCTGGGACCTTGAGGAGATGTGATGCAGGTGATGGCTGGTTGTGGTTTGCCTTCAGGGCATATTCTGTTTCTCCCTTTTCTTCTAACATTCCCAGTCTTCCTAGGGCAGGAGGGGGACGAGATGAAGGCTCTGGACTTCCAGGTGTTGATGGGAATGGGGACTTTCAACTGCTTTGGTTTGGTCTGTGTCCTAGTTTGCTAAGTGCCAGAAAGCAATATACCAGACATGGAATGGCTTTCAAAAAAGTTGGTTTACAGTTCTAAGACTGTGAAAATGTCCCAACTAAAGCAAATCTATAAAAATGTCCAAATTAAGGCATCGACAGGAGGTTACCTTCACTCAAGAAAGGCCGATGAAGTTCAGGGTTTCTCTCTCAACTGGAAAGACACATGGCAAACATAGCGATGTCTGCTGGTTTCTATCCAGGCCTTTTATTTCATAAAGCTACCCCAGGGATGTCTCCAAAAGATCTCTGACTGTGTGGGCTCTCTCAGCTGTCGTGGTTCTCGTGGCTCTGTTGCTGTCTTCAAAATGCCTCCTCTTTTAAAGGATTCTGTTAAATTAATCAAGACCCCACTGGATGGGTGGAGTCACATCTCCCTCTAATTAATATCCACAAGTCTCCATGGAGATAATGTAACTAAGTCTCCAACCTAAAGTACTAAATAGGGATGAAAAGAAATGGTTGATCCCACAAGATTGGATCAGGATTAAAACATGACTTTTCTAGGTCACATAACCCTTTCAAACCAGCACAGTCTGGTTCTCTCTGAAGTTGGTGGCCTCTATTTTAGGCTGTGTGCCCTGCGTTCTTGGGGTCATATCTACCTTCATTCCATTTTCCACTATCTCATGAGGGTCCTTGCCGAGGGGGCTGTCCCGTCCTCCTTTGGCTCTTTTCTCTATGCCCATTCTCTTTGTTGTGATCACTTGCTCCAGCAGTGACCTGAAGCCTGACCTAGGGGAGCCCAGCCACCTTTTGCCCTCTCTAATCTCAGTTCTCTTTTGCACGAAGAAGCTTTGGGAACATGACTGAGCCTGTTGTAAACCGAGACAGGGCAGGCTCAGTACCTGCAAGCCCTGTTTTATTAACCCTTTGGTTCACAAATCTGTGGGCCAGAACAGTCACCCTTTTACATAATATATACATATCTCAAGAACGCCACTAAGCCCTACTTTTCACCAGCACTAGGTAGGGCCTGCAGGCTCTTTGGCTCAGCAAGTGTTGACCAGGGTAGAAAGCCTGGCTGCTTCTATCTACTCAGTGTCAACAAACGTATGCCCTTCCTTGTCTTCCCCAGACTTTTAATATGAAAAGGGAAAGAATTGGGCAAGGAGGTATTCTTAAAGAGTTTCCAGTCCTTAAAAACATCACATGGGGAGGTGTGTTACAGCTTATTATTTGCACTCCTTCGACCGTGGGAATTTTTAGTACCTTTTCTTTTTAGCTTGGCCATTGGCCACAATTCCAAGATGAGAAAATATCTTTTCAAAATCATTTTGCCCCAGATAAGGAAAGGAAAGGATGGAAAGAGAGAACATCCCAGTCAAGATAAGCCTGTCAACCAAAGTCCACAAAAAATTAAAAAACTAAGGCCAAGAA